>NW_027507748.1:403194909-403872409 GCF_037356315.1 Lithobates pipiens | reverse complement strand
TTTACACTGGGGAGGTGCACTTGTGGGATGTTAGGAAAAGTCCTGCAAGCAGCACCCCTGGGGTGGCTTGGGAGTGCTGTATTTAGCACTCCTAAAATGCCCCTGCCCATTGCACTGAATGAATTTGTAAGTGCCGCAAAACTGGACTTTTTTTTACCTTTTTGTTTAAAGTGAAAACCACCCCACCAGTGCCTGAAAAGAACTTCCAAAACACAGCTAAATCACCACAAAAATGAGCGACGCTTTAGTGCTAAAGGCACGGCGCTGCAGTGTGAAAGGAGGTTTAATGAGTGAGAGGTGACCCGCAAGGCGGACACACTGAACGAACCGTATAAGAGCCCTGACAGGTAGGCCCAAGAGCCGACCTAAACTATCAAGGAAGTTTATATTACTAGATTAACTACAGTATAGCCCAACTAGCTCCAAAATTGGAGGAGAGGGGCTCTAAAAGGCTCCATTAAACCTCCTCCAACAAGTCGCTGTACCAAGGGCTAAGCATGAGTATATATAAGGAGAAGACTTTGCTTAGCAGAACATTAGGTCAGTATGTCAGTTTGGTATAATAAAAATAGCACCAAATAGAAGAAGACCTGTACAACCAAAAAAAATAAGTAAGTAACATATCACACAACGCGGAGGACCCTCATATGGAGTATACTGTAACCATAAGTGCCCACACCAGTTGGTATGTGTAAAAGGAAATGAGAAAAAATTTGCTTGCCCAGGCTGCTAGGATAAAACAAAATGGATCAGACTCAGGTAGTGACTGTATAGTTTAAGTAGGTACTTTCTTTCAACAAGGGCTCTGCTAACTGCAACAAAGCAATATCCAGGTTAGACAGGACTTGAGCAGGGTCAGAGGTGTAGTCCTGCCAAGCAGCCCAAATATTAGAGAAGCGCACACGCCTGTCCATACATTTCGCCACTCTTTTGGTGGTATTTGATCACCTCTGCCTTTTTTATTTTTTGTGCTATAAATGAAAAAAGACTAACAATTTAGAAAAAAAAAAACAATATTTTTTACTTTCTGCTATAAAACATATTCAATAAAAAAATGTAAAAAAATATTTTTGGTGAAAAAACACACAATAAGTGTATACTGATTGGTTTGCGCAAAGGTTAAAGCGTCTACAAACTATGGGATATTTTTATTTCATTTTTTTTACTAGCAATGGCAGCGAACAGCAACTTATAATGAGACTGCAATACTACGGTGGACATTCTGACACTTTTGACAATCTTTATGGAATCAGTGACGCTAATACAGTGATCAGTGCTAAAAATATGCACTGTCGCTGTAGTAATCACACTGGCTGGGAAGGGGTTAACATCAGGGGCAATCAAAGGGTTAACTGTGTGCCTAGCCTGTGTTTTACTATACTGAGGTGCTTTTATTATGTGAAGAGATGGAATTTATTCCCTGCTTTGCAGGGACACAAATTCCACCCCTTCTCTCCTGTAAGAACAGTGTTCTGCCTTGTTTACATAGGCATAATGATAATAATGATAATGATCGGTGGGTGCCGGAGGACATCAGATATCATGCCCCCAGGAGATTCCCGGTGGGCCGATGGTCAGTGTGGGCTGGTTTCAGCCGCATTCTGTGGTCCGCAGTGATCTACCCGTCAACCGCTGACAGCTGGCGCCTGACGGGTAGATCGAGATGCATGCAGAGTAGCGCAGGAAGCATCTGTCTGTAGTAAGTTTTCTCTCATGTCACGCAGCGCTGCTCGCTCCCCGGCGGCCCCTCCTCTCTTCTCGTCTATCCCCATTGGCTTGTGACATCATCTGGGATAGACGAGAAGAGAGGAGGGGCCGCTGGGGAGAGAGCAATACTGCGTGACATGAGATAAAACTTACTACAGACAAACGCTTCCAGCGCTACTCTGCATGCTGGCTAGTAAGATCCCCTGATGTGCCCTATAATGTGCCCCCTGATGTGCCCCATGCCCTGATGTTCTATGTGCCCCATGCCCTGATGTGCTATGTGCCCCAATGTACCTCATAATGTGCCCTGATGTGCTATATGCCCCAATGTGCCCCATAATGTGCCCTGATGTGCCCCACAATGTTCCATAATGTGCCCTGATGTGCCCCGATGTGGCCCATGCTCTGATGTGCTATGTGCCCTGATGTGCCATGTGCCCTGATGGGCTATGTACCCTGTGCCCTAATGTGCCATGGGCCTGATGTGCCCCATGCCCTGATGTGCCCCAATGTCCTATGCCCTGTTGGGCCCCATGTCCTGATATATATACTGTGCACTGATGTACTGTGCCTTGACGTGCCCTGTTGTGTTGTGCCCTGTACCCTGATGTGTTGTGCCCTGATGTGCCCTGTATGCTGATGTGCCGGGCTCTGTACCCTGATGTGCTGTGCCCTGATGTACCTTACCCTAAAGTGTTGTGCCCTGTCTGAGTGAAGTCCATGGCCACATTTTTGTCCCAGTCCAGCCCTGCCACCATCTATGAACTAACAATGACAATCTAAGGCTGACATGACAATACAGATAACTGGGGCTGATTTGCAAACACTAGAAAGCATGGAAAAATGTAACCATTGTCCAAAAGATCAATCTTATTGCTTAATTGTGAATATGAAATCTGGCTGGTATCTGCTCTAGCAGTTTTCTGTGCACTAGTCTTTGTAAACCTGTAAATGAAAGCAATTTGTGCTTCCTAATGATTGGATGTTTGCAATCATTTTATATAAAGACATCAATTTTAAAGAAGCTTCCTAATACAATGAATACTTGCCCCTAGGTATATTCCAGAGATTTAGCTAATACACTTCATATGTGTTTGTCTAGCTGCGCTCTTCTTTAAAGTTGCTAGCAAAGTACCGTGAAATAATTGAAGCACATTTGCATTAGAAAAAAAAGCTGTGTTCTATTCATTAAAGTGTTTTCAGTGGTTCATTAATGTAGATGTGATTAGCTGTCCAAACAATTAGGTTTCCAAGGGCAAGCAGATGTGATTACTTCTGCAGATAGTTTAAAGAGACCTCACAGTATGACATGAGTTGTGTGCAGTACCGTCTGCCTGGAAACTGAACGCATTCTTCAGCAAATGTATATTGCAAACCACAAACTACATCACTATAAAAAAAAAACAGTCTGTGGATGTGACCTGTTAAGCTAGCACCATTTCTCACCACTGCGCTTTAGGTGTAGGTACTTTTTACACGCGTTTCTGTTCAACTCTATAGAATGTGCATTTTACTGCAATGCAAGAATTTTGTAATACACAAAAAAAGCAGAAGTGTAAGTATATCTAAAGCAAAAACTTTTCTAATCTCTCTCCACACTATCCAAAACTGGATGAAAAGTTTTGCTTTCTTCTCAATGGTAGCAGTGCTTACTGCCCATTGAAAAGTGATCCGCTGTGGTGGTTGGCAGGCTGTATCCTGGTACCTCCTGAACATATGATGTTTTTTCTTGTTTTTCAATCCCAAAGGGAAGTTTGTAGTAAAAATAAATCACACTACAACCATGAGTCCAGCATTTGCGTTGTTGTTGCTGTGCACTCTCATTGAACCTGATGGAAGAGTTTGACAAGCAGTGCCACATGTCAATCTCGGCAGCCCGAGTTGAAAATGCTGCAAAGTATCACTGCTGCATCATGTATTTAGTTGTGTCTGTATTGGCTGTATTGTTAGCGTTTGGCTCAACCACTTTTTTTTACCACCCCCGGCCGCCTATGTGACAGAGCCATTAGGCTTATTTTAGACAGGTGGTAAACTTACCCCCTTCTGAAAAGTGATCCATGGTGGAAAGGGCAAGCCCTGCTGCTGCCTCTTGATGCTAAATGGCAAGTTTACATTGTGGCAGGGAATACGTCAGAACTGTGAACCATGCATTTGGCTTGCAATTGTGGTGCGGTCCCATTGATTGAGTTAAAAATGCTGTGGCCATGACATGTGTACAGCCCTGTCAGGTTGTAGTGCTAGAATTTGGTGGGGGATGTTCAGTAAAACTACAGCTCAGCCACCTTCATTTACCACTACCAAGCTGCCTGTGTAATATACTTTAAATCCCCTCCTAGACAGTTGTTCCCATTAAAAGATTTCCCCAAAACTCTTGTTCAGGTGGATTCTGGATTTACCCTTACTTTCATTCCTGGTGACATTGGTGATAATCACAGTTAGAGAGAGTCAATGAAGGAGATGCCAATCAGCTTCTAACTTCAGCTTGTTTAACTGAGCTTTAACAAAAAAATAACTGGAAGCTGATTGGTTTCTGTGCAGAGTTGCACCAGATTTTGCGCTCTCCAGTTCTAGTAAATAACCCCCTTAGTCCCTAATAGGTGTAACAAACACAAATATTTGCCCTGACACTTAACCCCTACGTAACCCAGGCCTTCTAACACAAATCCTCTGCTCCTGATTATCACTCTGCTTTTCTGTTTACACTCACTTGACTCATAAGAAAACCCTTGATGAGAATTCAGAATTCAGAAAAGATTAGTGTCCTCACCCGAGCCCATTATTGCATCAGCTATCGAGTGCTGGGGCTGCCATCTTGACTAAGGGAAACTGGCAGAGGCTTCACAGCCGGTTTCTTACTGCACATGCTCGGAGCATGCTGCATCTTTGTGAATGGGCCACATTCTTCTGGGACCTGTATAAAGTATCCCAGAAGGCTGCGGGGGAAAAAGGAGGGGCTGATGGGCTGAACTTCTAGCTGTCAAAACCAGGTACACTCCCGAAAAAGTGAGAAATGTGGCAGCGGAGGGCAGGAGGAGGCAGACAAGCAGAGCTTCCCCTTTTGGGTGGAGCTGACAGGGAATGCTGTCATTCCAGAAAGCAGTGGGCAGAACTAGATGTGGCCAGGTGCTGGTTGACAAGCTATAGACTTGTGGATCAGCAGTGACAATACTGATAGGCAGGCATATCTCTCTTAACCGCATCAAAACTGGGCACTTTCGCCCCCTTCCTTATCAGACCAATTTTCAGCTTTCAGCGCTCTCACACTTTTAATAAGAATTGCGCGGTCATGCTACACTGTACCCAAATGAAATTTTTATCATGTTGTTTGCACAAATAGAGCTTTCTTTTGGTGGTATTTATTCCGTTTTAATTTTTTTTGCGATATAAGCGCAAAAATAGCGGAAATTTGAAAAACAAAACAATATTTTCTTTATTCTATTTTAAAAGAAATCCAATAAAATCGAATTTTGTCATAAATTTAAGCCAGAATGTATTCTGCTAAATGTTTTTGGTAAAAAAAAATCCCGTGTATAATAATTGGTTTGTGTGATCACGGACATATGTATGCAAATGTTCATGTACAGATGTGCGCAGGTGATTACGGACATATGTGTGCAAATGATCATTGTATTATGTGATTTTACTGTTATATATATGGGGGACAGGTGTTTTGGGGATCATCACTATGTGGGGACATGTGTGTTTACTTTGTGTGTTTTACATGTGTGGGGACACTAGACTGGTGATCAGTGAGTAAAAAGCTATAAAAAACAGCTCATACTCACTGATCACCAGCCGGCTGCAGAGATCCGCTCTCCTCTCCTCACCAACAACTTCCGTGTGAGGAGAGGAGAGACGATAGCCTAGCAACCGGCTCTTTGTTTACCTCACATGATGGCCGTGATTGGACACAGCCGTCATGTGATCAGGAGGGCCAATCAAAGAGCCTTCCTGCCGATCTAATATGCGGCGTGTGTGCGTGATCCGCTCCTTCTAAGGGACGTTCCACGTGCTCAAGCCAGTGGTTAAACCAACAGTCCATAGAACTGGGCATAGAATTAAGACCTTGTGCACATCTACATAAGCATGTGTGCCAGAGCATTAGCATGCTGTACATGCTCACGAGCATGAACGTGTATGTTTGTTGGACTTTGATGCCCAGTGGGCTATTTAAAGCCCAGTGGGCTATTTAAAGGATCATTGTTGAGCAGTCATCAGCATCTTATGCTAGTGACCTGATCCCGTATACTTCCATGTCCATACCTGGCTTGTTGACTCTGCTTGTTCCTGAACCCCTGTTGCTGACTCTGGTTTGTGACCTGATCTTGCTTTCTGCCTGCTAATCTGATACCTCCTCTGCCTGCTTGACACTGGCCTTGGCCTGGCTTTGACTCTGCACTTCTGTTGCCTGATTGTTGTGACTCCTGTCCGTCTGACCACGCACCTGAGATCCTGTATATGCCAGCTACCAGCTTCCCTGCTGCTCTATCTTCAGCTTTGCAGGACCAGATCTCCTGGCCCGGATCTACTACAGGTACCCATGCCCTGATATAATCTGTCATCATCCCCAGGGTAACAGGACAAGAGTTGTAAGGGAAGCCCTCTTTTGAACTCAGCCTCAACCAGGTACATGACGCTACTACTACATTTATCAGCATGCATACACATCATAGAAACCAATTAACCCATACTTCCCAACTTTTTAAAATGGGACCGGGGGACACCTATTAGCAAAAGTGTGTCGGCATACAGCACACCCCCTGCCATGCCCTTCAAAAGAGAATTATACAAAAAAATAAAAATGATTGGTTAAATCCACAAGTGCTTTTTTTTACCACTACTATTCCTTTTTTACTGGCTTTTAAAATTTCCAAATGCAGCAATTTAAAAATGATGAAAGGTTTAGCACTGGGGAACACTTTTTCAAAGATAAAAAGTGCATTTTATATACAATTATGTACAGTGCCTTGCGAAAGTATTCGGCCCCCTTGAACTTTTCAACCTTTTGCCACATTTCAGGCTTCAAATATAAAGATATAAAATTTTAATTTTTTGTGAAGAATCACCAACAAGTGGGACACAATTGTGAAGTGGAACGAAATCTATTGGATATTTTAAACTGTTTTTAGCAAATAAAAAACTGAAAAGTGTTGCGTGCAAAATTATTCGGCCCCTTTACTTTCAGTGCAGCAAACTCACTCCAGAAGTTCAGCGAGGATCTCTGAATGATCCAATGTTGTCCTAAATGACTGATGGTGATAAAGAGAATCCACCCGTGTGTAATCAAGTCTCTGTATAAATGCACCTGCTCTGTGATAGTCTCAGGGTTCTGTTGAAAGCGCAGAGAGCATCATGAAGACCAAGGAACACACCAGGCAGGTCCGTAATACTGTTGTGGAGAAGTTTCAAGCCGGATTTGGATACAAAAAGATTTCCCAAGCTTTAAACATCCCAAGGAGCACTGTGCAAGTGATCATTTTGAAATGGAAGGAGTATCAGACCACTGCAAATCTACCAAGACCTGGCCGTCCCTCTAAACTTTCAGCTCAGACAAGGAGAAGACTGATCAGAGATGCAGCCAAGAGGCCCATGATCACTCTGGATGAACTGCAGAGAACTACAGCTGAGGTGGGAGAGTCTGTCCATAGGACAACAATCAGTCGTACACTGCACAAATCTGGCCTTTATGGAAGAGTGGCAAGAAGAAAGCCATTTCTCAAAGATATCCATAAAAAGTCTCGTCTAAAGTTTGCCACAAGCCACCTGGGAGACACACCAAACATGTGGAAGAAGGTGCTCTGGTCAGATGAAACCAAAATCGAACTTTTTGCCCACAATGCAAAACGATACGTTTGGTGTAAAAGCAACACAGCTCATCACCCTCAACACACCATCCCCACTGTCAAACATGGTGGTGGCAGCATCATGGTTTGGGCCTGCCTTTCTTCAGCAGGGACAGGGAAGATGGTTATAATTGAGGGGAAGATGGATGCAGCCAAATACAGGACCATTCTGGATGAAAACCTGTTGGAGTCTGCAAAAGACCTGAAACTGGGACGGAGATTTATCTTCCAACAAGACAATGATCCCAAACATACAGCAAAATCTACAAAGGAATGGTTCACAAACGTATCCAGGTGTTAGCCCTTGTACACACGGTCAGAGAATCCGTCGGAATGTGTCCTATCGGACCGTGTCGTCGGATAATCCGACTGTGTGTGGTATGCATCGGATTGATTCCGTCGGAATATCCGTCGGACCCAATTTTCCAACATGTTGGAAATATTTCACGACCAACTGGGCCGGTCGGACATACTCCGATCATGTGTAGAGAATTTTGATCAGACCTAGTGCCACGCATGCTCAGATCAAATTCCTACATCAAAGCTATTGGCTACTAGCCTGAATGTAGTCCCATCGTAACGAAATTACGTCATCACGTTCTGAAAGATCGGATTTTTCGCCAACTTTGTCCGACCGTGTGTATGCAACAGTTTCGGACAAGATCCGACGGACAAAATCCGACGGGCAAAATCCGACGGATTTGGTTGTGGAAATCTCTGACCATGTGTACAGGGGCTAAGAATGGCCAAGTCAAAGTCCAGACTTGAATCCGATCGAGAATCTGTGGAAAGATCTGAAAACTGCTGTTCACAAACGCTCTCCATCCAACCTCACTGAGCTCGAGCTGTTTTGCAAGGAAGAATGGGCAAGAATTTCAGTCTCTCGATGTGCAAAACTGATAGAGACATACCCCAAGAGACTTGCAGCTGTAATCGCAGCAAAAGGTGGCTCTACAAAGTATTAACGCAAGGGGGCCGAATAATTTTGCACGCCCCACTTTTCATTTTTTTATTAGTTAAAAAAGTTTCAAAAATCCGATAGATTTCGTTCCACTTCACAATTGTGTCCCACTTTTTGGTGATTCTTCACAAAAAATAAGAATTTTATATCTTTATGTTTGAAGCCTGAAATGTGGCAAAAGGTTGAAAAGTTCAAGGGGGCCGAATACTTTCACAAGGCTCTGTAGATCACTTCAAAATGAAGGACAAATGAGGAGGAAAGAGGAACAGAGGGACGTTGTTACAAATCAGGCACAGTTCCTCTAAATCAGGGACAGTTCTTCTAAATCAACGACAGTTGGGAGCTATGATTAACATAATATTGGCATATGTTTGGACTGTTGAATGAAAGCAGAGCACCCAGAGGAAACCTATACAGATACAGGGAATACAAACTTCAGGTAGATGGTGACTTTGCAGGAACAAACCCAGGACTCTAGAATTGCAAGTATGGGATACTAATCATTTAGCCCACATGCTGTTATTTTCCCTTAAAATAAACTTGCCATTAGATACTTCTGGAGGATGCCATCGCTAACCTCAGAAGGATGGTTGCCTAAATGTTTAGCTGACTAAGAAAATGGTTTTACATCTTTCAGTGATCTGGAACAAGTATGGAGATCAGTAAAGACAGTGAAAAATCTGATATCAGCCAGTAGAATATGGTGAGTTGAGTCACCTACTGGCTTCTTGCATCTCTTAGAGCTCATCTACACTAGCATTGCTGTGTTGGATCGGATTTTACAGGCAGTGAAGAAAAATGATGTTGCCTCATCACGCCTGTATTTCCCATTTAAAACCGGCACCATCTTGGAACCACATGCGTTGCACACGGTTGTGGGGCAGTTGCAGCGTGGTCCATTGGGTCACTTTCAGTAGCCAGTACTGCCCTTCAAATATGACAGGGGTGATATGTTTTGCCATGTTCTGATGCCAAGCATCTGTCCGCAACATACATACACCCCTGTCTGCTGCTGTTGCAACTTAAAAGGGATTGGTTAGGTGGTTGCTGAGCGGTAAAAAGATGACAAGCTAACAATTAGAAAATCAAACATTCTTAAAATAAAATTTTTCGAACAAACTCTTATTCGTTTTTAATCAGTTTTAGACACATGGATCTGCTTGTATTGGCTGTTTTCTTATCAATTTTGTTTATTGAATTTTAATAGTTAACATTCATGAATACAATTGGTAATTAATATACATAAGTACAAATGGTGGTAGCAGAAGAAAAGATCACATATAAGCAAGCAATATTGGACTTTAGTTCCAATATTAATTAAAGATAGTTTAACTTAAAAGATTTAGGCTTAAATTTAATAATTCAAAAGAGTATGGTTTATATTGAAAAGGGAAGGTTAAAACCAAGATAGACCTTAGTAATATAAGATGACTTCAGGTAAGAAAAAGGAAAAGAAAGGTTGTATTCGTTAACTAGCATATATTACTTGAATAAAATGGAAAAAAATAAGAAAGAAAGAGTTTGTGTAGAGTCTATAATCCAATGTTGTGTAAAGGAACTATATAGTACTTGTATAATGATAATTAAAGAAATAAAAATTTTGCTACCAAATCTATATAATGAGTAAATTGAAGAAAAAAGGAGAGAATAAAGGAAAAAATAGAAGAGAGAAAAAGAAAAAGAAAAAAGAAATGAAAGATAGTGGGAACCCCTGGGTTAGATGAGTGTAGATTGTTGAAATTAGTCCCATAATGTGGGATCACGTTTACATATAATTGGAAAGCGCGTTAATTTATCTAGGTTAATTATCTCATGGTAATAAATGTATACTATGAATGCATGGGATGGAAGTATGAATCAAGATTACCAAGGTCTTAGAAGGGAGGTTTCGAAATTGGATGGAAAAAAGTGAGTCACCCATGGACTCCATATTTTCTCAAAGGTAGGTATTTTATCATGGGATATGGCTTTTGCTTTAGCATGGATCATTACTTGATTGATTCTAGTTTTAGTTTCAGAAACGCTTAACCACTTGCCAAGCGGCAAAGTGGTTCATTCCCACGAATCGCCATAAGTGTACGTCTGTGCCTTTAAGGGCGAAAGCAGGCACGCGTGCGCGTGCTGCATGGTGGGGAACCCTGATGCGCATGGCTGGCAGGCACAATCGCCGCCGGCCAAGTTTGATCATGTGCACGGGAGGAGGAACAGGGATTTGTGTGTGTAAACACACAAATCCCTGTTCTGTCAGGAGAGAAGAGACATATCGTTTGTTCCTACTAACTAGGAAAAATTATATGTCTCTTTCTCTAGTCAGTCCTATCCCCCCACAGTTAGAATACACCCAAGGAACACACATTTAATCCCTTGGTTGCCCCCTAGTGTTAACCCCTTCCCTGCCAGTGACATTTACACAGTAAACAGTGCATTTTTATAGCACTGATTGCTGTATAAATTCGAATGGTCCCAAAAATGTGTCAAAAGTGTTTTCGATCTGTCAGCCGCAATGTCGCAGTACCGCTAAAAATCACAGATCACCACCATTACTAAAAGATCACCACAGCCACGAAAGAAAAATGGAGAATAGTTAAGAGAATATCTCACAATTCTGACAGGGACCAAATACCAGTGGGTGAGTACTTTATAATTTGTCTCTAAGGAGGTAATATTTTGTGAGGCTGACTTTGTTGCGATCCAAATTTTATCCCAATCAGCTGCTTCTATCTGAAACCCAAGGTCTATCTCCCATTTTTCTACATATGATGGTGGCTCCAAGTTAGGTGAAGTAATAAGATGAGTGTAGATTGTTGAAATATGTCCCTTAATGTGGGGGTCAAGTTTACATATAATTTCAAGGCGCGTTAATTTATCTAGGTTAATTCTTCTTTATGTATAGGGCATAAAAAAATTTTAATCTGAAGATATCAAAAGTTTTGCCTGTTTTCTAAAACCTCCTCTCAAACCTAATAGTGAGTGAATGAAAAGCAGACATATTCATCTGCATCTTTGTGGCATGGCTAGCAGTTATAGACTTATGTACTGGCCAGACATGAGTGTATGCTGATTGGCAAAACAAGGTATAAATAGCCTGACAACTTACATGACGCAGCTACGTAAAATGTCACTACACGCCCTTCTAATTTTCACTTGGAATTTTAATTAGCTGTTCTGTGATCACCAATATATCTGTCATATTATTATGACACCCATTTTAAAGTTAGAGCCACCCATTTTTACTAGTTTATTTCATGTGTAAGTCCTATATATCCTACTTAATCTACAGTAGAGGTTACAACCTGCCATCACTAGGAAGTTTACCATAAACGTCTGTGGAATCCTTCTGCTGCCAATCAATGAACATTAAACTAGCCACACACATTTCAAATTGTATGTACTGTCTTAAACGGATGTGGAGGTATAAAGAGATCATAGAACAGGGGTACTGAATTAAAATTCACTGAGGTCGGATCAGTAAAGTTTTCTTCCAGCAGAGGTCCGAATCACAGTTTTGTGCAATGACTGAGAACTTTCACATCACAGCCCCCTCTTTTATCACAATTCTGTGTCCTCAGTCTCTCAAAAATCAGTCCCCCCGCTTCACATCACAGTTTTACCATTAGAGTAGGGTTCTTGGGCCCCTTTCACCTTACCCTCATCTCTACCCCCTTCATAGTAGTGTACCAAACTCCCTTCACATCATGAACCCCCTTTATCCACATCAGTGTCCTCGACCCCCTTTCAAATCATCACTACCACCACAGTACTGTCCTCTGCTCACTTCACTTCACCCCCCCCCCCCCCATAGCACTGTCCCCTTCTCATATTACAATCCCCCCCTTAGTAGTGTGTTTTGCCCTCCTTAAACCCCCCTCCCCGCAGCACTGCCTCATTCATATCCCCCAGCAGCACTGATCCTTCCTTACATCAATGCCCAACAGCACTGATACTCCTTTACATCACCCCCACAGCACTGATCCTCCTTTACATCACCCCCCAACAGCACTGATCCTCCTTTATATCACCCCCACAGCACTGCCCCCTCTCATATCACAGACCCTTCCACAGTTGTGTGCTCTGCCCTCTTTACATCAACCCCCTCCCCAAAACACTGCCCCTTCACATCTCCCCCACCCCCCACAGCACAGCTCCCCTTCACATCACCCCCCACAGCACTGCCCTCTCTCACATCACAGACCCCCCCCCCACAGTTGTGTGCTCCACCCTCTTTACATCAAACCTCCCACAACACTTCCCCTTCACACCCCCCCACAGCACTTCCCCCTTTATGTAACCTCTCACAGCACTGATACTGTTTACATCACATCCCAAACAGCACTGCCCCCCTTTACATCACACCCCCACAGCACTACCCCCTTTACATCACACCACTACAGCACTGCTCCCTTACATCACACCCCTACAGTACTGCCCCCTTTACATCACACCCCTACAGCACACTCATACAGCACTGCCCCCTTTACATCACATCCCTACAGCACTGCCCCCTTTACATTACACCCTTACAGCACATGCTGGGAACCCTATTCCCGGCATGAAGCCATAAGGCTACACTGCCAGGTTCCCTTACTCACAATGGTGGTGGCAGCAACCAACAGCTGATGGAAACATGATGGTGCCAACATCGCTGGACTCCAGGACAGGTAAGTGTCCTATTATTAAAAGTCAGCAGCTGCAGTATGTGCAGCTGCTGCCTTTTAATTTTTTAAGTGGTTGGCGAACCTCTTCTTCAACAGAGCAGAGCACAGGAGGCAGGACAATTCTGGACTGAGTGTGGGCAATTGGTGGTTAATATGAAAAGGGAACGGGGGGTGTAAAGGGGTGCAGTGCTGTAGGGGGGTTGATGTAAAGAGGGCAGAGAAGCACACTACTGTGGGGGATCTGTGATGTGATAGGGGGCAGTGCTGTAGGGGTGTGATGTAAAGGGGGGCAGTGCTGTAGGGGTGTGATGTGAAGTGGCTCCTAAATGACGCAACTGCGGCAGTCCGGATGGGACAATAGCTGCGGTCCGCCATTTAGTGATGCCTGTCATTGAAGATTCAATCTAAACATAACAAATGGACTCATTTGTATAAAACAGTTATTGGATGAGAGAAAAAAGGAATGAACTGTCTTAAAGGGACACAATTACCATGTAAACCACTTGACCTCTGGAGGGTTTTACCCCCTTCATGACCAGAGCATTTTTTGCTATTCAGCATTGTGCTAATTTAACTGACCATTGGTAAAAAAAAAAGTATATTAATTGGTTTTCTTTACAGTTATAATGTCTACAAACTGGTATATGTGTCTACAAACGATATACAGGGCATCCAGAAAGTATTCACAGCGCTTCACTTTTTCTACATTTTGTTATGTTACAGCCTTATTCCAAAATGCATTAAATTCATAATTTTACTAAACATTCTACAAACATCACCCCCATAACGACAACATAAAAGAAGTTTGTTTGAAATCTTTGCAAATTTATTAAAAAATGAAAAAAAATCACATGTACATAAGTATTCACAGTCTTTGCCATGACACTTGAAATTGAGCTCAGGTGCATCCTGTTTCGACTGATCATCCTTGAGATGTTTCTACAACTTGATTGGAGTCCATCTGTGGTAAATTCAGTTGATTGGACATGATTTTGAAAGGCACAAACCTATCTATATAAGGCCCCACGTTTAACAGTGCATGTCAGAGCACAAACCAAGTCATGAAGTACATGGATTTGTCTGTTGACCTCCAAAACAGGATTGTATCAAGGCACAGATCTAGATAAGGGTACAGACACATTTCTGCAGCATTGAAAATCCCAAAGAGCACAGTGGCCTCCATCATACATAAATGGAAGAAGTTTGGAACCAACAGGACTCTTCCTAGAGCGGGCCGCTTGGCCAAACTGAGCATTCAGGGGAGAAGGGCCTTAGTCAGGGAGGTGACCAAGAACCTCGATGGGTGCTCTGACAGAGCTCCAGCCTTTCTCAGTGGAGAGAGGAGAACCTTCCAGAAGAACAACCAATCTCTGCAGCACTCCATCAATCAGGCCTGTATGGTAGAGTGGCCAGACGGAAGCCACTCCTCCCACCTGGAGTTTGCTATAAGGCACCTGAAGGACTCTCAGATCAAGAGAAACACAATTCTCTGGTCTGATGAAACAAACTCTTTGGCCTGGATAGCAAGCATCATGTCTGGAGGAAACCAGCACCGCTCATCACCTGGCCAATACCACCCTTACAGTGAAGCATGGCGGTGGCAGCATCATGCTATGCAGATGTTTTTCAGTGGCAGGAACTGGGAGACTAGTCAGGATTGAGGGAAAGATGAATGCAGCAATGTACAGAGACATTCCTGATGAAAACCTGCTCCAGCAGAGCACTCTGGACCTCAGACTGGGGCAAAGGTTCATCTTCCCTAAGAACAGAGCCAAGATAGCAAAGAAGTGGCTACAATACAGCTCTGTGAATGTCCTTGAGTAGCCCAGCCAGAGCCCAGACTTGAACCCGATTGAACATCTCTGGAGAGATCTGAAAAAGGCTGTGCACCAATGCACCCCATCCAACCTAAAGGAGCTTGAGAGGTCCTGCAAAGAAGAATGTGAGAAACTGCCCACAAATAGCTGTGCCAAGCTTGTAGCATTATAGGCTGTAATTGGGGCCAAAGGTGCTTCAACAAGGTATTGTGCAAAGGCTGTGAATGCTTATGTGATTTTTTTTTTTTTTTATGTATTTTTAAGAAATTTTAAACAAACGTATTTTACATTGTCATTATGGGGTATTGTTTATAGATTTTTTTAAGGAAAAAATGTATTGCATCCATTTTGAATTAAGACTGTAACATAACAAAATATGGAAAAAAATGAAGTGTTGTGAATACTTTCCGGATGCACTGTATCTACAATATTTGAAAATTGATCAATCCTGATGTACTGATCTCATTTCATGAGGCCCTTAGAATGCCAGGACAGTACAAATACCCCCCAAATGACCCCATTTTTGGAAAGTAGACAGTCCAAGGTATTTAGTAAAAGGCATGGCAAGTTTTTCGAAGTTGTAACTTTTTGTCAAACGTTTTTGGAAAATTAAGAAATCAAAAAAAGTTTTTTTTCACAATTTTTTACATACTGTCAGCAGTGCAGTACAGCGTCATTGTATGACTGTTGTGGTGGTGATCAGGGATACTGACTGGTGACAATAAGTAAAAATAAATAAATAAAAAACATTACGTACACAGATCAAATATTTATGTTTTTTTTTTTTTTTTGTGCCAAAGCAATTATATGTCTGTCCATCCAGTCCTGAGATTTACATAGTTCTGCAGCACGCTCTGTCTTTGTTGTTCTGCTCTCTTCATATCACCATGCAACATAATGGATTGGCTCCTTGTGCTGCTTCTCCCTCCCCCCGTTTAAAGATGTACAGTACTGAGATAGAACTTGGATTGGAGGGAGGGTTATAACCCCTGTCATTTTTGCCATCTGTGTCTCATTGGGGGGATTTTCCTTCACTCCCTGTCCCATAGTCAAAACAGGAAGCGATTGTTTAAATGCTTTGATTGTTTTACTCTATTCCTGTGTGTCAAAATTCAAATACTTTGATTGTTTTACTCTGTTGATGTGTATAGTTACATTGTATAAACCTAAAGAAAATGGATGGTAACTTTCCAACCTCACTGATTACAATGTATAGCTTTACAGTACAGAGTGATTGTACTTTAACGTCTGACTTGTCCAATCTGGTTCCTAAGATCTTGAGAAAATAAAGGGTTAAGTCCAGGATGTTTTTTCTTTTAATCCGCTAGTGTCATGAAACAATAGAACTGTCATTATCTGCAAGAACAGTTCAAGAAGCTGGACATCCAGGACTTCCTACTACATTTCCACTGGGCAGAGGAGATATTATGGTATATCTTATCTGCCAATAGCTGCAAAACTCTTCACTCTTTATATAACAACCTGGTAATTTACTTTCCATTCCCTGATAATGAAATTGGTTTAATTTATTTTTTGTAATTTCTTAGAAATAGCATTTTTTTAAATTTACTTGTTGGTTTTTCCGATCGCGTTTACACAAGTCCATCAGACAAAAGTCCAAAGTACAAGCACGCATGCTCGGAAGCAAGTACGAGCCAGAAGTGGTTGGTCTTGTAAACTAGTGTTTGTAATGGAGAATTAACATTCGTAACGTGGCAAATTATGAAATCTCGAAATGCAGCGCACATTCTCTTCTTCTTTAATGGGGTAATAATGAAGCTGCTTTGCAGGTGATACTGATGAAGTTCTGCCAAACGTACTTTAAAAGGCTTTTATTTTCTAGTGATATTAAGAATAATATTATTATGCTTGTTTTTTTGTTTTGTTTTTTGGGCAAGTTACCACAACACCATTATCCCGTAGTTTTAAAGATCAAAGATACAACTATGTCGGTGTCCCTTGTTAATTTTACATTGTATTTTTTTAAAAATGTAACTGCCTACTCCCAAACTGTCATTTGAAGTAAAACACATAGCCAAGTATTATTCTCCACAATTTTTTTTATTGTGCATTAAAAAAAGAAAACAAATAAAATTAGACATGCTATCGGCCAATAGAACTTAACCAAAAAGTGCATTCTACGCATCCAAAAATATAGAAAATATACCAAATCAAATCATTATTCAACCAAAAAATAACATAAAAGCCTCACGTTTAACCACTTAACAACCGCCCCATAGCCGAATAACGGCTACAGGGCGGTTGCTTAACTCTGAGAGGCCGTTATATAACGTCCTCCCAGAATTCCGCTCTCGCGTGCACCCTGGGGCACGCACTCGAGAGCATCCGTGACCGCCGGGTCAGCATCATGGATCACGGTAAACTGCAGTGCCCACAGTGCTGCACACCGAAAATTAACCCCTCAATTCCTTGCCAATACTCTGCAATACCCGCCAATACTCTGCAATACTCTGCAATACCCACCGATACTCTGCAATACTCTGCAATACCCGCCAATACTCTGCAATACCTGCCAATACTCTGCAATACCCGCCTATACTCTGCAATACTCTGCAATGCCCGCCAATACTTTGCAATACCCGCCAATACTCTGCAATACCTGCCAAGACTCTGCAATACCCGCCAATACTCTGCAATACTCTGCAATACCCGCCAATACTCTGCAATACCTGCCAACACTATGCAATACCCTCCAATACTCTGCAATGCCCGCCAATACTCTGCCCGTCAATATTCAACAATACCTGCTTATACTCTGCAATACCCGCCAATACTCTGCAATACCTGCCTATACTCTGCAATACCCGCCAATACTCTGCAATACTCTGCCAATACTCAGAAATACCCTGCCAATACTCTGCCATAAATTGCCATACCCAGCCATACTTGGAGATACCCTGCAATACCCAGCCATACTCGGAGATACCCAGCCATACTCGGAGATACCCTGCAATACCCAGCCATACTCTGCAATACCCAGCCATATTCGGTGATACTCTGAAATACCCAGACATAGTCGGTGATATCCTGCAATACCCAGCCATACTCGGTGATACCCTGCAATACCCAGCCATACTCTGTGATACCATGCAATACCCAGCCAGCCGTCATATGATGTCCTTGACTTTGTGCGGGGATATCTGAATGATGGGTGTAGCTACAGGCATCATTCAAATATCAGCTTTTTCAGCTGCCGATTCCCTACACCATGCGAACAATCATAGCAGCTGTTCCACTGCTTGATCGTTCTTACAGGAGGCGAGAGGGGACGTCCCCCCACTCCTTCCGCCCTCCGGTGCTTCTACTTACTCGCCAATATGATCAAAGCCAGAATCTTTTTTTTATTTTTTTATTTCAGGCTTCCCAGCCTAGAGGTGAGATACAGGGTCTTATTGACCCCATATCTCACTGTAAAGAGGACCTGTCATGCCATATTCCTATTACAAGGGATGTTTACATGCCTTGTAATAGGAATAAAAGTGATCAAAAAATGTATTTTTTGGGAAAAAAATGTCAAACTAAAATAAATAAAGTAAAATGAACAATAAAAATAAAAATAAAAATTGAAAGCGCCCCTGTCCCCATGTGCTTGCATGCAGAAGCGAACGCATACGTAAGTCCCGCCCACATATGAAAATGGTGTTCAAACCACACATGTGAGGTATCACTGCAAACGTTAGAGCGAGAGCAATAATTCTAGCCCTAGACCTCCGCTGCAACTCAAAACATATAACCAGTAAAAAAATGTAAATCGTCGCCTTTAGGGCATTTGCGTGTGCAATTTTGAAGAGTGACATGTTAGGTATCTATTTACTCGGCGTAACTTCATCTTTCACATTATGCAAAACATTGGGCTAACTTGACTGTTTTCGGGTTTTTTTAAGCACAAAACTGTATTTTTTTTAAAAAAAAGCGTTCAAAAAATTGCTGCGCAAATACCGTGTAAGATAAAAAGTTGCAATGACCACCATTGTATTCTCTAGGGTCTTTGCTAAAAAAAATATATAATGTTTTGGGGTTCTATGTAATTTTCTAGCAAATAAATGATGATTTTTACAGAGAAATATCAGAATTGTCCTGGGTGATCCAGAACGCCTGATGGTGCTTCCTGCATGTTGGGCCTCTGTATGTGGCCACGCTGTGTAAAAGTCTCACACAGGTGGTATCGTCATACTCGGGAGTAATAGCAGAATGTGTTTTGGGGTGTCATTTGGGGTATGCATATGTTGTGTCTGAGAAATAAACTGATATTATGACAATTTTGTGAAAAAAAAAAAAGGAAAAAAAAATCTTGATTTTGCAAAGAATTGTGGGAAAAAATGACAACTTTAAAAAACTCATCATGCCTCTTACTAAATACCTTGGAATGTCTTCTTTCCAAAAAGGGTCATTTGGGGGGTATTTGTACTTTTATGGCATGTTAGGGTCTCAAGAATTGAAATAGGCCGTCAGTCCTTCAGGTGTGATAAATTTTCAGATATTGGCACCATAGCTTGTGGATTCTATAACTTTCACAAAGACCAAATAATATCCACCAATTTGTACTTATTTTTACCAAAGATATGCAGTAGTATAAATTTTGCCCAAAATTTATGAAGAAAAATGACTAATCTGCTAAATTTTATAACAGAAACGAAGAAAAATTTAATTTTTTACCGAATTTTCGGTCTTTTTTCTTTTATAACACAAAAAATAAAAAACCCAGCGGTGATTAAATACCATCAAAAGAAAGCTCTATTTGTGTGAAAAAAGGACAAAAATGTCACATGGGTACAGCGCTGCATGACTGAGTAATTGTCATTCAAAATGTGAGAGCACCGAAAGCTGAAAATTGGTCTGGTTATTAAGGGTGTTTAAGTGCCCAGTGGTCAAGTGGTTAATAAAAGAAACTATTTTTGGTTCAAGAAATCCTCCTCCTCCAGTTCCTGGACTGGACTTGGGTCAAAGCAATAACTCCAAGGCCAATAATAAATAACACAATATCTCCTCCGATTCCGCAACATATCTGGTTGACGAACGGCCATTCAGAAACAAACTGAAAAGCGCAAAATGAAAAGTGCGAATCAACACTCACCAAACTTCTACTAACACAAAATTTAGCAGAAGGAGCCCAAAGGGTGGCGCCAGGCAATTGAACATCCTCTTTATCAGCTCGTAGTACGTCTAGTACGTCACTACGTTCATGTTTGTTGGCCGACAATTGTGTGCCATCTGTATGCAAGACAAGTTTGGAGCCAAAGTCCTTGGGACAAAAGTCAGAGGTTTTGTCTGCAGAAAATCGTGTGTACGAGGCTTAAGACTGAGAACCAAAGATCAAAGTGATCAAAGACCACTAATCGTTCTCCGAGCTCCGTGAGCATAGAGCTGGTGACTGGCAGGCACCGGCTCTCTGCTCTGCCCCCCTCCTCCCCGCACACACTGGAGTGCTGGGCTGTGGAGGCACCAGGGCGGCTGGCTGAGCTGGGTGCCGATCCAGGGTAGTGGGCGGAACCTGACCATATTGTTGCAATCTTGCCCCAGCCTGGACCGGCTCTGTGAGGTCAGCCAACAGCGGTCTTCAGCCTGCTGTCTACTGAAAACAGGTCACAGGAGTGCAGACAACAAACTTCACTCCTGTGATCCACAGAAAAAGTACAACCAAATGAGTATTGGTTGTACTTCTCCTTTAAAGTGTATCTAAACTTAAGAGCAAAAATTTAACCTTCTGTAGCATACCAGTCCTTAGATGTAGTGATTGCACTTGTTTTCTGTTTACAGTTTTTTTTCTTTTAATTTCACCTGGTAATCCTGCCAGTAAAACACTTATTTTCCAGGTTACTCACCTTGCTGTTAATATGAAGGAGCAGCATTGTCGCTCTAGGAGAAGAAGTGTGTTAGGACTGCAGAGCATCCCCTCTCTTATTTTCAAATACAAGTGGGTTGTTCTAAGTCCACAGAGATATTTTGAAATGTTAAATAACAGAGTAGGGGAAGGGGGGTAACAAACTTAATTACGTACTTTAACAGTGTTATGAATAGAGAGAGTATGAAAACACAGTTGCCCAATCAATAAAATTTATTATTTTATTACATAGGTAAAAAACATGAGGAAATTAAACCATCCATATCATGAATTGTATGTTCCATAGAAAAGCACATATACAGACACTACCACTCAACGTTTTGCTTTTTGATGCTTCTTCAGGAGATTTAGGCCCCTTTCACACAGGACGGATCAGTAATGATCCGCCCCGTGATGATCCGCTTGCTCAGCGGGGATCACTCCGTTGTCCCCACCGAGCTGGCGGTGGACAGGGCGGTCTCTGTACACTGTGCAGAGACCGCCCTGTCAGCTCTCCGCTCTCCTCTATGGGGGATCAGATGAGCATGGACCGTCTGTCCGTGTTCATCCGATCCGCTCTGCAGATGGATGCAAAATAGGATTTTCTTCCATCTGCAGAATCGGACAATAGCAGAGGCGGGCGGACGATAGCGGGTGTCTGCGGATGTTTATCCGCAGACACCCGCTATCCCATGGGAATGCATGTATGTCCATATTTCATCCGCAAACGGAAATAAGGACATACTGTCCGCAAGTTTGAAAACTCAAATGTATACAGAGAATTGGGAGAGATGTTAGCTCTCCCAATCGCAAGGCGTCTCTGTCAGGTCATTGTGGCGGATAGCCGCATTCATATAATCCTCCCATCGCAGCGGCATCTGACATCACCGCCAGGACGCAGACGTGCAATGAGGATGCCCACTTGCATGCTCCAGGTCTAAAAAATGGTGCACAAAATGTGAAGCTGACACCGTCACAAAGTGAGGGTGCCCATGCCCATGCGCCAGATCTCAGAGGCGGCGCGCAGCATGTGACGCCGTCAGCGTCACAAATAAACACACCATTTTAGATAATGGAATGCCCTAATGGGATGGATTGGCTAATGGGGGTAAAATCATGCAAGCAATAGGAAAAGCCGAGATTACATATTGCCATGCATGAAAAAATATTGTTGTTAAAAATGGGACCGGATAAGCAAGCACAGCCACTGACACTTCTAGGGCTCCAATCAGCTGGATGATTGGATTATACATACAGCTCGATTGGTGCCCAAGGCGTCCGTATGGCCACTAGAGAAGCAAAACCAAAAAAGGAAGGTACAACCAAAGAAATAATACATGAGGGACTTATTTACATGTTTGAATACTGTGAATAAAAATAAAACATAAGGTACAATTGTAATAGAAAATAGTTAAATAATTAGGTTTGTAGCCCAGAGAAGGTTCACGAATGCCCACAAAATGAAAAAGAAAAACATACAGGTATATGGCACAAAAAGTGTCCAAAACTTTAAATCAATCATTTTAACATTGCCAAACATTAAATATATTAAGAATACAAAAATGAATAAAACAAATGAAGAATAACAGAGAAAAAAAGAAAAGAAAAAGAAAAAAGAAATAGAAGGATTCAAAGAAAGGGTTTAAAACTGAAAGCATCATTTAAACCCAGACACTTAAGAGCAGATAAATCATGTATCCAGCGTGCCTCACGCTGTAATAGCATTTTATCATAGTCGTCACCTCTTTCACCTGGGGGGATATGCTCCAAAGCAAAAATCGGTGTCTCCATTTTGTGTTTTGATACAAGGAAGACGTGGTCTCTAATACCATGGAAGAATGGTCGCTTGGTTTTTCCCATGTAGAAGGCCTTACATTCACATAGCATTACATATACAACTCCAAAGGATTGGAAAGTTGCCATGAATTTGGGTTTTTATAAGCACCCATTTGGGAGGCTAATTTGTCGTGCTGTGTAAATGTAGTGACAATAATTGCATTTGTGACAAGGTTTGGTACCATTGCCCCCCTTGGGAGTTCCTGTCTGGGTGGTATAGTAACTGTGTACAAAATTATCCCTAAGTAATTGGGATCTTCTGAAGGTAATCTCTGGGTATTTCTTAAGATGTTTTGATACATTTTTATCTCCCATCAGGAGATACCAATGTTTTTGAATTATGTCGCGCACCTGACGGTGCTGACCCGAGAAGCGAGAAATCAGCCTGACCCCTATGTTGGATTTGACAGGTTTAGGGTCATGTATTAACTAAATTTTGTTTTTGTTTTTTGCCCTGATGTAAGCTTTTTTAAGGCATTTGTTGCTATATCCATGTTGTTTTAAGCATGAATGCAACGCTTTTGCTTCCTTTTCAAAGTGAGTATCTTCACTACAATTGTGTTTGAGTCTTAAGTATTGCCCATAGGGCACACTAGCTATGAGGGAAGCAGGATGGGAACTGGCTGCATGGCGCAAAGAATTTCCTGCAGAAGGTTTGCGGAAAAGAGTTGATCCACTGCTGCCATCATTGTGGACTAATATTTGAATGTCCAAGAAGGTCAATTTCTGCTGATCTAATTCAAATGGGAATTTTAAATTGTAATGATTAATCTTAAGGCTGTCCAAAAATACAAGGAGATTATCCCTAGTTCCTGTCCAGATAAAGCATTTTTTGTTAATGAAGTGCCTCCCAACTGGTATTTGCTCAAAGAATGACTGCATGTCATCTCTAAAAAATAAAACATGCTCCCACCCCCCCAGATACAGGTTGGCATAAGAGGGGGCACACTTGGTCCCCTTGGCCACCCCCTGTATCTGGAGGTAGTGGGAGCCTCCAAAAAGGAAAATGTTGTTCAAAATAAATTCAAGTAAATCCAAAATAAATTGGTTATACAGTTTGGGTGCCTCGTTATTTTTGGAAATTAAGCCCTCAACTGGGGTCTGAGAAAATCATCAATGAGTTGGCTGGCTATCTCGGTGAGGCAGCCATTTACGTGGGAGTAAAGGGATGTGGTTTGTGAGGAATTTACAGTGCCAATGCTGGAGGTAGATTCAGGGTGACCCAGTGCATTTAAAGAGGAAAAATAACACGTCTTGGCAGTTGTTGCACATGTGTTTATAGGTGCCTTTGTGTAGGGAGTGCGTTTCACACTGCCTGATTGTGCAGTGTCTTTACCATTCTTTTGTTTGAATTATCCCTGGATCTTTTGGATCCGAGTGTGGTCAGGTGCCTGTAAGGAAGAAGTGGAAGAGGCAGAGGAATCAGAAATCAATGGGTTCATTGGTATATTCCTTGAAATTGCGCATTTTGTTTATTTTTAGCTTGGGCCCAATTGTAGGCCTGATTGTTGTCATAAGACAACTTGTCCCTAATACATTTTTTTTCGTTAGTTTTAAGAATCTCTGCAA
The DNA here is from genome assembly GCF_037356315.1 of Lithobates pipiens. NCBI lineage: Eukaryota > Metazoa > Chordata > Amphibia > Anura > Ranidae > Lithobates > Lithobates pipiens. The sequence continues at coordinate 403,848,179 of NW_027507748.1, read as the reverse complement.
CATATATTTCAAGTTTGGCCTTCAGAGTACCTTCTCAAGTGGAGAAGAGTTCATCAGAAGTGATCAACTCATTCTCCTTATAAAGTTTTTCAATTTCCTTATCAAGAAATGTCAATTCAGTGGTATAATGATTGAAAAGTAATTCCATCATTTTGATGGAGCATAGCTGTGAAGTATCTTCCCATTCCAATGTGAAATCAGGATATAATTTGGTAATGGTAAGGGAAATTTGTATTCTGAGTCCCCAAGGGGAGACTCTATCTTCTATATACTTTGCAAAATACCACTTATTCCAGTATAGCCTAGATTTCTTTTCTAACATTCGCTGCAACCTGAGAAAAACACTATCTATAGACATACCACTACTAGCCTCATTTTGTGACTTGTGGATTTTATCCATAAGTCCGTCAAATGCATTTCCACAATAGTTGGTCATGATGCTGACAAATTCAAACAAACAATAACAAAGAAAACAATAAACATAAATAAAGAAATATAAAAATAAAAAAAGGACTAGTACAACAGAAAATTTCAAAAATATGTCAAAATGTTATGAATTACAACAGATATATTTTCCTTTTTCCAAGCTAATACTGCATGGCAATCTGATTTATCTTCTGCCTTAGAAATTGATAGGTGGGTAAAATCTGAGAAGGAACAGAAGGAAGGTAAGGCAAAGAGGTCAGATTGAACTCCACATACTAATTATTTCTAAAACATTTGAAATGTTAAATGATAATAATGCAGAATACACTGCAAGAGTTTTTTTTCATGTTCACGGAGTTAGGATTTTAAATTTTTTACTTATCACCAGCTTGTGTATTTAGTGGAGGTGGAACTAGAGCATCTGGAGGAAGCCCTCCAAAATGTTCAGAGAACATATAAGCTGCATGCATGCAGTGTCCCTGCTGGGAGGTAACACAAAACCCAAGTACTCCAAGGCCACGGCAGTAACCATTTATTCTGTTTTCATTTTGTATCTTGATAAATACAATTTAAAATGGAACATGCATGTTTGGGTTGTAAAAATCTATAGCATGATCATGAAAATGTACAGAATGTAGCACTATATCCTTTTAAAGAGCCTGGGAGCACTGAAATCATTCATTTAAATTTACATTGATCCAGTAAGTGAAACGTTTGTTTCTCTCTGCAGGCATCCATTTTAAATAGATTTCTAAGGTAATGCTAAATGGTGTATGCAAATCCAAATGGCAGATGTTGGCTAATGTTTAGGCAAAAACATGGAAAAGTTTTATCCAGGAAGACACAACACATTACTGAGACTTAGTCGTAGGTGTGTGCATGGGGTGTGTCAGGTTTGCCTGGCCACACCCTAATCACCCATGGGGTTTCCTGAGATCTGCTCTGAAATGCATCCAAGGAGTGTATAGCCACGCTGCCGGTGAAACAGTCTCACATGCAGCAGATCATGAGGCTTGCGAGAGCAGCTCAGTATATGAATATGTCATGTAATGTAACCATAGGTGTGCACACAGGGCACGCCCTAATCACCCTGTGTGGTGTAGATTCCCCGTGTTTAGATCCCTGATATTTTATTATAGAAAAAACCCCAAACAACCCACAAAGATTGTAAAAAATAATTAATAAAATAATAAAGATAAAAACTAGTGACACCGTCCACTGCCCTACTGACACCATCCACTGCCCTACTGACACCAATATCTGACCTATGGACACCGTCCACTGCTCTACTGACACAATCCACTGCTCTACTGACTTCGTCCACTGCCCTACTGACACCATCCACTGCCCTACTGACACCAATCTCTGACCTATGGACACCGTCCACTGCTCTACTGACACCGTCCACTGCCCTACTGACACCGTCAACTGCTCTACTGACACCGTCCACTGCCCTATTGGCAACGTCCACTGCTCTACTGACAACGTCCTACTGATACCATCCACTGCCCTACTGACACTGTCTTCTGTTCTACTGGCAACGTCCACTGCTCCACTGGCACAGTCCACTACCCCACTGACACCATCAGTATATATACACGTGCACATACATGCATATGTGTTTGAGCTTTGGGATGCACACCCTAATGCGATAGGCTGTGCACACCTATGAATGTAACTGCTTGCAGGGAGAAAGACCAGCTGTCAAAACTCATGTGATGTCAGGGGTGGCCGGGACTGAACAGCTACCAAACACCAGGCAATGGGATGGGGTCTGGACTGGCCGCTACATTTATGTGGCTCTACCCCCTTTCTTTAGTAGCCCAATCATTGGCTGGTGTTTGATAGCTACTCGGTCCCACCCATCCCCGGCATCGTGGCTGAGTTATGATGGCTGGCCTTTCTCTCTGCATGTAGTTACTATATCAATTTATCTGACAGTTTCACACACTGAGTGGCTCTGGCAAGCCTCACTATCTGCTGCATGTGAAACTCGCCTCTACCCTGTCAGTGTCCATGAGTGCTGCTAATCAGTGTCCATCAGTGCTGCCTATCAGTGCCAATCGATGCTGCCAATCAGTGCTGCTTATCAGTGCCAATTAATGCTCCCAATCAGTTTTGCTTAGCAGTGCCAATCAGTGCTGCCCATTAGTGTCCATTAGTGCTGCCAATCAGTGCTGTCCATCATTGCTAATTAATGCTGCCAATCATTGCCCATCAGTGCTGCCTATCAGTGCCAATCAGTGCTGCCTATCAGTGTCAATCAATGCTGCCAATCAGTGCCCATCAATGCTGCATATCATTGCCAATCAGTGCCGCCAATCAGAGCCCTTCAGTGCTGCCTATCAGTTCTCATTAGTGCTGCCTATCAGTGCCAATCAGCGCCAATCAGTGCTGCCAATGAGTTACACCTATCAGTGCCAATCATGGCCCATCAGTGCAGCCTATCAGTGCTGTCAATAAGTACCCATCAGTGCTGCCAGTTTGTGCCGCCTATCAGTCCCCATCAGTGCCAATCAGTGCTGACAATTAGTGCCCATCAGTGCGGCCTATCAGTGCCGCCTATCATTACCAATAAGTGCTGCCTGTCAGTGCCACCTATCAGTGCCAATCAGCGTGGTCTATTAGGGCCACCTATCAGTGCCCATCAGTGCTGCCAATTAGTGCCGCCAATCAGTGATACTTATCAGTGCCAATCAGGGCCCATCAGTGTGGCCTATCAGCACTGCCAATCAGTGCCCAACAGTGCTGCTTTTCAGTGCCAATCAGTGCTGCCAATCAGTGCCAATTGGTGCAACCTTTCACTGACAATCAGGTGCCATAAGTGTTGGCTATCAGTGCCCATCATTGCCACCTATCAGTGCCAATCAGTGACGCCCATCAACGCTGCCAATCAGTGCAGCCTATCAGTGCCAATCAGTGCCCATCAGTGATGCCTATTAGTGCCAATCAATGCTGCCAATCAGTGCCACCTATCAGTGCCAATGAGGGCCCCTCAATGCGGCCTATCAGTGCTGCCAATCAGTGCCCATCAGTACTGCCTCTCAGAGCCAATCAGTTCTGCCTATCAGTGCTACCAATCAGTGCCACCTATCAGTGACACCAGCGCTGCTCCATGATGTTATCATGGAGAAGTGGAAGAGGGCTCCAGTGGCAACCTGTGAAGCTCTGGTGAACTCCATGCCCAAGAGGGTTAAGGCAGTGCTGGAAAATAATGGTGGCCACACAAAATATTAACACTTAGGGCCCAATTTGGACATTTTCACTTAGGGGTGTACTCACTTTTGTTGCCAGTGATTTAGACATTAATGGCTGTGTGATGAGTTATTTTGAGGGGACGGAAAATGTACGCTGCTATACAATCTGTACACTCACTACTTTACATTGTAGCAAAGTGTAATTTGTTCAGTGTTGTCACATGAAAAGATATAATAAATAATATAATAAAGATAAAAAACTAGTGACACCGTCCACTGCCCTACTGACACCATCCACTGCCCTACTGACACCAATATCTGACCTATGGTCACCGTCCACTGCTCTACTGACACAATCCACTGCTCTACTGACTTAGTCCACTGCCCTACTGACACCATCCACTGCCCTACTGACACCAATCTCTGACCTATGGACACCGTCCACTGCTCTACTGACACCGTCCACTGCCCTACTGACACCGTCAACTGCTCTACTGACACCGTCCACTGCTCTACTGACAACGTCCTACTGACACCATCCACTGCCCTATCAGTGACACCAGCGCCGCTCCATGATGTTATCATGGAGAAGTGGAAGAGGGCTCCAGTGGCAACCTGTGAAGCTCTGGTGAACTCCATGCCCAAGAGGGTTAAGGCAGTGCTGGAAAATAATGGTGGCCACACAAAATATTAACACTTAGGGCCCAATTTGGACATTTTCACTTAGGGGTGAACTCACTTTTGTTGCCAGTGATTTAGACATTAATGGCTGTGTGTTGAGTTATTTTGAGGGGACGGAAAATGTACGCTGCTATACAAGCTGTACAATCACTACTTTACATTGTAGCAAAGTGTAATTTCTTCAGTGTTGTCACATGAAAAGATATAATAAAATATTTACAAAAATGTGAGGGGTGTACTCACTTTTGTGAGATACTGTATATATATATATATATATATATATATATATATACACACATGATCATGCCTATGGACTTAGTACTTACATAAATCTGTTCTACAGTAGTACAAAGGTTGGAGCTAGAGTCACTGCTTTGCCCATTTAGAACTAAGTCGCAATGACAGCCTACTGTACAGTATGTATTTATTAAAGGTATACTTCAAAACCTTAATATATTCTACTAATTTCAGACCACATCCCTTTGACTTCTGTTCGTTTCATGTGCTAGTTCCTGTCAGTTCTATGTCAAAAGTTTCCCAGTTAAAATACCTCTGGGATCACTACAAACTTGTGTCCATATTAGATTGTAAGCTCTTCTGAGCAGGGCCCTCTAAACCCTCTTGTATTTTATTGTATTGTAACTGTATCGAGCAAAAAAATTGGCTGGGGTGCAGATATCCCAGGATCCCTGGACAGGTAAGTGTCCCAATATTAAAAGTCAGCAGCTACATTATTTGTAGCTGCTGACTTTTAATTTTTTGGTTGGAGGGGCTGGAGCTCTGTTTTAAATAGGGTCTAAAGGCTGAAGGTTTCTTAACTTCATGCATTCAATGCATTCATAGCAAGGGGCTTGCTATGGCAGCATTAGGCAGAGAGGAGGGGCCCAGAGCACCAGCAGGGGACCCAAGAAGAGGAGGATCGGGGCTGATCTGTGCATAAACACTGCACAAAAAAATGCCTATACAAACACTTTAAACCCAAAACCAAGAATGCAATATAAAGGTTTTACATTTAAAAAAAAGTTAATTATTGTAAGCACCTCTGTTTCCTCTCTGTAACTGATACATTCAGCTGGAGAGATTGCTCTTTTGAAAAACAACAGACTTACTGGCTGGATCACCAGATGAAATTGAAAGAAGGAAAGGCTAAATGTTTATCCTCAAGACACGTCACTGGAAGCACCCTCATGGCTAACAGAAGATAGAATTAGAAATAGACTTGAAAAACGTGACATTAATAAGTCACCGGGACCAGATGGCTTTCACCCGAGGGTCCTTAACCACTTTCTGCCTGGCTTATAGCAGAATGATGGCCGAGCGGTGGTTCAGTTATCCTGACTGGGCGTCATAGGATGTCCAGCAGGATGACTGCTGGTGCGTGCCCATGTGGGTGCGCATCATGGCGATCGGTGGCGTGGTGTGTCAGTCTGACACACCACTACACCAATCTTGGTAAAGAGCCTCTGCCGGAGGCTCTTTACCACATAATCAATGGTGACCAATCACGGCTAATCATGATGTAAACAGGAAGAGCCATTTATAGTTTTTTCCTCATTCGCATCTGACAGATTGGTGGCTCTCCTGATAGGGGGGGTCTGCGCTGATTGTTTATCAGCTCAGCCCCCCCCTCGTGGATTCCCACAATGGACGACCAGGACCACAAGGGAAGCCCCCAACATGTGGATGGCCAGGTATGTCCCCCATGGCCACCAGGGATGCCACAGTGTGCCCAATGTATACCAATCAGTGCCAACAAATGATGCCAGTCAGTGCCCATTATGAATGCCTGTCAGATCAGTGATGCCCAGCAGTGCCACCCATCAAGGTTCATCATTGCCACCTATCAGTGCCCACCTATCAGTGCCACCTATCAGTGGTACCCATAAGTACCCATCAATGCAGCCTTTCAGTGCCTGTCAGTGCCGCCTATCAGTGCCCATCAGTGCTGCCTATGAGTGCCCATCATCAGTACCCATCAGTGACACCTCATCAGTGCCTGTCAGTGAAGGAGAAAACATACTTATTTACAAAAAAATTTAACAGAAACAAAGGAAAAAGTTTTTTTCTACATTTTCTGTATTTTTTTTATTTGTTGCGCAAAAAATAAAAACCCCAGCAGTGATCAAAAAACACCAAAATAAAGCTCATTTTGTTGGAACAAAATTATAAAAAAATTGTTTGGGTACAGTGTAGCATGACCGCGCAATTGTCATTCAAAATGCGACAATGCTGAAAGCTAAAAATTGGCTTAGGCAGGTAAGTGCCTGGTATTGAAGTGGTAAAGGAACTCAGTCAAGTAATTGCCCGGCCATTTTTCCTATATTTTATGAACAGTCTGACTGGAATGGTACCAGCAGTTTGGAGAAAAGCCAATGTAGCACCAATATTTAAAAAAGGCCAAGATACATCCCTGGGAATTACAGACTAGTTAGCCTAACCTCAATAGTATGCAAGCTCTTGGAGGGGATGATAAGGGAATATATACAAGAATTTAGTGATGAAAACTGTATCATTAGCAGTAATCAGCATGGATTCATGAAGAATCATTCTTGCCAAACCAACCTATTAGCCTTCTATAAGGAGATGAGCTGCCATCTAGATAAAGGAAGGCTCGTAGACTTGGTGCATCTGGATTTTGCAAAGGCATTTGACACAGTTCCCCATAAACGTTTACTGTACGAACTAAGGTCTGTCGGCATGGACCATAGAGTCAGTATATGGATTGAAAACTGGCTACAGGGGCGAGTTCAGAAGGCAGTGATAAATGAGGAGTACTCGGAATGGTCCGTTGTGGAAAGCGAGGTCCCCCAGGGTTCTGTCCTGGGACCAATTCTATTTAATTTATTCATAAACGACCTAGAGGATGGGATAAACTGCTCAATTTCAGTATTTGCGGACAATACCAAGCTAAGCAGGGCAATAATTTCTTCACAGGATGTGGAAACCTTGCAAGAAGATCTGAACAAATGAATGGAGTGGGCAACTACATGGCAAATGAAGTTTAATGTAGAAAAATTTCAAATGATGCATTTGGGTGGCAAAAATATGAATGCAATCTATACACTAGGGGGAGAACCTCTGGGGGAATCTAGGATGGAAAAGGACCTGGGGGTCCTAGTAGATGATAGGCTCAGCAATGGCATGAAATGCCAAGCTGCTGCAAGCAAAGCCAACAGAATATTGGCATGCATTAAAAAGGGGATTAACTCCAGAGATAAAACGATAATTCTCCCACTCTACAAGACTCTGTCTGGCCGCACCTGGAGTATGCCGTCTAGCCCTGGGCATCAGTCCTCATGAAGAATGTGCTGGAACTGGAGAGTCCAAAGAAGGGCAACAAAGCTAATAAAGGGACAGGAGGACCTTAGTTATGAGGAAAGATTACAAGCACTGAACTTATTCTCTCTGTCTTCATCCTGCACTGTACTGCAGAATGTTCTCAGGACATTTGGAGTACTCAGCATTCTCCTGCATCTTGTCAACAGGATAACCCGTCAACCCGTTAACCCATTGCACTACAAAAGCCAGAGAAAGGGTAAGTATATCTACATTTTTCCCCCTTACAGATGTTTTTTGTTGTATGCAAATGTAGCTTTTCAGCAAGAGGGGCACACTAAATCAGGAGGCTTTGTATGGAGTGCAAGGTCTACTTTAAACACTGAATACAGTATTATAGACAGACTGGAAGAGAGTGCAAAATCTAGTGCAGCTGTGCATGTTAGCCAATCAGCTTCTGACTTCAGCTTGTTCAATTAAGCTTCGACAAAAAAAAAAAAAAAAAGCTGATTGGTTTCTATGTACAGCTGCACCAAATTTTGCACTCTCCTGTTTTAGTAAATCGACCCCATTGCGCCATGAGAACATGACATAAAGAGGAAAAAATGTTGTGTGAAGGGCAGTAACCCAAAACCTACAGTGCCTTGAAAAAGTATTCATACTCCTTGAAATTTTCCACATTTTGTCATGTTACAATCAAAAGCGTAAATGTATTTTATTGTGGTTTTATGTGATAGACCAACACAAAGTGGCACATGATTGTAAAGTGAAAGGAAAACACAAAGGGGCTGATTTACAAAGCATTTGTGCCATGAGTTGCAGCGCACGTCGACGCGTAATGGGCGTTTTCTTTGTATTCACAAAGCATTTGCGCCTGTAACACAGTGCAATTCTCCATTTACTATGAGCATGCTGGCACACGGTCGACCGATCTGTGTGCCACTATAGACCTGGCGTACGGCATCTTCAACTCAGAATTAAAAGAAGCTGGAAGTGCCAATATTATGGAGGTGATGTGAGGAAGTATAGATATGTATAGATATGACTGTCTCTCAACTTGACTTTTTTTGCGCTGGTTCACTTCTATGGTTTTTTTTAAGGCTATTTGCACACAGGTCATGTTAGCATCAAGAAAAAAATTAAGAAAAAAAAATGCGAGGGGGTCCCCTGAAATTCCATACCAGGGCCTTCAGATCTGGCATGGATTTTAAGAGGAACACCGAATCAAAAAAAATGGCATGGGTTCCCCCTCAAAATCCATACCAGACCCTTATCCGAGCATGCAACCTGGCAGGCTGCAGGAAAAGAGCGGAGGGACGAGAACCGTACCAGGCCACATGCCCTCAACATTGGGAGGATGCTTTGGGGTCCCCCCTAAAGCACCTTGTCCCCATGTTGATGAGGACAAGGGCCTTATCCCCACAACCCTGGCCGGTGGTTGTGAGGGTCTGCGGGGTGGGGGGCTTATCGGAATCTGGAAGCCCCCTTTAACAAGGGGACCCCATACAATCAGATTGCACAGTATATGGGGAAATTAATTGCTCAGACAATTGAGTGGATTTTAACCTCATCCAATCAGATTGCAAAGTGTATGGGGAAATGAATTGTCCAGAATGCACAATACACAGACATGTATTGAGAAGATGTTTTCATGGAAGTTTTCGGGTCCACCAATGATTATAGACTATCACCATAAAATGCACAATTACATTTGACAATTATGACATTTCACATCCAAGTCCAGGAAACATCCACACAGTTGTTGATTGGAGGAAGACCTCTAGAATGAATATTGAGTTGTTTCAAAAAGAAATGAATGAATGGAATAAAACTGTAAGCAATATTCTCCATGTGGTAAGGAAAAGCTCATTAACATGATCAGCATTACAATGAGCAAGTGCCTGATGTCTCTTCTGTATTTAAGAATGTGTCTGCACCAATGCGCACAACGATTCAGCACATCTGGTGCAAGTCACCAGTATGCACCAGGTCGCAATAGCTTTTCCTGCACACGCAAATGCGCCATGCACCTGTTCATAAATCAGCCCTTATGTGTGGCAGAAAACTAACACTGCACATCACTCTGAACACACCATCCTCACCGTGAAACAGCAGCATCATGTTATGGGGATGATTTTCTTCAGCAGGTTCAGGGAAGCTGGTCAGAGTTAATGGGAAGATAGATGGAGCCAAATACAGGGCAATTATAGAACAAAACCTGTTAGATTCTGCAAAAGACTTGAGACTGGAGCGGAGGTTCACCTTCCAGCAAGACAACGACCCTAAACATACAGCCAGAACTACAATGGAATGGTTTGGACCACAGCATATTCATGTGTTAGCCCTTGTACACATGGTTGGACATTCCGACAGAAAAGGTCCGATCGGACCGTGTTGTCGGATAATCCGATCGTGTGTGGGCTCCATCGGACTTTTTCCATCGGAATGTCCGGCCAACAAAGTTTGAGAGCTGGATATAACATTTTCTAACAACATGATCTGATCGGACTTTGCCCGATTGTTCGTAGAGAATTCCGATCAGACAAAGTGCCACGCATGCTCAGATCAAATTATGAGACCAAAGCTATTGGCTCCTAGCTGCAACGTAGTCCTGTTGCAACTACCAACATCATCAGGTTCCGAACGATTGGATTTTCCGACAACTTTGTCCGACCGCGTGTATGCAACACCACTTTCGGACAAAATCCGTCAGAAAAAAATTAGACGGATTTTGTTGTCGGAATCTCCGACCGTGTGTACAAGGGCTTAGAATGGCTTAGAATGGCACTGTCAAAGTCCAGCCCGAAATCCAATTGAGAATCTGTGGCAAGATTTGAAAATGGTTGTTCACAGACACTCTCCATCCAATCTGACAGAGCTTGAGCTATTTTGCAAAGAAGAATGGGCACAAATTTCCCTCTCTAGATGTGGAAAGCTGGTAGCGACATACCCTAAAAGACTTGCAGCTGTAATTGCAGTGAAAGGTGGTTCTACAAAGTATTTACTCAGGGGGGCTGAATACAAATACACGCCACACTTTTCACATATTTATTTGTAAAAAAATTGGAAAACCATTTATCATTTTCCTTCCATTTCACAATTATGTTATCATATAAAATCCCAATAAAATACATTTACGTTTTTGGTTGTAACATGACAAAATGTGGAAAATTTCATGGGGTGTTAATACTTTGGCACTGTAAAACAAAAAATAGTTATAGTACATTGCACATTGCTTGAGAGTTGAGACCTTATTTTTAATGCTTGGTTCCTGCAGTGTAGGCAGCATAGAAACATTTAATTCTACTCGCTCCTGAGATATTTATAAGCTTTTTGTGACCGAGCTGTTGATCATTTGTTAGAGGTAATGTTAGGTGTCTCGGTTTATTTTTGGAAGACCCAACATGACTGACTGAAATGAACCTGGAAGAATAGCAGTTTTTAACTCCAATGGTAAATTTTGCTGTGGAAAAACATTTCCTAAAATAAGCGTTGTTCATCATTTCATTTGGCTGTTTTGTTTGTTGTTGTTTGATTTAGAGGTAAGTATAAAATGTTAGGAGCACTGAACTCACATTTTCCCCCTGTTTTATTGTAACTTTGGAAATGCATTTTCTAGTTTTCTGTGATTGTTAAAGAGTAACAATCCATCTGGGTGATCATTACACATTGCAAGGGTTTTAACAACTTTGTAGCATATTCCTACCTTTGATAGCCCTGAAGAAACAAAAGCAGTTTTTTTCTTTCATTGTGTCCTTTGCAGACTGATTCTGAATGGCAGAATCTGGTTCATTAAAATCTCCTGGTGTACTCTATGTATTCAAAAGAGAAAAGCTGCAGGATCTGCATTCCTTTAGAAATATTTAAACCTTGGGTAGTATCTCACCAAAACCGAAATTCCTATTGAGGTGCCAAAAATGTGATTGTATTTTCGTAAGCTAATGACACAAGCAGGATTTAAATTTCTGAGAGCGTTTTGTATACCAACAAAGTACAGAAAACGTTTTAAATTACAAAATGGCTTGTGCTGCTATATTTGCTATATGTTTTCCACAAAAGTGCAGTTACATGGATCAAAATTTGGCCAGTTCAGCTGAATTTCGATCCATTTATGGCTACTGTAGTTGAACAGAAGCTGATCTACTGATTGACTTTCGCTCAATCGTCCTGTCAGTAAATTCTTGCTCGATCAGTGCTGCAGGCAATAGGCTGCAATGCTGATCTGTGTATTATAAAGGCGGGGAAGTCTCCACGCTGTCAGAATACAATGACATAACGGGGAGGATTCCCGCATCTACATCGAATCTGTCAATGGTGGAATCAAGTCAGTTTTTTCCATTCAGCCAGCTGGTTGAACAAAAAAACAACTGACCTATGTCAGCTATGTAAGCTTTACCCTTTAAGCTTGTCATTATTTTGCATCTTGTGCTGCTAATTTAATAAACATGGGATTTATTTCCATATGTGTTCATTATTTATATGCTTAGATAATAGGGATGATCAGACCACTGTGTACAAGTCACAGTCTGCAGCAGGTCAGGCATATTTGTGTGTTGTGCTCACAGATAACGAGGTACACTTGATCCTCATCATTTCTGAATGTGGAAGCCATGGATCAGGGGTGTTCACAATGCAGCTTACTATGGGACCCAGAAGCTAATTGAGATCACTGGTGTAGCGCTGTCTACTACTGCGATTTCCAGCTTCCACAGGGATCCCATCGGTATGGTACATACATAGGTATGTAGCTGGGCCAATGTAACTATGTGAAAATATCTATACCTGGAATTATTCTTAACAATCTGAAATGTCGTCATATAAAACACTATTTGAGAATACAAAATATATTATGTGTCTATGTAACTCACTTAGCATGGTGAGCATTTAATCAACGATCCAACATTTAATCATTTTCGAATTTACCTGCTCACGCTGAGTTTCTAAAGGGAACGCAGATTCATTTGGTCATGCTTTCTATAATTCTGAAGATATAAAAGGATGCTGCACACAAAGATTTTGAAAAAGAAAATACATTTTTTTTTATTTTTTTGTGGTCTACCGTCCTTCTCTGGTACCAGTAAAGTCCACTAGACTTTGATCCATTCTTTTTGTCCAAAGAAAGTAACAGTAAATTACGGTAAATATATCGGCAAATATAATATGAAGTAAAAGTACAATATATATATAAAAATATAATATATATATAAAGTGCTGCATAAACTGTCATGTCAGCACTATATAAATACCTATAATATCTGAAATAAATATACCTAATAAGAAGTAAAAAAGTGAGCTTCATAAATATATCTTTAAAAATAAATAAAAAATAAGTGAACTGTTCTATTTTTTATTTGTAATTGATAGCCTGTAATACCCATAATAAAAATAATTTTAATAAGAAATCAAAAAGAAGCAAGCTCTTCTATTTTGTTTTTTGTTTTGTTTTTTGTAAATGATAACCTGTAATACCTATAATACATATAACTTTAATAAGAAGTCAAAAAGAAGTGAGCTTCTTTATATTATATATATTTTTTTAATAACTATAATAAATATAACTCTAACCACTTAAGGACCACCCTATAGCAGACATACTGCTACAGGGTGGCCCTCCTGCACAGAATCATATATATATATATATATATATATATATATATATATATATATATATATACATATATATATATATATATATATACATATATATATATATATATATATATATATATATATATATATATATATATATATATATATATATATATATATATATATATAAATATGCCACCTAGGGGGCACGTGCAGCTGGCGTTCCGCTTCTGCTGTGATTACTCATATCTGTGGGTGCTGGGTGCTGGATGCCCACCAGCACTTGCCGATTGTCGGGCAGAGACACAGAACAGAGCTCTGCCTATGTAAACAAGGCAGAGTTCTGTTCTGACAAGGGAGGAAGTGATGGATTTTGCATCCCTGCAAAGCAAGGAATAAAATCCATCACTTCCCTTAGTAAAAACACCTAGCGCAGTACACAAAAACACTGGCTAGGCACACAGTTAACCCTTTGATCGTCCTATATGTTTAACCCCTTCCCCTCCAGTGTCATTAGTACAGTGACAATGCATATTTTCAGTACTGATCGCTGTATTAGTGTCACTGGTTCCCACAAGTGTCAGTTAGTGTCCGATTGTCTGCCGCAATATAGCTGTCCTGCTATAAGTCACTGATTGTCGACATTACTAGTAAAATAAAAAAATAAATACATAAAAATTCTAGTATATATACACCATCTATAACGTTTGCACAAACCAATCAATATACACATAGTGGGATTTTTTTTTTAACAAAAACATGTAGCAGAATACATATTGGCCTAAATTTATGAAGAAATTTGATTATTTCTATTTTTTTATTGGGTATGTTTTTTTTAGCAGAAATTAAAAAAATATTGTTTTTTATTCAAAATTGTTGGTCTTTTTTTGTTTGTAGCGCAAAAAAAAAAAAAAAAAATGCAGTGATGATCAAATACCATCATAAGAAAGCTTTATGTGTGGGGAAAAAAACCCCATACATTTTATTTGGGTGCAGCGTTGCATGACCGCGCAATTGTCAGCAAAAATAACGCAGTAAAGGCCTGGCCATAAAGGGGGGGGGGAATCTTCCGTAGGACAAGTGAATAAGAACTCAAAAAGGCATGAGCTTTTCTATAGTTTTTAAAAATGTTTAAAAAATATATACTGTACAAGTGTCATGGATCTGTAGGAAAAAAGCCAGTGCTGCATAGCTAAGTAATTCTGCTAATCAAAGACCTAGTTAAATGTCAGTAGGTATCAGAGCTCTTCAAACTAATACTCTTTTCTACCTGGTATGATTTTTAAATTGCTGTAATGTATGTACAGCTGATACTGTCTCCTTTTCTACCAGGATCAGGCAATAAAGAGATAATCCCTACTTTGTATCTTGACAGTCATTTCCACGGCAACAGACAATGATGTCATGAGTTCAGAATTGACTTTCGAAGGTGTAGTCTGATCATTTCACATTTAAACTGAATAATGTTCCACACTACACTTGGGGAATACTGAAGATTGTTGCCAAAATAAACTCTTTCTAGTACACGTGCACTGATTTTTTTGACCTCGAGTAATACATTTTCCTCACACGAAGCACAAAACATGTCTGTGAAACTCCTTAAGGTAAAAATACATAGCCCTTTTAGAATTTCTCAGGAGGATTAGCTGAATCTCTTTGGATATATCCAGATAAATGTATACCTTCTGCTTCTAGATCTGAGGAATATGCCCCAACCACTTTCTATGCAGAAGTGAGCCTGATTTTGCACTTTCCAGCTTTAGTAAACAAACCCCATTGTGTACTTAAAAGTGGGGTATGTCATTTATATATCCTTCTGTCAAAGTGTAAAAGCTAAACCCAAAACCAAAAATGGAATATACACTATATTACCAAAGGGATTAGTACACCTGCCTTTTTTCACACACATGAACTTTAATGGCATCCCAGTCTTAGTCCATAGGGTTCAATATGAGTAGGCCCACGATTTGCAGCTGTAACAGCTTCAACTCTTCTGGAAGGATGTCCACAAGGTTTAGGAGTGTCTATGGGAATGTTTGACCATTCTTCCAGAAGCGCATTTGTGACGTCAGGCACTGATGAAGACCTGGCTCACAGTCTCCAGTCTAATTCATCCTAAAGATGGTCTGTCTGGTTGAGGTCGGGACTCTGTGCAAGTCAGTCAAGTTCCTCCACCCCAAACTTGATCATCCATGTCTTTATGGATCTTGCTTTGTGCACTAGTTCAAATCATTTGGTTGAGGGAGGATTATGGTGTGGGATTGTTTTTCAGGGGTTGGGCTTGTCTCCTTAGTTCTAGTGAAGGGAACTCTTAAGGCAGTGATGGCGAACCTTGGCACCCCAGATGTTTTGGAACTACATTTCCCATGATGCTCATGCACTCATGCAGTGTAGTTGAGCATCATGGGAAATGTAGGGAAATGTAGTTCCAAAACATCTGGGGTGCCAAGGTTCACCATCACTGTCTTAAGGCATCGGTATACTAAGACATTTTGGACAACTTCATGCTTTCAACTTTGTGGGTTTAGAGATGGCCCCTTCTTGTCCCAACTTGACTGTGTACCAGTTAAGTTGGGACAGAAAGGTTCATAAAGACATGGATTAGCATGTTTGGGGTTGAGGAACTTGACTGGTCTGCCCAGACTGCTGACGTCAACCCGATAGAACACTTAGGGAGGAATTAGAGCAGAGACTGCAAGCCAAGCCTTCTCATCCACATCAGTGGGTGGCAGGCTGTAAAACAGGGATTTCCAAACTCCCTCCAACTGTTGCGGACTACACATCCCATGAGGCATTGTAAAACTCTGACATTTACAGACATGACTAGGCATGATGGGAATTATAGTTCCTGAACAACTGGAGTGCCATAGTTTGGAGACTCCTGCTGTAACTCCAGACAAGGATAGCCCTGGCTGCACTACTGTGTGTGAACTGTTACCTGCAGTGTCTCACCCCAAAGATCCATAGAAGGGGTTCATGAACCTTATTAGAGAGAGCATTTAGCATTCAAGGTCAGGGACTGTGCTACAGGGGAGGCTGAACTGGCAAGGACAACCACTGGAGGTGGCACATGAAGGATTTTCCTCTTCACGTTGGCTGTGATCTCGGTGAGGACAAAAAAAAAGGAATGGGATGTTGTGTGGGTTTCAACACTTTCTAACATTGCACTAGTCCTGTGGTCCAAAGTAGGCTGGGCTTCTACCACGTGTATGATGCCGAGTTGGTGCCAGGAAAAGTTTTTTTTCTTGAACATTTGGGCTTTAAAGTAAACCTGTACTTGGGTAAAATGCTGTCTGCCACCTCCAATCTCTACTTCAGGAAATGTTGAATCCCTGGCTTCCATGTACAAAGGTTCCATTATTTTGTGCGTAATTGGCCTGGAACTTGGCCTGGTAATTGGCCTGGTACTTCTATCAGGAGTTCTAGCTTGGCTCTGGCTTCGGTTTCTGCATGCTTGTTATGGGTCAATTACTGATAAATACAGCCAGGCAGCTATTATTTAAGTAGGTCAGCAATAGTAGCCTCTGCATTCTCTTAGTACAGGTTTCCTGGCCTAGTCGTAAAAAAAATACAATATGCACATGTCTAGAAATAATATCAATTTATTAAGATGCAATTGTCACACAGATTGCTGAGATCTTAAAACAATGGTAAAATAAAAGTTTTGGTAAAAAGATAAAAGCACCCTGATATGCTGTGCCCTAGCAAATAAATCAATAATAGCTGAGTACCTCTGATTTAAAGTTGATTAACTACATTCACATAAACTTATAAAAATCATAAAAAAGAGGATAAACTCCATATGAAAACAACTGGTATTCACAAAAACATTAAAGCTGTATACTACATAATCCTCCAAATATTTCCATAACTAAAGAAGAAGCTGTTTGAAGATCCCATTCAAGTTTTTATTCCACGCTCTGATGGAATGTGTGGAAGAAGAGACTCCTGCCAGCTTTACAGCTGCACCTATGTTATATGATATAACGTAAAAACTTAAAAGGACACATTATTCAAAGCTGTTATATTTGTAAGAGAAGCCATAATGATTTACAGTGTTCAGAAATTGTAGAGTTTATTAAGTATTCCTTTTGAGACCACTGTCCATGTTTTTTTTTGTAACTCTTTTAAAATATATGTAAAGCAAACACTTTTAAAAATAAAAATGGCTAAAACTTTTTTGCTATTTAGGTCCCATTTTCCCTGTTGTCTTGTCCTAAAAACACAAATGGAGCTGAGAGTAAGTCAATACAAGGTGAGGGAAATCCTCTTTAAGGCCTCTTCGGCATTTGGCCCCGGTGCATGAGGCTTACCTTACACCGGCACCTAAATGCACATTGTGCAGGAAGCCTTAGGCCCCATACACACTATCAGTTTTTCTGCTGAGTTTTTCCTTCAGATTGACCAAAACCATATAATATGAGGACAAACCTTAGGAGTTTCAATTTATATGCAATCAGGCAGGCTCTTGCACTACATGGTTTTGGTAAATCTGAAGGAAAAACTCAGCAGAAAAACTGATAGTGTGTATGTGGCTTTAGTTATCACCAGAACAATTAAATCATAATTTGACCAGCAGTTATTTATGTCATATTAAATTGACAGTCAACATTTTGTGAATGCTGATGATTCAAGTCAAAAAAGGCTTTTCCTATTGTTTGCAGCTATAATGATTAACACATTTTGCTTTCAATTAGTGACAATCATAACTGTTTACATCCAGCTGTTTTCTAATATGTTTCATCTAACAATTACACCATATTAAAGTTTGAAAACACATAATTCTTGTTGTCAGCATTTTCAAATTCAGTAATTCTCCTCTAGGCAACTGTAGACAATTACTGAATTTAACATTTCTCAAAATAGTATTTTGCAGAGTATAATTACGAATATATTTTTAGACAGTGCTATACGTGACCATTACAGCAAAAGATGAGGTTTTTAGCTTTTTAAAAAAAAAATTTACAGGTTTAAATTTGGACATTAACTATTTTTATGTCCTGGATCCGTTCTTCTAAATGGAATAGATGGTTCTCTATGGTGTAAGCAGTATTAGATAATGAAAATATATTGTCACACAATTTTCCAAATGCAGATAAATCTATCACACATGCTACTTGTGTAGTTTACAATCTTCTGAGATTTTCTTAGTGCACGTTTAGGAAGGTGTCGTCTACTTTCACCACTGCAGGTGGCGATCTCTGTAGCGACACTGTTATTGGAGAGGAAGTCAAGAGGAACAGTGTTTCTCTATAGTTTCCTGGGCTACCGGGGAATTATCCCACTGGATGTTGCCAGCCCATGTGACTCTGGCAGCCATTTTGGGTCGGGCAGAGCCTATTTAAGACCCTAGCTCCCATATTTGATGTGAATTTCTCCAGTAGGCAGTGTAAGGCCTTGTTAGGGACAGCGTTAGTGATAGGCTAAGCCTCCTAACGAGGGGGGAAAGCGTAGGACCTGCAAATTCTCTGGATATCTTCCAGAGTGGGCATGAGACGGCCTGGCCGTATTCTGTCCACTTTACATGTGCTGTCAGTCTGGCTGAGTATAACTCTATTCACATTGCTGAAAAATGTGAGAGCACCCGGTTGGGTGGTCTTCCCTCCGGGTTCTATTGTGAACTGTTTCTGCATACTTCAATCTAAGTTATTTATTGCACCCATCTGCACACCACCTTTATTGCCACTGCACCATGCTGCACACCGCCTACACACGTGGGCTACAAAAAAAATCTCTTGTGCAGTTTAAGACTTGAGTATTTTTGCTAATTACAGTGCCTTGAAAAAGTATTCAAATCCCTTGAATTTTTACACATTTTTCCATGTTACAACCAAAATCATAAATGTATTTTATTGGGATTTTATGTGATAGACCAAGACAAAGTGGCACATAATTGTGAAGTGAAAGAAAAATGATAAATGACTTTCAAATCTTTTTACAAACAAATATTTGAAAAGTGTGGCATGCATTTGTATTTAGCCCCTTTTGCTCTAATACCCCTAACTAAAATCTAGTGGAACCAATGGGCTTCATAAGTCACCTTATTAGTAAATAGAGTCCACCTGTGTGTAATTTAGTCTCAGTATAAATGCAGCTGTATTGTGAAGCCCTCAGAGGCTTGTTAGAGAATCTTAGTGAAAAAGAACACATCATGAAGGCAAAAGAACACACCAGACAACTCAGGGATAAATATGTGGAGTAGTTTAAAGCAGGGTTAGGTTATAAAAAAAATCCCAAGCTTTGAACATCTCACAAAGCTTTGTTCAATCTATCATCCAAAAATGGAATGAGTATGGCACAACTGCAAACCTACCTAAGACATGGTCATCCACCTAAACTGACAGGCTGGGCAAGGAGAGGATTAATCAGAGAATCAGCCTGGAGGCCCATGGTAACTCTGGAGAAGCTGCAGAGATCAACAGCTCAGGTGGGAGAATCTGTCCACAGGACAATTATTAGTTGTGCACTCCACAAATTTGACCTTTATGGAAGAGTGGCAAGAAGAAAGCCATTGTTGAAAGAAAGCCATAAGAATTCCTGTTCGCAGTTTGCGAGAAGCCATGTGGTGGACACAGCAAACATGTAGAAGAAGGTGTGCGGATGCTTTTCTTCGGTAGGGACAGGGAAGCTAGTCATAGTTGATGGGAAGATGGATGGAGCCAAATACAGAGCAATCTTAGAAGAAAATCTTTTAGAGTCTGCAAAAGACTTGACACTGGGACAGAGGTTCCCCTTCCAGCAGGACAACGACCCTAAACATACAGCCAGAGCTACAATGGAATGGTTTAGATCAAAGCTGTTGCGGAACTACACATCCCATGAGGCATTGTAAAACTCTGACATTCACAGACATGACTAGGCATGATGGGAATTGTAGTTCCTTAACAACTGGAGGGCCGTAGTTTGGAGACCCCTGGATCAAAACATAGTCATGTGTTAGAATGGCCCAGTCAAAGTCCAGACCGAAATCCAATTGAGAATCTGTGGCAAGACTTGAAAATTGCTGTTCACAGATGCTCTCCATCCGATATGACAGAGCTTGAGCTATTTTGCAAAGAACAATGGGCACAAATTTCCCTCTCTAGATGTGGAAAGCTGGTAGAGATATACCCAAAAAGACTGCATCAAACAGCATGGTACTGCAGTACCATAAGTTGTGGTGGCCGTGAACAACTGCATTTGTGAGATATGTGGAGGTGCCTTTAAGCATAAATGGTACCTGCGTGTGTCTGGAGATGCCAGCACATTTCTGTGCAATGTGGACAAAAGTACACACTCGTTGCTGCACCGCAATATGTATGAACTGGCCCTTAAAGTGTTACTAAACCTACAACAGTAAAATCATTCTGTATATTATTATTATTATGCACGATTTATATAGCGCCAACAGTTTACTCAGCGCTTTACAACATGGGGGCAAGACATGTTACAAATCAAATCAATACAGGAGGAGTCAGAGGGCCCTGCTCGTTAGAACTTACGTTCTAGAAGGGAGGGTCAAGTGGAACAAAAGGTAATAGTTGTGGGGGATGAGGTGATGGAGGTCTTCAGAGGAAAGAAGAGAACGAATAGTTTGGTATTTAGATACTAGGCTAGTGATATAGCTGGGGGCAAAGTTGTGGATGGCTTTGTAAGACGTTGTTAGTATTTTGAATTTAATTTGTTGGGTGAGCGGAAGCCAGTGGAGGGATTGGCAGAGAGGAGTAGCAGACACAGAGCAATTGGTAAGGTGGATGAGTCTGGCAGCAGCATTCATGATGGATTGAAGAGGGGATAGACTATGTAGAGGTAAGCCAATGAGAAGAGAGTTACAGTAGTCGAGGTGAGAGATGACCAGGGAGTGAATTAAGAGCTTTGTTGTATCATTGGTTAGAAAGGGGCGTATTTTGGAGATGTTGCGGAGGTTGAAGTGGCAAGGTTTGGATAGTGATGAGACGTGGGGCTTAAAGGAGAATTCAGTGTCCAGGACTACACCTAGGACCTTGGCAAGCGGGGATGGGCTTATAGTTGTGCCATCAATTTTGACAGAGCAATCAGAGGAAGGGGCAGTGGCAGATGGGGGAGGAAAAATGATAAGTTTGGTTTTGGATAGATTGAGTTTGAGGAAGTGGTGTGACATCCAGACTGATATATCTGTTAGTAAATGAATGATACGTGAGGAGACAGAGGGAGTGAGCTGAGGGGTAGAGAAATAGATTTGGGTATCATCAGCGTAGATGTGGTATTGGAAGCCATGGGAGGCTGACCCCGGGAGGAGGTGTAGATTGAAAATAGGAGTGGTCCAAGAACAGAACCTTGGGGGACTCCAACAGAGAAAGGAAGAGGAGAGGAGGAAGTAGAATTGTAAGTAACGCTAAAGGTGTGGTTGGATAAGTAGGAGGAGAACCAGCAAAGAGTAATGTCATGGAGACCAAAGGCATGGAGTTTTTTGAGGAGGAGGGGGTGGTCAACTGTATCAAAGGCAGCAGAGAGGTCCAAGAGTAGGAGTACAGAGTAGTGTCCATTGGTTTTGGAGGAGAGCAGTTTCTGTGGAGTGTTGGGGATGAATCTAGACTGAAAGGGATCAAGAAGGCTATTATCAGCAAGGTGGTCGCAGAGTCGGTTGTAGACCAGATGTTCAAGGAGTTTGGATAAAACGGGGAACAAGGAGATGGGGCGTAGGTTGTTAAGAATGTAGTGTATATGCAGTAAAGCATGCTTGTTATACTCACTGTGGAACCTAAGGCACGTTTATTGGAACGGATCAAAGCCCTATTTTCTTCCATTAAAAAAACAGAACTGACGAAAAACAGATGTAAACGGACAAATGGTCAGTTTTTATCCGTCTTTGCATTGGTAGTGGATTTAAAAAAAAAAAAAAAACTGTTGTACAACTGATGTGAAACTGATAAGAGCCTGATGTAAACTGATGTAAACTGATCTGTTTTTTTCTTTGAAAAACATGACTGAACCGATGAAGCAAACAGAACGCTCGTGTGAAAGGACCCTAAGGGTTTAATCCTCTGCATTGTGTAAAAAGACTATTTGATCCTGTCTTCTCTGATCCCTTCTTCCACAGTCCCCAATCTATTTGCTGATATAACAGAGCCTTGGGGGCAAGCTGCACATGCTCAGTTTGGTGTGTATTGCTAGAGAGTTTTTTTTTCCTTGGTAGAGTAAATTTTATCAGCATAGGGCCAATCAGCACTGTCCAGACAGAGGGTCAGGGGAGAATAAAAACTCCTCCTACAAGCTTTAACCAGACACTGATAGAAGTCACAAGACTACTCTAACTGCTGATGAGAAAAGGTATTTAGCAGTTTATATTTACTAAAATAATTGCATTTTCATGTTCTGTGTACTGTGGGAGACCAGATATATTGAATGTGGGATCCTGGGTTTAGTAAACTTTATTAATCAACAAATGTGTGACTTTAAACCCTAAATGAACTATATTAAATATTTGTGCATGCCACAAATGCACACAGGCACTGTGCCCATCAAACGCAGCTACTGTGCCATCAAACGCCAAAAAACAAAAAAACTTTTGGTAACATGCCACTGACATGTTTACATGCTAAACATGTCAGTGGCATGTTAGCAAAAGTTTTTGCCTGTCCCCTGTTAGCATGTGGCAGAGAAGGGTCCTTGCTCTCTTTGTGGAAGTAGTGGTCTCTCTTCTGATGTCCAATACACCTTCTGCTGAATCTGACCTATAGCTCCCCAATATGCAAGGCTTAATCTCCCTGCTGATTGGAGAGCTCTAGCTCTGCCTTAGCCCTTGTTCACACTGAATGCAGGTTTGAAATTGTGCGAGTTTGGGTGAATTCAAACCTGCATTATTTTAGTGCAAACAAACTGAAAAATTCAGAAAAAAAACCCCATCAATTGCAGCCTCACTGTACCATCAATCACAGCCACTGTGCCATCAATCGCAGCCACTGTGCCCATCAATTACTGCCACTGTGCCATCAAACGCAGCCACTACGTAATCAAACCTAGCCACTGTGCCCATCAAACACAGCCACTGTGCCATAAAACGCAGCCACGGTGCCCATCAATTGCTGCCACTGTGCCATCAAACAAAGCCACTGTGCCCATCAAATGCAGCCACTGTGCCATCAAATGCAACCACTGTGCCCATCAATTGCCGGCACTGTGCCCATCACACACAGCCACTGTGCCATCAAATGCAGCCACTGTGCCCATCAATTTCCGGCACTGTGCCCATCAAAGGCAGCCACTGTGCCATTAAATGCAGCCACTGTGCCCATCAAACGCAGCCACTGAGCCCATCAATTGCCGCCACTGTGCCATCAAACTAAGCCACTGTGCCCATCAAATGCAGCCACTGTGCCATCAAACACAGCCACTGTGCCATCAAATGCAGCCACTGTGCCCATCAATTGCCGGCACTGTGCCCATCACACACAGCCACTGTGCCATCAAATGCAGCCACTGTGCCCATCAATTGCCAGGACTGTGCCCATCAAACGCAGCCACTGTGCCATCAAACGCAGCCACTGTGCCCATCAATTGCCACCACTGTGCCATCAAACTCAGCCACTGTGCCATCAAACGCAGCCACTGTGCCCATCAATTGCCACCACTGTGCCATCAATCGCAGCCACTGTGCCCATCAAATGCAGCCACTGTGCCATTCAAATATGTTTTGTAGCTGGAAAGCAGTGGGGGAGAAAGTACATCTTTGAATAGTGAAAAAAGAGTAATATATAGTAATAAAAACTTAATGGAACATGTTGTGAAAGGGAGGAGTGTTAACACATGTTTATAATATGACACGATGACAAATGTTTAAGTAAATATACAACAAAAACTGTAACTTGTATGATTATCAATAGAGTCACCTGCACAACACTTTGTCCTTACATTTCAAGAAGTGTAAATGGCATGCTTTATTTAGTAGGTTCCTGAAAATGTGTATTATATCAGATTTTCACAATAGTGGGAAGTGGGCTGTCTAACCGTTCCTGAGACATCAACACAACTCTTGAGTTTAATTCAATTTTATTGTATAAAAGCCAAATGCAAAATAATATTCACTTTCTGTGGGTGTGGGCTAATGGAGTTAAAGTAGCTTTACAAGTCTACATGAATAAATTCCTGACTTTTCACAGTATACGGGAAAATAATACATTTTCAAAAATTTGTATATTCATAATTTTATAATAATTGATATAAAACAGTCCTTAAAGTGTTACTAATCCCAGGACCCTGCATTCACTATATCTGGTCTCCCACAGTACACAGAACATGGAAATGCAATTATTTAAGTAAATATAAACTGATAAATACCTTTTCTCATCAGCAGTATGTAGCAGTCTTGTGACTTCTATCAGTGTCTGTCCGAGCACTGGTTAAAGCTTGTAGGATGAGTTTTCATTCTCTTCTGATTGTCTTAGGAGGCTACATGACCCCGACCCTCTATCTGGACAGTGCTGATTGGCCCTGTTTCGATCACATTCACCCTCCCAGAAAAAAAAAGAACCCTCTAGCAATACACACCAAACTGAGCACGTGCAGAGTGCCCCCGAGGTGCTGTACTATCAGCAGATGGATTGGGGACAATAAAAGAAGGGGAGGACAAGCCTTTTTACACAATGCAGACGGTTCACCCCTTAGGTTCAACAGAGAGTATACTAAGCAAGCATTACTGCATATACAGTATGTTACAGTCAAGTGACTGTGCCCTAACTGTAGTGTAGTAAGTCTGCTGCATGGAGGAGAAAGCATTTCCTCAATTTCCTCTTCCAGAGATCAGACTGCAACATTGTAACTTTGTAGCTAGTCACATAAAGAACATCGGCAGTAGGGGCCTATCTGCATGAAACATTTGTGAACACAGTCAAAACCACAGCGCTGGGATTTACATGAATGTGCCTTATCTGAGTAAACATCTCCATGCAGAAAATAGATGGCCCTGGAAGCTACCCGAACGAAGGTGGCTCCATGCTTATGGAAAGAAGGGCAGATAAAGGCTTTGTCAGGGTTAGTCCTAAATACACTTGCACAAGGTGTTCCCCCTTACATCAGAGTCCTCTCTCCGTACATCAGAGTTCTCAGTGTTCCCCCTTAAATCAGGGTTTGCAGAACATCCCTTATGTTAGAGTCCAGAGTTCTCTCATACATCAGAGTCTGCAGAGTCCCCCCTTACAGTGAAAGGAAACTCTGTGAGTTCAGATGTAAAAGGAGAACTCTGGACTCTCATGTAAAGACTCTTGTTATTACCTTCATATGATTAGAAATGTTATTTAATAGCAAAATATATGTATAGTTTATACTAAAATACAAAATTGCTGTGTGCTGCTAAAGTGTTTGGGTTTGGGTTGAAGAAAAAGTGGCAACCCTATTATAAGCTATGATCTTTACATATATGTACACTATATTATCAGTGTATATTTCCTTTAGTAAATCAATCCCACAATATTCAGATATACAGAAAGTATTTTGACAAGGACCTAGTAAACCTCCACAAAACATACTATATTACCACAAATATTTGGACCCTGCCTTTACACGCACTTGAACTTTAATGGCATCCCAGTCTTAGTCTGTAGGGTTTTGTATGGAGTCGGTCCACCCTAACAGCTAACAGCTAACAGCTTCAACTCTTCTGGGAAGGCTGTCTATAAGGTTTAGAAGTGTGTCTATGGGAATGTTTGACCATTCTTACAGAAGCTCATTGGTGAGGTCAGGCACTGATTTTGGACGAGAAGGCCTGGCTTGCATTCTCCGCTCAAATTCATCCCAAAGGTGTTCTATCATGTTGAGGTCAGGACTCTGTGCAGGGCAGTTCAGTTCGTCCACCCCAAATTCGCTTATCCATGTCTTTATGAACCATGCTTTGTGCACTGGTCCAAGTCATTTGGTGGAGGGGGATTTTGGTGTGGGGTTGTTTTTCAGGGGTTCCAGTGAAGGGAACTCTTGAGGTGTCAACATACCAGGAAATTTTGGAAAATTTCATGCTCCCAACTTTGTGGGAACAGTTTTGGATGGCCCCTTTCTGTTCCAACATGACTGCACACCAGCGCACAAAGAAGGTCCATAAAGACATGGATGAGCGAGTTTGGGGTGGAGGAACTTGATTGGCCTACACAGAGTCCTGACCTTAACCCGATAGAACACCTTTGGGATAAATTAGAGCAGAGACTGCGAACCAGGCCTTCTCACAAATGCGTTTCTAAAAGAGGGGTCAAACACACTTCTAAACCTTGTGGACAGCCTTCCCAGAAGAGTTGAAGCTATTATAGCTGCAAAGGGTGGGCCAACTCAATACTGAGCTATACAGACTAAGACTGGGATGCCATTAAAGTTTATGTGTATGTCAAGGCAGGCGTCCCAATAATTTTCACAATATAGTGTATATTTATACATGACCAGGTCTGTTATACAGTTCTGTTTATATATTAATTATACAGGGCCATGTGTGCAAGGGCAGACTGACCATTGGGTCACTCGGGCACTGCCCGAGGGCCCCATGCCACTAAAGGGCCCCACCCGGCTTGACAGCCTCAATAAAGCCAGGGACAGTATGTAAAAATCTGTATTTTTTAAAAATCCCAAGATTATACCTGCCCCGCCTCTCCAGTACTTTTTCAGTGTGTGTATGTGTATTCTGTGTGTGTATATTGTGTGTCTGTGTGTTTATACTGTATGTATGTGTGTGTGTATACTGTGTGGCCCCATAATCTATTGCCTGGGGGGCCCATAATCTCCTATTGCCCGGGGGCCCCATAATCTCCTATTGCCTGGGGGCCCCATGAGTTGTCAGTCCACCTCTGCCTGTGTGCTGCTTACAAGGGTTGTATAGTGTTGCTTTTTCTTTATTTGGGTTCATTTTTGGTATCTGTGTATGTTTTTACTGGTATGTAATAATAAAATGCAATTGGATTTTTTTATTGAATTATTTATTAAAGTCATTTATTGATCTGCCTGTTTAGTGTATTCTCTCGCTTTTTTTTTTTGATAATAATTTTTTTATTCGATTATCGTTTATACTAAATAGAGTATATGGTCACCTCAGAGTCATTTTGGGACAAAAGTTTAGTAGTTTTTCAGTAGTATAAGAAGTTCGAAACTTACCATACTGTATTCCAAAATGAAAGGAAAAAAAAGAATATTTTGTCTGGAGTTGGAGTGTACTAGTATGTGTAAAAACAGATGATACTTTGTCCAGTGTACACTTCCATTTATAAAACAGCGTCCATACCTGTTCAGGTGTCTAGTCAGTAATACCAGAGACAGTGAGTCTGAAAACCACTGTTATTGTAAGTAAATGCTCTTTAATGACAGATGTATCAGACTATTGTTCTACTATGGGATACTTGGACTAGGGCTTTGGCTGTTTAAGGAAATTCATGTGATGAGTATCTTTCAGTGAAAACCTCAACTCATTTTCCCTTAAGAGTAATTTTCTATAGATTTCAATGTTGTTTTTCCCTTTCCCTCAGTGACATTTTTGGAATACCTTTGGAAATATGTCTTTGTGTAGTCTGACCAGCACTTCCCATGTAGCTCTCCAGCAGTTAATTTAATGTTAAGGAAGAAAAAACACTCACGGCATTGGGCCTTTGTGCCTGAGTTATGAGCTTCAGCCTTATAATCACCCATCTGTTTCCGGGTTTTGGCAGGGAGGGAACTTTCTGAAAAAAAGTCAAAATTTCTCTGCTTTCAATTGTTCTCTGCTTAGGTCCAGCAGTGCATGTGTGTGTGTGATATATACAGTATATATAGTATTAACTGTATATATATTTATACGTAGAGATTTATATATATATATATATATATATATATATATATATAC
This sequence comes from Lithobates pipiens, assembly GCF_037356315.1. Classification (NCBI taxonomy): domain Eukaryota; kingdom Metazoa; phylum Chordata; class Amphibia; order Anura; family Ranidae; genus Lithobates; species Lithobates pipiens. The sequence goes on along the minus strand of NW_027507748.1, from coordinate 403,820,207 downwards.
TTATAATTAGTTGACAACCCTGTTATGTATTCCCTGTCCTGCAGTACTGCAAATTAACAGCCATTAGGTAATTAAATCATTCTTCAGCATCTACCATCTACCTAGACCCGTTAGAGAAGTTTTTTGAGCAGATTTACACTCTTTAGATGGATTATCCATAAGCCCTTCAACAAATCTTTTTAAAGGAATCAGTTATGTAAAGCCAATCTGTCACCTGTGAGGCAAAACAATGACATAGTAGACCAGACCGGTTTAGCGAAAATATGTCACTTTGTATAAATAATAAGTGACTACTGTCAGGTTTTGACTGCTATCTGCTCTCTTAGCCCTTGTACACACGGTCGGAGATTCCGGCAGAATTTGTCCTATCGGACCATTTTGTCAGATATTCCGACTGTGTGTGGTCTCCATCGGACTGTTTCCGCCTGAATATCCAACGGACCAACTTTTCCAACTTGCCGGTAAAATTTTCCGACAAAATGCTCCAATCGGACATACTCCATTCATTTGTAGCCTACTCCAACTGACAAAGTGCCACGCATGCTCAGATCAAATTCCTAGACCAAAGCTATTGGCTACTAGCCTGAACGTAGTCCCATTGTAACGAAATAACGTCATCACGTTATGTACAATCGGATTTTCTGACAACTTTGTCCGACCGTGTGTATGCAACAGTTTCGGACAAAATCCGTCGGACAAAATCCGTCGGACAAAATCCAATAGATTTGGTTGTCAGAATGTCAGACCGTGTGTACAAGGGCTTAGAGAGATTGCCACTCACCTATTAAAGTGACCAAATAAAAATAATTTTCCAAAAATAAAAGTGACAATGGTTTCACCAGATAGGGAATGAGGAAAAATCTGCAACAGGGACACAGGCAGCAAGAAAAAGTAGGCAAGGGCCATTGCCTTCTCTTATGCTGCTGAAAAAGCATACTGTATTCATTTCTCTCTATATAGTGTCTGGTGATACTGTTATCAACAGCAAGAAGAGGTAATATCTCTAAAGGAGCCACAGATAGCAGAAGAAAACCTGACAAGGGTCCTACTCCAGTGTATATCGTCAACACAAAATGCATTGGGTGGGGCCTTTTGAATCACTTCCCCTTTCGGAGTTCCAGTCTTTGGAGCACAGGTGCATTTCAGCAAATCAATATACAGTATGCTGTGTAGCCTGTATTATACAAGACATATCTCCATGTAAGTGCATGTTTAATGTTTTTACGAGTAGCACCCTGATGTTTAGGCAGGGTTGCTATTAAATTTATTTGCCAGGTGATAGTTGCCTTGGTCAATTGATAGGAGGTCAATTGATTTCACCCTAATTCTGAAATTGCTGCAGTTCTCTCTTCTGTCACTAGATGGCCGGGTATCTGGTGGTATTAGATAAGACAAGGGCATTGCAAAGACAGATTAGGAATGAATGGGGTGTCTCAGCCAATGGGCAGACCTTTTCTTGGGTCCCTTGGCCTGCTGGGAGAGCCTATTTATTCGGGTGGAGTCAGGTGATTGGGGTTCTGTGCCACCTGGACGGCTGTCTAGGTGGACATGTGTTGTAATGCCCAGGGTTGCTAGGCCATAAGCCTTGGCCTATTCCGGTGACATCTGGCTGCTAGGCTGTCTCAGGGCATGTCTAGAAGCAAGAGAGCAGCATAGGGTTGGGACTGCGGCTTGCAGTCCAACCAGAAACAAAGGTTCTGCCATCTGGAGAACCTGCTGTGGTTGGAGGTAGAGGGGGAAGCTGTCGCCACTAAGAGACTCTCCACTTTGCTACAAGAGACCACTGTGAGTAGCTAAAGCAAGTACCTGAGCAGTATTCTCACCAGCCGGGGACGGGGAAGGATTGGGAAAACTTCAGCAGGTGCCAAGCCAGCCAGTGGAGGTGAAACTTGCGGAGCATTATTGTGTGCCAAGCCAGGGACCAAGCAGGCCAGTGGGGTGACGCTTGAGGAGTATCTGTGTTAATATAGCCAGGTTCGGCTATTGTGCCTATAATCTAGAGACATTTTCTGTGTTGTTAATGTTAGGATTGGCTCCCTCTAGTGTTTTCTGGACTCTATGTGTTAATTTCCTTTTCCTGTGTGAGGATTTAGAGCAAAGCATCATGGGGTGTGTAGTCCAGAATGCTGAAGTGACTATGCCAGTAGGACTGATCTGAACGACAAAGAACAGAATACTGAATGAACAGAACAGACTGCTGGGGAAGGATATAAAAGGAGCTAGCGCGGAACGTGGTCGCAGCATGGAAGAGAGCAGACGTGAGCGAGCCGAGCTCCGTCTGACCTGCTCCACATGCAGCAGCATCCAGCCCTAGGACACAAGCAAGCCGAGATGCTGGTGAGGAGGAAGCAATCCCTGCAGCCCCAGAGGACACCCCCCCCCAGCTTCAATCCAGCTCTCTGGAGGCTTATTTCTCCGGCCGCATCTAAGATGGCGCTGGGCGAGTGTCTCCAGGCCGCACACGCGGCATCCCCGATCCCCTCACCGTGCCATTCATCTGCAGCATCACCTCTGGACTCCTGGGGAAAGCCCCTTCAGCATCCCAGGCCGGCATGATGACAGAGGGAACCGCAGCAATGCCTCCCACAGGTCACCTCATGGCTCCTATATAAACTCTGCCATTCACCCTCCCTCCAGCCCTCTGATCTACCCCCGCACATTTCCTGAGCACAGGGGCTCACTGATGGCCCTAGGAGATGGCGCCCTGAGGTCCCACATCTTAGCCCTCCCCACTTGGGCTGATCTTGAGTGCTTCTTGGCCCGGATGGGGAAGGTCTTCAGGAAGGATATTGAAGATCTGCAAGCAGACACAGCTCACATCGGGGGCAGAGTTAAAGGCCTTAGAAGCCACAGTAGAAGACATCAACCCTACCCTAGAGGCCCTACAGGCACGCTGCATGGTGCATTATCAACGTATTGATTCTCTGCTTGACCAATTTGATGATGTGGTGAACATAAGGCAAAGGGTCAATATTCACAGATGAGGTCTACCAGAGGCCACGGAACCCAGAGACATTATCCCTACCCTTCTATATTCACACAGATCTTGGGTAAGGAGGCACCTGACTGCATAGAGATAGATCAAGCCCACCGGGCCCCCAGACCCCCCCACTGATGATCCAGATAAACCCTGGGACATTATTTGTAAGTTGCACAAGTATACTCCAAAGGAACAGATTATGTTCCATGTTCGGGGGGTCCACCACGTGGACTTTGATGGAGCTTAGTTATCTCTATTCCCGGACTTATCCAAAAGTACGCTGATGCAACGCAGGGCCCTTAAACCTATGCTAGAAGTTCTGCAAGACCCCCATCTGATCTACCACTGGGGATTCCCCTTCAGCCTCTCGGTCACTAAAGGGGATCAACAAGTCACTCATCACCTCACTTTCTTCCCCACCTCGGCCTACCTGCGGTGGACATATCTGATTGGCGCACCTCCCAACTGTTCCAACACCGGCTCGTCCGGAGCCTTGGAGACAGGCAAGTCGCAGACGCTGCAACAAACCTCGTGTTGATCCCGCTGTCACCACGGAGCAGGGACCTTCCTCTTCCTCAGCTACACATTGACTGAGTTTCAGATGACTCTGCCTTTCCCCTTTTCTCTTTTTTTTTTTTTCTTTAAAATTACTTTTTATAAAATATATATATTTTTTATTTTTTGGACTGTTTTTGCTGCTGCTAATAATTTGAATGCACATCCGATTTACGGAAGTGAACATGCACTGGAGAGGTACCCTTAACAGGGCTCCTGCCTGATGTCTCCTCACTCACCCCCCATAGGTGAAGTCCTGGGCGTTATACTCCTCGGCCGAGGATGTCCACGGTGAGCGGGTCACTTGAACCCCTCAGGGCCAACTGGCCGAGAGGTGACCCCTGCACCGTCGGTGTTACTGTTGATTGCTTGTCCACTGGGCACTATGTTATTTGTTTGTTTTGAATTAGTCATGTGTTATCTCTCTTTTTTCCCTTTTTACTATATGGGTTATACTCACATGTTTTTTCTCATCAGTACTTCAGGTTTATTGGGTCAATTTGCTGCGGGTCTCTCCTCATCATCTGTACACCCATGGGGAAATGTTACCAGTGACCAATCATGGCTGATCTGAAGATCATATCGTACAATGTTCGTGGCTTGTGCTCCCCATCCAAACGCACTAAGTTGTGGCTTGAGACAAAGAGACTGAGTGCACATATTTTGCTCTTGCAGGAAACTAATTTCAGGACTGACTTCGTCCCCCACCTCCCAACATATATATATACAATAAATGGTATGTCAGCAATTCAGCCCGACCTAAATCTGGTGGGGTGGCGGTTGCGATACCCTTTCATTCCCCTGGACCACTATGCGGATCCCAATGGCAGATTTGTATTTTTGGAAGGCACTCTGATCGCAAGCTCACACTTGTGGCGTTTATGCTCCCAATTCCAGACAACTAGAGTTTCTGTATAAGTTATTAGATACACTTTCCACTTTTCACGAGGGACGACTTGTGGTGGGGGAGACTTTAATGTCTGCCCTGACCCGCAGTTGGACACCTATTCCGGTCGTTCCACACACTCGTTCGCCTTTCTCAAACACTTCCATAAAACGCTGCAGGCTAAACATCTAGTCGATTGGTGGAAAGTGCTTCACCCCACCGTAAAAGACTTTAGCTATTATTACGCCACACATAATGTATATACGCGGATGGATCTCCTATTGGTGGATCAATGTTTTTTGGAATTGCTCTCCAGTGCATCGATTGGATCGCTGACGATCTCTGACCATGCACCCATCTCTGTCTCCCTAGCTCCCCTTTCCCCAGATGTTCTTCAATGGACATGGCGGTTAAACAAAACCTGCTAGATGATGCAGTGGCACAAAAACAGGTTTCAGATACCATCTCTTTATATTTTAAGGAGAACATGCCAGGAGAGACGGGGATGGCATCTGTATGGGAAGAACATAAGGTCGTGATTCGGGGTGAACTTATATCCCAGGGATCTAGACTCAAAAGGGCACGTAGTGGGGAACTTCAGTTCCTACTGACCCAGCTACGCACTGCAGAGCTTAAACACAAATGCCAAATGACGCCACGCCTATATGACGAGCTTGTGTCTGTTAGGGAAAAGCTTTTCAATCTGTTAGAAACACGGACACGAGATAGACTGAGATATGTTTCTCATAAATTTTATGAGTTTGGAAATAAATGCGGTAGACTATTGGCCAGAGCCCTTAAACGACAACACACATCCGGTCACGTCCATAAACTGCAAACTACCTCAGGCTCCCAAACAGTACTGTCCTCCAAAATTGCGGACACATTTCAGGAATACTATGCCCAACTTTACCAACTTCCTGCCACACTTGTGGGTCACACGCCCTCACAGAAAACGTAATGTATTTCACAATATCTAGAACAAGCGCTAGCTCCCCAACTGTCGATGCAAATTAGCAAGCTGCTTGACAGGCCTATAGCTGTAATGGAGGTGGAAGCAGTTATTAAAGACCTTCCGCAATAAAAGAGTCCGGGCCCAGATGGGTTCACTAATGCATATTAACGCAAATTTTCATCCCTCCTGTCTGATCGCATGTGCATATACTTTAACGCCCTGGCACCAGGCACTTCCCTTCCAAAGGAGGCATTGTTAGCACACATTGCTGTCCTCCCGAAGGAAGGGAAGGACCCATCCACCCCCAGCAGCTATAGGCCGATCTCGTTGTTGAATACTGACATCAAAATATTAGCGAAGGTCTTAGCTAATCGACTTAAACCTGTTTTACCGGCAGGATTTATAACGGGGAGGGAAGCCAGGGATAGCTTCAACCGAGCTATACAACTGATTTACTGGGCAAACCTGCAGCGCCCCAGCTCATCCTGTCTCCTGTTATCCATGGATGCTGAAAAAGCGTTCGATAGGATGGACTGGGCCTATCTCCAGGTGGTGTTATCCAGATTGGTCCAGGGGCATAACATGCTCAGGTGGATAGGGTCCTTATACAGTTCCCCAGAAGCCCAAGTTAAGGTAAATGGGATGCTTTTTGACTCCCTCCCTATAAGAAATGAGACAAAACAGGGATACCCTTTGTCTCCCCTAATATTTGCCCTCACCCTGGAACCCCTACTTAATATGATACGGTCCAATCCTAACATCAAGGGGCTCACAATAGGGACGACAGAATACAAACTTTCGGCATATGCTGATGACGTTCTATTCTACGTCACAGACCCGCTGATCTCCCTTCCTAATATCATGGTGGAACCAGGGGTTCTGGGGAAAAAAGTGTGGGAACTCCCACTCAAGATCCACTCCCCCCACCAAAAAAAAAAAAAAAAGGTACGCTCATATGCATATATATTTCACAGAAAATACAGTACAACATTTATTGTAAAGTGCCAGTTTACAAAAACAAAATAAGTTAACTTGTCAAACAAAATAATCAACACAATGGGTGATGATCTTTCCCTCGCAGGGAATTTCTAACACAAATACACCCTGTTCCAAATTCTGTTACACAGCCCATTAGAAAAGATCCCACAAACTGGAATAACGTTGCCCTTGCCATTTAAGATTATCAACTTTCCGAGATTTATTATCATCTGCGCTGCGATGTGTGGTCAGCCATTTTGTGACATATGGCAAAGGATCCCATAAATGCAGAGTAAGTATTGGCAGGGTAAGTATTGCAGAGTAAGTATTGGCAGGGTATTGCAGAGTAAGTATTGCAGAGTATTGTCAGGGTAAGTATTGCAGAATATTGTCAGGGTAAATATTGTCAGGGTAAGTATTATCAGGGTAAGTATTGCAGGGTAAGTATGGCAGAGTAAGTATTGGCAGAGTAAGTATTGGCAGAGTAAGTATTGCAGAGTATTGGCAGAGTAAGTATTGCAGAGTATTGGCAGGGTGAGTACTGCAGAGTATTGGCAGGGTGAGTACTGCAGAGTATTGGCAGGGTAAGTATTGTAGAGTAAGTATTGGCAGGGTAAGTATTGCAGAGTAAATATTGCAGAGTATTGGCAGGGTAAGTATTGCAGAGTATTGACAGAGTAAGTATTGCAGAGTATTGGCAGAGTATTGGCAGAGTAAGTATGGCAGAGTATTGGCAGAGTAAGTATTGCAGAGTATTGGCAGGGTATGTATTGCAGAGTATTGGTAGGGTATTGCAGAGTATTGACAGGGTATGTATTGCAGAGTATTGGCAGGGTATGTATTGCAGAGTATTGGCAGGGTATTGCAGAGTATTGGCAGGGTATGCATTGCAGAGTATTGGTAGGGTATTGCAGAGTATTGGCAGGGTATGTATTGCAGAGTATTGGCAGGGTATGTATTGCAGAGTATTGGCAGGGTATGTATTGCAGAGTATTGGCAGGGTATGTATTGCAGAGTATTGGCAGGGTATTGCAGAGTATTTGCAGGGTATTGCAGAGTATTGGCACTGGCAGGGTATTGCAGAGTATTGGCACTGGCAGGGTATTGCAGAGTATTGGCAGGGTATGTATTGCAGAGTATTGGCAGGGTATGTATTGCAGAGTATTGGCAGGGTATTGCAGAGTATTGGCACTGGCAGGGTATTGCAGAGTATTGGCACTGGCAGGGTTTTGCAGAGTATTGGCAGGGTATTGCAGAGTATTGGCACTGGCAGGGTATTGAAGAGTATTGGCAGGGTATTGCAGAGTATTGGCAGGGTATGTATTGCAGAGTATTGGCAGGTTATTGCAGAGTATTGGCACTGGCAGGGTATTGCAGATTATTGGCAGGGTATTGCAGAGTATTGGCATGGTATTACAGAGTATTGACACTGGCAGGGTATTGCAGAGTATTGGCAGGGTATTGCAGAGTATTGGCACTGGCAGGGTATTGCAGAGTATTGGCACTGGCAGGGTATTGCAGAGCATTGGCACTGGCAGGGTATTGCAGAGTATTGGCGGGGTATTGCAGAGTATTGGCTGGTATTGCAGAGTATTGGCAGGGTATTGCAGAGTATTGGTAGGGTATTGCAGAGTATTGGCAGGGTATGTATTGCAGAGTATTGGCAGGGTATGTATTGCAGAGTATTGGCAGGGTATTGCAGAGTATTGGTAGGGTATTGCAGAGTATTGTCAGGGTATGTATTGCAGAGTATTGTCAGGGTATTGCAGAGTATTGGCAGGTTATGTATTGCAGAGTATTGGCAGGGCATTGCAGAGTATTGCCAGGGTATTGCAGAGTGCAACTTAATAACACACTAACGTGACTAACCTGGTATTCTCTTCCCTTCTCAGGAGAGAAGTAAACTGGCAGCAGTGCAGCGGCTGTGGCCCCAGGAGGTCAGGACTGCCTGGCACTGGGTAGAAGGGAGGGAGGGGACAGTCCGCATCCAAGCGGCGTGTGTCTGTCGCTGGCTGCTGTGGAGGCCGTATGTGCGCAGCACTGCCCACTGACTCCTGCCAGTGCTTGCCCACGTGTACGGCCGATGTCATGTGACCGGTTGCTAGACTCGGAGCGGCCCTAGCCTAGCAACTAGTCACTCGGGCGGCTGCGGAGCGGCGGAGTACGCTGAATAGGCTCAGGCGGCTAATGGGAATGGCGTTCCTGTTGTGGAAATAGTACGGGAATGCCGTTCCCATGCGTTCCCGCAGGACTCAAGCCCTGGGCGGAACTAAGGAGATTCCTTTCTTTCTCCAACTTTAAAATCAATTACAATAAATTGGAGATCCTCCCCCTTGCTATCCCTCCTGCAATGTGATTCCAACTACAAGCATCCTTTTCCTTTACATGGCGCTGTTCTTCCTTAAAATACATAGGCATCTGCCTTCCAACTACATATGCACAACTATATACGTGTAACTTTGCCCCCTTACTTAACACAATTAAAGCCGATCTCTCACAATGGGATCGTACCTCTTTCTCATGGATGCGCCGAGTCAGCATCCTGAAAATGAATGAACTGTCAAGAATTATTTTTTATCTTCAGATGGTGCCTATAGCGCTTCCCAGATCTTTCTTCTCAACCTTCAACAGCCTGTTTATAAAATGTATATGGTAGGGTGGTGTACCCCTCTTGGCCCTCCGCACACTGTAACGTCCAAAGAGGCTTGGGGGATTGGGAGTCCTCTCCATACGCAGACACTATGAGGTGGTTGCCCTGCAAAGGATTCTTGACTGGCAACACCGTACTGCTACTATATCCTGGGTTCCCATTGAGAAATTCCTGACTGGACTAACTTGTCTCATGCTCCATGGCTCCGCCGGGACTGCCGAGGCCTCTGGGATTATGTGTCCCTGGTCTCTGTCCATGTGCTGAGGTTATGGGATATGCTAAATACACAAGACCTGCTATCGCAGCCAGTGTCCCAGTTTGCACCTCTTGGGGGCTTCCCCTGGTTCACCCCAGGGGAACACCTCTCCTATTTCCGCATGTGGGCAAGAGACGGGGAGACACGATGTGGGAGGTTTGTACACAAGCAAGGACTAGTTTCTTTAGACTGGCTACGCTCCCAGTTTGGCCGCTTCCCGATAGATGAATGGCGCTATAGACAATTACAACACTTTATCAGTAGTCTACCTCACCCTACAGGGCCGCTGATAGAAATCATGGGGCCCTGTACAGCCTGCCTGACAGGGCCCCCTTTAGCTCCACCCCTGGTCCCTCCTTAAGCCCGCCCCTGGCTCCACCTGTGGCCCCTCCCCAGACCCTGCCTTGAAACTGTCTCTGCAGCCCATTACGGCAATGGTGGCATAGGTGACACTGTCTCTGCAGGCAGCACATGCGGTATGGGCCATAACGCATGTGCTATCTACAGACAGTGTCACCCATGCCACCAATGCCATATTATGCTGCAGACAGTGCCACCCATTACGCTAATGACATAAGGCATGTGCTGCCTGCCGACAGTGCCACCCATGCCATATTGTGCTGCAGACAGTGCCACCCATGCCGCCAATGGCATAATGCCATTGTCAGCATGGGTGGCACTGTCTCAGCAGGCAGCACATGCATTATGGCAATAGCGTCATGGGTAGAACTGTCTGCAGCACATTACGGCATTGGCGGCATGGGAGGCACTGTCTGCAGGCAGCACATGCGTTATGGCCCATACCACATGTGCTGCCTGCAGAGACAGTGCCACCCATGCCACCAATGCTGTAATGTATAGATGCTGCTGCAGTAGTAGTAGATCTTGAATCCTCCCCCCAAGCAAGCACATACCTGTTAGACGGTTCCCAGGAGTCACTTCCTCCCTGATCCTGCTGCCTGGACTGGAGTGTCCACAAACTATCTAATTCAGATGCCAGCTGCTTCTTTTTTTTTTTTCTCCCACCGGCGCCGCCAGTTGCCTCACTGATTCTACTCTCAGGCAGAGTGAGGAACAGAGCAGAGGGGGAGGAATCACTCCCCGGCGCCAGGGAAGACACTACAGAGTACGCGCTGGCCGGGACTTATGCCAGCTTGAGGAGTGGGCGTGGAAGAGAAATTCTGACATTGTTCCAAGCCCAAAATAGGAGGAATAGTCCCTCTCCCTGCTGCCACCTACATCGTAAAAAAAGGCTGGGCTGTTGGGGGTTGTGTGTGAAGCGGTCGTGATAGGTGGCCGGGGGGGGAGGGCGGACGATGTTAGGTCATGGTGGCTGGAAGAGTTGTTTTTTTTTTTACATTACATTAATTTGTTTTCTGTTAAGGTTGCCCGGCCCCCCCTGCTGGTCAGGCCCGGTACAACAGGGCAAGTTGTACTGGCCTATCAGCGGCCCTGTCATCCTATCTGATCTCCCTCCTCCCTGACCCCATCTGAAAAGCTATGTAGACCCCATCCCTCACTCTATTTCTGTGCTTTATGAGCTGTTGCAGTCTGCAGAGTCTCAGAGTAAGCCAATATACATACGAGAATGGGAAAAAGACCTGTAGCATACATTTACGGAGGCTCAATTGAGTCATCTATATTATCTCACTCACTAGAGCTCAGTGAATACTAAGTTGCAAGAAAAAAGCTTTAAGCTGCTGACTCACTGGTACAGGGTCCCAGCGACTTTGGCTAGGATATATCTGACAGCTTCTCCTGTCTGCTAGAGGGGCAGTGGGCTTTGAGGCACCTTCCTGCACATATGGTGGAAATGCCCAAGGCTTCGGCCCTTCTGGCAGGATATCAGGGCAAAGATAAAAATTATTTTAGATATTGATTTGCAGGATTCCCCATTGGAGTTCTTACTGCACGTGCCATCCATTCCTCTAAGCCTTTACTGCAAATCAATTCTCCCACACCTCTTAAAGTGGTTGTAAACCCTTACAAACCACTTTGACCTACAGGTAAGCCTAGATTAAGGCTTACCTGTAGGTCCAAGAAATATAGGTATAGGTTTAGGAGATATTTGCCTGAAGACAGGCACCGCTGTCTACGGCGCATGCGCCGTAGACAGCGGCGCGCAGGCGCACTGAGCGCTGCATTTCCAAGAATGGAGCTGCCGCGCGTGTCGGCTCCCGTGCGCATGCGCGGGAGTGACATCATCACGGCTCCGCCGAATGACAGCGGCGGAAGCTGCGAGACCCCACCGAAAAGATGGATGCGCCGGACTACAGGGGACAGCGGTGACATCGCTGGCTCCTGTGTCAGGTAAGTGACACATAATGGGCTACTATGCGATGCATAGTAGTCCATTATGCTTTGCCTTTGCAGGGAATGAAAGAGGAAGTAAACCCATCAGGGTTTACTTCCTCTTTAAATGCTGCCGGCGTCTGATTTCTATACATTGGAAGTCGGCCTATGTCCTGGGGTGACCTGACCGGGTTTTTTTTGCTCAATTCTATCATGGCGGCAGAGGAGTGGATGGCGAAGTGCAAGGACAGGTATGATAAATGTTATGCTATCTGGGCCACTTGGATACATTATACGTCTAGTCTAATATGACGCAGACACCATCTGTTGCCACCCTTGGACAGGTAGATTAGTGGATGAGGGCACAGTTTTTTGGAGAATGAGACCTACACACCATAGTCCTATAGGTTTTCTACAACAGTTGTTGACCAGCACCTACTGCTGTCATGCTGTTTGATCATTTTGTTCTTTGTTCTCAGGTATGCCCATACCCCCCCCCCTTCCCCCTTTTTCCTACCATTTCACTTTGGTTATGTTGGATGCAACATGTGAGGTGTTGTATCCTAAATATATGTGAATGCATTCCTGATTTGATACAAGAATCAAAGTACTCACAAGCCCCCTTGTGGTTGGGTTATATTTTGATGAAGTCATGTGAGGCTAGCTATCTGAATGTATCAGGGGTTCCTATACGCAGGTAACCCATTGTCCTCTCTGATATGTGCCCCTTGGGCATTTACTGTTTTTTTTTTCTTTTTTCTCTGCTTCGTTGTATTCTTCTTTTCTCAAAGTGTGTTATTTTGAAAATATAAAATAAAGATTATATTTAAAAAAAGGGGGCGGGGGGCTGGCGCGGCCTAGATCAGTCTCTCTGGTTGCCGTTTTGATTCTGCCAGCAGGAGGTCTGTGTGACAATGAGTTGCTGATGATTTGTGGCCTATACAGCAGGAAGCCAGACAGCTATACCCAGAGGGATCTCTGTAGACAGCATTGCTTCTTTAGTGATGTGGACTAGGGGGTGTTACAGGTCATCCAGAGGTGCCTGCAATTCAGATTCCAGTGGGCTGCAGCATGGCGTGGTGGACGTCATTACCCAGGGCCAAGATGCAGAGGGAGAGTTCTGGAGTCTTATCATCTGCATTGTTGCAAAATTCATCTGAGCTCCAGAGTGGTGAGCGGGCAAAGCTCATGTTATAGTTAAGGACACTGCTTTTATACATCATTCACATAGTGCAGTTGGTGGTACTTGTAGTCCCACAGAAGTTAAATCCTATGTTATAACAAACACAGCAAGCAGATACCCATGCCCAGTTCACATTATTGATTCCAGTAGCCATATTCGATGACACCTTTAGGATCATAAAAGGGAAGGAAGTCATAATACTACAAGGATAAATCAAAGTCTCTCCAAATTTGCTGCACTTTGCCATCTCGGATTACTTTATCTACAACATAAAGAGTCTAGCTGAATATAACTGGATTTCAGGGAATACCTTTTTACCCTTTTATTATCCTTTTACCTCATCTGCCTTAATTGCATTGAACTGCTATAGGGAGCCATCCTATTTGAGTGTAATATTTTGCATAGCGTTTCTACATATTGTGCAGGATTTACTGGTCTGTCAGTTGAGGTGCCAGAAGGGAGAAATCTGACACATAAGATATAGTGTCAGTTGTCTACCCTCCTGTTAACCTGTTCATATAGGTTTCTATGATTGGGTTAATATTTGTGTTCATTTATAATCAAGGGAACTTTACACCAATATATTGTGTTTTTTTGATAAGTATAGATAAAATAGCGGTGTGTGCAGGAGTGTTTCTTACTAACTGACAAAGTTGGTATATATATATGTATCTTGTGTTTCATTAATACAGTAAACATATTTGAACGCTGTGGGTTACCGTCCTTTCTGGTCATATCAGTCAGGGGCTTGAACAAAGATGAGAAGTTACGAATAAACTTTGGTTAATAGTTGAAAAACGCTGCAGAGGACGTAAACCCACCGGTCGGGGCCACTGTAGGTCTGCTGAAAGTTTCTCTGGGTCCATCGAAAAACCAGCAGTGGAAATTACATAACCCAGGAATTGAATCGGTTCATGATGGAATTTACACTTCTCCAATTCACAATAGAGATTGTTCTTTCTTAGTTTCTGAAGACAGACATCTGTGTGGCGGCTCTACAGGAACTTGGAAAATATGAGGGTATCGTCGAGATAAACCACCACACATTACTGCAACAAATCTCGGAGGACATCATTAATAAATTCCTGGAAAACTGCTGGGGCATTACACAGGCCAAAAGGCATTACAAGGTACTCATAATGGCCTGTTCTGGTATTAAGCACAGTTTTTCACTCGTCACTCTCCTTAACCCTCACGAGATTGTATGCCCCTCTCAAATCAAGCTTCGTGAAAAACTTAGAACATGGGAAGAGGTGACCAACCTCACGGGACTTTTAACGGTATCGAAAATTACATAGTATAGAAGGAATCACGTAGGGATCACACACAATAAACTATAGATAAAAACTCTTAGAAATGTATTATAAACAAAGCAAAAAATTAACAGATTTTGCTAAAAAAAACACCGTCACAAATACAAATCCATCCAGTACATGATGATTTTGAAGAATCATTTTAGAGCTCGGTCAGCATGATATGATGCTCAATATGTTTCACTCATAGATGAGTTTCTTCAGGAGCTTTAAATATCAATGACATATGTAATACTGTATGGATAGACACATAAAAAAGATTATTAGATATAAGCTGCATATACAATGTTACAATCATTGTTTCCAAAGAGAAACCAACTTAGGCATGATTATTACAAAGAACCAAAAAAGAATATATATACAATCACTAGGGCATCTAGGTCGTTAAAGATCAAAGGGCTGGAAGATCCAACACTCACCTGCTATGAATTCACAAAATAATTCAATCAAAGATAACCGAATAAGATAACAGTCAAATGGAAAGCCTCAGTGATAAATGAATGGGGAACGTCCAGGACCTTTTTTTCTTGCAGAGAGACTCTTCAGAATATCAGTCTAAATTCATTGATAAACAGAATCAAAAAAGACTGCGATCTATTTGGAATAGTATTCCTGTTAAAAATCGCAAATATAGCGATTTCACAGAATATATGTTAAATGAATGATCTAGAAAAGATTACCTGATAGAATCAATTGAATGAATAAACCAAAAGGGGGGCGACAAAGGCCAATCTGTGGCTCAATAGGGAGATATAACCCCCAACCACTCAGACCCAGAAAGGAGTTCACTTCAGAGTGCACAAGAAATGTCTGATCTAATATAGAGATTAAAAAAAAAAAGGAAAAAAAAGAAAAAAAAAAAAAGAAAAGAAAAAAGGAGAACAAAAGACAAACCAAAAGCAAGTGTTAGCTATGGTGTGCCTTAATAATAAACCCACTAGAGTAATTAACCAAGCTGTTACAGCGGAGACAGTCATCTGCCTACCTTACTTTGCATGCTTTGGGATTGCCGCCAAATGGCGGGCGAAAGTGCCCCGACATTCGATCTCGGAAGAGACCGAGGAGCGTTCCGCACATGCGCGTAGTGATGTAGACCATCGTCACACGCGCACGGCGGCCATTTTGGAAAGTCCTCCGGCCGTCCACAGTGATGGCAAAGAGGAGAGTCCAAAAATACCGCTCCTGCGCCTGCGTTGGATGACAATAACACTGCATCACCCAAGCGGAAAAGCCATATTAACTATTGGAAAGCCCACATTGTACTGTGAGTGGGCTAGAATGGAAAGAAGGGGGAGGGGGTAGCCAGTCGGGCTACCTGAAGGGCCTGTCTGTCGGGACATCTCCTTTGGGCCTTGGTCGCAGGATTGGTGAGCGGACACTTGCCCACCTTATGGATACAAACAAAAGACACTGCATGCAGACAATCTTGCATTTCCTTTGACTACACCTGCCAAACCTGAGTCACACTTACACCCTGCTAAGCAGTCACAGTGTCAGCCTTGCTTACCTGGATCTTGCCAGCATACTGCATTTTCACTCTGCCAAATAGGACACCTAAGTGCACCAACTAAAGTAGCTAGCTGAAGATTCAAGGCCTACTTTCTTCCCAGGAACTGCAACTCATTTCACTTCAGGGGATTAAAGTCACTGGTGCCATAGGGGCCCACACATACACTCAGGGCTCAGGATATATGGTAAATGAGTGTGGTGATCTGACTTGGGAGTTACAGTATTGAACTGAACTAGGTACAGTGCTTGCGGTCCGCTGGGACTGTGGTGTCAGGGGACCAGAAGAGAGAGGTCTGACATAAGAAAGGGTCATTCCTCTGCCCTCTTCCTGCCTGGATTCATAGACCCTAACTTAAGTAGGGCTGGTGATTATGCTGTTGAAGTGTTAGGCCGCGTACACACGCGCGGACTGTTCGCCCAACTTTGTCCGTCCAACAGTTTCGGCAAACAGTCCGCTCAAACTTAGCATGGACGGACATGGCCACACACGATGGACGAACAGTTTGCTGAAACCGTGCGCGATGACGTGAACGGCACGTACGACGGGACGAAAAATACGACGTCCTATACACTGCATTATAGCTTTCGGCGTGAAAATCCTTTCTGAGCATGCGCGAGACTTAGTTGGCCGAACAAGCCTACACACGAGCGAACAGTCCGCTGAAACCTTGTTTCAGCGGACAGTTTTTCGGAATTTCCGTAAGACCTTGTCCGTCCAACTGTCCGCTGAAACTGTCCGCTGAAGCCCCACACACGAGCGGACTGTCCGCCCAAACACTGTTCAGCGGACAAGGTTGGGCGAACAGTCCGCCCGTGTGTACGCGGCCTTATTGTTCATACCGCAATTTGTCATTTGTGTGTAGTTACCTCTGCTTCTGGGGTTATTTGCCTTGAGGAGTCCCCTAGAGGCAGCCAGATAACATTGTTGAGTTCTATCGCTCTTAACCTTCAGCCATTATCACACAGTTGATTTACTTTGTCTATTATTCAGTTATACTGCTACTGTTTGTTCCAGTCCTAAGATAATTTCTGTGTTTATTACAATTTGTTTCCTTTTAATGTAGAGTTCGCACTAATATTATTGCAAGGTAAGCCAGAGGGGCTGAGACTGTTCTTAGGGTTGAGAGGCAGAGTACAGAATCAAATATACTCAAGCTGCTCCTTTGGGGGTAGCACTACACTTCTTTAAAGTGTTACTAAACCCAGGACCCTGGATTCACTATATCTGGTCTCCCACAGTACACGGAACATGGAAATGTTATTATTTTAGTAAATATAAACTGATAAATACCTTTTCTCATTAGCAGTATATAGCAATCTTGTGACTTCTATCAGTGTCTGATTAAAGCTTGTAGGAGGAGTTTTCATTCTCCTCCGACTGTCCTATCAGGCTGCAGAACCCCTGACCCTCTGTCTGATAATTGGCTTTGTGCTGATCACATGCACTCTCCCAGGAAAAAAAAAACTCTCTAGCAATACACACCAAACTGAGCATGTACAGCTTGCCAGCTAGCCCCTGTTCTATCTGGAGATGGTTTTGGGACTGTGGAAGAAGGGGAGGAACAGAGAAAACAGGGTCAAACAGCCATTTTACACAATGCAGAGGATTAATCCTTAGGTTTCACAATGAGTATAATAAGCATGCTTTACGGCATATACAGACTGATTTTGCTGCTGTGGGTTTAGTAACACTTCAGGTACCCTAAAGATTATGTGTGCATATTATCTTTTATACTCTAACATGTAATGTGCTATCTGTTATATTCTATTATCAATGTAGATATGAATACACTACTGTCATGGGTGTAGCATAAAGGGTTGCAGGGGTCACAATCGTAACCCGCCCCTAGCTCCAGGGGGCCCCTGAAACCTCCTTGTTATATTATCATATCCTCCACAAAGTACAGCTCTGATCAGCCCTAGAGTCCCACAGACAGGCTCCAGTACTGGGCTTCCATTTTGCCTTCCACAGTCCACACCCCTCCATTCTCATTGGCTGGGGAGAAGCTGTAAGCCATTTCCTGAGTGGAGAGGAGCACGGGGTGAGAACAGCCCAGGATGGGGAAGTGTCTGTGCTGTGTGAATTGAATGGAAACCAAGCTCAGCGCGTTAAGAGGAGGAGAATGCCATCCTGTAGCCACAATGAGACCAATGTCACTGGTTAGGTAAGACACTGCTCAGTGTCTCCTAGTTACTAGCTGGGATTCTCTGTACCACCTGGGGATGTCCGCTTACCCTGCTTCCCTGACAACTGGGGGAAAGACACAAACCTCCGGGAGGGGACCTTCCCCCAACACTTGCCAGCACTGACAGAGAAACCTTCAGAAATTGCTTAACCACTTGCCGACCGCCTCACGCCGATGTACGTCGGCAGAATGGCACGGGCAGGCATAAGCACGTACATGTACGTGATTTGCCTCCCGCGGGTCGGGGGCCCGATCGGGCCCCCGCCCGGTGCCTGCGGCGGTCGGTTTTCGTTCGGGAGCGATCCCGGACGAGGGGACGGCCATTCATTCATGGCCACCCCCTCGCGATCGCTCCCGACGAATGGAAATCCCCGGTGACATCACTTCCTCTCCTGTAATGTAAACACAGGAGAGGAAGTGATGTATTCTCTCCTCCGTGTCGGTATTTTTCGTTCCGACACGGAGGAGAGCGGATCAGTGAGTTGCACCAACACATCCCACACACAGTAGAACATGCCAGGCACACTCACACCCCCCCTTTACCCCCCGATCACCCCCCCAATTACCCCTGCCCCCCCAGTCACAGTGACACCAATGTCATTTTTTTTTTTTTTTTTTTTTTTTTTGCATTGGTGTCATTTGTGACTGTAATAACTGTTAGGGCAGTTAGGGTTAGCCCCCTTTAGTTCTAATGTACCCCCCTAACCCCCCCAATAAAGGTTTAACCCCGTGATCACCCCCCGTCGCCAGTGTCACTAAGGCTGGGTTCACATTGCAGCGGTTTATGAGAACGAATGTGATTCGCACCGCACTGCAGTGCAAATCACATCCGATCTCTGTGCGATTCGAGTTCAGCCATTCGCCGCACCCGCCGCACCCGCCACACCCGCCGCACCCGCCGCAAATTCGCACGGGACCCTTTTTTTGGCCCGCAGCAGAATCGGATCGCATGGGTGTTCACACCATGCGATCCGAGTTTGCAGATCGCACTGCGATATGCGAACTGATCTGGGGGTGTCAGTAACATTTCACTGACACTCCCAGCAGTTCGCATAGGGCAGTGTGAACTGCCGCCGGGAGGCATGCGATGCGGGAACCCGCCGCGGATTCGCGGCGTTTCCGCATCGCTCCAGTGTGAACCCAGCCTAATAAGCGATCATTTTTCTGATCGCCGTATTAGTGTCACAGGTGACGCTAGTTAGGCAGGTAGGTATTTAGGTTCGCCGCAGCTTTTTATAGCGCTAGGGACCCCCATATACTACCGCATAAAGCCCCCTGATTGCCCCCTAGTTAACCCTTTCACCAGTGATCACCATATAACTGTTACAGGTGACGCTGGTTGGTTAGTTATTTTTTTATAGTTTCAGGGCACCCGCCATTTATTACCTAATAAAGGTTTAACCCCCTGATCACCCGGCAGGTGTCATTTGTGACTAATAACTGTTAGGGCAGTTAGGGTTAGCCCCCTTTAGTTCTAAGGTACCCCCCTAACCCCCCCAATAAAGGTTTAACCCCATGATCACCCCCCGTCGCCAGTGTCACTAAGGCTGGGTTCACATTGCAGCGGTTTATGAGAACGGATGTGATTCGCACCGCACTGCAGTGCAAATCACATCCGATCTCTGTGCGATTCGAGTTCAGCTATACAGATAGTATGGCTGAATTCGTGTCGCACCCGCCGCACCCGCCGCAAACTCGCACGGGACCCTTTTTTTGGTCCGCAGCAGAATCGGATCGCATGGGTGTTCACACCATGCGATCCAAGTTTGCAGATCGCACTGCGATATGCGAACTGATCTGGGGGTGTCATTAACATTTCACTGACACTCCCAGCAGTTCGCATAGGGCAGTGTGAACTGCCGCCGGGAGGCATGCGATGCGGGAACCCGCCGCGCATTCGTGGCGTTCCCGCATCGCTCCAGTGTGAACCCAGCCTAATAAGCGATCGTTTTTCTGATCGCTGTATTAGTGTCACAGGTGACGCTAGTTAGGCAGGTAGGTATTTAGGTTCGCCGCAGCTTTTTATAGCGCCAGGGACCCCCATATACTACCGCATAAAGCCCCCTGATTGCCCCCTAGTTAACCCTTTCACCAGTGATCACCATATAACTGTTACAGGTGACGCTGGTTGGTTAGTTATTTTTTTATAGTTTCAGGGCACCCGCCATTTATTACCTAGTCTCACTAGTGTACCCCTAAATTTAGGGGTGTCTACTTTCTAAAATGGGGTCATTTGGGGGGGGGGGTTTGTGCCATCTTGGCATTTTATGGCCTTCAAAACTGTAACGCCCTTAGAAAGCCTGAAGGCGGTGCTTGGTTTTTGGGGCCCCGTACGCGGCTAGGCTCCCAAAAAGTCCCACATATGTGGTATCCCCGTACTCAGGAGAAGCAGCAGAATTTATTTTGGGGTGTCATTTCACATATGCCCATGGCATGCGTGAGCAATATATCATTTAGTGACAACTTT
The DNA here is from genome assembly GCF_037356315.1 of Lithobates pipiens. Lineage (NCBI taxonomy): Eukaryota > Metazoa > Chordata > Amphibia > Anura > Ranidae > Lithobates > Lithobates pipiens. The sequence continues at coordinate 403,799,997 of NW_027507748.1, read as the reverse complement.
GTGAAAAAAAAAAAAAGTTTGTAATTTTCCCGCAACTTGTGGCAAAATATAAAATATTCCATGGACTCAACATGCCTCTCAGCAAATAGCTTGGGGTGTCTACTTTCTAAAATGGGGTCATTTGTGGGGGTTTTGTGCCATCTTGGCATTTTATGGCCTTCAAAACTGTAATAGGTAGTGAGAAGTGAACTCAAAAAATTACGCCCTTAGAAAGCCTGAAGGCGGTGCTTGGTTTTCGGGGCCCCGTACGCGGCTAGGCTCCCAAAAAGTCCCACATATGTGGTATCCCCGTACTCAGGAGAAGCAGCAGAATTTATTTTGGGGTGTCATTTCACATATGCCCATGGCATGCATGAGCAATATATCATTTAGTGACAACTTTGTGAAAAAAAAAAAAAAAAAAAAAAGTTTGTAATTTTCCCGCAACTTGTGGCAAAATATAAAATATTCCATGGACTCAACATGCCTCTCAGCAAATAGCTTGGGGTGTCTACTTTCTAAAATGGGGTCATTTGTGGGGGTTTTGTGCCATCTTGGCATTTTATGGCCTTCAAAACTGTAATAGGTAGTGAGGCGTGAAATCAAAAATTTACGCCCTTAGAAAGCCTGAAGGCGGTGCTTGGTTTTCGGGGCCCTGTACGCGGCTAGGCTCCCAAAAAGTCCCACATATGTGGTATCCCCGTACTCAGGAGAAGCAGCAGAATTTATTTTGGGGTGTCATTTCACATACGCCCATAGCATGTGTGAGCAATATATCATTTAGTGACAACTTTGTGTAAAAAAAAAAAAAAAATTTTTTTTTTGTCATTATTCAATCGCTTGAGGCAAAAAAATAAAATATTCAATGGGCTCAACATGCCTCTTATCAATTTCCTTAGGGGGTCTACTTTCCAAAATGGGGTCATTTGGGGGGGTTTTGTACTGCCCTGTCATTTTAGCACCTCAAGAAATGAGATAGGCAGTCGTAAACTAAAAGCTGCGTAAATTCCAGAAAACGTACCTTAGTTTGTAGATGTGACAACTTTTGCGCAAACCAATAAATATACAATTATTGACTTTTTTTTTACCAAAGACATGTGGCTGAATACATTTTGGCCTAAATGTATGACTAAAATTGAGTTTATTGGATTTTTCTAATAACAAAAAGTAGAAAATATCATTTTTTTTCAAAATTTGCGGTCTTTTTACGTTTATATCGCAAAAAATAAAAATCGCAGAGGCAATCAAATACCATCAAAAGAAAGCTCTATTTGTGGGAAGAAAAGGACGCAAATTTTGTTTGGGTACAACATTGCATGACCGCGCAATTACCAGTTAAAGCAGCGCAGTGCCAAAGTGTAAAAAGACCTCTGGTCATTTACCAGCAAAATGGTCCGGTCTGAAAGTGGTTAAACAAATCCCTTAACACCTCCTGAGAGGCCCCTGAGGGGCTGCAGGCTCCAGATTTTGTGTCACATGACTTTGCCCCCCCCCCAGATCTAAGTTGCGCCCCCCCACAAAAAAAATTTTTCACAATAATATAGCTTTTTTACCTTAATGTTATCACTGTTTATTAGTACCAAGATAGTCCACAATAATATAGCTTTTTTACCTCAATGTTATCACTGTTTATTAGTACCAAGATAGTCCACAATCTTTTTCCTTTGGCTGGAGTGTGTGGTAGGACAGCTTCAGCAACTTTACCCACACTCCTCCCTTCTCCTGCTTCTATACAATTTCTGGATGATGGTACTTGTTTTTATGCCTTGTCAGGCTTTAATATTTGAGACTATGCTCAAAAATTATTTATAATTACTTAAAAAAACTATGTAATATGAGCACCTACCTAACTGCCCATTCAATTTGTGCTCAATTTGGACTTTACAGGTATAAAAAAATGCTTTATATTCTGCTTTACAACACTCTTATGTTACTTTACTCTCTGGATAAAGGAAATTAGATATTATAATGGACCTTTAACCTTGACATAAGTACAAGGTGAAGTCACAATTAAAAACTCGTCAGATGTAAGTTTCCAACCTGAACTTTTTTGAAGAAACAAAAGCAGAACATTTTTTTCCCTCTGGAAGCGTACAACATTATTTTAGCTATTGAATGTATTGATAAAAAGTATATAAAAAGTAAATACAGTACATCTTAGAACTTTAATATGCAGAAGTAATTTCCTCAACTAATTAGGCTGCCATTTTTAGATTTATTATCAAATATGTGTTATGTTTCAGTTCTGCAAAATCATTTTCGTAAACCAACTTTACTAAAGGTTGAATTATGTGTAGCCAGGTGCTTGGCTAAGAATGGAGACTGAGAGAAACACTGGCTGCAGCTGCTCTCTGTAGCTGCTGCCCTGTGGTGCTGAACTGGCTAATAGCCTTATCAGCAGGAAGAGGGAGCTGATGAGTGTCAAGGGTTCATTAGGCTGAGTGAGGTAGCATTGAACTGTGAGAACTGTAGTCCAAAGGAGAGAGACTTTGCTGTAATCAAAAGGTTTTGAACTGCATTTTCCAGAGCAAGATTGCCAGGAGGAGGGAAAGAGCTCAATTTTCTCAGACTGTACAGGCCGCAATTTACTCTTGCCATGAGGGAAACCATTACTGCTGCATGTTGGTGGCCTGAGCAGGATCCAGAGCATTGAGTTTGGGGTTGCTGACAGCCAGAGTCACTTGGGTGTAGAGCAGAGAGTGGACTAATCACTGGGTTTGACCAGATAATAAGCTGCGATATCACTGTTGGAATTGATTATATCTTGCTAGAGAGACCGAGCCCATTAGGAACTGAGCATACAGTCATCTAGTAGCTGTATTTGTGCCTGCAGGTTTGATTGAGACTGTTATCACATGCACCAACAGCACAACTGGGCCCAAACGCTAGCCGGCTAAAGCGTTAGGACTAAAGGCTGTCCCTAAAGACTGCTACACAGAGGCCTTCACCTATTGCTTATGCTAAGCGTTACCTCTCAGTGGACAGTGCACCATATCCTAGCCATTCTCCTAGAGTGCACTACCTACTAGTTATAGATTTATTATGCACATTGCAGTTAAAGCGGTTCTAAACTCTAAACATTTTTTTACCTCAATGCATTCCCTTCACTAAGGTAAAAAATTCTTAGGTATTACTATAACCCCCTCACTCCTCCTATCACTTACCTGAGTCCTCACTCAATCTAGCGTTTTGCCTATCTGTAGTGGCTCCCTTTCCTCTCCTAACTCTCACAAGCTTGGCTGAGAGCAGCGGGATCCATTGACTCCTGCTGCGGTCCGTAAAATCCTGTTATGAGGGAGTGGGATGCGAGGCTGGGCCATGCTGTCTGTATCTATGGATGCAGTCAGCACTGGTCAAGATCAAGCCCGCAGGTGTGCCACCATAGGAAGCATAGGAGGAATGCATGACAGGTAAGTATAACATGTTTGTTATTTTAACTTAAAACAAGACGTTACAATTACTTTAACGCTTATATGCATTCTTTATTGCTGACTTTACTAATTCATGAACTAATCCCTGTCTAATGGTACCAAACTCTATTCTAAGTTACATTGGCATAGCAATTATACTATTGTGGACTGTGTCTGATCCTACCTTCTCTGTGTTCATTTATGCTCAAGCCACCATTTATTCTAAACAGTACCAATACATTGAGTTAATTTACCACAAAATGGTCTTGTGTTTATTTCCTGGTGCTAATTCACAGCCGAGTTAAAGGTATCTATACTCATTTTCTTGTAAGTGTTTGCAGTATTTTTCATTCAACCAAGTGTGTCAGAGGGGCTGAGGTTGTTCTTGAAGTTGAGGCGAAGAACAGAGAACTGAAATTATCAAGTGGCTCCTGTGGGAGTAGCGCTGCATATGTTACATGGCTAATCACATAAGTATTCTATTGGTGGTGGCTCATCCATTAGTGGTGCCGGGGTGTCGCCCCCCTCTGCCACACCGACCCCCCCCTATATAGAATGGATAGATCCTTGCACAGAATTAATCTATCCATGTTCGCTGTAGCCACCCCCTATTTAGTTGTACAGACCCTTTTCGGAATGCTGAGCGCATGAATTGCAGCGGCGGGGGGGGGGGGGGGGGTGTTTTTTAAAGCACCTGATTAGAGCCATGGGCTCTAATAGGCTTCAAAAAAAGTGAACTCAGAGCGCAGAGCATTGCGCTCAGAGCGCACCCAGGTGTGTTAGTAAAGCGAATGAATATTCATTTTTCTAACACTGGACCGCCTCTCAGCCAATCAGGAGGCGTGGGTCTAATACCTGTCACCTGATTGGCTGAAGGCATAGGAGCTCCGATTGGACGCCTACCAGGAAGGAAGAAGAGACAAATGGAGTACACAGGAGCCACCGCCTGACCCGTTGCTCATCCCACCATCCCACAGCATGCCACCGTCACCCACTGCCTGATCCCTCACCAAGATTGGGTAAGTGCTGGGCAGTCAGCAAGTGGGCAAACAGGCACAGTGGCTGTATTTGATGGGCACAGTGGCTGCAATTAATGGGCACAGTGGCTGCAATTAATGGGCACAGTGACTGCATTTGATGGGCACAGTGGTTGCAATTGATGGCACAGTGGTTGCAATTGATGGCACAGTGGCTGCAATTAATGGGCACAGTGGCTGCATTAGATGGTATTTTTCAGTATTTTCGTCATTTTTTAGTTTGTTTGCAAATTTTTTTAGTTTTAATTTTGAGCACCAGCCACCACTGTATTCTATATTAGATAAGATAAACATTTTTCCAAATGTAATGCTTTTTCTTGAAACACATTTATGGTCTTTTGTATTTTATAACAAACTAATCATTATCACACTTTATCACATATGCAATTGATTTATAAAAAATTCAAAATTACATCCTACAGCAAAGGTAATAGCAAACATGGTGTTGAATAAGGCTATTAAAAAAGGAACTTTTAACTTTCAGGAATGTAAATCTGAACTGGGCAATGTTTATACACGTAATTCAAACAATGTGTTTAAAGCATGAAACATATGTAGGACATAAAAAGGTGTATCACAGCTGCAATTACAATACACGTACATATTTCATATGTGTACTGTAAAGTACTCTTTAACAGCATAAGATGAGGGATGAAAAAGAGCTTCAAGGTCAGCCTTGTTTTCATGTGCTGTCTGTAAGAGGGGAAATTGATACCAGGATTCTCTTCACTGCCTCCAGCTCCACTTTTTCACTTCATATTTTCTTCTATCGCAGTTCGCCATTTGTTTTTCTTAAGATATTGACTTCATGGAAGGTTCATGTGGAACCCTGGATCTCAGAGTAAAAAGGCAACAATCTTTGGAAAACGTACTATAATTTAGAGGATAATTTCACTGCTGTGACAGCAGACCAGGGATCTTTTCCCATGCCTGCTGTCACATTTAAAAGAAGATGCGGTCATGCAGGGTTACACCTACCCGGCTGTATCATTCATTCACACCCTGTTCACACTGAATGCGACTTTGTAATCACTCTATTCAGCACAATTTCAAAGCCGGTCAGTGTGATTTAATGTGCGACTTGCCGACATCTGTGCAACTTCATGCACAGATGTCTATACAAGTGGCACATGAAATTACCAAAAAATAGTCCAGGAACCTTATTCAAATCTGTGCAAGTCAGAGTCACGCCAATTTCAACAGTTCTATAGGCACAAATAGGGTGTGACTTGTCATACGATTTTAGACTGTTAAATCGCATGACAAGTCGAACTGGTGTAAACGGGTTCTAACAGAGTTCTGTGAATGGGAAACGACAAATACTCAATGAACTACCAGGGTGCTGTTTGCTCTGGGTAGTTCAGTGAGGCTTCCTGTCAGTGTGTTAACTGCCTGCTCCTACAAGGTACAAGCAGACAGCTTACAAACAGAATCTGCAAGAGACCTGCATTTGCTGATGCTTTGTCTTCAATCTTCCCTGTATCCTGTGACCCTGTGATTCTGCTTCATGATTCCAATTGCTGACCCCACTTGTCTGTCTACTCTCTGAACTCCACCTGCAGTGACCCTGGCTTGTCTTTGACCACCACTCCATTTGCTTTTGTAGCATTGATTGACTCCTGGCCCAGCTTGTACCCTGACCATGCTCTTGGCTGCTCCTCTGTACCTGATGTGTCCTGCCAGTGTTTGACTAGCCTGCCTGACTCTGCTAATCTTCCTGTTGGTATTTGCCTTACATCCTGCTGTGCCTGCTGTTCTAAAGTCAGTCTGCTACTGGTGTATGCCTCACCTGCCTGCTGTTGACAGTACCAGTCTACTTCAGTCTGCCGCCCACGAGCTGTCTACCAATAACCAATAATATGTAACCAATAATATTGCACTTACATCAAAGTAGACAAAGATCAGTATATAAGCTAATGGTATCTTGAGAAACTCCACCCAACACACGTCTGACGTCATCAGGGGACCCATTATCTTATATGCTGATCTTTGTCTACTTTAATGTATGTGCAATATTATTGGTTTTAAATAAAACGCTTTATACTACTACACTGTGAGAGCCCTCTTCTCTCTCCCTCCCTACTTTAATATGTTTTTGGAGTGATTTTGGAGTGTTGAAGTGCAGTTTAATCTGTATATCTGGATGTATGTCAGCAGTGACCTGGATTCCAATATATGGTGACCAATCTGTCCAGCTCACTTCACCTCTACCTTTGCCTTGGTCACATCACAAGAAACCATCTCCTGCGGTTCTGTTTAAAGACTGGCTTGCTGACATCCCTCCTGGCTCCTTATCCTGCTTGCTGTTGCTCTATTTGGATCCCTGACTTCTGGCCTGGCTGATTACCCGATCTGGTTATTGAACTCTGGCCTGGCTGACTACTCGATCTGGTTACTGGACTCTGGCTATGCTTTGACTAAACTTTTTCTATTTACCTTTTTATTTTTATTTAATAAACAAGTGTGATTTAATTGTACTTCTGTCTCAGTCTGATTCATGGTTTCTGACACTGCATGGGCTTTTAAGTTCTTCCTGTGCTTGAGTGTGTTCCCTCCCACATGCTGGTAGTTTGATTGGCCCTAGTATGCTAAGCTTTGTGAGAGGGAACATGGACTCAAAGCTGGGACTTATGTGAATGTATAGTATATAAGCACTGCATAAATTGTCAACACTATATACACTCACCGGCCACTTTATTAGGTAAACCTTGCTAGTACCAGGTTGGACCCCCTTTTACCTTCAGAACTGCCTTAATTCTTCGCGGCATGGATTCAACAAGGTGTTGGAAACACTCCTCAGAGATTTTGGTCCATATTGACATGACTGCATCACGAAGTCAGGGCCGTCTTTACCGTGGGGCAAAAGGGGCATCTGCCCAGGGCTCTGTCATTGTTGGGGGGCTCTGCGCTGCCCGCCGCAGTTCGGCCACCTTTGGTGCTGGTCGAATGCTAGCTCCTCACTAGGGATGAGCTTCGTGTTCGAGTCGAACGTACGTTCGACTCGAACATTGCCCGTTCGTGCGTTCAGCGAATTCCGAACGTTTTGGCCGTTCGCGTCAAAATTCGAGTGACGCGCGCGCGGACCACAATGCACTGCGTTGGCGCAGTGCATTGCTGTCCAATGATTGGCCAAGCATGCACTGTGACCCCGCATGCTTGGCCAATCGCAGCGCCGGCAGCGAGGAGAGCCATGATTGGCCACAGGCATCCTGCCTGTGGCCAATCATAGCTCAGACTGTGTAGTGCACGCCCCACACTATATAAGGCCGCCTTTAAGGCGGCCTCCTGTAGTGTGTTACTTTGCATCTGAAGCAGTGGGTGTTCTGTGTACCTTCAACACAGTACACACCAATCGTTTTTGGCTGATTTCCTATCTTGCTGCTGTGTAGTGGTTGTTGTCTGTGCCCTGACTGCAGTATACACCACTATATTCACCTCACCTATATAGCTAGTGATCTAGCTTTAACCACTTAACAACTGCCCATTGCCGATTAACGGCTTCAGGGCGGTTGTTTAACTCAGAGAGGCCGTTAATTAACGGCCTCCCAGAATTCTGCTCTCGCGTGCCCCGAGGTGTGCGCACTCGAGAGCATCCGTGACCGCCGGGTCCATAGGACCCGGCGCATCACGGTAAACGGCCGCTCATAGCGGCCGTTTACCACGTGATTGCTCCGTCAAATGACGGAGTGATCACTTGGAAACAAACCAGCGTCATGTTATGACGCCTGTTCCTCCCTCCCCTTTCTGTACCGATCGGTACAGCGGAGGGGAAAGAGATCGGTGTCAGCAGCGATGTGGGCTGCATCTGCAGTGCCCACATCGCTCCTCACCGAATTTAACCCCTCAATTCCCTGCCAATACTCTGCAATACCAGTGCATACTCTGCAGTACCCTGCCATTACTCTGCAGTACCCCGCCATTACTCTGCAGTACCCCGCCATTACTCTGCAGTGCAGTACCCCGCCATTACTCTGCAGTGCAGTACCCTGCCATTACTCTGCAGTACCCCGCCATTACTCTGCAGTACCCCGCCATTACTCTGCAGTGCAGTACCCCGCCATTACTCTGCAGTACCCCGCCATTACTCTGCAGTGCAGTACCCCGCCATTACTCTGCAGTGCAGTACCCTGCCATTACTCTGCAGTACCCCGCCATTACTCTGCAGTACCCCGCCATTACTCTGCAGTGCAGTACCCCGCCATTACTCTGCAGTGCAGTACCCCGCCATTACTCTGCAGTGCAGTACCCCGCCATTACTCTGCAGTGCAGTACCCTGCCATTACTCTGCAGTGCAGTACCCTGCCATTACTCTGCAGTACCCTGCCATTACTCTTCAGTACCCCCCATTACTCTGCAGTAACCCCCATTACTCTGCAGTACCCCCCAATACTCTGCAGTACCCTGCCATTACTCTGCAGTACCCCGCCATTACTCTGCAGTACCCCCCATTACTCTGCAGTAACCCCCATTACTCTGCAGTACCCCCCAATACTCTGCAGTACCCCCCATTACTCTGCAGTACCCCCCAATACTCTGCAGTACCCTGCCATTACTCTGCAGTACCCCGCCATTACTCTGCAGTACCCCCCAATACTCTGCAGTACCCGCCATTACTCTGCAGTACCCCCAATACTCTGCAGTACCCTGCTATTACTCTGTAGTACCCCGCCAATACCCCGCCAATACTCTGTAATACCCTGCCATAAATTGCCATACCCAGCCATACTCAGAGATACCCAGCCATACTCGGTGATACCCTGAAGTACCCAGCCATAGACGCCCCCCACCCCTCACCGCCCTCTGGTGCTTCTACCAACTCGCCAGTACGATCAAAGCCAGAATCGTTTTTTTAATTTTTTATTTCAGGCTTCCCAGCCTAGAGGTGAGATGTGGGGTCATATTGACCCCCCAGATTTCACTGTAAAGAGGACCTGTCACCCCATATTCCTATTACAAGGGATGTTTACATTTCTTGTAATAGGAATAAAAGTGATCAAAAATATATTTTTGGGAAAAAAAATGTCAAACTAAAATAAAGTAAAATGAACAATAAAAAAATAAAATAAAAATTAAAGCGCCCATGTCCCCATGTGCTCGCATGTGCCACACATGTGAGGTATCGCCGAGAATGTTAGAGCGAGAGCAATAATTCTAGTCCTAGACCTCCTCTGCAACTCAAAACATGTAACCAGTAAAAAAATATTTAAAGCGTCGCCTATGGGGATTTTTTAAGTAGCGACGTTTGGCGCCATTCCACGGGCATGTGCAATTTTGAAGAGTGACATGTTTGATATCTATTTACTCAGCATAACTTCATCTTTCACTTTATGCAAACATTGGGCTAACAAGTGGTTAATAATAGAGCTAGTCTGCGTGCTCTGTACCCAGTACATACCGCTATAATATAGGGCAGGCCCCTACTTTCAAACATCCAACTTACAAACATCTCCTACTTGCAAACGCAAGGAGACAGCAGCAAGTGAGATGAAAAAAGATGGACGACAAAACAAAATTATACAGGGGTGATAACCCTTCCCTATGTTTTCCAAAAAGCTTAAAGATATTTTTTTTGACTGGAGCTACACTTTAAAAATGTACCGGTTGAAAATGACAAACAGATTCAACTTAACACAACAAACCTACACAGTCCCTGTCTTGTTTGCACCGCCTGTATACTGCTGTTCTGAGTATATAGGGCCTGGGGGCCACACGCATTTCCTTTTTTTAATATGGGTACGGGGTTCCCCTTAATATGTGTACAAGACCCAAATAGGCTGGTAATGGGCAGGGAGGGCTACCCATGCCATTTTTCTCAATGATTTTCAACCATATTGCAGGAACCAGATATAACATTAAAACCGCAAGCAGTTTTAAATGGTGTTATTTCCGTTTAATGTCATTTTGTGCAGGGACTGTTCTAAACACGGGAAACACGTGGCACTTCACAGGCATACTACAGACACCCCCCAGGCACCATATTTAAAGGAATATTTCACTTTTTTTTTTTCACTTTAATCGTCATTAAAATCACTGCTCCCGCCAAAACGGTAGTTTTTAAAACTTTTTTTTGCAGTGACCCATGTCCCCTGAGGCAGGAGGCAGGTCGCCAAACCCTTTTTAGCACACTATCTTGCATATTAGCCGTTAAAAATTAGCACTTTCCAATTCGAACGTTCGAGTCCCATAGACTTCAATGGGGTTCTAACGTTCGTACCGAATGCGGGGGTCGTTCGCAAGTTCTGGTGCGAACCGAACCGGGGGGTGTTCGGCTCATCCCTACTCCTCACTACTGTCACTTGGAAATGCACAAGCGCTCCTCTTCCAGCTGCCGCTCTCTCATCCCTCGGGTATACACATTGCTCTATGAGAGAAGAGGAGGAAGTGGGCGGGGACTCCGCACAGAGGAAGCTGCTTCTGAGACTGGCACTCTGGCAGGCTGCACGGACATCGGAGGACAACATGCTGTGCCTGTGAGTAGCACTTGGGACAGAGGAAAACTCTGTACTGGAATCCGGGGGGGGGGGGCTTTGTGGGAGGACAGCCTTGTAGAGGAGCTCTGTCCTGGAATCTGGGTGGGAGGAGAGCCGTGAACTCACCTCCCTCTGCCCCCACCTCACTCCTGCACTTTGCACCCACCCCACTCTGCACCCACCCCACTCTGCACCCACCTCACTCTGCACCCACACCACTCTGCACCCACCTCACTCTGCACCCACCCCACTCTGCACCCACCTCACTCTGCACCCACCCCACTCTGCACCCACCCCACTCTGCACCCACCTCACTCTGCACCCACCTCACTCTGCACCCACCCCACTCTGCACCCACCCCACTCTGCACCCACCTCCCTCTGCACCCACCCCACTCTGCACCCACCTCACCCTGACCCACCTCCCTCTGCACCCACCCCCCTCTGCATCCACCTCCCTCTGCACCCATCCCACTCTGAACACACCTCCCTCTGCACCCACCCCCCTCTGAACCCACCCCACTCTGCACCCACCCCACTCTGCACCCACCTCCCTCTGCACCCACCCCACTCTGCACCCACCTCACTCTGCACCCACCTCCCTCTGCACCCACCCCACTCTGCACCCACCCCACTCTGCACCCACCTCACTCTGCACCCACCTCACTCTGCACCCACCCCACTCTGCACCCACCTCACTCTGCACCCACCCCCTCTGTACCCACCTCACTCTGCACCCACCCCACTCTGCACCCACCCCCTCTGCACCCACCCCACTCTGCACCCACCTCACTCTGCACCCACCCCACTCTGCACCCATCTCCCTCTGCACCCACCTCCCTCTGCACTCACCCCACTCTGCACCCACCTCACTCTGCACCCACCTCCCTCTGCACCCACCCCACTCTGCACCCACCTCACTCTGCACCCACCTCCCTCTGCACCCACCCCACTCTGCACCCACCTCACTCTGCACCCACCTCACTCTGCACCCACCCCACTCTGCACCCACCTCACTCTGCACCCACCCCCTCTGTACCCACCCCACTCTGCACCCACCTCACTCTGCACCCACCCCACTCTGCACCCACCTCACTCTGCACCCACCCCCTCTGCACCCACCCCACTCTGCACCCACCCCACTCTGCACCCACCCCACTCTGCACCCATCTCCCTCTGCACCCACCTCCCTCTGCACTCACCCCACTCTGCACCCACCTCCCTCTGCACCCACCCCACTCTGCACCCACCCCACTCTGCACCCATCTCCCTCTGCACCCACCTCCCTCTGCACCCACCCCACTCTGCACCCACCTCACTCTGCACCCACCTCCCTCTGCACCCACCCCACTCTGCACCCACCTCACTCTGCACCCACCCCACTCTGCACCCACCCCACTCTGCACCCACCTCACTCTGCACCCACCCCACTCTGCACCCACCTCACTCTGCACCCACCCCCTCTGCACCCACCCCACTCTGCACTCACCTCACTCTGCACCCACCCCACTCTGCACCCATCTCCCTCTGCACCCACCCCACTCTGCACCCACCTCCCTCTGCACCCACCCCCCTCTGCACCCACCTCACTCTGCACCCACCCCCTCTGCACCCACCTCACTCTGCACTCACCTCACTCTGCACCCACCCCACTCTGCACCCATCTCCCTCTGCACCCACCCCACTCTGCACCCACCTCCCTCTGCACCCACCCCCCTCTGCACCCCCCCCCCTCTGCACCCACCTCACTCTGCACCCACCCCCTCTGCACCCACCTCACTCTGCACCCACCTCACTCTGCACCAACCTCACTTTTCACCCACCTCACTCTGCACCCACCTCCCTCTGCACCCACCCCACTCTGCACCCACCTCACTCTGCACCCACCTCACTCTGCACCCACCCCCTCTGCACCCACCCCACTCTGCACCCACCTCACTCTGCACCCACCCCACTCTGCACCCATCTCCCTCTGCACCCACCCCACTCTGCACCCACCCCACTCTGCACCCACCTCCCTCTGCACCCACCCCCCTCTGCACCCACCCCCCTCTGCACCCCCCCCTCTGCACCCACCTCACTCTGCACCCACCCCACTCTGCACCCACCTCACTCTGCACCCACCTCACTCTGCACCAACCTCACTTTTCACCCACCTCACTCTGCACCCACCCCACTCTGCACCCACCTCCCTCTGCACCCACCTCCCTCTGCACCCACCTACCTCTGCACCCACCTCCCTTTGCACCCACCCCACTCTGCACCCACCTCACTCTGCACCCACCTCACTCTGCACCAACCTCACTTTTCACCCACCTCACTCTGCGCCCACCCCACTCTGCACCCACCTCCCTCTGCACCCACCTACCTCTGCACCCACCTCACTCTGCAGCCATCCCACTCTGCACCCACCTCACTCCTGCACTCTGCACCCACTCTGCACCCACCTTGCTCTGCACCCACCTCACTCTGCACCCACCCGACTCTGCACCCACCTCACTGTGCACCCAACTCACTCTGCCCCCATCCCACTCTTCACCCACCTCAGTCCTGCACTCTGCACCCACCTCACTCTGCACCCACCCCACTCTGCACCCACCCCACTCTGCAATCACCTCACTCTGCACCCACCCCACTCTGCACCCACCTCACTCTGCACCCACCTCACTCTGCATCCACCCCACTCTATACCCACCTCTCTCTGCACCCACCTACCTCTGCACCAACCCACTCTGCACCCACCCCACTCTGCACCCACCTCACTCTGCACCAACCCCACTTTGCACCCACCTCACTCTGCACCCACCCCACTCTGCACCCACCTCTCTCCTACACTCTGCACCCACTTCACTCTGTACACACCCCGCTCTGCACCCACCCCACTCTGCACCCACCTCACTGCACACTCCACTCACTCTGCCCCCACCCCACTCTTCACTCACCTCAGTCCTGCACTCGGCACCCACCTCCCTTTTCACCCACCCCACAATGCACCCACCTTAGTCCTGCACTCTGCACCCACCCCATTCTTGCACTCTGCACCCACCTCACTCTGCACCCACCTCACTCTGCACCCACCTCAGTCCTGCACTCTGCACCCTCCCCTCACTCTTGCACTCTGCACCCACCTCAGTCCTGCACTCTGCACCCACCTCACCCCTGCACTCTGCACATAGTGCACCCCTCAATGCTTGTGCAGTTTGGTCACACCCGCAATTTGCACTGATGTGTAGTAACCTCTAGAAACTAATCAGTGAGCAATAATGATATGCAGTAACCTCTAGAATCCAATTAGTAAGCAGTAATGATGTTCTGTAACCTCTAGCAACTAATCTGTGTGCTGTAATGATGTTTTGTAATCTCTGTCAGTCAATCACAATCACTGCCTGATCTGCTGCAGTAAACTCATTTTGAGTCTAGCTGGGGGGGGGGGGGGGGGGCAATAAAAATCTTTGCCCAGGGTCCAATCAATATTAAAGATGGCCCTGCACGCAGTTGCCGCAGATTTGTTGGCTTCACATCCATGATGTAAATCTCCCGTTCCACCACATCCCAAAGGTGCTCTATTGGATTGAGATCTGGTGACTGTGGAGGCCATTAGAGTACAGTGACCTCATTGTCATGTTCAAGAAACCAGTGGTGAGATGATTTGAGATTTGTGACATGGTGCATTATCCTGCTGGAAGTAGCCATCAGAAGATGGGTACACTGTAGTCATAAAGGGATGGACATGGTCAGCAACAATACTCAGGTAGGCTGTGGTGTTTAACCACTTAAGGACCAGTAGCCCCAGTGCGCCAGATTGTCTTTCCTGCACGCTGGTGGATTCGATGTCTGCCGGCGACCCTCGATCGCATAGTACAGAAGCAGAATGGGGATCTTCCTTTGTAAACAAGGCAGATCCCCATTCTGACAGATGTTATGACAGAGATCTACTGTTTCCAGTCATCGGGAACAGTGATCTCTGTCATGTCCCTGGCAGCTAATCCCCCCTACAGTTAGAACACACCTAGGGAACACAGGTAACCCCTTGATCACCCCCTAGTGTTAACTATTTCCCTGCCAGTGTCATTTTTACATTGATCAGTGCATTGTTAAAGCAATGTAATAATGTTACTGGTCCTCAAAAAATAGAATTTGGGGTCAGATTTGTCGCAATGTCGCAGTCTCGCTAAAAATCGCAGATTGCCGCCATCACCAATAAAAGCAATAAAGAAAATAAAAGTCCCTAAATCTATCCCATAGCTTGTAGACATGATAACTTTTGCGCAAACCAATCAATATACGCCTATTGAGATTTTTTTTACCAAAAATATGTAGAAGAATATATATTGGCCTAAACTGATGAATACACATTTTTTTGTTTGGATATATATTATAGCAAAAACTTAAAAATATATATTTTTTAAATTGTCACTCTTTGTTTATTTATAATGCAAAAAATTAAAAAAGGACATCAATTTTGTTTGGGTACAGCATTGCACGGCCGCACAATTGTCAGTTAAATCGAAGCAGTGCTGTTTTGCAAAAAATGGCTGGGTCATTAAGGGGGAAAATTCTTCTGCTCATTACGTGGTTAAACAATGCTCAATTGGTACTAAGGGCTCCCTAAGTGTGGCAAGAAAATATCCCCCACATCATTACACCACCTTTACCAGCCTAACCGTTGATACAAGGCTGGATAGATCCATGCTTTCATGTTGTTCAAGACAAATTCTGACCCTACCGTAAGAATGTTGCAGCTGCAATCGAGACTCATCAGACCAGGCAACGTTTTTCCAATCTTCTACTGTCCAATTTTGATGAGCCTATGTGAATTGTAGCCTCAGTTTCATGTTCTTAGCTAACAGGAGTGGCACCCAGTGTGGTCTTTTGCTGCTGTAGCCCATCTTCTTCAAGGTTCGATGTCTTGTGCATTCAGGTATGGTATTCTGCATACCTTGATTGTAACGAGTGGTTATTTTAATTACTGTTGCCTTTCTATCATCTCACACCAGTCTGCACTTTCTCCTCTGTCATCAACAAGGCATTTGCGTCCACAAAACTTCCGCTCACTGGATATTTTCTTTTTTATCAGACCATTCTCTGTAAACCCTAGGGATGGTTGTGCATGAAAATCCCACTAGATCAGCAGTTTTTGAAATACTCAGACCAGCCCATCTGGCACCAAAAACCATGCCACGTTCAAAGTAATTTAAATCCCCTTTCTTCCCCTTTATGATGCTCAGTTTGAACTTCAGCAAGTCGTCTTCACCACATCTAGATGCCTAAATGCATTGAGTTGCTTCCATGTGATTGGCTAATTAGCAATCTATGTTACCAAGCAATTGAACAGGCGTACCTAATGAGGTGGCCGGTGAGTGTAAGTACCTGTAATAAATGGAAGCAAAGGTTTTTTTTAATTACAAAGCACTATTTTCATAGGTGATTTTTCAAAGCAAACCCATAGTGGCATAGATGCTTACTCGGGGGGTGCAGGGGTTTTGGATTGCGCCGAGTACTGGCACCTTGGGCGCACCAGACTAAAGCCTCATACACACGATCGGGCTTTGTACAAACTTTCCCGTGGACTTTTGTACAAAGGGCGTAGTCCACAAGTTTGTATTGCATACACACAATCTGACTTTTTAGGCAACAAACACGAACGTAGTGACGTTTCAGCGTACTGATGACACTTCAAAAGAGGACGTTCAATTACTCCAGCGCCACCTTTGGTCAACTTCTGTATTGTTGTCTGATCTTTTGCATTGGTTCTGAGCATGTGTGTTTGTACCTTGTACAAAAGTCCGATGGTTTTGCGTAGACACGATTGGACTTTGCTCCATCTGACTTATGTTGTCAAAAAGTTTGTCTGTTCGCACAGCCAACAAAAGTCCGATGAAAATGGAAAAAGTTTGTCCGATGGAGCATACACACGGTCGGATGTTGCTCCAAAACAGCTAATTTGCATGTTTGTTGTCAAAAAGTCTGGTCGTGTGTACGGGCCTTAAGTGTAGCAAATTAAAAATGAATGGGTTTATTAAAAGCCAATTGGTAACTTACATTTATGTAAGACAATTAGGCACATCAATGTATCTGTGGCAAAGGTGTCTCAAGATCATCTAAAGGTGGTCCAGAGAGGCTCAAGGTTCCTGAGCCCAGTGCGCTGATAGAGAGAGTAAGTGGAGCTGGCCGGATTCAGCCGTAGCCAGCGTGGAACATGCAAGGAGCCACAGAGGGAGCCGGGCTGGAAGTAATGTCAGCAGGAGACGGGAAATGCCATAAAATAGGAGGTGATGCATTTTCTAGCATCCGCTTCTTTCCCAAACTTGATTGGGTGCCAAGGCTGACTGCCAGATATAGCCAGGGTGGGGACGGGACCCAGAAATAGACTGTCAGTGTGGACTGAAACAATGTAAAGGGGCAGCATACAATATGATAAAAAACATAAATACATC
Source organism: Lithobates pipiens (assembly GCF_037356315.1). NCBI lineage: Eukaryota > Metazoa > Chordata > Amphibia > Anura > Ranidae > Lithobates > Lithobates pipiens. The sequence continues at coordinate 403,782,665 of NW_027507748.1, read as the reverse complement.
TAATTACAAACAATACCAAATCAAGCAAATTAATAAAGCAGAGGGCCAAGTACTACAGAACACAGGGTAATAATATATGGAATCAACTATAATAAGATATTAATATGCATTTATAAGAAATTAGGAAATATACACCACCATCATCCGCAGCCCTGTTCTGTCCTACTGTGTCCTCCTCTGTCCTCTCCCTCCCCCCCACCTGTCAGCTAGTGGCAGTGCCTGCTTTCCCCCTCCTACTGCTGGAATAACTTATATAATACTCTGTGTCTCATTATGCTAGGTGCTCCTGTCTCTGTAATTTATTAAAAAAATGTCATTTATATAGATTTTCAGAGCACCGTTCGGCACTCACGTGACCGGCCATCTCTCTCCTCCTCCTGTCTCAACTGGCGTCAGTGGGAGGAATCTCAGCCCTGCCCGCTGCAGCTGTCAGATGGGAAGAGCAGAGAGACGGCGGGTCATGTGAGCGCCGATTGGTGCTCTGAAAACAGGTATAAACTGCATTTGTTTATAAAACACAGAGAAAGGAGTACCTAGCATAATGAGACACAGAGGATTACATAACGTTAGCAGAGTGGGTTAACAACCAGTTTAAGTATGACACGTTTGTTACTTTAATTAAAAAAACAAAAACCCTTACAATCACTGTAAGCTTGCTGTTGTGAATAATTCCTAATGAGATCAGCTAAGCTCTACCTCCTTATTACCCCTACCACCTGATTATGAGGAAGGTCTGCTAACTATATTATCTAGATTGGCTCAAATTAATTATTAAAATAAATCCAAAATTTACAAATATATTAAGTTCTAAATAAACTCTAAATACTCAACATGATATGCTCTCAAAGTATCTTATGAAGTGCTGTCATTCCTTATTAGTTCCTCAGGGATAGGGTGGTTCAGCCAAAGATCAGATCAGATAAATCTTCTTCACAGCATTTTCACTTTCCACATCTGAGGGATGTGGTAAGGATTGACCTTGATGTGCACAGCACATGACAAACTCCAAATGAGGTGAGATGTTTTCCCTGTAGTGAGGGACTAAGACAGCGCTAACAGTTTGTGGCTTTGTATTTATTGCTCTTGGACTGTGATCTAAACCGTTAAGGGCTGGGGCAACTGCCAGCACAAAGCAGTTCAAATATAGCCTACAGATCTGGTTCACATTTATATAGGCAGAATGTTTTTCATGAAATTATTTCACACAGAGCATGAACTCGTGTAAAGTGGCAGGAGCATAAGTTAAGAAACAGACTTGAGCGTAAAGTTGCTTTTGTATATCTTCAAATTTTCTGAAGAAAAGAAACTATGCAAACAATTTTGAAAACTGCATCAATATTCCAGCACCACAAGGGGGCTATTGCAAGAAAAAATAAACATGCATTAGTCTCTATATCAATGGGCCTTGGGCTTAAGATATTTTTTAGATCATGCACAGTTCAGTGACAGTTGCATTTGATCGTCATTGACCTCCTTCTGACCTGCATTCGACCTCCTAAGGTGCACCAACCTTCTTAACTTTGCATTTGTGTTTCAAATTGTATGTATGAGGAGAGAATCAATGATGTGAACAAAAACCTCTTGATTCCGGCCCATATTGTATTGTAAAGTACCGCTATTCGGGAACAATCCCCTGTTTTTCTATCTACCAAGTTCAACATCACCCAAGGTAGGTAAAAATAGTCCTTTACTACAAATTGAAACTGTGTCTGTCTAATAATGGATTCATTAGCTCGTTTTAAAGTGACTGTAAACCCTTACAACCAACTTTGACCTACAGGTAAGCCTAGATTAAGGCTTACCTGTAGGTCCAAGAAATATCTCCTAAACCTATACGGTTTAGGAGATATTTGACGAAAGACGGGCACCGCTGTCTACGGCGCATACGCCATAGACAGCGGCGCGCAGGTGCACTGAGCGCGCCGCGGTCAAAGGCCATATGCCGCGAGTGGCTGCTCCCGCACGCAAGCACCGGAGCGATGGCTTCGCTGAATGACAGCGGCGGGGGAGCGAGACCCACCGAGAAGATGGATGTGCCAGACTACAGGGGACAGCAGTGACTTCGCTGGCTCCTGTGTCAGGTAAGTGACACATAATGGGCTACTATACGATGCATAGTAGTCCATTATGCTTTGCCTTTGCAGGGAATGAAAGAGGAAGTAAACTCATCAGGGTTTACTTCCTCTTTAATGACACAAAGCAAATCATTAAAAAATGTACCTTCAACACTGGGATGTCCATAACTACCTACCCTAAATACTCTAAATAATAAGACAAATCATAGTTTGCAGACATGTTTTGTTCTATCCTATTTACAGAATGTATTTAGCCTCTATTAGGTTCCAGTACTGATATTAAGCTGCAACTTCTTCATCTGTTTGTTCAAGAGAGGCCTCTCCTATACATGTACTTTCATTATCCTACAATGGGTCGTAAAACAATAGAAAATCTTCTTTGCTTTATTTGTAAATGTGAAAAAAGCAATAAAATATTTGTTACGAAAAAGTACATTTGATTTATATTTCCATTAGTAGCAGCAGAACACTTTCATACATGTGAATGTGCTTAGGTACTCTTCTTCCTTTTAGCCTTACAAGAGTTTATCAGGATTTTGAAATGCATTCTGTGTCGATTCCTGATTCTGATTACTGGATTACATTGATGGTGTCATTGGAGAGCAAGGACTAGGAACATGTAGACCTGTGTAAAAATAAAATGTGGGCCTTTATAATGTCGCTTTCCCACAGGCAGTTAGAATTCAGCTTTTGCTGAGGACAGAGGAACCTCTTTAACGCAGCTAAACACAGACAATGCATCATATGAAATAAACTAAATTCTGCTGCACTAATAATAACGTGATACAAAGCACACCAATAAAGTGCAAAAAAATAGAAATAATGGTGTACGTCCACTTTAGATACATAAGGTGAGAGCAACAGTCCCAATTCAAAGATGCATACACTGCTTTGTCATAGAAGGTGTCAAAAAACTTCCATGTTCATCATGTGGGCCATCACCAACAACTAAATGGACTTTTACCAAAATCAATGGACTCTACTACAGAGTCAAATTGGCCTGCAAACAGTATCCTATTATACGATGCTAAGACCCATATGGTTTAATCTGAATCATGATATTCCCTTCAATTCACAAACACACAAAAAACAAACCAAATATAGCGCTGTCCCCACTGTTCCTATTCCAACAGTAAGCAGTCTGAATGTATATACTCCGCTCTAGGTGTTGCAGCTTTCCAACAAGTCCACTGGGTGGCAGACAAAGATCTGAAAGTATATAAAGCAAGAGAGCGTGCACCCCAGCCCTAGTGTGATATTTTTTAATTGATTCAATTCATTATATAAAAATTGAGGGTTGCGCTCACAAACAGCCGGTATACAACAGCATATCCATAGGAGCCTCCTCTCCTGAAACGCATGAAACATGTTGTCCTAGCAACCGCACTAAGCATACTAGAGGAGTCAGCTACATCACTGCGCATCCCCTCCTCCTGGCCAAGAGTGACACTACGCAGCGCCGGCTGGTCCGTGCGAGCGCTCAGAGCGTCGTTTGATACCAAATGTAGGCGGCCTGTGTTTACAGTTACCCCTTATCACGCCGCTGGTCGCTGTGAGCCAACTGATCATTGCAGATCAGGAAAGGAGGCTCCTATGGATATGCTGTTGTATACCGGATGTTTGTTAGTGCAACCCTCAATTTTTATATAATGAATTTTATCAATTAAACAATATCACACTAGGGCTGGCGTAAGCTCTCTCTTGCTTTATATACTCTCTCCAATTCACCAATGGTACACTAGATATACATGGCAGCAGTAGTAATGCAGGATTTCTCCATTAAATCAAAATGGAAATGCCCACATAGCGTGAATCTGTAAAACACTTTTATTAAAAGTAAAATGTAAGACTACTCACATGTGAATCATAAAAACAGCGCTGTACATAAAGGTCATTGCCAAGCAATGCAATAAATGTTTCCAGGTATTACAAACAATTCAAACAGGCATGGCAACGTCATCTTTTTCCAACGCATTTCATATAAATCTATTCAGCAGGGGAAATTACACCCTAATTGGCAATAAATACATTTTCAATATGTCCCACAAAGAAGACTACCAAGTCTCGTTCCTAATCAAAGATGGCTGAACAGCTGGAAAATATCACGGTCTCGTTTTAAAAATGGCCGACCGGCCTGTATCCAAGCCTCATTTTAGTTTCCAAAATGGCTGATCGTCATCCCAGGCTCAATGTATGTCTCGGCCCCTTGATTGGGAAAGACCCATCTCCGTTATAGAGCAGGGATCTGCAATTAGTGGACCTCCAGCTGTTGCAAAACTACAAGTCCCATCATGCCTCTGCCTTTGGGTGTCATGCTTGTGGCTGTCAGAGTCTTCCTATACCTCATGGGATTTGTAGTTCTGCAGCAGCTGGAGGTCCCCTAAATGCATATCCCTGGTATAGAGTAATTGGACTGCCACACAGCAAAAACATGATGCAGGAATCTAATAAATTGTAAAAACAGACATGATAGAAGCGTTATACAATAGTAAAACATTTTTTTGCAATGCATCACTATGGCCCCGTCCACACACACTGTGTTTAGCAACGTTTTCAAAACATACAGTGGTGTGTTTTGAAAAAATAAAGTTAACAATTTTCAGGACCAATGTACTCGCAATACAAAACAAAAAGGAACCAATTGCTATAGAAAAGGAAAGTATTTACTACTGCAGCTAAATGCCGCTGAGTGTAAACACATGTAATCGCAGATAAACACAATGTAAAAATGCGAGTGATCTCTGTGCCAGTAGTGGTGGAACTTCAAAATAAAAAAACATGCATTTATGAGCCGTAGAACAACCGCCCATATGAAAAAGGTCTAAAAGAGCAACACAAAATAACATTTCTACCACTGTTTGAGGTAAGTTAGTAAATAACTAGACATATTTATAAAACAAGCACATTAGTTGATATTCTTTGGTAAATGGAAAGCATACATTATGATGCGTACACAAAGGTGTGTGCAATGTGTATCACACAAGGGGATGGGGCCCAATGTACTCTCACACACTGCACAAGATGTGGGGATTAAATAAGTCTTTTCTGACTTCTGAGTCTGAGCTGCAGCAGTTTAAAGATATTATGTGACTATGGATGATGGAGAGTGGGTGCTGACTTAATGCTGGGTGCTGGGAGGATGCCAGCATCACACAGGACACAAGTGGCAGAGGCACAAGTAGTGGGGAGTATGCTGCTAAAGAAGCAGTGCTACTAAAAAAAGATATATAGCAAAAAAGTGCAGCGCTATGAATAGAAATTTGTATTATTGATACAAATATATGTGTACCACAGCTAAATATTAAAGTACAAAAGTGCAAATAATATCTGTGATTTTAAAACCATAATTCATAAAAATTCAATGCAGTGCACAACGACAGTTGATTGAGCAAATGTGCAATGCATCAATTAGTGCACAAGATACAAATATCTATATTTTGATATAATTAATAAGTGACTTGAGTTCATGAGATAAAATCCAGGTACACTGTGAAAGGGATCATTCATGAATAGTGGGACATAAAAAATAGAGAAAAATTGATTGCTAGGCCCTAGGGTGGCAATCAGGACACCCAAAATACACTATGTGCCACATCCTATTAGTAGATTGAAAAAAATGTGTAAAGAGATGGACTTTATAGGCACGTATAAAAAATTCCCAAATTTATTAAGAATTCACAGATCACAAAAAATATATACAATTACACTACAACAATTATGGTACTTTGGTATGGTTCTTTCTAATTGTACAGAAGCTCCTGAGGAAGCGATTTCAAAATCGCAAAACATGTTGAGCACAAAGTGTCTTTTAAACTGTTAGGACATGGGAGCACCTCATCGTTGTATGCCACACTCCAGTGGTAGCTTTCCTGATCTAGTCAATTACACTCCACAGGAAGTACTACAAGTGGTTTTCCTCGTTGTTTGGGGTTCACTATTGGGTCCTCAATTTTTTTCTTTTTCTACCATAATTGTTGTCGTGTAATTGTATATATTTTTTGTGGTCTGTGAATTCTTAATAAACTTTGTCATTTTTTATACGTGCCTATAAAGTCCATCTCTTTTCTCATTTTTTTCAGGACATAAAAAAATAGACTTGACCACGTGAGACCACCGCCACAGAGAGACAGGAGGTTTACCGTAAAGCTAGTGACCGCCCTTACTCAGGGGGGTCATACAAGGCTTGTTGGATCTAAGATCCGCTGGAGAAATATCCTGGTAACTGAAGCCTGGAAAGATGTCCCAAGATCCTGGGCCTTTACCACTGGATGATTTCTACAGATGCTGGGCGATAATCCAATCCAATTCCACGTCACATAGATGAAACGATCGTCGGGACACTATGCACACACGCTCTGCGCATGCGCGATCACCCTCACACACTGATGTGATTTTATTTTGTTTGGAATTTCAATTTTTACCTGATTGATCGAGTGACTTGGTTGTGGGTCATCTCGTTACATGCAACATTGCATTACCCCCCAATAAAGCATTTTTCAGCATTATTGCGCTATTGGAGTTTTTTCTTTTCTTTTTCACGTCCACTTTTTGGCTGTGAGATTGGATTGGATTATCGCTCAGTGCCTGTGGAAATCATCCGGTGGTGAAGACACAGGATATTGGGACATCTTTACAGGCTTCAGTTACCAGGATATTTCTCCAACAGATCTTAGATCCAACAAACCTTGTATGACCCCCCTGAGTAAGGGCCGTCACTGGCTTTCTGGTAAGCCTCCTATCTCTCTGTGGTGGTGGCCTCACATGGTCAAGTCTATTTTTTATGTCCCACTATTCATGAATGATCCACTTCACAGTGTACCTGGATTTAATATCATGAAGTCACATATTAATTATATCAAAATATGGGTATTTGTATCTTGTGCACTAATTGATTCATTGGAAATTTGTTCTGCATTGATTTTTTATGATTTATGGTTTCAAATCACGGATATTATTCACACTTTAATAATTAGCTGTGGTACACATATATTTGTATCAATAACACTAATTTCTGTTCATAGTGCTGCACTTTTTTTGCTATATATCTGCTTTTGTGCCTACTATTTGGGTTATAGTGCTTAGCTGCTGTATGTTATTGTTGTTCATCATAGTGCAGATATTTCTTTTATTTTTTATTGCCAAAAATACCATTTGCAAATGTCATCTGCCAGCCTGCATGTACATCAATCACCCACAATATGGCAGAGAAAAAGGTTAGCAGAGAGCACTGACTGCAATTACAAGACAATAATGTAGTAAGTACTATGATTTCTCATGACACCTGCGAGTGCATCCAACACCGATTCCGTGTGGGGGATCCTGATGATTAGCTGTGAGAGAAAGCCCCATTGAAAGCAATATAGGATGCCATTGCTTGCAGCCATTTGTGGGCACCCATGTGTAACCACTCATGCGGCAATCGCATGTGAGTGATGAGCCTAGGTGCAGGCAATCTGTTAAACAGGTTTAAGGCCCCTTTCACACGGGACGAATCAGTAATGATCAGCCCCGTGATGATCCGCTCGCTCAGCGGGGTTCGCTCCGTTGTCCCCGCTGAGGCGGTGGCGGACAGGGCGGTCCCAGCACACTGTGCAGGGACCGCCCTGTCAGCTCTCCGTTCTCCTCTATGGGGGATCGGATGAACACTGACCATCTGTCTGTGTTCATCCGATCCGCTCTGCAGATGGATAAAAAAATAGGATTTTCCTCCGTCTGCAGAATTGGACAATTGCGGAGGCGGACAATAGCGGGTGTCTGCGGATGTTCATCCGCAGACACCTGCTATCCCATAGGAATTCATGTATGTCTGTATTCCATCCGCAAACGGATGGATGAAATACGGACATAATGTCCGCATGTGTGAAAGGGGCCTTACCATATTGTAAAACCCCTCCCCATCCTGGTAATTTTTTAATGGTGCTATTTGTAGGGTTGTCATTTCTGCACACTCTGCCAGCTCCTCCACTGTACATGTGGTTGCACCAGCTCCATCCATCTCAACATGGAGGAATGGGGGGTACATTTTAACATCTTCACCCCCCTCATTCTGTGCTATACATTCCCTTTTCCACACTTTCACATTATGTGCACTGTGCTGTACATTCCCTATTCCACACATATATACATTGTGCTGTACATTCCCTATTCCATACCTCCTCATTCTGTACACTGCACTGTATATTCTCTATTTCACATCACCTCATTCTGTACACTGTGCTGTAAAATCCCTTTTCCACACCTCCACATTTTGTGCGCTGTGCTGTACATTCCCTATTCCACACCTTCACATTATGTATGCTGTGCTGTACATTCCCTTTTACACACCTCCACATTCTGTACACTGCCCTGTGCATTCCTTATTCCACATCACCTCATTCTGTATGCTGCTCTGTACAGGGCTTATTCCACACCTCCATATCATGCATTGTGGCAGGATGAGGCCATGCCACTATGCATACCTCCCAACTTTTTGAGGTGGGAAGGATGGACACCTATTAGCAAAAGTATGTAGGCATAGGATACACCCCCTGCCATGCCCCCTTAAAGGAGAATTATACAAAAAGGATTAGTTAAACCCACAAGTGCTTCTTTTTTTACCACTACTATTCCTTTATACTGGCTTTTGAAATTTACAAATGCAGCAATTTAGAACTGAATGAAAGGTTTAGTACTGGGAAACACTTTTTGAAAGATAAAAAGTTAAAAAGTGCATTTTATATACAACTATACAGATCAGACCAAAATGAGGGACAAATAAGAAGGAAAGAGAGATAGAGGGACATTCTTCCGAATCAGGGACAGTCCCTCGGAATCAGGGACACTTGGAAGCTATGCACTGTGTGATGAGGCAGCCTTGGCTAGGTTTTGGAGAAAACAGGCCCATTAATGGCACAGGGGTGTGCTGATCTTTTAGCAGTGTAGCCCGAAGCTGGCAATTGTGCCTGCAATTCAAGGACATTATGCAGCTGCCCCCCTCTCTCCCTGTTGGATTGGACTCCATATGTCATTTCCATATGCCATATGTCATTTCCTGACAGACAGAATATATAGCAGAGCAAAGCATCTTGGGATGTGTGTTGCAGAGTGCTGGGGTTTCAATTCCAGTAGGATTGGCCTGAACTACCAGAACCACCAGATTGCACAAGAGGAAAGAACAGACTGCTGGAGGAGGATATAAAAAGGCTGGCTTAGGCCTAGATCGCTCTCTTAGGATGTCGGCCTTGATCTGCCAGCAGGAGCTCTGTGCCAGTGTGGGCTGCGGCTGAGTGGCAGCCTGCATGATAGGGAGCCGTAAAGCTGCATCCAGAGGGACATCTGTGGACACCATCACTTCCTAGCTGCAGCGGCCCGGAGGTTGAACAAGAACCTTCATCATTACCTGCACTTCAGACTTGGGTAGGCTATGACGTGGTGTGATCAGAGGATTGGATGCCATCCCTTGAGCCAGGACCCAGAGGGAGAGCCTGAAATCATCATCATCATCTGCATTGTTGCCAGCAACATCTGTGGTGATCGATGAGTGGGCACCTGCCCATTAGAATCCATAGACACCGCATTGAGACATCATTGCCTTCACCCATATTTCTGACACTTGTAGTCTCACAGGAAGCAAGCCCTTTATCACCAATAGACACTTTATGCAGACATCTCTGCTTTGCTAACATCTCTGTCATCTGTGACCCTATTGGTATTGGATTCAATACTATTGAAATAACATACATGGTGACCATGTCCTTGTAGGTTATACAGGAAACATTTGCAATTAAAAAGAGTTGATTACACAACAGCTAAATTTACTCTGTTCCACAAATAAATAATTATTTCCTACATCATACTTGAGTGCTAGCTGAAGATTTGCCGGATTCCAAGGCGTGATCATTAACACCTTTTTTGCCTCATCTTCCTAAGAGACTAAGATTATTTAGCACCAGGGGTCTGTTCACATTTCTCTGGAACTCTGTTTAAAGAATCCAGTCAACCTTAATACAAGTTTGCAGAATGTTTGCCAGTAGTTGATGTTCAGTGCCTGTGGGCTGAGGAGATAGAGGGGAGTGGTTTCACATAGTTCTGACACAGTGTCAATCCCCTTCTTCTCTGCTGCCTGTTCACATAGGCCTCAAGGATTTAAAGGGATTGCATTTGCCCTGTGTTTCTTTCAGAGCAGCAAGCTGTATGGCCGCACCAGACTCCACACACTTGTCAGCGAGTGTGCGTGATGATGTAGTGTGGTAGCCATGCCTAATGCATTTCTTAAGAGAGATGACATTGTTGGGGACCGGCTAAGCCCAATGCATTTCCTCAGAGAGATGGCATCTTTGAGGGGCCTGGCTTAGTTTGGCCGGCTTCTGTTGGACAGACCGACATACACACGGGCCGAACTTCAGCCTTTTTTTTTAACCATCCGTTGTCTCCCCATAGTTGGACTGTGTGTACCCGGATTTAAGCCGCTTTCACACTGGTGGAGTCTGCCAGTGGATCCACTCACTGAGCAGGGGATCTCTACGCTGATCCACACAGAGCAGCAGATGACTGGTCTGTGTCCCCTCCGCTGATGCAGAGTGGACATGGACACAGGCTGCTGTTCTCTATGGGGCTTTCGGATGGAAACAACCAGGTGGTCCGTCATCCTATCCGTCAGGCAGATGGGGAATAGATCCCCATCTGTCTGTTTTAGAGGACAGGATCGGATCAGATGTTGGCAGGTTTCGACGTTCGTTGACATGCGCTGCTCCATACAGAGCAATGGATGGTCAGTCTGTCCATCAGTGTGAAAGGGGCCCTACTGTTTTTAATTCAAAAAATTAAAAAGAAAAATTATGTGTCCACTTTTAGAAAATTGTGGATGCCTATTAGTCTGTCTAGTGATATAAAGGATCAGGTTTCATAGACGTTCCTTTGCTCAGTCCTAGACAGACATAGACATTTTTTACCTTACCTCCTCTGTGATGTGAAAAAAAAGGACCGTATATTTAATGGAGACTGTTTCCTATATTTGTATTATGCTTATTTTTTAGCCACTTTATGTAATTCCTTTAGACATACATGAACTAATCAATCTCAGTAGTACAAACTTCCACCATCTGCTGCCAGACCAGGATTCTCCCAGATGGCTGTTCAAGTACTTTTGGATAAATGTGTCTTTGCAAAGGAATATTATAAACTAGAAACAAAAATCACAAATATTTACTGCTGTATCTGAATACATTATTTAAGGAAACTTGTCGGAATAAATATGAGGAGGGGGGGTATTTGGTGACCTCTCCTTCTTCAAATATGAGGTCCCTGACAGTTAATACTGATCCAACCATTTCAGTACCTTCTGAGTTACTTATCTGGAACATGAAGGCAGTTCAGAAATTCAAATTTTACTCTGCTTTCCTGATGTACATGCATGTTATTGGCTAGTCTATGAAAGTATTGAAGCCAGAGTCCACTAGGTAAGTAGCATGTGTGGAAGGCAGTCTCCATATTTCTCTATGTACAGGTTTCCTTCAAGGGATTAAACTGTATCTCCTGTATAATGCAAAGGAATTCTCACCAAAATGTTGTAATGTAATACAGGTGACACGTAATATAAATAATTACAGCTAAGTACAAATAAATGGTAGTAAGTATCATAATTGTCTGCAACACCCATGATTCAGCAATTCCATAAGTAGGATAGGTGTTACCTGTCAACTTCCAGTGATTGCCATGTCCTGTTTCTGTCCAGCTGTGCTCCTAGAATTAGGACACTCTCAGAGATTGTCTATACACTTGCTCAGTGGTGGTTAATTATTTACTTGTCTGTGTAAGCACATCATTGCTACTTTACATCCCTGTGGTGGCACATCAGTGAAGAACTTGTTTGCATGCCTTAAATAATTGATCGTTCTCTGTCTCTTCTTAGGATACCTCTGCCCTTACTGAGCCCATAGGTGTCTGTCTGTAGAGCTGCAATGGAATGTTTCATTTTTATTTTATTTCTCAACAGCTCTGGCTGTTTAAGCAATGGCAAAGAAATCTGGTCATAATATTTTAACAAGAGTCAAAATGAACAACGCATGGAGAATCTGATCTTTCAGGTTACGAGGCCTTCTGGTTATCCGTTTTCATTTGAACTGCAAAACCTGTGCCCACTTATTGATGCTGTAAAATTATTCAAGGTGTACAAAAAATACAAACCCCAGCCTTACCATCAGTCTTGCATTGCTGTACAGGCTCCTTTCCGGTACAGAAATAGTTTACTCTGTATTCACTGCACACTGTAAGCGTGTCACAGTGCACATTAGAAGCTGCCGCAGGTCCAACAGAAGAGCCTTCCTTATTTCCTAGATGGAGGCCATCCAGCATAATTTAGTTCTTTCCACCCCAACTGAAGGGGAGCTATACAATACCCTGCGGGCTCCTCCCACTAGCCATGACATGCCTGCATTGCATAGAACAGCACAAAGACCCAGTGATGATGTCACGATGTCTAAAATAATGCATGTAATGCAAACAGAAAGGTTTTTATTTTTTTATTTTTTTTTTAAATAGCAGGGAGTGAGGAACCATGGAAGGAGAAATAAACAGATTCAATTTAAGTTCTAATCACTGTCTGCATGGGTATGATCATGAAGATTGTGAACATTTAAATGTGATGGAAGGGCTAAAGTCTTAGAATACACTTATATTTACAAGTTCCTTGTAGGATCATAGAAGAATCTAGAGTGCATGGGACACATGTACAGTACAAATACAGCTGTTTTAAGGTGCTTATCATTCTTGATGTGAAAATATAATGTATTAAACTTCTAAGGGTAATGATATAATTAGACAAGAATTTAGCTATAGGGATCCTGCCTTAAACAGGAGTGTCCAAAGCCTATATTTAGTGGTACAGCTAGGTTGTAGTCAGCTTGAGCTTGGAGTGTTATAATTCTGCTTTCCTTGGGTTTCCCCTGAGCTTAGACTATTGTTTACATCTGCCTGTTCATGAAAGTGTTGAGCAAGAAAACACAGTATTACTGAGTGATTAATATGTATGTCTCCTTAGTTAACCACTAGGATGTTTATTGCCATAGGAGAAGGATAAAAATATTTTAGGTAACTTTCTAGAAAGGTCTTTGCCTCCTGAGCTTTTGCCAGGAGAGGAGACTGGGTTGGGAGTTGTATCTCCAAGGCTGCCGCCTGAGGAAGGCCTTTGCTTGAAGAGAGGTCTGGGTCTGAGGCCTGGAGGAGATTTTCCTACCTTGCTGAAGCATTTGTGGAAGAGGTGTCCTGGTAAATAGTGTCCTGGAAAACTGTTTACAAGCTGTTTGTGGCAGGAATTGGGGTTCTTCTTGGGAGTCTTGACTACTTACTCCAGAAAGTCCTTTTATTGTTTGGAACTGCTAGACAGAACTAGAGAATATGGATTGCCAGTCTCAGCTTAATGGTTCGTGACCTGTATTGACTGTTGCTAGCGGAGATGCTTGGAGTTGCATTGTTTTGTCGCTTATTGGGTAACCTTCTCTTCTTAAAGTGAACCTTCACTTAAAAGTGAAAGTACTGCTAATGCACCTCCCCTCAACAGATTTGTATGTTTGTTATTTTCTTGGGAGTGGGTTTTTCTCAGAGGTACCTGCTCCCACTTCTACAATTCTTGTTTAGGCAGGCCAGGCCAGGGTCATAAACAGGAGGTCAGCAGATGGAGGGACAAGGAGAAAGGGATCAGGTTGCAGGACAAGGTTCCAGGGATGCAGGAATAGACAGGATCAGGTACAACGGGTTCAGGATGCAGGAATCAAGGTTCAGGATGCAGGAATCAAGGTTCAGGATGCAGGATCAGGGTAACAGGATGCAGGTCAGGGCTCAAGGACAAAAACAAGGTAAGCATGTGAGTGCTTGCCGGGTATTTATAGGCCTGTGATTGGCCTCAAGTGACACCTGATTGCAAGAGGTGCTGTCTGCTCCACACTTCCAGGATCCCTCCGCTGGTGGACCCCAGTACTGCAGCCCAAAGATGATATAACATCAGCAGGGAAAAGCTCTCCTGACAGTTCCAAACTGCCAGGAGACCCCTGCTGGTGGACCTCAGTACTGCATGCCAAAAGACAGATATTACCAGCGGATGGAATATTTCCTGACAGCTGGTGAATATCTGTTGTAGTTGCTGACTTTTAATGTGGTAGTATTCGTAGCTGCTAACTTTTAATTTTTATAAAAAGGGTTGGAGTGCATCTTTAAGTTTATTGAACATATATACACTGAAAGTGGTGTTCCACTCAAAAAATCAAAATGTCATTAAAGAGGAGCTGCACCTAAAAAAAAAATATTAAAAGCCAGCAGCTACTAATATTGCAGCTGCTGACTTTTAATAATATCACACTTACCTGTCCCAGGTTCCAGCGATGTTGGCGGCAGATGACGAGCGATCGCTCGTCTCGCTGCAGCCACCGCCGCCATCCTATGTCAGGGAATCGGGAAGTGAAGCATGAAGGCTTCACTGCCCGGTTCCCTACTGCGCATGCGCGAGTCGCGCTGCGCTGGTTCCCGCTGTGTCTCTGGGAACTGTGTGTTTCCCAGAACACAACGGGGGGTGGAGCGATGCGGGGGTCTGCGGCGGTCTGGCCGGAAGTGGGTGCAGTTACCTGGATTATCCAGGTAACTGCACCCCCCTCCCCCCGAAAGGTGTCGATTGTGGCACCGGAGGGGGGAGGGATAATACTAGCGGAACTTCCCCTTTAGGGTGAAGAACCGCTTTAATGTACTTGAAGAAAAAAAAAAATTTGAAAAATGTTTTTTTTTACTTACCTTTTTTTCCCTGTTGCTATGTGGTCCCTCGAAATCTGCCTCCTTCAGTGCCTGGGCTCCTGACGTCACTTCCCTCTGTCAATCATCTGGGACACGTGACAGGCCCCAGATGATTGCGTGGCCAGTCATGCCGCACGGCGCAGCTTGCGCATGCACAGTGGGTGCCCGGCTGTGAAGTCACAGCTGGGTGCCCACAGTTAAAATGCCAGAACTGCCCAACGGAGGGGGAGACGAGTGGGGCTTCTATCACCTGCATCGCTGGACCCTGGGAAAGGTAAGTGTCCGATAAGTAAAAGTGAGCAGCTGCAGTATTTGTAGCTGCTGACTTAAAAAATTTTTTCTATAGTGGGAACACCACTTTAAAGTCAATCCAGAAGTTATTTTTAAATTTTTTTTGAATACCCTAATTCTACAAAACAATCATGAAATTAAATAAAGTTGCAGCTCCTTGCAACGTTGCACATAAAATCCTACATACATTTCACACATAAACACATTTAAAAAAAACACTAGAACATTTTAAGACATTCCAGAAAATAGATCCCAGTAGTAAAACAAGCTATCCCAAACGGTCCCCCTAAAAACTTTCAATGTAATCTATGGTAAGGTCTTTGCATCCCATATTACACATATCTCCCCATACATGTTAAGAGTCACTAGATTTTAAATGTTGTACTGCCTGGGGGAAAAAATATTTTGTAACCTGGCAGTGTTGGAGGCAATGTAACTTATGACTTAGAACTTAGAACTTTCCCCAACAAAATTGTGAGCTCTGCAAAGGCAACTTCTTGTCTCAAGCTCCTCAGTGCTAGGCAGGTCACACCTATGATCTTCTGGGAAGTTTTAACCCTCTGCCAGGATTTCATTTCCTGAGGTGTACATATACCCTGCCACAAAGTGAGATGGCAATTCAAAATACTCTCCATGGCACATCTATAAAGACTTGTTTAGAAAACCCAGCTCTCTTCAGTTTCCTTAAGAAATATAACCTGCTTCTGAGCTTTACCAGCCAAGGGGGATATATGCTCCAACCACAATAAATCTCCTGTAATCATTGCTCCCAGAAATTGAAACCCGTGCACCTGTTGTACCTCCACTCCATCTACAAAAACAGGATTGTAGGCATCACTCCTCTTCTCCTATAATCTATTATCAATTCTTCAGTCCTACTCATGTAGAGATCTACATTATTTTCCTTACACCACTCTAATGCCACGTACACACGATCGGACTTTGCAGTGGCCGGGCGCCGGACTTTCCGAGCGAGCAGAACTGCCCACACACGACCGGACTTTTCTGGCGGAAATACCTGCCGGACTATGGCGGGAGTCCGCCGGACTTTTGAAATGAATGGACTTGCCCACACACGGAGAAAAGTCTGTTCATTTTGAATGCTGCTCCTGGTAGACGGGACTAGCGATGGAAAGTCAATGT
The DNA here is from genome assembly GCF_037356315.1 of Lithobates pipiens. Lineage (NCBI taxonomy): Eukaryota > Metazoa > Chordata > Amphibia > Anura > Ranidae > Lithobates > Lithobates pipiens. The sequence goes on along the minus strand of NW_027507748.1, from coordinate 403,766,400 downwards.
CGCCGCCTCCATCGCGAGATTGGCACCTCTCTGGCCCCGTCATCTGGTATGGATTTAAAGAGGAAGCCCTATGCCAAAAAAACGAAGTTGGGGTCCCCCCAATGTCCATAGCAGACCCTTATCCGAGCACGCAGCCCGGCCAGTCAGGAAAGGGGGTGGGGACGAGTGAGTGCCCCCCTCCTGAGCCGTACCAGGCCGCGTGCCCTAAACATGGGGGGTGCTTTGGGGAAGGGGGGCCCCTGCAGCCCCCCCCACCACAAAGCACCTTGTCCCCATGTTGATGAGGATAAGGGCCTCTTCCCAACAACCCTGGCCATTGGTTGTATGGGTCTGCAGGCGGTGGGCTTATCGGAATCCGGGAGCCCCCTTTAATAAGGGGGCCCCCAGATACCGGCCCCCCACCCTATGTGAATGAGTATGGGGTACCCCTACCCATTCACCTGGTGAAAAAGTGTAAATAAAAAAACACAACACAAGTTTTTAAAATAATTTATTAGACAGCTCCTGGGGTCTTCTTCCATCTTGGGGGTCTTCTGGCCACACTCCTCCGCTATTTTCTGCTCTTTTTCTAACTCTTTTACTAGCGGAGGAGCCTGGCTTTCTTCTTCGTCGTCGCTGGTGTCCGGGAGTATTCTACCGACTTCAGGGTCTTGTCCCACTCTTCGGTTCTTCTTGCTGGGCCTCCGCTATCTTATTATAGCTCTTTTACTAGCGTTGGCCCAGTCTTCTGCCACCGCCACCGCCTTCTTCTCTTCTTCTCTTCTTCTTCCTTCCGATGTTAACACAATGCTCTCTCTGGCCGCAATGGCAGGGACGCGTTGTGCGGCGACTTATATAGGGACAAGGGACGAGGTCACCGGGTGATTTCACATGGTGATGCCCTCCCCTATGATGTCACTGTCCCAGCATCCTCCAGGACTGTGACATCATAAGGGGTGGGGTCACTATGTGACATCACCCGACGACCCCGCCACTTGTCCCTATATAAGTCGCCACACAACGCTTCCCTGCCATTGCGGCCAGAGAGAGCGCCGAGTCAACATCGGAAGGAAGAAGAGAAGAATGTGGCGGTACTCGGTCAACGCTAGTAAGAGAGCTATAAGAAGCTAGAAGAGGCCTGACAAGAAGAACCGAAGAGCGGGACAAGACCCCGAAGTCGGAAGAAGACACCCGGACGGCGGCGATGACAAAGAAGAAAGCCGGGCTCCTCTGCTAGTAAAAGAACTAGCAAAAAAGCAGGAGATAGCGGAGGAGGTGAATGGGTAGGGGTACAGTGTACCCCATACTCATTCACATAGGGTGGGGGGCCGGTATCTGGGGGGCCCCTTATTAAAGGGGGCTCCCGGATTCCGATAAGCCTCCCACCCGCAGATCCCGACAACCAACGGCCAGGGTTGTCGGGAAGAGGCCCTTGTCCTCATCAACATGGGGACAAGGTGCTTTGGGTGGGGGGGCCGCAGGGCCCCCCTTGCCCAAAGCACTTCCCCATGTTGAAGGCATGCACCCTGGTACAGCTCAGGGGGGCACTCGCTCGTCCCCACCCCCTCTCTTGACTGGCCGGGCTGCGTGCTCTGATAAGGGTCTGCTATGGACTTTGGGGGGACCCCCACTCGGTTTTTTGGCGTAGCGGTTCCCCTTTAAATCCATACCAGGTGACGGGGCCAGCGAGGTGTCAATCTCGCCGATGGGGGTGGTGACATTGACTTCCTTCCTTGCTAGTCCCGTCTACCTAGAGCCACGTTCAAAATGAACAGACTTTTCTCTGTGTGTGGGCAAGTTCGTTCATTTCAAAAGTCCGGTGGACTAGCACACAGACGGGCGGATTGTCTGCCGGACTGCCAACTCCGGCAGACAATTTTGAGTCAAAACTTCTTTCTATGTCCGCCGGACTTTTGGGAACAAAAAGTCAGCCGGTGCCCACACACAGGCAAAAGTGCGCCGGATAGTAAGATCATGTGTACACGGCATAACACAGTCTAACAACCCCTCTATCAGCATCAGCGACCTCATCGTTATCCATTATGCTACCGATAATAGTGGTGTAATCAGTGTTTATATCCAAGTTTCCCTCATATTGGGAGTTACAGTCATAAGTATAAAAAGTAAACAAAAAAACTTAACACATAACCCTGATATACACCTGTACTGAGGAACAGTGTTGAAGAACATTGCCCATTATGCATTTTTTCCAGCCCACAAAGAATCAAACGTTTTGCTCTGAGGTTTGAGATGCTAGCCCACCAAGATACCTGGGGGTCCCAACCACCATCCAGGGATAAGGGAATGCTACAAGTTATTTTACATATGTTTATATTTCTGTTTCATATCCTTGCCGTTTTCACATTGGGTTGCTAAGAAAGAAATACGTATGTCACACAGGACTCTAACTATTGCTGATATCTTTAAGAGATCATTGCAACATATTTAAATGGCAGCTCTGTACGATTCACATTCATGTTGGTACACTGCAAGAAGGAAACATATGGTGAATTTCAACACTTTGTCATCTAACACATCTCCATGGAACTTAACATATACATACCAGATGTGAAACAACAATTTTATTGGTTTTAAAGAGAATGAATAATCTCTCAGTGAAATGGTATTAGCACAGCACACATACTAGGGCAAGTTCAAGTCGTGTTGATTTAGCAACGTACAGTAACAAAGTGGAACTCATGAAAGTAAGGTTGATTTAAAGCTAAACTCCAGGATCTCATACAGTTTAGACCCTTATTATCCTTTCTCTATCTAATATAAAAATGCATTTAAAGTTTTGAAACAAATGTATTACTTTAAGTAATTACTATTTTAGTCAGCATCAGATGTCATAGAAGTTTCCCTCAATTTCATGCCCCAGATGCACAACAGGAAATATAGAGAAATCTAAATCTAAAGTCATTGGGAATCCCCTGTTAAACAGCCGTCAATGGCTCTCTTGTTCACATGATAAGATTTTCCCTTACCTCCTGCTCCTGTAAAATCTGTAAAACTTTGATTTTCCCATTACTTTCTGCACTGAAGGAAGTACTGGTAAAGACAAAAAATGGCTGTACATACATACCATTCAAACATGAAGGGGATTACAGTTCTGCTTTAAAATACTAACTTTCCATATCTGCAATAGGACGAGACCAACGGCAGGTGCCAAGATGATCACCAATGATTGAAATGGGTGACACCAGACAGTAAGAGCCAGAAATGGCCCTTCCGGTGTCTTTCCTGCTTTACAAGTCTATAGTGCATGGTGAGTGATGTCCAGGTAGAGCTCCGGTTCCAGTCATTGCCTTGTATAATGAAACGCATCAGCCGGAGCAGCAATCCTTGATGTAACAACGTATCAGCCTGCTGGCTTGAGCCACGGCTGTGTGATTTTGTACCTTCTACTGTGATCTTGGATTTAAAGAGGAAGTAAACCCTGATGAGTTTACTTCCTCTTTCATTCCCTGCAAAGGCAAAGCATAATGGACTACTATGCATCGCATAGTAGCCCGTTATGTGTCACTTACCTGACACAGGAGCCAGCAAAGTCACCGCTGTCCCCTGTAGTTCCGAGCGTCCATCTTCTTGGTGGGTCTCGCTGCTCCGGCGCTGTGATTCGCGGGAGCATTGATGACGTCACTCCCACGCATGCGCACGGGAGCCGAGACGCGCGGCATTGCGTGGCACCTTCGTCATCAACGATGCCACGCTCAGTGCACATGCGCCGTAGACAGCGGTGCCCGTCTTCGGGCAAATATCTCCTGAACCGTATAGGTTTGGGAGATATTTCTTGGACCTACAGGTAAGCCTTAATCTAGGCTTACCTGTAGGTCAAAGTGGTTTGTAAGGGTTTACAACCACTTTAAGTGCTACATATATTTTTAAATAAATATCTTTAAAAATACTACACCATAATGCCTTTTCCTTCTATCCTATGATATACCATGATGTTGGAGATTACCGGTAGAAGGTTGTTTTCGTGTCTCTGAGACTTTCATGTAACCCGACATCCTGCTGTACGAGAGGATTTTTCCCCTGGAGGAGTACTAGGAGGAGTTTTTCCCTGTCGGTCAATTCTTGTGTGAGCGTGTATGATCTCTATAACTTGAGATCCAACAGTTCTGGTAAGCTGCTCTGATTGATTTCTGGAACAGTGGGTGAACATAATGGGGGTTATTAAAATCCACTTTGCACTGCAAGTGCACTTGGAAGTGCAGTCACTCTAAATCTGAGGCCGCGTACACACGCGCGGACTGTTTGCCCAACCTTGTTCGTCAAACAGTTTCGGCAAACAGTCCGCTCAAAATTTGCATGAGAGGACTTGCCCACACACGAGCGGACTGTTTCAGCGAACTGTTTGCCAAACAGTTCGCTCAACTTTTGAAATGAACGGACTCGCCCACGTAAGGAGGAGGCAAATCCGCCCATTTCGAGCGCGTGTACAGGTAGGCGTGGCCCGCGAAGGAGACGTCGCGGGCTCCGCCGCCTGGAATGGGCTTAAAGGGGAACCCCAACGCCGAAAAAAATCGGCGTGGGGGTTCCCCCAAAGTCCACAACAGACCCTTGTCCGAGCACGCTACCCGGCCGGCCAGGAAAGGGGGGCGAGCGAGCGCGCCCCCCCTCCTGAGCCGTACCAGGCCGCGTGCCCTCAACATGGGGGGTGCCTTGGGGAAGGGGGGGCCGCGCGGCCCCCCCACCCCAAAGCACCTTGTCCCCATGTTGATGAGGACAAGGGCCTCTTCCCGACAACCCTGGCCGTTGGTTGTCGGGGTCTGCGGGCGGGGGGCTTATCGGAATCCGGGAGCCCCCTTTAAGAAGGGGGCTCCCCGGATACCGGCCCCCCACCCTATGTGAATGAGTATGGGGTACAATGTACCCCTACCCATTCACCTGTGAAATAAAGTACAAAAAAAAACACAACACAGAGAAAAAATATTTTATTGCACAGCTCCGGGGGTCTTCCGTCTTCGGGGGTCTTCTCGCCGGACTCCTCCGCTATCTTCGTGTAGCTCTTTTACTAGCGGAGGAGTCCGGCTTTCTTCCTCCCCGCCGCCAGCCTCTTCTCCCGACTTCGGGGGTCTTGTCCCCCTCTTCGGTTCTTCTGCCGGGCCACCGCGCCTTCTTGTAGCTCTTTTACAGGCGGTGGCCCGGTCTTCTGTCGCCGCCGTCACCGCCGCCGCCGCCTTCCGTTCTTCTGTCGCCGCCTTCCGTTCTTGTTCTTCTTCTTGTTCTTCTTCTCCAGGAGATGTTGACACGTCGCTCTCTCCGGCCGGAATGCCAGAGCCGCGCTGTGCGGTCACTTATATAGTGACAATGGGGCGGTGTCACATGGTATATGTCACATGGGTTGGTCACATGGGTTGATGTCACATGGGGACTATGACATCGTAAGGGGGCGGGGTCACCATGTGACCAACCCATGTGACATATACCATGTGACACCGCCCCATTGTCACTATATAAGTGACCGCACAGCGCGGCTCTGGCATTCCGGCCGGAGAGAGCGACGTGTCAACATCTCCTGGAGAAGAAGAAGAAGAACAAGAAGAAGAACAAGAACGGAAGGCGGCGACAGAAGAACGGAAGGCGGCGGCGGTGACAGCGGCGACAGAAGACCGGGCCACCGCCTGTAAAAGAGCTACAAGAAGGCGCGGTGGCCCGGCAGAAGAACCGAAGAGGGGGACAAGACCCCCGAAGTCGGGAGAAGAGGCCGGCGGCGGGGAGGAAGAAAGCCGGACTCCTCCGCTAGTAAAAGAGCTACACGAAGATAGCGGAGGAGTCCGGCGAGAAGACCCCCGAAGACGGAAGACCCCCGGAGCTGTGCAATAAAATATTTTTTCTCTGTGTTGTGTTTTTTTTTGTACTTTATTTCACAGGTGAATGGGTAGGGGTACATTGTACCCCATACTCATTCACATAGGGTGGGGGGCCGGTATCCGGGGGCCCCCTTCTTAAAGGGGGCTCCCGGATTCCGATAAGCCCCCCGCCCGCAGACCCCGACAACCAACGGCCAGGGTTGTCGGGAAGAGGCCCTTGTCCTCATCAACATGGGGACAAGGTGCTTTGGGGTGCCCCCCATGTTGAGGGCACGCGGCCTGGTACGGCTCAGGAGGGGGGGCGCGCTCGCTCGCCCCCCTTTCCTGGCCGGCCGGGTAGCGTGCTCGGACAAGGGTCTGTTGTGGACTTTGGGGGAACCCCCACGCCGATTTTTTTCGGCGTTGGGGTTCCCCTTTAAGCCCATTCCAGGCGGCGGAGCCCGCGACGTCTCCGTCGCGGGCCCCGCCTACCTCGAAATGAGCAGACTTCCCTCCGAGCGGGAACAGTTTGCTCATTTCGAAAGTAGCCTACACACGGGTGGACTGTCCGCTCAAACACAGTTTCAGCGGACAGTTTTTCGGAATTTCCGAAAGACTTTGTCCGTCAAACTGTCCGCTGAAACTGTCCGCTGAAAGCCCACACACGAGCGGACTGTCCGCCCAAACACTGTTCAGCAGACAAGGTTGGGCGAACAGTCCGCCCGTGTGTACGCGGCCTAAGGGTAGATCTGAAGTGAGTGGAAGCTCTGCTGATTTTATCATCCAATCATGTCCAAGCCAAAATGCTGTTTTTTATTTTCCTTGCATGTCCCCCTCGGATTTACAGCGACTTTACTTCCAAGTGCACTTTCAAGTGCACTTGCAGTGCAAAGTGGATTTTCCTTTAGTAAATAACCCCCATTGGATCCGTCTATCAATCTGCATTTCTCTGCAGCACTTTATGAACTTTTGCTTTTTTCTTTTTTTCTAGATAATTTTTAGAACTTTATTTATGATCAACTATTGAGTATTGGATTTACTAATTTCCTCTTCTATGTTAAGCTTATATCTAATGTTGGATGCGCGCTTTATCGCATACACATTTACTATTAGCAGAATATTCAGGCTATCTTAAGCAGCAGCACCTGTCTCATTATTACTTATTATAATTTGTTATAATTGGGTTAGGGCAGATATTTAACTTTATACATAGGTCACCAGTGGTTGCCCGCTGACTCACAGACCTGGAAAAAGTCCAGCAGAAGATGTCAGTGGCTATAGAAGGAGCAACAAGCAGGAGCTTAGAAGGTGGGCACACAGAAGGGTCGGTGCACTTTGCAACTTTGAGAATGAAACGCTCCACATCCCCCCCCCCTCAAAAAAAAATTGCCTAAAGCAGGCGGTGTTTTCTGACTTCGTAAAGGTAGAAGCTTCCATCAGAATCTTCACAAATTAACACTTTAGTATTTGTTTGACCCTGATGTCACTACTGAGCTCCCAATTATAGAGAACTGCTTTCGCCATTTTTTTGAGTTATGTTAGAGTCTCTTTAAACCTTATTTACTGTTTATCATGTTTATCATATTTTATTATCCATATCCTGATCACTGTTACATGTTAGGCAGCAAGGCAAAATTCAATCTATCCCCTGATAGGAAAACAATTTGGGTGTAAACAAATGACCACAACCCCCGCCTATAACTGGCCTTTGCATCAAGGAGCACTTGGAAGGATGACTCATGTCCAGCAAAACCAAAGAAATTCTTAGCTCAACTCACCAACCTGTCTGCAACCAATCCTATCTATCCTGTCTAACAGTATATGTTAAAAACAGGGGTTTGTTTGCACGCATTTGCAAATACACGAGTAAGCTGCAGAGCCACTTCATGGCACCCCAGTATTATCTGCAGTCCTAACTCTAAATTTTGAGAGCCTCCACAGTGGAAGCACATGCATTATAATAGACAGGCGGAGGCAGGCGAGCCTGGAGGGCGTCCACTCCTCCTTAAAGGCACAGGGGCACACTGGACACCCAGCATATACTACAATGGCAGCAAAGGTGCCTAGTGCATCCCCTTACCAATATTCCAACAGTACAAACAAATGGCCTCTGCCCTCACCAATAACTGGCCTTTGTAGCAAGGAGCACATGGAGGGCAACTCATGTCAAACAAAACCAAGGAAAATTCCCAGCTCAACTTAGCAACCAGTCTGCAACTAACCAAATTATCCTGTCTAACAGTATGCATGGGAAGGAAAAGTGGAGTGGTTCCAACACTATGTTTTGGTCTTTCTAAATAAAATAGACAGAATTTATCAGGTGAAAAGATGTAATTTACTACATGGTACTTGCAATTTTGATTGTTGCATTTTTGTTTTTGCCCACATTTAAGCTCTAACACGGCATACAGTCTTGTGGACCTATATGCGGAGATATCAACTGCTTAGATCGTTTCTCTTTACTTTAATGCAGCTCTTAGAAGAAGAGCCAAACAATCTGCTTATCCACATTCCAAAATAAAACACATTTCCAATTTCAATTTAATGACAGGAGAATTTTATTGTTATCAATGGAACATACAAATGTAGAACACTGATATTGCCTTTTCCCAGGAGATGCATAATCAGATGTCTGAAAGCCAAGGGTGGTTTCTGATTTAATAAATCGTTCCATAAATGTCTGTTTCGTGATCAGGTCTCCATGTTACTTTGCTGAATATTTCTTTTCTTTGAATCATCCAAACCTCCTCACATTCTCACTGATAAAACCAGATGGTGTATTGGTCCTGTGCCATAGCTATAATACCTTGCATTCTGTTAATGGCAGCAACCATTAATCTGTATAAACGATGCAGTTCAAATGCAGTCTGTACTGCAACCACAAGTATGCTTTTGTGCATTTCTATAGGATCACCAAATGTACAGTATACTATCAAGAATTAAAGGGGAATTCTATCTCACACTATAATGTTTTCAAACAATACAAAAGAACACAAACTGCAGACTTGTAATATGTATGTTGCTACCAATAAAAGACTTAAGGTGATACAAGGAATCAATATTTATCTTATCTACTGTATCCAGGTCTATCTACCTGTTAAAATCAATAGTCACTCACCATAATAATCACAATCCTGATGATCACCGGTAAGGTATCTTGTGAGTTAAACCTACTGAATTAAGGCCTTCAAGATCATGAAAAATAATGATTTTACCTATAGTAATTTCATAGATTTAAGTTAAACTTAAATCTATGTAAAGCTGATAGACCTTTAACTAACCCATCCATCATTGATAACCTCTGTTGGTGTAGCGCACCCCCTAAGGTGATGCAAGTAGAAAGGGATTCCCCACACTGCACAGCCAGGCACAACTTCTCAACACACTTGAGTCAGGAGAACAGTCCACTGCTTTTCTTTTATGTTTAATAAAGGGGAATAAACTTGGATAGGGATATCATGGGATGCACATTTGAACAAAGCAGTAGAACGCTTCAGGGACACAACTATATACAGCCTTATATATACTTCTCCTCTACCTCCTACACAACTCTTGCTTGTAGAACTACAACTCCTAGGGCCAGCTTGCACTGTTTGGATGATCTGACAAGAACTCAGACAGGTAGAAAATGCCCTTTACAGTCAGTGACCACGGCCCCCTTATTTGTGTGGCAAAGTCCTATTGCCCAGCTGTCCTCCTCCTGTGGCTACCGAGCCCAGCACCACCTCTACAAGCACTGCCAGCCAACCTGGCTGCAGCTGCTCCTTTATCTAGCTGTCCTGGCTAAAACTCCACAGTCCTCCCAGACTGACTCTGCATGCATCCCAGACTGCTCTCTCCCAGTGTTCTCAGGCATGCCTCTCAATCATCTCTTGATTGAAACATTCAACAGCCCACCCGGCTGTCTTCCTCCCTGGAGATTTGCCCGGAAGTGTTCTCCTCCTGTTGTCCTCGACTTGCTCCCGTGCCTCTGGTCGGGACATCTTTGTGTGTCGTGAAGAGGGTCCCTTCCGCACACGAGTCCAGGCCCAAAGTCAACCCCCACCAGACTAGGGAGCTACAATCACACATCTTTGTGTGTCGTGAAGAGGGTCCCTTCCGCACACGAGTCCAGGCCCAAAGTCAACCCCCACCAGACTAGGGAGCTACAATCAATGGCCACCAACAGCCTAATTCTCCATCTACAGCTTTCACCTGAACTACACTACTCTGGCTAAGCTGACCCTGAGTATTTCAGGTAGGCTGCCGCCTGCCAATCTATCTGTTGGGGATTTGTCAGGGCCCTCAGAATACTAAAGGCAGATCCTTCTCACTCCACACCCATTCTTCTGGAAGTTAACAGCAAGTTCCAGAAGTAGGAGGAGGTCTCAGCGACGCTGCCTGTGAGTCATGCAGCCCTCCCTGAGTCACGCAAACTCTGACCCAGAAAAACACAGGTTCAGCTGCCATCCAAGCGAAACAATTTACCTCCTCTAACAAAAATCCTAATCTAGCACATAGGTATGACAAATCCGCTTTTATGGTTTGGCTGGGCAGTCATAAAAAAACAATGTTCCCCTTTGTGATTGTACTTAAGGCAAACAATTCAGATGGCATTAAGCAGGAACTTTCTAAAATGTTTTACTCTGTTTGCATTAAGCTTATAATAACCCTCTGAGAATCAAGCTCCTGTGAGCATAAATAATGGAATGACTGTCCCCCATTTTAACCACTTTCAGACCGGACCAATTTGCTGGTCAAAGACCAGACCACTTTTTGCGATTCGGCACTGCGTCGCTTTAACTGACAATTGCGCGGTCGTGCGACGTGGCTCCCAAACAAAATTGACGTCCTTTTTTTCCCACAAATAGAGCTTTCTTTTGGTGGTATTTGATCACCCCTGCGGTTTTTATTTTTTGCGCTATAAAAAAAAATAGAGCGACAATTTTGAAAAAAACGCATTATTTTTTACTTTTTGTTATAATAAATCCCCCAAAAATATATAAAAAAACATTTTTTTCCCTCAGTTTAGGCCGATACGTATTCTTCTATATATTTTTGGTAAAAAAAAATCACAATAAGCGATTATTGATTGGTTTGCGCAAAAGTTATAGCGTTTACAAAATAGGGATAGTTTTATAGCATTTTTATTAATAATTTTTTTTTTTTTTTTTTTTACTAGTAATGGCGGCGATCAGCGATTTTTATTGTGACTGCGACATTGTGGGGGACCCATCGCACATTTTTGACACATTTTTGGGACCATTGTCATTTATACAGTAATCACTGCTATATAAATGCAGTGATTCCTGTGTAAATGACACTGGCAGTGAAAGGGTTAACCAGTGGGTGGCAGTGTAGGGGTTAAGTGTTCCTAGGGGAGTGTTACTAACTGTGGGGGGGTTGGGCTTTCATTTAGTGTACACTGATCTCTGCTCCAATCACATGGAGCAGAGATCAGCGTCACTAGTTGCTAGGCAGAATAGACAAATGTTGTTTACACAGCATTTGCTCTATTCGGCCGCTCCGTGAGACGATCGCGGGGATGCCCGCGGCGATCCCGATGGCAGGGCGGCATCGAATATTGGATGTACCTGTACGCCAATATGCCTGCCCGTGCCATTCTGTCGACGTACATCGTCGTGCGCTGGTCGGGAAGTGGTTAAAGGGTTTTGTACACCTTTTTCATATTGTGTATAATAAAGGTGAATTTCAGGAATTCAACTACTTTATAAAAACTGTAGGTATACTGTGATTTAGTTCTAACAAGGTGCTTGCCGCCTCATAGACTTTAGACTTTCTATTATTCACATCTGACTAGTTTATTATGCCCCAGGAAGATAATTTCCAGAGCTTCAATGCTGCGTGCTGCGGTATCAGTTTCTTCAAGAGCAGAGATGCTGGAACTTCTATGTCTGCCCCTCATCTCCTTCTGCCCTTTCACAGAAGCCTTTGCATTATGTGAACTCATTCACAAAATACAAAGGCTTCTGTGAATGGGCAGCAGAGAGCAGGGGCAGGCATACAGTAGCTGCTCTGTGTGCTTCTGAGTGTATCCTCTGGAAGTGCAATAAACCTATCACTTATAAGTAAAAGAGATAAGTCCCCGAGGTGACATCCACCTAATTGGACTTAACTTATATTGTGTCTGCGCTTTTTTCAAAGTTACTGAATTCCTGGAATACAGCTTTAAAGCGTAACTTCACTCTTTCAATCAACATTGACTATTTGTAATCCTTATGCTGCTAACATTAGTAAATATATAGGAAGGAATAATATATTTACTTGTTTTAGACTCTTTAATTGTCTCCCTCACTATGTCCACAGTCTCTGACCATATTTTTTATCATTACACATGGCTGAGGTCTGGTCCAAGCTTGCCGTGTTGCTGCAGTCCTGGCCAAGTACTGAATATACTATACTATGCCAGCCTGCTAAATACTCCAAATACACCAACAAAGTGGAGAGCCTCTTCTGATGATCTTTTGGGGCTGAGGAGTTCACTAACAAGAGACATTGTTTCTCCCTTGGCATATCTGGTATGAATGCCCTGATATTGGGCTATGATGTGTGTCTTACTTCATACATTCTGTCTTTTCTTGCCCTGACTCGTAGCTCTCTCTGACCATTTTCTCAGACCTGTTTCATTTTCTTTTCTTTCTGTTTTTCTCTTCCTTTCCGTTTTTTTGCAAGGTTTTAGCTGGATTTGGGGGATTTTCTTGATGTGTTGTTTTTTTGGGGAATGCCTATTCCAGGTTTTTATGTTACCCAGAGCTCTCCTGATGCGGCAGGCTTACGTACCCGTGCAGTCAGAGTTTGCTGACCAGTTTGAAAACCTTCAGTTGGATACTAAATCTCCAGAAAAGCCAACTGGACTTGATGTACTTAAGAGCACAGTTCAATACCCTGGGAGCCACGATATCTCTTCCTCTTCAGATGTTGCCCAAGATAAGAAGTTACAGTGGGTGTTAACATCATTGGTAATGTTTGCCTCCTGATGCATACAAAATCGACAAAAACCTCTATTGGTGGGATTTTGGAGGCAACAATAAGAAAAAAGAAAAATGTATAAAAAATATTTAATTTATTTTACAAAATCTTAACATCAATTTATAGAAAATGCATATCAGAGAAAAACATGTTCAATCTAAATCTAATCTAAAAACAATGAATAGTGAAAGAATGATACTATCTGCTTGATGATCCCAAGACCCCCAAGATGCTAGGTGGTAGCAGAATAAGTGGATCACCCACCGTGTTTCCATATTTTAGGAAATATAATCTTCTTCAGGGCTAAAGTATTTCATCCCTGAAGATTATATTTCCTAAAAAATTTTTTCTCTGATATGCATTTTCTATAAATTAATGTTAAGATTTTGTAAAATAAATGAAATATTTTTTATAAATTTTTCTTTTTTCTTATTGTTGTCTCCAAAATACCATCAAATAGAGGTTTTTGTCGATTTTGTACCCATTAGAAGGGATGATGGCAACTACATGCCAATGGTTATGAGTTATAATTTTTCTAAATTATAGGGTGGACAATACACCCAGACCTCATTTACTAACTCATACCATTGGATATGGACCCCATTTATTATATTTGAAACAAACGTTTTTCTCTTTTCTATATGGAAAATTAATTAATTCTGAAGGAGAGGCTTTGATTGTTTCTTATTTGGATTACATTTCTTTTTGAAATCCAATTTTTCTTGTTTTGAGTAGCTTTTTTGGTGCTTTTCTTATTCACTCTCTCTCTTTGCGGTGCAAATATGGGGGATTTACAGGGTGAGGGGTGGGAGAAACTCATGGCCCAAATTCAAGTTAGTTATCAGGGAAAGGAGCAGATCACTTCAGATCTGTCATCTCTCTTTTCTAATTTCACCAAACCCCTTGAAAGGAAGTTGGTCTTACACTGGCACATTGAATCTCTGCAGAGATACATAAGAGAAAATATTAATCCTATAGGTCTGAGAATTCAGATCTTTCCAATATTAAAAAATATTTCCAAAGAGCTTAAGACTAAATGGGAAATTAACCTCAATGAGTGTTCAAGAAATCTTATGATGTTGTTACAGAACGAATATCGACAACAATTAGAGGTGATGGATGTAGAAATGAATTCCTTGTATGCTAGTCTACTTCCCTTAAAGGGTCATGAAAATTATAAAAATTTGGAAAATAAACTAAACGATAAAAAAATTCAAAATCAGGAATAAAAAGATTCAGAATCAGGATGTTAGAATTAAGGTGAACGATTATTTTTCTGACACTCCATCTAATTCCTCCTCTTCAGCTTCCTCCAATACAGGTCAACTCTTCGGTAAGAGAAAGGGCCGCTTCCCAAACAGCACGAGATGGAGGGTGAAATTCAACAGAAAAGTGAAAAAAAGTACATTAGATTTTCCTCTGGAGCCAACAAGAGGTGGAAGGGGCAGTGGAAGAGGTACTCCCTTTAAAGGTGTTTCCTCGAATAGAGGTAAAGGAAATATTAATAATCAAAAAGATCTGGGAGCAATTTCGAAAACTCCTCGTACCCAACTTGATTATTTTTTAGACAAAAACAAGGTACTACCACTGTCTCAGCCACCTCCGATGCAAGCAGAGATAGAATCGCCCATGATCCAAGTAATACAGGAGAGGGATTAAATGTTATTAATCTATCTTCTCATACATTGACATTGGCAGAACATGAGGTATTATCTCTAGGTTTGTCTTTCTGTCCCAATGACAATAATGACAATTTTGAGACTATTAAGGATTTAAATCTTTTTGCTAGGAAGCTCTTTTTCAAGAGTCTATACATTAAGAAAGGCCAAAAGGAGCCAGAATTAGCTCTTAATTTGAGCAGATTTTAGGGCACTTCGGGACCTGAATTTGCTATTACAGGAGAATGCTACATTGGATGGAACATGAGAGGAGGATTTCAAGATTGAGGAATTTGAGGACGAGGAAAAGGGAGATCCCATTAAAAAATTCAAATGAAAGTCACATCATTTTCCTCCACCCTTAGATCAAAACCCTGCTCTAGCACTATTCGTTAGACAAGTTTCCAAGGAGATTGAAACCCTGGAAAAAAATAGGGTTCCTCAAAATCTAAATCCAGACCAAAATCATGCCCTCAAGTCCCTTAAAAACAATTCAGATATTATGATTAAAGCATCGGATAAGGGAGGCAATATTGTCCTCATAGACAATGTTGATTATGAAAACGTGTTTGAAAATGCTAAAAAATACACAGTGCTATCGGAAAATCTCAGCATCATTGGTGGATAGATTTAATTCAGAATTTTACTCTCTAATTGATGAAGCTTATAATAAGGGGGCTATCACCAAGGATACCTGGGATTTTATTTGAACCAGACATCCTTGGGTGCCCACTATGTATGCCTTGCCCAAGGTACATAAAAATTTACGGAATCCCCCTGGAAGGAATTATTTCAGGGAAAGGGTGCATCTCGAAAGGTATAAGTCAAATTATTGACCAATATCTCAGACCCCATGTCATGGATTTGCCTTCGTATATCAAAGATACAATTCATCTTTTACAAATATTAGAAGAGCTAGAGATTCCACAGTCAGCATTTTTAGTTTAGTTTAGAATCGCTTTATAATAGCATTCCACATGATTTGGGCATCGCAGCCATAGATAGAGTTCTTAGACAAAGAACTACTACCGATTGGAAGGTCAATCTTTTTGTGCTACGTATGCTTGATTTTATATTGCGACATAATGTTTTTCCTCTTCAAGGGCTCCCACTACCTCCAGGTACAGGGAGTGGCCATGGGGACATGCTGTGCACCCTTATATGCCAATCTGTACCTAGGGGAGTGGGAGAAGGACTTTCTGTCAGGAGAACAGGCATCTGTGTATACGCGCCACATATTGATGTGGCAGCGGTACATAGATGATGTGCTAATTATTTGGGACTGCCTGGAAAGCATGTTGAGGAAATGTCTACAGCTGATGAACCAAAACAGCTTCAACCTTTTCTTCACCATGACTTATAATTTTGATCAAGTCAACTTTCTGGATATCAATATCCAAAAAAAATGCAATGGGAGATTAAAAAGCAAACTGTATAGGAAAGAAACTGCAGGTAACATCCTGCTTCGTGCAGATAGCTTCCATCTGGAGCCCCTAAAAAAATCGATCCCATTTAGTCAATTTCTAAGAATTAGAAGAAACTGTACATCTGAAGATGACTTCCAAACTGAATCGGATGAACTTAAGAGGAGACTATTAAGTAGAGGCTATACTAAATCCACACTAAAAAAGGCCTTCAATCGAGTAAGAGGCTTAAACAGAAAGGATCTAATTTTCAAACCCAAAACTAAAAAGAAAGATAGCCTCACTAAACATCACTAACTTCCAAAACATGGGAATGGTTATTTAAATTCCTCTTTGTAAATAGCCTTGTTAGAGATTTTTTCTGATTAAAACTTTTTTATAGAAGCATTCTTTGGGTTTTCTATCCCACCCTTACCATTGTGGTTTCCCCAGTTGCATGCCCAGGTGGGGGAGGTTGTTTATTGCGGGGCTTAAGGGCTATTCAATTTAGGGGTATTTTGTATTATGTAATATATATATTTTTTGTTTATTGTTTATTGTTCCCTTTTGGATATGTGCGGTGCATTGGCACCTTTTCATATACTCTTGGCTTGGGCACATGCGTCTCCCCTATGTAAAGTCTGTTGGAGGGAGATATACGGCCTTTTCCTCCACTTTTCGCCCCCCCTTTGTTTAGATTATAGGTGAGAGGTCAGACAGTTGCCTCCATAATCCCACCAAATAGAGATTTTATCGATTTTGTACTCATTAGAAGGGATGATGGCAACTACATGCCAATGGTTATGAGTTATAATTTTTCTGCCTCTTGATGCATGTGCCTGCTGGGGATGATGGCATTCTGCATACTTATGCTGCCTTGTGCTCACTGGCATCTCAAAGCATTCCAGACAGGCACACCAGGAAACACTCACAAAGTCTTGTCTGTTGAGCCCATTGTCTTGGATCATTGTTACCACCTATGCCAGCACTACAGGATGAGGTGCCACCTGCAGTAATCGCAGGATCCAAGACAGGCAGAGTTTCCCAAAAGAAGGCAATAGTTTCCAATGTGCTGGAAATCCAGGCAGCATCCATGTCACTGACCACGTTGTTTCCACACATTTGGGGTTTCCCAAATTCCGAGACAAGGGGGGGGACACAGCCTGTCCCCTCTGAGAGAGGTAGAACCCATGATGGTCTTGGCCAAACAAAAACTACAGGAGTGTTGTGCAGTATATCTTCCAAGGATTCAGAACATCAAGGCAGACCACCTTTCCAGATATCTCTCAGATTCCCGTGAGGGGGTCTCTCCATTCAGAAATCTTTGCCCAGATCACTCAGATTTGGAACTTGTCTCAACTGGATCTGTTTGCGTACCCAGACATCCTCAAAATGACCCAATGACAAAGAGTGGACGCTTTAAAAATTCCTTCAAACTGCTATCTATACACTTTCTCGCCTCTTCTGCTAATCTTAAATATCCTTAGGAGGCTGCTGTCCGAGAATCTTACAGTCATAATGATCATTCCTTACCGACCTTGCAGGCCGTGGTTAACTCTTGTAATGGATCTCAGTGTATGCCCACCCTTTCTGCTGCCTGTAACTCATCTCTAGTTTCAATGGGAAACTCTTCATCTGCAGCCCACTCATTTGACCTTGGCAACCTGAAAGTTGAAAGGAAAGGGTTACAGGAGCTAGGCTTTTTCCTGGAAATAATGAGAACCCTGCAAAGTCCCTGGAAGTTGTCAACTATTAACATTTTGTTCTAAAATCCAGGACAAATTCACAGCCTTTGCAGCTTCATACAAGACTTTGACCCTGATAGTCCAAACATCATTCAATCTTTCCTTCAGATGGGGGCAGATCTGGGACTCAGTCCAGTTCTGGGAGTTCTTTAAAAGTACAAGTTCCAGCATCTAAAGTTTGGGCCTCAGAGAATTGAATGAAATGCTGCATGAGGGAGGTCCTAAAACTTCACCCTCCAAAAGAAACAAGTTTTCCCAGTGGGACTTAACACTGGTCCTAGATTTTCTCACACAGGCTCCTTTGCACCAACAGAAAATTGTACATTATGGGATATCACCCAGTAGTTTTGGTGGCCATAGCATCAGGAGGCAGAGTATCAGAACTGCAAACTCTGGGGAAAACCGGACTTTGCCATGGTGGATAGTCAAGACCATGCATAAAGCATACAGAGTGGCTAGACAAGACCCTCCGGGAGCTCATTCCACCTGGTTTGTCTCTACCTATTAGACAAAGCAGGCTACAGTGCCCATGGAAACCATTTGCAAGATAGGTTGGTTCTCACAGCCATACCTTCCTGAGGCACTACAGGATGGACCCAGTGACTCTCACAACACTGGATTCAGGAGGAAGGCAATTCAGGCCTCCATGTCTTTATTAAATAAAAGTTGAGTTTGTATCATAGCCCTCCCTGTTCAGCTCATTATTAAATCACATGTATGCTGCCATGTTGACATCAGGAAAATGGAGAATTGTATCAAATACTTACTGTAATTTTCCTTTCCTGATGCCAATCCATGGAAGGATGCAAACCCTCCCTCTTGATCTTTGTATTTTTATGGAGAATGGGGGAGAATGTACTCCTATTTATTTTATAGATTTAAATGGGTCCTGTGGGTTGTGATAGGGGTGGAGCTGCATCACATGTATGCTGCCATGGATTGGCATCAGGAAAGGAAAATGATGGCAAGTATTAGATATTACTTTCCATTTTTATTAGGTTCAATGAGCATTAGTTGAAGCGAGTGGGGCATTTTTTCTGATTACCAGGGTTTTTTATGCAAGAAACTGCAAATATAGCTGAGTCTGTTATTGATTCAGCAGTTTTAAAGTTTATGTAAGGGCAATTTTCTTATGCCTTACTTTTAATGTTGGGAAGCGTAAAACCATATGTTCATTTTTTTACGGCTGCCTTTGTCTCCACTAGAGAGATTTACTCTTTATAATGGCCTACTTACCATTGTCACAGAGACAGAAAATTAGGGGAAATTCAAAAGTTCTGAGCTGTCATCAGAGCAAGAAGCAAGGAAAAATCATCCAGTGTGGACACCTGCTCCTGAGACAGCTCTCTAAGATGAAAATTCTGTTCACTTTAGAGAGATTTCCCTTCTGCATTTCCAGGACAGGAAGTGAAGGGGAATCTCCCCAGAAGGCACAGGCAAAAAGTCCTGATTGGATTACCTAAGTAAACTTCTCGTGTATACCAGTATCTCAGCAATAGCTGCAAACGCAGATGAGTCTGTTGGTGATCATAGCTAAAAACTTATGGCGCTCTATTGAATGAATCTGCCCGCTGAGCCCCTGAAACTTCCTCCGGCTCAGTTGTCAAAGGATGTTACAGCTCTGTGTAAGGAACCAATATGAATAATGTAAAGGATCAGAGAGTTCAGACCCCCGGTGCACAAAGAAGAATACTAGAAGCAAAGAATTTTTGAGTCTGACAAGGCACACAGCAGCACAAAATGATGAGAAAAAACATCTAGCCACATTGATTTCTGTTATTTCATTATCCCGAGGCATCCTTTGGATAAAAACATATTCATCAAATGCTTATCTTTCACCTACAAATGTTTTTGTCTGTCTGAAAATATAAATAATTTCTAAATACTGGGATAACCATGTTAGTGTATTCATAAACATATTGTTGCGTCTACGTATGTGCTCCTGACAATTTTAACATAGCTATTTATATATCGTTTTCTGGAGGTGTAATTGGTGAAGCTGCTGAAGCATTATAATCAAAGTTATAATAACTACAGGAACTGTATGTGATGTGAAGAGGTGTAAAAATGTGTGCTGTATACAGTGGCAGCCCGTCCAGTAGGGGAGCATGGGCGCTGCTCCCCATACATGCATCCGGACCCTTAATCTACATGCAGGACCACGGACGTATGTATTCCAATGAGGGGGTTTAAGCACGTAATTACAGCCAGAGGCTCTAATAGGCTTCAAAAAAGGGTGTGAGAATAGAGAATGAAGATTCGCTATTCTCAAACTGATCCTCCTCCCGGCCAATCAGGAAGTGGGTATGAGACCTGTCACCCGATTGGCTGAAAGGACAGGTGATCCTATTTGACGCCTAGGAGGAGGAGGGACGAGACGCCTGGTGAAAGCTGCCGTGATGCAAAGGGGAAGGGGATGCCCCCACGTCGCCCGGAGAGGTGCCCACCCAAAAACTAGATGGGATAAGTGCCGGGCTTATTGACCAACCAACCGCGGGAGTGGGGGGGGGGGCCTGCCATCGGCTGAACATGGGTGGGGGGTGTTTTTTTGCTGCCACTGGGGCTCTATATCTTTTCTCAGCAGATTTTCTCAAAGATCTATGTAATCTTAGGATACCTACAGAGATTGTTAGGGATTCCTTGAAGGGCATTCTTCCAAATGACCACCAAAGTAAAGGGCGTTCTTTTCACTGGTCTCCAGTGTAAGAGACATTTTCTTTACTGATCTCAACAGAGATCAGTAAAAATCTCTAACAGAGCATTCTTCCTACTGACCTCCAGTGCAAGGAAGCATTCTTACTATTGACCACCAATGTGTAAGGCAGTCCTCCTATTGATCACTGACACCAATGATATAATCATTTTTAGTAAGGTCCCCTTTGCTTGAATATTCATTGCAAGTTTTCTCTACGGTCAAAAAAAGTTTAGAAGGAATGCGTTTGGGATATTATGAAACAAAATACTTTCTAGGCTGTCACCTATTTCTCTTTATGATATTAAAATGTGGCAATCAGAAAATCAGTGAATGTTTATATCCCTTATCTCACATCCATCAATTGATGTATACTGAGACTCAGAGAGAGTTAAAAAAAATATACACTGCAAAAAAAGATTCAGCCAAAGGTAGCAACTGCAGACAAAGATTGCATTTGTAAAAGACAAGACTACTGAAATTTTTTACTCGGGCTATTGTAGATTTTGAGACTTCTATGATTCCATTATAAAAGGACTAGCATCTTAAAGCAGGAAGTAGATACTGACACTGTACGATTCCTGCACAAAGAGGGTGCTGTCTTTCTGGACTGAAGTGTTAATCCATTGTCAGGGAACCTCTTATGAACTTTGTGAAAGCAAATGCATACTATACATACACGTTACTTTCGCACAATAGGTGTAAGATATGCATACTAACATTCTGCCAAGCTAGACCAATGTAGGTGTAGCACCCACCTAGCGCAGGTTGCTAGGCAAATTTAGCTCTGACTTCTTCTGTAATCAAGAAGCAGTAGTTTGTTCTGGACTATGCAGAAGCTGGAAGTTTGATTGCTTCCCCCTGCTTACAGAGGTTAGGACAGGAGAGTCAAATCAACTAGCCTGAATATTTATCGGGTACTAGCCAATCACTGGAGAGAAAGTGTCCAGTTTGGGGCTAGAATGAGATAAATAGTCTGAGGTACTGGGAAGCATGGCTCCTTCTCCCCAGGAGGGTTCCATAGGTGCAGGGGCTACTTCTCTTAGGCAGCTAGTGAGGAGGGACCAGGGTGTGGGTCTGAGCTGCAGTGTTTGTGTCAATGGACACACATATAGAGTGGCTCAAGAGCACATGCGACTTGCTTTGGCAGGGGTGACCCAAGAAGAACCATTGCACAGAGCAGGTAAGTATACCAAGTTTGTTATTTTTTTTAACTTACCTATACAAACACTTTAAAATCATAGGGTGTAGCATTACAAAAGCATTCAGTAAAGATCATCTCTGCAGTTCAGCTTTAAAAGTACCAGTGCAAGGAAATATACAGTTCACTGTATGGTGTTTATAATGTTGATGAACGTTTCCTTGGTTGCTAGTAGGGATGAGCCGAACACCCCCTCGGTTCGGTTCACCAGAACTTTAGAACGGACCGAAAATTCATACGAACTTTAGAACCCCATTGGAGTCTATGGGACTCGAACTTCGAAATAAAAAGTGCTAATTTTAATGGCTAATATGCAAGATACTGTCCTAAAAAGGGTTTGGGGACCTGGCTCCTGCCCCAGGGGACATGGGTCAATGCCTAAATTGTTTTTAAAAATGGCCGTTTTGGCTGGAGCACTGATTTTAAGGACGATTAAAGTGAAAAAAAAGTGAAATATCCCTTTAAATATCGTGCCTGGGGGGTGTCTATAGTATGCCTGTGAAGTACCACGTGTTTCCCGTGTTTAGAACAGTCTCTGCACAAAATGACATTTAACGGAAATAACGTCATTTAAAACTGCTTGCGGTTTTAATATTATATCTGGTTCCGGCAATATGGATGAAAATCATTGAGAAAAATGCCATGGGTAGCCCCCCTGCCCATTACCAGCCCCTTTGGGTCTTGTACGGCCTGTACCCAGGCCCTATATACTCAGAACAGCAGTATACAGGCGGTGCAAACAAGACAGGGACTGTGTAGGTTTGTTGTGTTAAGTAGAATCTGTTTGTAATTTTCAACTGGTACATTTTTAAAGTGTAGCTCCAGTCAAAAAATCTATTTTTAAGCTTTTTGGAAAACATAGGGAAGGGTTATCACCCCTGTATAATTTGTTTTGCCGTCCGTCTTTTTTCATCTCACTTGCTGTTGTCTCCTTCCGTTTGCAAGTAGGAGACGTTTGTAAGTTGGATGTTTGAAAGTAGGGGCCTGCCCTATATGCTCTGCAGAAATGGCGGAACAAGGTGTTGGTGTTGCCACAACATTGTAAGCCCTCAAAGTGACTCTTGGTGGACGCTGGAGCGCCCTGCTGTGAACGATTATATCAAGAATTGTAATTACATGCCATTGTTGAACAGTGGTAGAAAAATTGACCTTTGGTGGTTGTGGTGCTGGTGCCACAACACTATAAGTCCTCACAGTTACTCTGGGTGGGCACAGGAACGGGCCCTCCTGTGAACTATTATATCAAGAATTGTAATTACATGCCCCTGTTAAACAGGGGCTGAAAAATTGGGCTGCTGGCACTGGTGCTGGTGCTACGACACTGCAACCTCTCCCATATACTCTAGTTGTAGTGCAGGAATGAGCCCTGCTGCAAAGCATTGCATCAAAAATTGTAATTAAACGCCCCTGTTAAACAGGGGCAGAAAAATTGGGCCTTAGGCACTGGTGCTGGTGCCATGACAATGCAACCTCTCCCATATACTCTAGTTGTGGTGCAGGAATGAGCCCGGCTGCAAAGCATTGCATCAAAAATTGTAATTAAACGCCCCTGTTAAACGGGGCTGAAAATTTGGGCTGCTGGCACTGGTGCTGGTGCCACGACACTGCAACCTCTCCCATATACTCTAGTTGTAGTGCAGGAATGAGCCCTGCTGCAAAGCATTGCATCAAAAATTGTAATTAAACGCCCCTGTTAAACAGGGGCAGAAAAATTGGGCCTTAGGCACTGGTGCTGGTGCCACGACACTGCAACCTCTCCCATATACTCTAGTTGTGGTGCAGGAATGAGCCCTGCTGCAAAGCATTGCATCAAAAATTGTAATTAAACGCCCCTGTAAAACAGGGGCTAAAAAATTGGGCTGCTGGCACTGGTGCTGGTGCCACGACACTGCAACCTCTCCCATATACTCTAGTTGTGGTGCAGGAATGAGCCCTGCTGCAAAGCATTGCATCAAAAATTGTAATTAAATGCCCCTGTTAAACAGGGGCTGAAAAATTGGGCTGGTGGCATCACCCAGAACCAGAAATGTTCTTCCAACATATCAGTGGAGGAGGAAGAGGATAGACAATCAACATAACAGGACAGTCACTCAGCATCAGCATAGGCAGTCTTGAAGGGATGTGATATTTAAAAAAAAATTATTCGGTTACATCAGCTTCAGGTGCTTGGTAGCTGTCGGTGATCCAAGACTGATTCATCTTGATGAAGGTCAGTCGATCAGTCGGTGGACAGGCACACCCTGTGATTGGTAAAAAAGCCACCAGCAGCACTGAAGGTGCGTTCCGAAAGAATGCTGGATGCAGGACAGGCCAGTAGCTCAATTGCATACTGTGCAAGCTCTGCCCAGTGATCCATCCTCAAGACCCAGTAAGCCAGAGGATTTTCGGTGGGAAAGGTGTCCAAGTCTGACCTTGCCCCTAGGTATTCCTGTACCATGTAAATCAGATGGTGGCGATGGTTGCTGGAACCGATCATACCTTGGGGCTGCGGACTAAAAAATTGTCTGAACGAATCGGTCAGACGGCCACCTTCTCCACCGCTCCTTCTGACCGATGCCTCAGCAACACGTTGTCCAGGACCAGGAGTTTGTAACCTCCCAGTCTCTGGGAACGCGTTTGTCATGGTTATGCAATAGAGTACGTCTGCTTACCTGTCTCCATGTGTTAATTTCTAGAGACCAGCCGACCCTCACCTGACTGCTTTTATAATCCATCCTCTGGCATGGCTCCACCCTAGCTCCTATCAGAGAACTCTATATTAACCTGTGCACTGCAGGCCAACCCTGCTGATCAACCTTTGTGTGTTAGCTTCCTGTTACCTACCGTGTGCTCTGCTGTTGTTACGTTATCGACTTTGGCGTGTCCTTGACTATCCCTGTTTGCCTGTGATCCTGACCTTTTGGCGTGTCCCTGACTATTCCTGTCTGCTTGTGGCCCCGACCTTGGCTTTTCCCTTACCATCCCTATCCTCCTGTTGCCTACTGTGGGTGTGAGCTGGGGGACCCTGGGGGTCGCGACCTGGAGCTAGTTGCAGCCAAGTCTATCCTCACCACTAGAGGCTCTGGTGAACACCTGCTGGCTCTTAGACTCCGCGCCCCAGGGAATCTTACGCTCTAATCCGGTGGGATTCATCTTGGTGTTCTGCCGGCCCTGCCTTCCTATCACCTTGACCCCCGTCCGCAGCAGTCAGCCATAGGGTCCACAACCTTGCAGTGCACTCCTGATCCCTACGGTGTGCATCTGTCACCTGGCCTCAAGGTGACCTGACAGTTTGATCAGCCATGGACCCGGCTGACGTGCCGCTTCCTGCAGTCGATCCTTTGCAGGGCATAGTTCGGAGACTTGAAACCCAGGAATCTAATCAGACTCAGGTGATGCGATTCCTTCAAGATCTGGCTTCCCACTTCGAGCAGCTACAGGCTTCCTTGGGGACCCCGAACCTGCAGCCTCAAGTACAATCTGCAACTGCACCTATCGCACCAGTTGCATCCACGCATTCATTATTACTGTCAGCTCCGTCCCATTTCTCTGGGGACTCCAAGGCCTGCAGGGGCTTCCTCAGCCAATGCACCATTCATTTTGATCTCCAGCCTCAAAACTTTCTGTCTGATCGGGCAAAGGTAGCCTATATAATTTCCCTCCTCTCCGGTGAAGCTTTAGCCTGGGCTGCTCCCCTGTGGGAGAAAAATGATCCAGTGGTTTCCAGCCTGTCCAACTTCTTGAAGCTCTTTCGCAATATCTTCGAGGAGCCAGCTCTGGTTTCTTCTGCAGTTAGTGCCCTTTTACGCCTTCACCAAGAATCTTGTTCAGTGGGGCAATATGCACTTCAGTTCCGTATCCTCACAGCGGAATTGAGCTGGAACAATGAGGCCCTGGTCGCAATCTTTTTACATGGCCTCTCTGACCAAGTGAAGGACGAATTAGCAGGAAGAGCTATCCCCGCCAGTCTGGACGATGTAATTTCCTTATGCAATCAGATTGACATTAGTTTCCAGGAGAGGTCCTTAGAAAAAAGACGCCAGCACCCCCAAGGTCCTAGTCAGCCTGAGCTTTTTTCCCGTCGCCCTGTGGAGCATCCTCTGTCTGCTGAGGAACCCATGCAGCTGGGCCGGACCAGACTAACCCCCGAAGAACGTGCTAGACGCAGAACTCTGGGCTTGTGCCTTTATTGTGGGGGCAAGGGTCATTTTCGTGACTCCTGCTCGCTTCATCCGGGAAATGTTTGGGTCTAATACATTTGGACAGTGGAGTATTGGACCCAGAAACATCACCTTCTCGTCTTCTTCTTCCGGTGTTCCTCCATGTAGGCACTTCTCCCCAATCGGTCCTAGCCTATCTGGACTCCGGGGCTGCCGGCAATTTTATGGACTGGAGAACTGCTTCTTCTATGAAGCTTACCCTTTCTCCCCTCGCTACTCCACTGGTAGTCTCGGCAATTGATGGCACTGTGCTCCCAGGGGGTCCTATCCGTTTCCAGACGCTACCTATTAGGATGTCGGTAGGGATACTCCACCAGGAGTGGATCTCCTTCCTCATCCTACCCAAGGCCTCTACCCCCATTGTATCGGGCCTTCCTTGGCTACAGCTCCACTCGCCACATGTGGACTGGGTCTCTGGGCAGATCCTGGCTTGGGGTCCTTCGTGTTTCTCATCCTGTCTTCTCAAGGTGACCCCCAAGGGGAAACTTCCCATTGCTACCACATCTGTATCGTCTGATCTTCCCGCGGCATACAGCGATTTCCGGGATGTGTTCTGTAAGAAGTCTGCTAAGGTGCTTCCTCCCCACATATCTTTTGACTGTGCTATTGAACTTGTCCCTGGAGCAACCCTGCCCAGGGATCGTACCTACCCTTTGTCCATTCCAGAGACGCAGGCCATGTCTGAGTATGTCGCCGAGAATTTGGAGAGAGGTTTCATCCGGAAATCCTCATCGCCTGCAGGAGCAAGGTTCTTTTTCGTTGCCAAAAAGGATGGTACCCTCAGACCCTGCATCGACTATAGAGGTTTAAACGCTGTGACTATCAAAAACCGATACCCCTTACCTCTAATATCTGAGCTATTTGACAGGTTGAAGGGGGCTTCCATTTTCACTAAGTTGGATCTCAGAGGTGCATACAATCTCATTCGAATACGGGAAGGTGACAAATGGAAGACCGCGTTTAACACTAGGGACGGGCAACTCAACTTCAGTTTACAAAGGCCAGACAAAAACTGTTTTTCACGAAGCAGAAATTCTTTGAGCATGGAGAAAAGGCAGGCAAGCTGTTGGCTTACCTGGTGCATGGTGAGGATAGACCCCCCGTGGTCATCACGCTACATGGACCAGGGGGCCATCAGATAACAGATCCTCAAAGAGTAACCGCTAGATTTAGAGACTTTTTTGCAGATTTATACAAGACGATGACTACAGACCCAACGGACCAGAGAACGGCCTTCTTACGTAGCATTACCCTCCCTCAACTGACAACAGACCAGCTTGACCTGCTTGAGGCGCCCCTCACTACAGACGAAATAGCCACGGCTATAGCCAGTTTTGCCAGATCCAAATCCCCTGGTTCAGACGGTCTCCCAATCGAGTTTTATTCTCAGTACAGTGAACTGCTTATCCCAAAACTGCTCACACTATACAACCACCTATTTGAAACCTTTTCCTTACCACCATCCATGAGAGAGGCAGTAATAGTACTCATTCCCAAACCAGGGAAAGACCCGGGATATCCGGAATCATATCGTCCAATCTCCCTACTCCAGGTAGACATAAAAGTTCTCGCCAAGGTACTATCCTTGAGATTGAACAAAGTTATCCTGTCCTTAATACATGTCGACCAGGCGGGATTCATGCCGGGTCGCAATACATCCTTTAACCTGCGCAAACTGTTCATCAACCTACAGGCTACGCACATGGAGGCAGGCTCTAGGGTGGTGGTGACTTTAGATACGGCGAAAGCCTTTGACTCGGTGGAATGGGAGTACTTATGGGAGTGTCTGGAGGGGTATGGCTTCGGCCCTAAATTCATCAAATGGGTACAACTGATGTATCAGTCGCCCACAGCCAGGGTAATGGCGAACGGATGGCCTTCCGAACAGTTTGACCTCACGAGGGGCACAAGGCAGGGCTGCCCTCTTTCGCCGCTGTTATACGCCCTGGCTGCTGAGCCGCTAGCCATATCCATCCGGAATAATCCAGAAATCAAGGGACTATGCTCAGGTAATCTGATTGAAAAAATTTGTATGTACGCGGATGACACCCTTTTATACCTGGCAGATCCGGGTTCCTCCTTGCGGGTGACACTACATACAATCGAACAATTTGGGACCTTCTCTGGTTTAAAAATTAACTGGGAAAAATCGCAAATATTACCAATAGACAGTTTCCCACCAACCGAGTCACAGGCCAGTCTGCCACTTCAGAGAGTTAGTACCATCAAATATCTTGGGATCCATGTATCCAGAATGTCGACAGACTTTGTACATCTCAATATTGAACCCCTCACGTCCTATGTAAATACTAAGCTGAGGACCTGGGCTCGCTTGCCACTGGGGGTATGGGGCAGAATAAACTTAATTAAAATGGTTCTACTTCCCAAAGTATTATATGTTATGTGGCACTCCCCAACATACTTACCTTTGAAATACTTCAAGACTCTAGAAGCCCTCCTCAAATCTTTCGTATGGGGTCCTAACAGGCACAAACTGGCATGGCAGACGCTAAAAAACCCACCTGACCTGGGAGGTATGGCACTACCAGATTTCAACCTATACTATATTTCGTCCCAATTATCACAACTATACCATATTGACAAGACAGACAGGGAGCGGTTCCTTAAGCTGATGTGCCCCAAGTGGGCCAGATGCACTAAAGACCCTATTTATGCGATAACAATAAGCACCGGAAATACTGATTTGAGGACTGGTGAGCTGGCCCTGCTGCGTCAATACAGACGCATATGGGACATTGCCTCCACTAAACTAGAGATTCCCCAATATAACGACTTCACCCCGTTATGGCACAACAAGGTCCTACCTGAATTCTTGCTAATTCCTGATGTAGATTGCTGGTCCACCTATGGAATCTTCTATCTCCATCATTTACTTACCAATGGGACTCTAAAAACCTTCCACACACTCCAAGTGGAGTACAATCTTCCCAATCATATGTTCTTTCGATATTTCCAAGTCAAGCATGCAATCCGCACACAATTCCCATTGTCCCCCCCTAAGCCCACTTCAAATGTCGCTATGGCAATCATCAAAAACACTGATCCTCAAAAACTAATTTCAGCCTTCTACAATCTACTCTCCACCCCCGTAGCAACTAAAATAGCTTATGGACTTAAACCTCGCTGGGAAAGGGCGGTGGGACCTATCGAGGATGGGGAATGGGAGGAAGCTCTGGAATCCTGTAAGACAGTTTCCCCAAAACTGTCGGACAGGCTGACTCAAATTTACATACTCCATCAAGCGTACCTTACCCCCCTCAGGGTTGCCAGGTACAGAGGCTCCCAGTCCACCTTGTGACAAATGTGTGGTAGGGAGACAGGAACATTCATGCACTTACTGTGGTCATGTCCCAAAGTACAGGGACTATGGACGCAGATTGTAAGATTCCTCCATGACGACATGGGCTCTCCAGCCACGCTGGACCCAAAAATGTGCCTTTTGGGACTCTTGCCAGACTCGACCCACAGGTACATGAAGACATTTCTACACGAGACGTTATTCACAGCATGAAAGACAATAGCTCGAAAATGGATGAGGACTTATCCCCCGAGCATTGCAGAAACAACACCCTCCCCTACAAAAAATTTATATACACCAATAGGGGTTGTCCTGAGAAATACTACAAAATCTGGGACAGGTGGCTGCAGGAGTCTAGCACTTGTTCATAGCCGGTCTATGCACCATACATAGTAATGTAAATGACAAATAGATCCTCCGGCCCCTGGGTAGTGAAGGAACCCAAACCACTGACACAAGGTACCTATTTGCTTTATTTATTTTATGCATAAAACGTGATGTGCCATTGAGGATTTGAGATGGTTATACAATTGTTATTTGAGGAGCTGTACGATCTGTAGCATTTTTGTAAATGTAATCTGTAACATGTTTGCACTGTAAATTGCAATAAACCTGGTTGATTTAAAAAAAACACTAGGGACGGGCATTACGAATACCTGGTTATGCCTTTTGGTTTGTGTAATGCTCCAGCTGTGTTCCAGAACTTTGTCAATGAAATATTCAGGGATCTACTGTACCAGTTTGTTGTCATCTATCTGGATGATATTCTTATCTTTTCCGAAAATCTGCCTGCTCACAGAAACCACGTACACACCGTACTTCAGCGCCTTAGAGAGAACAATCTCTATGCCAAGATGGAGAAATGTTCCTTTGAATGTTCCGAGGTCCTGTTTCTGGGATGTTTTGTTTCTAGTGCGGGTCTTTGCATGGATCCCGGAAAGGTCTCAGCCATTACCAACTGGCCCCTTCCTGCTAGCCTCAAGGCCACACAGCGCTTTCTTGGCTTCACAAATTATTATAGGCAGTTCATAAGGAATTACTCTTCCATTGCCGTGCCTATTATCGCTTTGACCAAGAAGGGTGCGAATGCCAAAGACTGGCCTCCCGAGGCTGTCTCTGCGTTTCATGATCTGAAACAGGCCTTTGTCTCTGGACCTCTCTTGAGGAGACCAAATCCTGAGTACCCATATTTTTATTGAAGTAGACACTTCTTCGATGGGGGTGGGAGCTGTGCTTCTTCAGGACTTTGAAAAGAAACGTCAACCATGTGCGTTCTTCTCCAAAAAAAATTCTCAGGCAGAGAGAAATTATGCCATTGGTGATCGGGAACTTCTTGCAATTAAATTGGCGTTGGATGGCCCAGCTGCAACAATTGGTGGGCTCCATGTCGCATGAACCGGCAGGCTCATCAGCCAGGCTGCTGCTTCATGTGTCGGGGGCAGAGACCATCCCTATGGGACTGGAGGCCCAGATGTTTAAGAGCTCCAACAAACTGACCCCTACGTTGTCCATGATACAAAAAGTTTGGAACAAGAGTAGACAGCTACAGGGGGTGCGGGGATTCACGGAATATATTCCTATATGGGGTAACCACACATATGTAGAGATTGCTAAAATACAGCCTGACCCTCGATGGAGTGCCCATAACGTGAAAATGCTGTCCCATATATTTCAAGATGGAAAGCTTCACTCCTTTGCAGACATGCAGCGTAAATTTAACCTTACGGAGGCTATGATCTTTCCCTACTTGCAGCTACGGCACGCGGTGGCCACGCAGGGGGACTCGGGAGACTGGGTAATGTCGCCCACCCCGTTATACCATGCGTTGCACTCTGCGGAAGGCACGAAGGGAATAATCTCCCAATGCTATCAGATGCTGCTGGCACGGCACCTGCGTGATCACCCGTGCAAAGCACTGTTACTCTGGGAAAAGGACGTAGGTCAACTCACGGGTGAGCAATGGGAGAAGGCCATGCAAGCCATCACTTCCTGTTCACTGAATGTGGCGCAAAAAGTCTCACAACTTTATATCACACTGAGAGCGCATTACACACCGGTTAGACTATGCAGAATGGGTGGGACGGTTGATCCCTTGTGCGGTAGGTGTAGGCAACATGAGGGGCATCTCATCCACCTCATGTGGCGCTGCCCGAAGCTCCACAGATATTGGAAGGAGGTAGTGGACACTATCAACGTGGTGTTTCACACGCAGATACCTTTAGATCCCATATGCTGTATTCTAGGGGTCCTGGAGGATGTGGTGCCCTTGGAACCAATCAGGGTGGCAGTCTCCAGGGCGCTATTCCAGGCTAGGAAACTTATTTTGCTGGGCTGGAAGTCTGCGGAGCCCCCTGCAGTGGGGACCTGGATAACACATATGGGCAGAACCCTCATTATGAAGAAATATATTTATCAACACAGGGGGTGCCCGGGAAGGTTTGAGAGCCTGTGGTCACATTGGCTGGATAAACCTGGGTTAAGTCCAAACGAATTAATACTGTCCAGATTACTGTAAGATTTATAGCCAAAGGCAGACGAGAAATGCTTAGGCCGGACATGATATACCTGCTGGGGAATTTTGAGCGACTTTGGAGCGGAGGGAGGGAGTCATGGGTTGATGTACTGCCTGTATATATCTTGACAACTGAGTACCAAGTGGTTGTAAATGTGCACTGGAAATTGTTGTATACCTGTAACTTCAATAAACACCTTTTTGATAAAAAAAAAAGAAATTGGCGTTGGAGGAGTGGCGTCATCTCTTGGAAGGTTTCCCTCACTCCATAACGATCTTTACTGATCATAAGAATCTACAGTACCTACAGAATGCTAAACGTCTGAACCCCAGACAGGCCAGGTGGAGTCTCTTCTTTTCCCGTTTTAAATTCACGATTACGTACAAACCTGGTTCCTGCAACAGTCGAGCTGATGCGCTCTCTAGGTCATTTGACACTTTGGACGAGAAATCCAACCCTGATCCTGAGCCGATCATTCCTACCTCATGCATTGTTGCCCATTCTACCACCCTGGAATCAAAAATTACTCCTGGTAAGACCTTTGTTCCCACGGAGCTAAGAACTAAGATCCTTCGTTGGGGACATGATTCCAAGGTGGCAGGTCATGCTGGGTTCCTCCGATCCTTCCTGCTTATCAGTCGTCACTACTGGTGGCCTAATCTCCACTCAGATGTTAAAGACTATGTTAAGGCTTGTCACGTCTGTGCTCAGTCTAAATCTTCCACTCAAGCCCCTGCTGGTCTTCTCATGCCCTTGCCCATTCCTAAGGAGCCCTGGTCTCATATCGCCATGGATTTTTATCACTGATCTTCCACTGTCAGAGAATAATACGGCCATTTGGGTAGTAATCGATTGGTTCTCCAAGATGGCTCATTTTGTTCCTCTTCCTGGTCTCCCTTCTGCCCCTGCATTGGTTCCCATTTTTGTACGAGAGATTTTCCACCTTCATGGTGTTCCTTCTCATATCGTTTCGGACAGGGGTGTGCAGTTTACTTCTCGTTTTTGGAGAGCCTTTTGCAAATCCCTCGACATTACCTTGGATTTTACCTCTTCTTATCATCCCCAATCCAATGGCCAGACTGAGAGAGTTAATCAGGAGTTGGAGGTCTCCGTACCTTGGTCTCTGCCCATCATGATGATTGGGCATCACTATTACCGTGGGCTGAGTTCTCCCACAATAATCATGTCAACGTCTGTTTTCAGAAAACACCTTTTGTCACTGTTTATGGAAGACATCCTCAGCTTCCTCTTCCTATGACTTGTTCTTCTGACATTCCAGCTTTGGCTAGTGTTCAGGAATCATTCAATTCCATGTGGGCTGACGTTCATGATTCCCTCCAGAAAGCTGCCAACAAATTCAAGAGTTTTGCTGACCGTCGCAGGCGTAAGCCACCTTCTCTTCAGCCAGGAGACAAAGTCTGTCTCTCCACCAGGAACATCAACCTCCGGGTTCCTTCTCTCAAATTTGCCCCAAGATTCATTGGTCCGTACACCATCATTTCTAAACTGAATCCAGTTTGTTTCAAGCTCCAGATTCCCAAAAGCCTCAAAATCTCTAACTCCTTCCATGTTGCCCTTCTGAAGCCTTTAGTCCTCAATAAGTTCTCTCGTCCTCTCTCTACAGAAGCACCGTTCTCTGAGGATGATCAGGAGTACGAGGTTAGCCAAATTCTGGATTCCTGACTCTGTAGAGGCATTCTCCAGTACCTTGTGCACTGGAAAGGTTTTGGTCCTGAGGAGAGGTTGTGGATTTCGGCTTCCGAGGTCTTTGCACCTCGTCTGTTGAGGAAGTTTCATTTGAACCTGGTCCCAGGCGGGAAAGGGGAGGCCTCGTAAGAGGGGGGTACTGTTATGGTTATGCAATAGAGTTCGTCTGCTTACCTGTCTCCATGTGTTCATTTCTAGAGACCAGCCGACCCTCACCTGACTGCTTTTATAATCCATCCTCTGGCATGGCTCCACCCTAGCTCCTATCAGAGAACTCTATATTAACCTGTGCACTGCAGGCCAACCCTGCTGATCAACCTTTGTGTGTTAGCTTCCTGTTACCTACCGTGTGCTCTGCTGTTGTTACGTTACCGACTTTGGCGTGTCCTTGACTATCCCTGTTTGCCTGTGATCCTGACCTTTTGGCGTGTCCCTGACTATTCCTGTCTGCTTGTGGCCCCGACCTTGGCTTTTCCCTCACCATCCCTATCCTCCTGTTGCCTACTGTGGGTGTGAGCTGGGGGACCCTGGGGGTCGCGACCTGGAGCTAGTTGCAGCCAAGTCCATCCTCACCACTAGAGGCTCTGGTGAACACCTGCTGGCTCTTAGACTCCGCGCCCCAGGGAATCTTACGCTCTAACCCCGGTGGGATCCATCTTGATGTTCTGGCGGCCCTGCCTTCCTATCACCTTGACCCCTGTCCGCAGCAGTCAGCCGTAGGGTCCACAACCTTGCGGTGCACTCCTGATCCCTACGGTGTGCATCTGTCACCTGGCCTCAAGGTGACCTGACAGCGTTGCACAGACCTTTCTGCAAGGCCTCCCAGAGATGTCTCATCCTCTTCTTCCTCTGCGACGGCAAGATAAGGTCGGCAACCTTACCCTTGTACGGTGGATCAAGAAGAGTGGCCAGCCAGTAATGGTCCCTCTCCTTGATCCAAAGAATACGAGGATCCTTCCGCAGGCTTTACAGGATCAGGGAGGCCATGCAGCGTAGGTTAGCTGAGGCATTCGGTACAGAGTCCTCTGGGTCACTAAGGACAACATGATCCGCAGCTACCTCCTCCCAGCCACGTACAAGTCCACGGGTTTCTTGGGACTGTAAATCATCCCTACAAGACTGCTGCTGCTGCTGATGCTGAGTGCCAGCCAGCCAGACACAATCATCATCCTCCTCCTCCTCATCCTCTTCATGTGTGATGGGTGGCACAGCAGGAACACTGTCTGGATAAAGGGGGCCTTGAGAGGCAAGGAAGTCCTCCTCTTCCTGCCTCTGTTCTGCCTCAAGTGCCCTGTCCATTATTCCACACAGCGTATGCTCCAAGAGGTGGACAAGAGGTACAGTGTCACTGATGCATGCACTCTCACTGCTCACCATCCTTGTGGCCTCCTCAAACGGTGACAGGACAGTGCATGCATCCCTGATAATGCCCCACTGGCATGGTGAGAAAAAACCGAGCTCCCCTGACCCTGTCCTGGTGCTGTAGTCGCACAGGTACTCATTGATGGCCCTCTGCTGCGTGTGCAGCCACTGAAGCATGGCCAACGTTGAGTTCCATCTGGTGGGCATGTCACATATAAGGCGGTTCTTGGGCAGGTTCAACTCCTTTTGGAGCTCAGCCAGCTGAGCACAGGCATTAAATGATCGGCGGAAATGCACACAGACTTTCCTGCCCTGTTTCAGGACATCCTGTAAGCCCGGGTACCTGCCCAAGAACAGCTGCACCACCAGGTTAAGGACATGAGCCACACAAGGCGCATGGGTCAGTTGTCCCTGTCGGAGGGCGGAGAGGAGGTTGGTGCCATTGTCGCAAACCACCATTCCTGGCTTAAGCTGGCGTGGCGTCAACCACCTCTCGGCCTGCCCCTGCAGAGCTGACAAAACATCTGCCCCAGTGTGGCTCCTGTCCCTCAAACAAACCAGCGCAAGCATGGCATGGCATCGTTTTGCCTGCGTACTTGCGTAGCCCCTGGAACGCCTACGAAGCACCGCTGGTTCTGAGGACAAAGCACTGGAAGAGGACATGGAGGAAGAAGAAGAGGAGGGGGTGGAGGAGAGAGGTGTGTCACAACCAATAGTAGCATTTTGGAGGCGTGGTGGCGGAACAACCTCCAACACTACTGCACCTTGTCCTGCATCCTTCCCAGCTGCCAGAAGAATGGGCCGTGAAAGACAGGTAACGTCCCTGTCCATGCCTGCTGGACCATGAGTCAGTGGTAATATGCACCTTACCGCTGACCGCCCTGTCCAGCGAGGCAAGGACATTGCCTTCCACATGCCGGTAGAGAGCCGGAATCGCCTTCCGAGAGAAAAAGTGGTGTTTGGGGACCTGCCACTGAGGAACCGCACATTGTTCGAGTCTACCAACTGAAAAGGCAGCAGTTGAAGTTCTAGCAATTTAGCCAAGCTAGCATTCAACAGCTGGGCATGTGGATGGCTGGGAGTGAACTTCTTTCTGCGGTCCAGCAGCTGGGGCAGGGACATTTGATTGCTATAATCGGACATGGGTGTACTGCTAGCAGAGTGCCCGGAAGCACTTGGCTGTGACACACCTAATTCTACACCTTCATTCCTCTCAGAGCAGGTTTCAGAGAGGACTGAAGGTCTAGTGGGGTTGGAGATCCCAGCTGATGAGGAGCAAGGAGAGGTCTGCTTTGTTCTTTGGTGTGGGTCTTTGAGGTACGCTTGCCAACGAGCTGCATGGCAGGTCAACATATGTCTGGTCAAGCATGTGGTGCCCAAGCGGTTGATGTTTTGGCCACGCAAGATACGCTTGAGACATATGTTGCAAATAGCAGCAGTGCGATTTGATGCACTCGTCTCAAAAAAGGCCCTCACCAAAGAACTTTTAGAATAACGTGCAGAGGCAGCGCCCTGCACAGGCGGAGCTCTGCGGTGTAATTCAGTCAGTGTGCTGCTCCTAAGCTGGCCCCCGGAGGGCATCCTGCCGCGTTGGACATGTGCCTCATCCTCCTCCTCCTCTCTCCTACCAGGCACCCACGTCGAGTCAGTGCCCTCATCATCCCCTCCCTCTTCATCGCTGGAGCAAACCTGGCAGTATGCTGCAGCTTGTGGAACATGACTGCTAGATTGCTGTCCTTCTTGAGCATCCCCTCTCTCTGCGCTCACGCTACTGCCTTCCTCTAGCTGAGTATCATCATCAGAGCCTACAAAACACTGGGCATCCTCCTGGAGCATGTACCCAACACTGTGCTCAAAGAGTTCAGGAGACTCCTCAGGAGGATGTGGTGGGTCTAGGGAAGGATTCACTGATGATAACATTGAGAGGAGGGAAGATGATGCGTTGGCAGCTGCTTTGCTAGTACCCTGAGCCTGGGTGAGAGAGGATGAGGAGGAAGAAGAGGGCTTGGTCATCCACTCTACCAAGTCTTCGGCATGTTGCGGCTCAACATGTCCAGCTGCCGAAAAGAAGGACAAGCGTGTCCCATGGCCACGTGCTGATGATGACGATGCACCGTGTCCATGACCAGCACTGTTGTCTCTAGACACAGAGCCTACTTGCCCTCTTTTATCAGCTCGCGCCTGTCTGCCTCTCCTTCCAGACATGGTAATGGCCTGAAGGGAGATAGGAAAACCAGCAATTGGGTAGTGTATATTGTGCTGGAGGCACACACAACACCCACTAACTCCTGCAGATGGCAGATGGCTCAATTAGAGAAGAGTTATATAGGTGGATATAACGGTGTATACTGCGGTCAGGGCACGCAGACAGCACGCACAGTCTCCTACAACTGACTGCAAGCTCTATTTAAAAAGAGCAAGATAGCTAGCTATATAGGTGGATATAACGGTGTATTCTGCGGTCAGGGCTTGCAGACTGCATGCACAATCTCCTACAACTGACTGCAAGCTCTATTTAAAAAGAGCAAGATAGCTAGCTATATAGGTGGAAATTTTTATTAAAATAAAACTGCTACTGATTTACATAATCAAGAACTTAAGAAAAACTCATACTTGAGCAAAAAAGAACTAAAGAACAACTTGCACAAATACTTTTAGATAGACAGGATCTATTCAAACTGCCCATATCAGACGATCCTTAATCCCATGATCATCTGGGAAAGAGAAAAAAAAAAAAAATTCCTAATCATTATTCAAACTATATACATTTATATTACATACCCCCTATAGGCAGGAACGTAACGAAACTGACGGTGCATACCATGTTTTTAAAATTAAGTTGCCCAAAAGCTAAAAAAAAGGGGTGAAAGGACAGACAGACCCCCACCTAAGGAAAAAAAGGGGGAGATCATCAAGGTGGCCGGAAAGAGAACCCTCTCCACAACCTAGCACACCTTTCCCTACCCATTCTTTCCCCCTCAAGAAACCTCACCTTACCCAATTCCCGAATGATATCACCCGCCACCTCGTGCATGGGCAGGAACTTGCCCCTAGTGGGCACTAAACACAGAGCGTGCCAAGTGTAGTAAAGGCATATGACACTAACTAAAAACAGTGATGATAACACAAAACCCCTCCGGGCTCTGAAGTCACCGTACACCCTCTCAGAATAGGCAAGGGCCCGGAGACGGGGATAGCCGATGGCATCTCCAACCTCCCCCAGAACCCCCAAGTTGAAAGGGCACTCGACAAAAAAGTGGTCCATGGTCTCTAGTACCCCACCACACTCAGGGCGAGGACAGCCTCTGTCCTCCGGGCTCCGGTACTTCAAGTTCGATCTCACATAGAGTCGTCCATGGAACGCCCTCCATGCGAGATCCCAGAACTTGGCAGGAATTCTCTTGGAATTCAGGAGGGCTAGTCCCTCCCTGAGAACCCTGTCTGGACAGTCCCTTAAGGCCAGTGGTCTCAAAACGTCTGAGGCCATGACCCTCTGGTACAGCTCTCGCCGGCCCAGGGAGCCTATCTCTAAGGCCGTTATCCTCCACCGCCTTAGTACCTTCAGGGCGGTTGGGACATAGGCGGGGAGGTACCCATGGGACCTCCGAAAGTCACCCGGGCGACCGCCCCCCTCCCACCTGCTCAGGAACACCAGGAACCAATTCTTACATGAACGTTCCCACAGAGAGGGCTCGTCCACAAAAATGGATTGCAGATTGAACTTCAGGAACACCACAGTAAAGAAAACCACGGGGTTGATCATGTCCAACCCGCCCTCCCCTCTCCGTTGATACGTGACCTCCCTTTTTATCAGGTTCAGTCTGTTTCCCCACAAAAGCAGAAAAAACTGACCGCAGACCCGCGCATAGAGTGACTCTGGCAACAGACATGCGTAGCTGACATAGAGGAACTCGGGAAGCAAATAGGTTTTAACCAGGCTCACCCTTTCCCTCAACGACAGCTTCCAGCCTTTCCAGGAGTTGACTTTCTGGGTGGCACTTACCAACCTGCGCTCCCAATTTAGCTTGGGATAATCACCCTGGCCGAAATAAATGCCTAAGATCTTAACTTCTGGTCGGGGCGGGGGAAAAACGTCCGGGAGGGCGAACTGCTCACCCTCCCTTCCCAACCAGAGAGCTTCACTCTTGTCCCAGTTGACCAACGAACCAGACGCCTCGGAGTAGCCTCCAATCTGTGTTTCCACAAAATGGGCCTCCTCTCGGCTAGCCACCACCACCGAGACGTCGTCCGCGTAGGCCACCACCTTCACCGCCTTATCCGGGCCACTGCTGGGCTCCGTCAGGACCCCCCTCAGCTGCCCACAGTCTAGCCTTCTTACGAAGGGGTCAACTGCGAAGACATAGAGCAGGGGACTCAGCGGACAGCCCTGCCTAACACCAGAGTCCACCGGAAAGGTAGGACCCACCTAACCATTAACCAGAGGGAAGCTCTCGGCCCCTCTGTACAAAGTCCTGAGCCAATCAATAAATTGATCAGGCAAGCCATATCTACCCAGGAGAAGCCAGAGGTACTCGTGGTCTACCCGATCAAAAGCTTTCGCCTGATCTAACGCCAGCAGATACCACCCGTCACCCGTTGCCCTGCACCTCTCCACAGCCTCCCGGACGTTAAGGACTGCAATAAAGGTGCTACGGCCGGGAACTGTGCAGTGCTGGGAGGCAGACAGTAGCTCGCCTGCAACAGCAGACATACGCGTAAACAAAATCTTTGCCAGAATCTTTCTATCCGTGGAGAGGAGGGCGATAGGGCGCCAATTCTCTACCACGGACGGATCCTTCCCCTTGGATAGAAGGATCAAAGCTGACCTTCTCATCGAGGGAGGGAGCAGGCCAGACGCCAAACACTCACTGAACACCTCCCTCAGACAAGGAGCCAAAAGGCTCTTAAAGGCTTTATAAAATTCTGCCGTGAGCCCATCAGGCCCTGGCGACTTTTTTAGAGACAACGAGTCAATAGCCTGCTCAATTTCGGCCACTGAGATCTCTTCCACCAAGGAGTCCGGGGGGTCAGACCTCACTTCAAGCGGAGTCCCGTCAAGAAATTCCTTGGCTCTCCTCAGATCCAACGGCTTCTTCCGAAGGATGTCTGAAAAATGGGCTCTGATGATCCCCAAGATGCCCGGCTTGGACCTTACCAGGGAACCCGAGGGATCTCTCAGTCCATGTATGACCTTCCTACTCACTGCGTCCCCACAGCTTTTGTAGGGATCTGGGTTGGTGAACTTCCCGTAATCCCTCTCCAGCACCAGGGAGGCGAGACGGTCATACTGACACTCCTTCATCTGGAGCTTCAGATCCGAGATCTGGTCCTGAGGGCCACCATCAGAAACCAAGCGATCTGGCTGCCTGCGTAACTTCTGGTAGGCCTGATACCGAGACGCTGCCCGACGGCTCGAAACTTCCCGGAAGAAGCCCTCCGATCTCTTCTTCACCACTTCCCACCATTCCTGGCGGGAGAAGCCGCTCTCAAGGAGCGAGGCTTGTTCTAAAAAGAAGTCCTCATAGGCCGATCTGATTTCAGGGTCCTCAAGTAGCGACCCGTTTAGTCGCCACAGACCCCTTCCTTTCTGAGGGGTGTCCGCCACATTCAGAGTAACCGATACCATACGGTGATCAGAGAATTCAACCGCATGCAGCGCAGGAGCTGCAAAGGACGAATCCTCCTTCAAAAAAAAACTATCTAACCTACTACTACAACTACCTCTGGAATATGTGAAACCAGTGAGGTTGGGGAAGTGGCGAACGTGCACATCCACCAACCCAGCTTCCCTCACTATTCTATTCAAAAAGATACTATCATATCCCAGAGGGCCTGAGGTGCCTGCCCGGTCCTTTGACCTGGTGACCATGTTAAAGTCACCACCAAAGACCCCCTGCTGGGATGTAAACAGGTATGGTTTCAGCAGGATGAGAAGGTCCTTCCTCCCCCTCTGGGACTGAGGTCCATAAAAATTGATGAGGCGGAGGGATTCCCCCCTCACGACTGCATCCACAATCAAACACCTACCGATTTCTAATTCAATCACTCGTCGACAGGCCACCGAACCAGTCTTAAAAAGGACCGCAACACCACTGCAGGGCTCAGCCGCAAGAGACCAGAGGGAGGGCCCATGTCTCCACTCCCTCTTTGCTAGGTGCATCTCTGCCACAGATGCCAGCCAGGTCTCTTGCAAAAACAAAATGTCGGCTTCAACCCGGCCGAGAAAATCAAAGGCTGAAAATCTAGCCGCCGCAGAACGCACACTTGCGACATTAATGGTCGCAAGGCATATTGGAGCGGGTACCGCCATCCTTAGTGATTGAAGTTCCTCTCTATATTACATTTCTAAAAAGAATCAATCCTCCTCGGAGTCCGAGGAGGAAAGGATCCCGAATCTATTCCATA
This sequence comes from Lithobates pipiens, assembly GCF_037356315.1. Classification (NCBI taxonomy): domain Eukaryota; kingdom Metazoa; phylum Chordata; class Amphibia; order Anura; family Ranidae; genus Lithobates; species Lithobates pipiens. The sequence goes on along the minus strand of NW_027507748.1, from coordinate 403,725,450 downwards.
GGGCCAGTGAGGAGCCCCCCCCTGCCCTTGAACTAGTACTGGGCTGGGGGTCCTCACCACCCTCCTTCCCCAAACTCTTCCTCTTCCTCTTCTTTTTGGTTTTCTTCTCCCATTCCACCTCAGGAGGCTCCCTCCCACTTTCTTCATCGGACCTCCCACTGGAGATCTCCTTAATTCTCTTATTAACCCCCTTACCGGCCCCTGAGATGTCCATCGGGGCCACCCCTCCTGCACCAGCCTGCCGACCACTCACGGCCACCGAAGAGGCCGGAGGGGGCATTAGTATAGCCGCCTGATCCAGTGGCGGGTGCGGCTTACCTGCAGATTTTATTACTGAGGGGAGGGGGGAAGGGGGCAAAGGAGAAGAAGGGGAAACTGGGAGGGGGAGACCAGGGGGGGGAGAGGAGAAGGGGAGGGGGCGGGGGAAAGAGAGGAGGACGGGGGGGAAATGGGGGGAGGGTGATTTTTGGGGAGGGCTTTTTCGCCTTGGCCGGCTTCCCAGGTGTTTTTGTTGCCGTTGCCCCATCTGACACAGGGTCAGACATGGCCGGAGAACTCGCCGGCTCCCTCACTACACCAGTTCCTGTCCTTGATCCGCGCCTGGGGGGTCTGACCCTTTGAGGGAGGGGGGAACCCTCCCTCTGTGACCCTGAGGGATTGGGATCCCCACTTCGTCTAGGGACCCCCTCACCCTCCGGGCCTGGGGCACCCTCCTCAGCCCGGCACCCCCTGAACGCCTTGGGGGAACCGACTAAAGGGGTGTCCCATTTCCCCACAGAGGTTGCAGACAATAAGCCTGCAACCCTCAGGTGAATGGCCGAAACCATTACTCCTCACACAGCGGGGCATTGTGCAGTCCGCGCTGAGGTGCGCGGGACTGCCGCATTTGAAACAGCGACAGGACTGTCCAGGGTAGAAGACCAGGATTCGGTCTCTACCTATAAAGGCGCTGCCAGGTACATGCGCCACAGTATTATTGTGGCGCCTGAGCCAGATCCTGACCAACCACGCACCGGTCCAGACCCCGCGCTCATCCAAACTTTTCCTCAGCCCTGTCTGGAGCTGCCCGTACCCCGCCAGCCAGGTCGCGATGTCCTCAGGTGGGAGGGACTCGTTCCTGACCAGTACAGTCACTTTCTTTACCTCCTCCTGCCTCGAAAGAGGTATCACCCGGAAACTTTTCCACGGATCTGACTTCCTGACGAGCTCGTACAGTGTCAGGAAAAGCTCCATGGAGACCAAGGAGACAAAACTTACATCAAACTCCTTCGAGTTTGTGGGATGTATGACTGCAAATAAGTCCGAAACTTTAAAGCGCAGCCCCAGCAGATAGTCGATGACCTGACCCCTGCTGGGACATGCAGACGTCCCTTCCCACCTGAGCTGCACCACATTCCGTCTCTCAGGGCCCTCCGTACCCCTCGTCCAGGCCTGCGCACCCTGGGGCTGATCCCCAGGGGGAGCCCGGAAATTCTGGGCGCCAAACTGGCCGTACAGGGGACCCAGGGGGACCGAGGAACCTGCCACCTGTGCAAACGAGCGCCCATCCTTCAGGGCACCTAAGAGGTTTGCCTCCTCCTGTGTGCCCAAGATGAAAACTGGGTCTGTGGGGGAAGGGCCAGACCCCTGATGGACCGGACTCCCTGGCTCAGTACCTCTACCCACCGCATCCCCACCAACCGGCATCTCACTCCTTACCGCGGGGGAAGGAGCAGTACCCCCTACAGCTATATGATCCTGGGAGGGAGCCACCTCCATTTCTTCAGGACCCCGCTCCTGTGACCCCTCCAAACCCCGTATGAATTCCAGGGCCGAGCACTCGTTCCTCAAATCCCCCATCGGGGACTCACCCCAGCATGCTTGTCCTGCTGGAAGAAATCCCCCAGAGGACGCTAAAGCTGTTATCTCCAGGGAGGTCTCCGATACCACCGCCTCTCCTCCCCCAACGAGCGACACCAACGGCCCCTCTAGTTGAACCCCAGGTGTCCCCATTTCCGTTTTGGGCCCTCCCGGGACTTCCGGGGTCACCGCTGACGTCACTTCCGGTTCCCGGAAGACGATGAGGTTACTTCCGGTCGCGTCTCCCGGTACCGGAAGTGACGCACCAGCTCCCATCCTACCACTCCTCCCAGTGTCAGCAGAAGATGCTTGTCCACAATGTCTATCCGAGACTGCACATGTGTCCGTTCCCATCAGCACCTCCCCCTCTCTCCATGCGAACGCGGCGGGGGCCGCCATTATGGCCGGTTTTCCTCGCACCGCTATGGATCTGGCGGGAGTCGTCGAGGTCACCGGGGGGGCCCCGGAGGGGGGTCGGACTGCATTCTCCGCTGGGGACCTCTAACTATTGGCCTTCACTGGCCCCTCCGACGGCTCTCTGGTGAGGACCACCAACAGTTTCCTGTTCCGCTGACTGTGACTTGCATCTCCACCGGAGCTTTTACGTGCTTCATCGGGTACCCTACCCGGATCCTCCTGGACTGCGGCCATAGGCATAGCAGGTGTTAACACAGGAATCCGGGGACCCTCCGCACTGACAACTCCGGGGGCCATACTTTCCTGACAGGCCATGGATTTGTTGTCTCCGAAAAACGCTACTTCCACTGGGGTCTGTGGCACTGTTGCATCAGGTGAGAGTTTCAGGGGGGACTTCAGGGGGGTATTTCCCCGTCTCACCGCCTGGGTTCCTTCCTGGCTGGCTTTTAGAAGTTCTTTCTTCACCTCTGCCAAAAACCTTCTCTCACCCTTTCCACGTTCGCAGAGACCGCCCAGCAGCCGCCAGAGGTCCCTGCATTCATGCTTCAGGCCATCTATGGTCTCCCTATATTCGCCCCGTTTGCTGCTGGCTGAGCGGTCCCTGCGATTTCGTAGGACGGCCAGTCGCTCTGAGCGTTGTACATAAGCTGCCCCAGCCTTCTGTATTAGGGTTTTTACCCTCTCTCTCCTTTTCTGGAGCTTGCTTGGGCCCTCTCCCGGCTGGGCCCAGGTCCAGTCCATTAACTCAGACTGTGTGACCAGGAATAACTTCTCCTCCCTGGAGAGGTCTCTCACCCCAGTGGGGGTTGTCTGAGACCCAGGCCAGGAAAGAGGCCCCGAGCCTGGGCTGGCCGATGCCATAAGGCCGGATGTCCAAGACAGCCGTGGTTCTCCACAGAGCTCCTCCACGCACGTCTGCTCTCTTGGAAAGTCTCTCCTGGTGTGTACTGCGTTCAGGGCACGCAGACAGCACGCACAATCTCCTACAACTGACTGCAAGCTCTATTTAAAAAGAGCAAGATAGCTAGCTATATAGGTGGATATAACGGTGTATTCTGCGGTCAGGGCACGCAGACAGCACGCACAATCTCCTACAACTGACTGCAAGCTCTATTTAAAAAGAGCTAGATAGCTAGCTATATAGGTGGATATAACGGTGTATTCTGCGGTCAGGGCACGCAGACAGCACGCACAATCTCCTACAACTGACTGCAAGCTCTATTTAAAAAGAGAAAGATAGCTAGCTATATAGGTGGATATAACGGTGTATTCTGCGGTCAGGGCACGCAGACAGCACGCACAATCTCCTACAACTGACTGCAAGCTCTATTTAAAAAGAGCTAGATAGCTAGCTATATAGGTGGATATAGCAGTGTATACTGCGGTCAGGGCACGCAGACAGCACGCACAATTTCCTACAACTGACTGCAAGCTCTATTTAAAAAGAGCTAGATAGCTAGCTATATAGTTGGATATAATGGTGTATTCTGCGGTCAGGGCACGCAGACAGCACGCACAATCTCCTACAACTGACTGCAAGCTCTATTTAAAAAGAGAAAGATAGCTAGCTATATAGGTGGATATAACGGTGTATTCTGCGGTCAGGGCACGCAGACAGCACGCACAATCTCCTACAACTGACTGCAAGCTCTATTTAAAAAGAGCTAGATTGCTAGCTATATAGGTGGATATAACAGTGTATTCTGCAGTCAGGGCACGCAGACAGCACGCACAATCTCCTACAACTGACTGCAAGCTCTATTTAAAAAGAGCAAGATAGCTAGCTATATAGGTGGATATAACAGTGTATTCTGCAGTCAGGGCACGCAGACAGCACGCACAATCTCCTACACCTGACTGCAAGCTCTATTTAAAAAGAGCAAGATAGCTAGCTATATAGGTGGATATAACGGTGTATTCTGCAGTCAGGGCACACAGACAACAACCACTACAGAAGAGCAAGAACGCAAAATCGGCCGATAATGAACGGTGTATACTGTGTTGAAGGTACACAGAACACCCACTAACTCCTACAGATGCCAACACACTACACAAGGCCGCCGCACTGGCAGACTTAGATAGTGTGGGGCGTGTACTACACAGCCTGAGCTATGATTGGCCACAGGCATTCTGCCTGTGGCCAATCATGGCTCTCCTCGCTGCCGGCGCTGTGATTGGCCAAGCATGCGGAGTCACAGTGCATGCTTGGCCAATCATGAGCCAGCAATGCACTGCGATGGTGCAGTGCATTGTGGGCCGTGAGCGCCACATGAATTTGGTGCGAACGGCCCATAACGTTCGGTATTCACCGAACGGATGAACAGCCGATGTTCGAGTCGAACGTATGTTCGACTCGAACACGAAGCTCATCCCTAGTTGCTAGTAATATACTAGTTAAAGAAAAAAATAAATGTTTGAAGTTTCAAGCATTTAATACTACTTAACATAAAAAATTGAGCATGATCTACTGCACTACACAGACTAATACATTTCTGTACAATTTATCAAAGATCATACAAAGCTGTAGCAAATTTAAAAAATAAAAGTAAAAAAAAACTGTCTATTGCAGGGTTAGGCAATCTATTGAGCACAGTGTGCCCAAAAATGTTTTCAAAGAAATTGAGCGTGATGACTTTATAACAAAGAAATTGCAACTTCACACTCTCAATCACAAAAATAATTTTTTATTAGTAGTGAGAAATTAACATCACTCCTCAGATCAGCCCCAATTCCCACAACTTCACATTTCAGACACCCCCAATTCCTGCACCTTCACACTCCAGATCACCCCCAATTCATGCACCTTCACACCTAAGATCAGCCCCAATTCATACACCTTAACACATCACTGTCCCCCCTGCCCCACCAAAGTTCCAACTCTCTCATCTGCCCCAGCACTGTACCTCTCTGCATATCTGTTCCATCACCGTACCCCCATGTTCTTCTGTCTCACCTCTGAACCACCTTCTCTAAAAGGGTTAGGGACTTTCTTCTGCATTTCTAGCACATAGAGCAGCCCATTGAAATGATTGCGCTGCCCTACATGTGACCTACATCTTTATCCACCCTGTCAGTACACCTTTACATCCTAAAACCCCTGCTAACCTCTGCACCTCCCCCATCCTCTCCACTCCAACCCTCCACCCCTTTAACTCTATCTGCCTCCTCTGCTCATCTTTGCATCCACCTTCCTTACCTCTATACCTCCTCGTTGCTCAGCTGTGCACCCAAAACTGTAATTCCTTCTCTGCCTACCTCTGCACACCTCTCACTACCCACCCCCCCTCCCACCACCACCAATTTGCTTACCTTTGCAGGACAGGCTGATGTTAGACTTAATGACCACAGTGACAGGCAGAACATTCAAGCATGCCCCTTTATCTCCCCAGTGGGCAGCATTCAGTATAGGTGATGGTGGATATGACCCCACAACAATGACGTGAATTCAGGGGAGGGAGGTGAGGCAGAGCCTCACCTGCCATGAACATAAAAATAAATAAAAATAAACAATCGATCTTCGAGGGTCAGCGCCGCCTGTTAGAAGCTACATACAGAGCAGCCAGTTATATACAAACTGACGCACTCTGTTTGAAGCAGACTGAGAGGATTGGCTCACAGTGCCTCTCCTCACTTCTTGTCAGAGGCACTCAGCGCAATGGACAGCTTGTAGTCTTGGACCAATAGTAAAGTACCATAGGCCCAAGCTGTCCAATAAAAATGCTGCAGTGAAGGCACGCCTCTCACTGCAGTGTCAAAGAAGGGGGCATGTGTCTAAAAGTCACGGACTTCACTATATACTCTGAGCTGTATTATATATACTACACAGACTGCACTATATACTCTAAACTGTATTATATATACTTTACAGACTGACTGCACACTACACTACCTGCCTAATCTCCATTCATTCACTATATAAGACCGCTGTGTAAGCAGTAGCCTTGTGTGGGGTGTGGACTTAGCCCTTGAGCCATGGTTGGCCAAAGGCACCCTGCCTTGGGCAAATGATAGCTCTCACAGCATATTGCGCTGTGATTGGCCAAAGCATGAAGGTCAGCTGCATTTGGCCAATCAGCAGCCATCAATGCACTGTGATTTTGCACTGCGGTGGGCGAACTTGCAGTGAGTGCTCCATATGTTCGTTTTGTTCCATGAACAAATTGTTTCAGTAATTCAATTCAAAAAGTGAAACTTATTTATTGTATAGATTCATTAGACACAGAGTGATATATTTCAAGCATTTCTTTCTTTTATTTTGATGATTATGGCTTACAGATAGTGAAAATCCAAATTTAAGTATCTCAGAAAATTTGATTAATACATAAGAACAAAAAAAAAATTTTAATACAGAAATATTGGCTTTATAAAAAGTATATTCATGTACAGTATAATATGCACTCAGTACTTGGTCAGGGCTCCTTTTGCATGAATTACTGCATCAATGCGACGTGGCATGGAGGTGATCAGACTGTGGCACTGCTGAGGTGTTATGCCCAGGTTTCTTTGATAGCGGCCTTCAGCTTGTCTGCATTGCTGGGTCTGGTGTCCCCCATTTTCCTCTTGACAATACCCCACAGATTCACTATTAGATTTAGGTCAGGCGAGTTTGCTGGCCAATCAAGCACAGTGATTCCGTGATCATCAACCAGGTACTGGTACTTTTGGCAGTGTGAGTAGGTGCCAAGTCCTGCTGGAAAATAATAAAATCATTTCCATAAAGCTGGACAGCAGAGGAAAGCATGAAGTGCTCTAGAATCTCCTGGTAGAGGGCTGCGCTGACTTTGGACTTCATAAAATGCAATGGACCAAGACCTGCAGATGACATGGCTCTCCAAATCATGGTCCTACCCCACCACTGGTCAAAATTTGAGGCTCCTACAACTTATAGTACATTGTACATTGGTACATTGTGGCAGGCTGCTCACTGACCAGCCTGCCACAATGTATCATTACTAGTAATTAGCTGAGTGTACCTGGGTTCATTTTGAGGCAGGTTCACAGAGCATGACTAGATCTTGGGTGTCAAATCTGTACCCAATGTCAGGACAAGGTCATCTAGAGCCCAGGGCAAACATACCAAACTTTATCAACAATCATTCAAAAGAATATTCATTCCTTTTAATGTCTTTGCATAGGCTGGTGCCCCATACAAGTGCCTTCCGGTGGTGCACAAGATACTTGTATATGTAGTGCCGGGCTCCTGAAGAGCATGCGCTATGTTTTTGTCAATTTAAATATTCCTAAGACCATAGCTGGGCTTTAGGGTTACTTGTGATAAATTATGGTCTCAGTATCAGTTTGGTTGGACTGAACGCAGTCATGTTGGACGCATTGGGCGCCAATCTTTCTCGGAACCAGCGGGTGCGTTGTCTTACTGTGGATTCTGGGAAAGGGTACTTAAGGTACTGAGGTCATGTGGTTTGAGGTTCTGGTCCACAAGTATGTTCTGACTCAATGGTCCTGGTCCTCCTGACCAGCCCCCAGAGGCCCTCATGGCCTGGGGTGCGGATCCATCAATTTCCGAGTCTCGGGGCTGGCTAGCCTGAGGCACAGAAACTGGAAGGAGGGTTCCAAGGTGGTCCGGTGCCGTCTCGGTTTTGGAGAGGCCCAGCAATTGAAAACGCAACCAGTGGAGGACTCTTCAGAAGAGGGCCACGCACAAGGCTGGCTGCTCAGCAGAGCCTGGAAGCTAAGCTGGAAAGGACACCAGGTGAATCCACACTCATACAGTATCACCAGACCAGCTACGAGATACTGGTACCGTATGAAAGTTCTCTAATTTCATCCTTCAGTTACAACCAAGTCTGTGAGAGAGGCTTTTCATTCTAAAGTTCTACAACCAAGTCTGTGGCAGAGACATTGCTTTATCTGAATCACCTGTTGGTTGCTAAATTCACCAAAAGGGGATTTATCCAATAGTTGTAATATCCAGTTGTAAATGGCTATTCCCTGGATTGCGTAGAGAGAGACATTCAAGTGTCAGCAGTTCCAAGACTACCTGAGCTTTCCTACCTATACCCTCTATTCCCTACTGAGAGACTGTGTTTTGTTCAACGTTTTGCAAATAAAAATTCCTAAAGTGTATGCAGTGTCAGTCTCTGCAGTTCATTGGGCTACCTACCTCGGGAAACCCCTAGACGCACACAAGGTCAAGAAAATAACGGTAAGCCCAAAATTAATCAGCCGCTCCTTTGGGGGTCAGTGCTACATATATAAAGAAATGATTACCACTGTGTCTTCTTATCCTTAGGATCCAGAATATTGTGAATGTGTCTCCTCTAATCAGCTGGTAACCTTTGCTTTATGCTGCAGTCTGCATGAATGTTGTGCCAGCCTTTCAGAAACATATGAAAGTACTTGGCTCAGATGCAGGACTGAAAACATTTTATTAACAAAGTTTTGATGATAGGAATATTTCACACCTATCTGACAGGCACTAACTTATTTATAGTTTCTGACAGTCCACATTCCACTTGACAACAACATGCTTCCTGAAAATGTAAGAATAAACTGCATCAGAAGATAAGATATTAAAGGGGTTGTAAACCTTTGTGTTTTTTCCCCTTAATACATCCTATGCATTAAGGTGAAAAAACACCTAGCAGTGACCGCCCCAGCCCCCTTCTTTTACTTACCTGAGCCCTGGAACTTGACCGGGTGGGGACGCATCTCTCTGTCCGGGGTGCTTGGCTCTTGATTGGATAGATTGAAAGCAGTGTAGCCATTGGCTCCTGCTGCTGTCAATCAAATCCAATGACGCTTCCAGTAGAAGCGCTCTTCCGAGGGGGTTACCTTGCAGGCACACTCCAATAGTCCAGCATTCGGCATCCATAGCCGCCGAATGCATGACTTGGCCCTGGGCCTGTAAGGTAACCCCCTCGGGAGAGCGCTTCTCCTAGGGAGTTATCTGATGTGGGGAGGAGCCGAGAGAGCCGCCGGGGGACCCCAGAAGATGAAGTTCGGGTCCACTCTGTGCAAAACGGGCTGCACAGTGGAGGTAAGTATGATATGTTTATATTTAACCACTACAATACAGGGCACTTTCGCCCCCTTCCTTCCCAGCCCAATTTTCAGCTTTCATCGCTCTAGCACTTTCAGTGACAATTGCGCGGTCATGCTACACTGTACCCAAATGAAATTTTTATAATTTTGTTCGCACAAATAGAGATTTTTTTTGGTGTTATTTATTCACGACTCCGTTTTTTTATTTTTTGCAATATAAGAGCAAAAAAAGCGAAAATTTGGAAAAAAAGCAATATTTTCTTTTTTCTATTTTAAAAGAAATCCAATAAAATCTAATTTTGTCATAAATTTAAGCCAAAATGTATTCTGCTACATGTCTTTGGTGAAAAAAATTCCGTTAAGTGTATAATAATTGGTTTGTGTGATCACGGACATATGTACGCAAATGATCATGTACATATGTGTGCAGGTGATCACATACATATGTGTGCAGATAATCATTGGGACATGTGATTTTAGTGGGACATATGTGGGGGACATATTTTTATTATTAGGGACATGTGTTTTTATTATTTGGGGACATGTATGTTTTGGGGACATGTGTGTTTTGGGGACATATGTGGGGACTGTGTTTACACTGTGTTGTGTGTTGTGTGTTTACACTAGACTGATGATCAGTGAGTAAAAAGCTGTAAAAAACAGCTCATACTCACTGATCATCAGCCGGCTGCAGCGTTCTGTTCTCCTCTCCTCAGCGATGACTTCCGTGTGAGGAGAGGAGAGCTGATTGCCTAGCAACCGGCTGTTTGTTTACATCACATGACGGCCGTGATTGGACACGGCCTTCATGTGATCAGGAGGGCCAATCACAGAGCCCTCCTGCCGATCTGAGATGTGCCGTGTCCGGGTGACACGAGCACATCGGGATCGTGCCGCTGCGCGGGCACGCGCGCGCGATCCCGCTACTTCTGAAGGATGTTCCTGAACGTCCTATCAGAAGTAGACGACTCCCACCCGGCCGTATATATGCATTGGCCGGATGGGATGTGGTTAAAAAAAAAAAACCCCTTACAATCACTTTAAATCTCTCACAAGTGTTTCCTATAAATGTTAAACATCAGACATTGACTGGTGTAAGAGGAAACATCCTTCAAGCATGAAACAACTTAAAGTGTTCTGCAATTACAGTAACAGTTATTTTCAAACAGGGCTATGTGGAACCTTAAGGTTTGCTAGGGTTTTTTGAACTTTGGCTGATTAACAACTGATGGTATCAGCTTAATTCCACTGCCAAAGCTACTTGGCAGAGCCAGCAGCATGACAATAATCTTCTTAGCTGCTTGTAATAGTGGCCATTCTGATCACCTCTAAAAGGAGGGCATTCTTTCCACTGACCACAAATGTAAGGGGTGTTTTCCCAATGACCCCTGGTGATCTGGTTTCTGCAGTGGTTCTCTGACACCTGAAAATTATTTTAAGGTTTCCTCTATCATAAGAAGGTTGAGAGAGGCAAAAGTGGACTGCCATCTAGTCATGTCCTATTAAAGCCATTTTCTATAAAAAGATCATCCTCTGGTTTTGAGTAGTTCACAAATGCCACAGAATTCTTTTAACAAGCTAGGCACACAATAGGAACATTGTAAACAAAAACTCTAAGGTTAATGCTGTACAAGAAATAAAAAAACATTTATGAAAATAACTAAAAGCAGCCAGCACCAAAAAGTCTAATACTAAACTCAAATGCAATGTGATAAATGAATATGCAGCGCTAATATAATGCAATACTAAATAAATTGATCAAAAAATAATAATGATGAAAAATCTCTCAACTAAGCAAACTAAAGCAGATACCACACAAAAATTGCTAAACAGTGATACTGCAAATAATAAATTGGTTGGAAATAAAACAACCAATGCATATAAATGATAAATTAACTCTCACCTAACAAAACTAGGACAAGTAACGTAAAAAATATGCAGGTGATATGTAATAAAACATAAAAACCACAAAATTTGATGTTATAAATTATATATAAAAATAACAAGAAAAATAATTTTTACAAGTCACTAATGAAAGAAAACATGTAAGCAAAGTCCCAAATCCAATAAAAACAGTTCAAATGGAAAAAACAATGAAAGTCCATATAGAATGTGAAGATAAAACTCAAAAAAACTGCTTACATGTTTTCTTTCATTAGTGACTTGTAAAAATTATTTTTCTTGTTATTTTTATGTATAATTTCTAACATCAAATTATGTGGTTTTTATGTTTAATCACATATCACCTTTATATTTTTTACGTTATTTGTTCTAGTTTTAAGTGAGAGTTAATTTCGCTATCATTTATATGCATTGGTTGTTTTATATCCAACCAATTTATTATTTGTTGTATCACTGTTCAGCAATTTTTGTGTGGTATCTGCTTTAGATTTCTTAGTTGAGAAGTTTTTCACCATTATTCTTTTTTGATCAATTTAGTATTGCATTATATTAGAGCTGCATCTTAATTTATCACACAATAGGAACAGAAGAATCTGAAGTGTTGCTATTGGTGAAAGTGGTAAAATTGAACCCCAGTTTTGGACAGAATGCATCCAAGTTGCGAATTTGTATTGAATTTTTATAGAAAATTATACTGCTGCATTTTGAAAAGGAGAAGGGGAAGAGGAGAAGGCTAACGCCTGGTACACACAATGAGATTATTGGACGAATGAGCGTCCGTTTTTTTTTTTTTTTTGCATGCTAACCTCATATCAAAAATGAAGAGTTTACTAAAGTTACAAAAATTCTCATATGACAGAATAAAAATTCGGAAGTGATATAATGTGTTGTATTGTATTTTCAAATGACAACTGTACTGATTAAATAAAACAATCCAATCTGGTATCATATGAGAAAAATGTCATGCTTGTCCCATCGGATAATTTAGCATGAATTGTCCTGATCAGGTCTCAAAAGGTATGGACTAACGATTATTATATGATTGCATGATTTTCTGATTGTCTGTAGGGGCCATAGGTAATCTGCTGACAGCACAAACCAATTTACAGCCATCATTATGACACTTGCTCTGGCAGCAGCAGCAAGTGGGTTCCAGCCACTGACATGCAGCAGCAAGTGGGTTCCTGACACTGACTTGCAGCAGCAAGTGGGTTCCTGACACTGACTTGCAGCAGCAAGTGGGTTCCTGACACTGACTTGCAGCAGCAAGTGGGTTCCTGACACTGACTTGCACCAGCAAGTGGGTTCCTGACACTGACTTGCACCAGCAAGTGGGTTCCTGACACTGACTTGCACCAGCAAGTGGGTTCCTGACACTGACTTGCACCAGCAAGTGGGTTCCAGACACTGGCTCTGGCAGTCTAAGTATGACCTTACTTACACCACCGCTGTATAGCTATCTGGAAGCCTCAGGAGTCATCTGTTTTATGCATATGGTTTGTTTAATGCTAGATCAGTTTGAAAATAATTTAATGAAGGTCATTATTGGGGTGTTATGGTACTTTAATACTGCCTTTTGCACAACAAAACCTATTGTTGTAAGTATGGAAATTATGTTTTGTAATTCACCAATATATTTTCTTATTGAACAGCTATTTGTAAATGGAAAATGCTTTAATATATTTATACCACAATTTCTAAAACACATCTTGTGCAGTCTAGAAATGTGGACAATGAAGTTTTAAAAATGATATTCATAGGACAGGAAAATGTATTTTAATGAACTGAGATGAATGTTTCCTTTTGAAGATTAATATAACAAACCCAACCACATGGGTACTTTCATCTACATCTAGATGTTTTGAGAAGAATACTTTAAGTTAGTATGTTTGAATAGATGATGACCCCTCATTAAGAAGATTTATAGCTTCAAGTAAAGAGATACAAAAAGATATTTCAAGACATAAACCGGATTGTTAACTTTGTGGAAATTAAAATAGTCTGATTTAAGTTTAAACATGGAAAATTCCACTTTAAAATAACAGAACAGAACTTGAAGTACAGTGGATAGACAGACAACAATAATCACTACAATTATCTAATTTCCAATTGCAGGAATTCTGGACTGTAACATACCTTTGTGTGTGTCTATACATACATATAGAATTTAGAAAATATGAAAAATAAAGAATTGAGAAATTATGGAAAATATTGTTATTGCTATTTCCTTTGCAATATATAGCCGAGGTGATTTAGTAAATAAGAATGGTTTGCAGATGTTTATGAGATTTGTATACTAAAGTATATCAAAGAGTGGCAAACATGAAATCTCCCTTTTGTAGTCAGCTTGTGGCTAACAAACATAAAAGCACAGATGTGCATATTTTACACCTACAGTGCTGACCATTAAACAGTTGATTTGGTATCTACTGGCTTGAAAATGAATTCCAGGCAATAAGAAAAAAAAGTCAGTAAGCCAATAATGTTATTTGTCAAACACGACTACCATATTAAAATCAGGTCTACTCTTTAATATGAGTTCTGGGTAATCCACAGTAACAAGAATTCATATCATGCTAAGGCAAAGTCAGGACATATTAACCACTTCCATACTGGGTCAATTCTGGCATTCCTCTCCTACATGAACAAATCATAATTCTTTTGCTCAAAAATTACTCAGAACCCCCAAACAGACCTTTATAAAATTGTGGTTGTTGCAAATTTTTATGAAACATGGTATTAGCACAGAAATTTTTCAAACGCAATTCACTTTCATGAATAAAAAACAAAAAACACAATATTTACCCCAATTTTTTATATATAATGTGAAAGATGATGTTACGCCAAGTAAATAGATACCTAACGTGTCATGCTTTAAAATTGCGTACAGGTTACCAGTTTAGAGTTACAGAGGAAGTCATGTGTCATGTACTAGAATTATTACTCTCACTCTAACGTTTGCTGTGATACCTCACATGTGTGGTTTGAATGTCGTTTACATATTCGTGCGTGACCTATATATGTGTTCGCTTCAGCGTGGCAGGGGGAGCTTATACCACTTAAGGACCAAGCCTATTTTTGACACTTATTGTTTTATAAGTTAAAATAATTATTTTTTTGCTAGAAAATTACTTAGAACCCCCAAAAATTATATATATATATATATATATATATATATATATATATTGTACAGGACGCCAAGGTTGGGTCCTGGACGGGTACTATGTGGCGCCTATATTCGGGATGTGGTCCCTTTAAGGGAATCATGGTAGGCCTCAGGGGGTCACCCAAAAATGGGTGATGGATTCCGGGTATAGTTTTCGGGAGAAGACTGATTTGCGGTCCTCTCTATATTTTTAAGAGAGATAGTTGGGACCCGGAATTTGGGAGGCTCTAAAGTGACATTTGGGTGGGAAAGAGCCTCCCTCCCTGACCACAGGGATTTGGCCCACAGGGGGTTAACGGCCTCCAGGAAGACAGACAGCCCATAAGACAGGAAGTGGACAGAGAGGTGGTGGTGAGGAGGAGAAGGAGATGAACACCTGTCTGAGGAGCTGTCTGGCTGTGTTGTATGTTTGCTATTTGCTGTTTTGGTGGCTGCAAAAAGATTCCTGCAAGGACTCTTTTTGGTGAAGATCTATCTACAGAACTGTAGGTGTTTTTCTTTTTATATTATTTTGTGCTGAAGATAAGCGGACTTTAATTTACAGTTTTTACATGCTGAAGAAAAGCTTTATTTTTGATTTAATTATAAATAAATATATTTTGGTTTCATCTGACAACGGTTTATGCACTTAATCCCGCGGAGCTAGTATCCCCAAACTTCACAACTGGTGTTTTGGATGCTGGCAAAAGTGCATTTGCAGCCGCAAAAACCGTTTAAAAACTGACATTTAAAAGAGACTGTGTACAAATTGCATGTCTTGGGTGAAGCCAGCCCAGACGCTGCAAGCAGCAGGCAAAGACATGGAGGAGGTCATCAGGGCTTTGGCACAAGCCACCGTGACCCAGCAGCAAGCTACCGTGACACAGCAGCAAGCTTTAGCAGACGCAAACCGTCGCCATGAGGAAGAGATGGCTCAGCAGCAGGAAAGCACACGGCTGCTAGCCGCCCAGTTTACTGCTCAGCAGGAGTCCACTCAAGCACAGGTGGCTGCCTTGCAGGAGGCAGTACAGAGGCTGGCTCAGGGACGTGAACAAGTGGCTGTTGCCGCTGGCAACCAGGTGTCTGTGAGGGCCAGCCATTTTTTACAAAAATTAATGCCCAGCGATGATGTAGAGGCCTTTCTCACCACCTTTGAGAGGATAGCGGAGAGAGAGGGGTGGCCCCGTGACCAATGGGCCGGTATTATCTCCCCTTTCCTCACCGGTGACCCGCAAAAGGCCTATTTTGACCTCCCAGCAGAACATATCAGCGACTATGAACGTCTGAAGGCAGAGATCCTGGCCCGCCTAGGAGTAACCACAGCTGTCCGGGCTCAGAGCGTGCATTGCTGGCGGTACAAGCCTGACCGACCACCCAGGTCGCAAATGCATGAACTGGTTCAGCTGGTTAAAAAATGGCTGCAGCCAGAAAAACTGTCAGGCCCACAGATGGTGGAACGAATAGTAATGGACTGGTACCTGCGGTCCCTGCCAGATGACCTACAGCGCTGGGTAAGCCATGGAGACCCCGCAACCGCTGACCAGCTGGTGGAGTTGGTGGAAAGGTACCCCGTGGTGGAGGACCTGCTTGGGCCTGCCAGGCGTAGGGAACCCACACCAAGGGCAACCAGACCAGCCATAGCACCTAGGAGAGACGCTGGGATCCGCAGAACCACATCATCTGCTACAGAACCTCAAAGGGTGGTTCCTGTCCCAAGAACAGGAGACCTACAGTGTTGGCGATGTCGGTCCTGGGGACATACCCGGGCGCAATGCCCACTTCAGGAGGAGCCTATGGACTGCGGAATTGGTCGGAGAAGCTCCTTCTATGTGCAAAGAGTCTGCACCACTCACCTGGATCCAATCGCAGGACAGTTCGAGTGTGAAGTGTGGGTGAACCAACTTCCTGCCAGGGCGCTACTGGACTCTGGTAGCATGGTAACATTGGTACATGCCAGGGTGATTGGGAGACTTGGCCCTGTAAGGAAAACCCTACGGGTAGTGTGCATCCATGGGGACACCAAGGAATACCCCATGGTTTCAGTGACTGTGTCCTATTGCCATATCTCAGTGACCCAAGACGTCGGGGTAGTGAGAAGTCTAATACATGACATTATAGTGGGGCGGGACTGTCCACTATTTTTCGAACTGTGGAGCCAGGTACAGATGGGGCTGCCAGGACAGCCAGGAGAGTCTGAGGAACATGGGCCTGAAAACCCCACAACCCACCCCACTGATACAGAGATACCTATTATTGATAAAGATACTGTAGAGAATATTAAGTTGAAGGATGTGTCTGTTTCAGGTTGCAAAACCGAGTTAAACTCTGAGGGGGGGGAAGACTTCCCGTTACAGGTTATGCTGGGGGAGGATGACGAGGACCTCTCCCCATTGCAGTCCCCGGTTGAGGAAAGTGAAGGGGAAACATCCTCAAGGCCAGTACACCCAGATCTAGATGTACCCAGGGGTGCGTTTGGCACCGCCCAGCTGCGGGATCCTACCTTGGTCAATGCCCGAGAGCAGGTTTCTGTTGTGGATGGGGTCTCACAAATGCCAGGAGCAGACCAGAGGTTTCCTCATTTTGCCTTAAAGGGGGACTTGCTTTATCGAGTGGCTGAAAGCCGTGGGGAAACTATAGAGCAGTTGCTGGTTCCCCAACCGTATAGGCGGATGCTACTCGATCTAGCCCACAACGATGCACTGGGAGGACACTTGGGGGCAGAGAAAACAGAGGCCAGGATAACTGACCGTTTTTACTGGCCAGGGGTGAAAGTTGAGGTTAAAAGATATTGTGCATCTTGTCCCGTTTGCCAGTTAACTGCCCCAGTGCCCCACTATAGAAGCCCTCTGGTACCCTTGCCAATTATTGAGGTTCCATTCGAACGGATCGCTATGGATCTCGTGGGACCCCTGGTAAAATCGGCAAGAGGGCACCAGTATATATTAGTCATCCTAGACTATGCAACCAGGTACCCAGAAGCAGTTCCTTTGAGGAAAACTTCCTCTAAAGCCATTGCCCGAGAACTATTTCAGATGTTTTCGCGAACTGGTTTTCCTAAAGAGATATTAACAGACCAGGGCACCCCTTTTATGTCAAAGATGATGGCGGACCTGTGCAAACTGTTCCAAATTAAGCAGTTACGGATGTCCGTCTATCACCCGCAGACTGATGGCCTAGTGGAGAGGTTTAATAAAACTTTGAAGACCATGCTCAAAAGAGTCGTCCAGAAGGACAGGAAGGATTGGGATATGTTACTCCCTGCCCTTTTATTTGCCACACGGGAGGTTCCACAAGCATCCACGGGCTTCTCCCCATTTGAGCTAGTGTATGGGCGACGGCCTCGGGGTTTGCTGGATCTGGTAAAAGAAACGTGGGAAAGTGAGTCCTCCCCACACAAAACCATAGTAGAGCATATCTCTCAAATGCGAGAGAGGGTGGCTAAGGTGATGCCGCTGGTGAGGGAGCACATGCAGAGGGCTCAGGAAGCCCAAAGAAGGGTGTATAACCGGTCTGCGAAAGTCAGACAGTTTCAAGTAGGAGACCGGGTGGCTGTCCTAATACCCACAGTGGAGAGCAAGTTCTTGGCCAAGTGGCAAGGTCCATTTGAGATAGAGGAAAAAGTGGGGGAGGTAAACTACAAGGTACACCAGCCAGGGAAAAGGAAACCATACCAGATCTACCACGTGAATTTGTTGAAACCCTGGAGAGACAGAGACCAGGTATCCGCGGTGGTAGCGGTACAGTCAGGAGACCATGCAGGGATCGACCTGGTGCAGGTGGCTGCTACCTTAACTAGACCCCAAACCCAGCAAGCAAAGGAATTTCTTCAAAGAAATAGGGACATGTTTTCAGGGTTGCCAGGACTCACTAATGTCATCGAGCACGACATTGTAACTGACCCCAAGGTAAAAGTGCGGTTAAAGCCTTACCGTATCCCAGAAGCTCATAGAGTGGCAGTGTCTGAAGAGGTGAAAAGAATGCTCGAGCTTGATGTCATTGAGGAATCGCAGAGCGAGTGGTCGAGTCCAACCGTGTTGGTACCCAAACCCAACGGCACTCTTCGCTTCTGTAATGATTTTAGAAAACTGAATGAAATCTCCAAGTTTGATGCTTATCCCATGCCACGGGTAGATGAGCTCATTGAGAGGTTGGGGCCAGCCAGGTATATTACCACGCTGGACCTCACGAAAGGGTACTGGCAGATTCCCCTGACCAAGGAAGCTAGGGAGAAAACGGCCTTCTCTACCCCGGAAGGCCACTTCCAGTACAAACGAATGCCGTTTGGTTTACACTCTGCCCCCGCTACGTTCCAAAGGGCCATGGACAAAACTTTGCGTCCACATCATCGGTACGCTTCGGTTTATTTGGATGACATCGTCATCTTCAGCCCTGATTGGGAGTCACATCTTCCCCGAGTTCAGGCAGTCGTAGACTCCCTGAGAAGAGCAGGATTCACCATAAACCCAGAAAAATGTGCAGTTGGGGTGGAGGAAGCCAAGTACCTAGGGTACATTGTGGATAGAGGGTTGGTAAAGCCCCAAATGAGCAAGGTGAAAGCCATACAGGACTGGCCCCGTCCCCCAACCAAGAAGCAGGTCAGAGCGTTTTTGGGCATAGTTGGCTACTACCGGAGGTTTATACCCAACTTTGCCACCATTGCTGCTCCCTTGACTGACCTGACCAAAGGCAGAAAGTCAGTGATGATAAAATGGAATAACGATGCCGAAAAAGCTTTTCAGAAGCTTAAGACGGCATTGTGCCAGGATCCGGTGCTTGTTGCTCCAGACTTTAATAAGGATTTTGTAGTACAGACAGACGCTTCAAATGAGGGGTTAGGAGCAGTCCTGTCGCAGGTAATCAACGGGGAAGAGCACCCCGTCGTTTTCCTGAGTAGAAAGCTGAGGGCAGCGGAGAAAAACTATGCGGTTGTAGAGCGGGAGTGTCTTGCCATTAAGTGGGCCTTGGACTCCTTGCGGTATTTCCTCCTAGGCAGAAGGTTTCGCCTGGTATCCGACCACGCCCCGCTGACCTGGATGAGGCAAAATAAACACCCGAATGCTAGAGTAACAAGGTGGTTCCTGTCTCTCCAGGAGTTCAATTTTGTGGTGGAGCATAGACCTGGGAGACTACATCAGAATGCTGATGCCCTCTCCCGGGTCCACTGTATGTTGTCAAATGGTGCCTCCAACACCTCCGCGTTGAGGCAGAGGGGGGGGATATGTACAGGACGCCAAGGTTGGGTCCTGGATGGGTACTATGTGGCGCCTATATTCGGGATGTGGTCCCTTTCAAGGGAATCATGGTAGGCCTCAGGGGGTCACCCAAAAATGGGTGATGGATTCCGGGTATAGTTTTCGGGAGAAGACTGATTTGCGGTCCTCTCTATATTTTTAAGAGAGATAGTTGTGACCCGGAATTTGGGAGGCTCTAAAGTGACATTTGGGTGGGAAAGAGCCTCCCTCCCTGACCACAGGGATTTAGCCCACAGGGGGTTAACGGCCTCCAGGAAGACAGACAGCCCATAAGACAGGAAGTGGACAGAGAGGTGGTGGTGAGGAGGAGAAGGAGATGAACACCTGTCTGAGGAGCTGTCTGGCTGTGTTGTTATGTTTGCTATTTGCTGTTTTGGAGGCTGCAAAAAGATCTCTGCAAGGACTCTTTTTGGTGAAGATCTATCTACAGAACTGTAGGTGCTTTTCTTTTTGTATTATTTTGTGCTGAAGATAAGCGGACTTTAATTTACAGTTTTTACATGCTGAAGAAAAGCTTTATTTTTGATTTAATTATAAATAAATATATTTTGGTTTCATCTGACAACGGTTTATGCACTTAATCCCGCGGAGCTAGTATCCCCAAACTTCACAATATATATATATATTACGATACCCTAGAGAATAAAATGGAGATCTTTGTAATACTTTGTCACACCGCATTTGCGGAGCGGTCTTACAAAAAGCAATTTTTGTTGGCAAAAATTCACTTTTTGAAATTAAAAAATAAGAAAACAGTAAAGTTAGCTGAATGTTTTTCTGTATTGTGAAAGATAATGTTCCGCTGGGTAAATTGATATGCAACATGTCATGCTTTAAGATTGCTGCCATAACAACGGTATTTAATGGCAAAATAGCGAGATATATCCATGGTGGGCAGTCTGGAACTTTTTTTTATTATTTTTATTTTATTTTTTTATTTTTATTTTAACACTTTCCCTTAGATTTTAAATTTTTTGATGGCTTTTATTCCTATTACAAGAACATCCCTTGTAATAGTAATAGGGCATGACAGGTCCTCTTTACAGAGAGATCTTGGGTCTATCATCTGCCAGCACCAGAAGTGACGTCATAGAGCTTGGGGGTGGACCATCTGTTCCCAGCTCTATGGTAACCTGGCACCCCTGCCAGATTTGTTCTCAGAGTTCCCGATTGCACAAATGAGCCCAGTGAAGCATGGGAGGGCGGCAAGGGGGGCGTCCCCTCCCTCAGGATGCTAAAGCAATCAAGCAGCTAAACAGCTGCTATGATGGCTTTTATGTGTGAAGGAATCATCGGCTGAAAGAAAGTATATCTGAATTATGCCTGTAGCTACATATGATGTCCTTGGGTTGGAAGTGGTTGATAAAGGTACACTCCAATCAAACATAACCAATATGCATAGAAACACACTTAGGGCCAGTTCACACCAGAACGGGGTGTGGGAAAATCAAGTTCCGAGTGCGTTTCCCACACCACATTCTAAATGCACTGCACTTGCGATCTGCACTGGGTGTCAGTGTTAACTAAATGATACCCAAAGCACAGGTAGCAAACGCAGTGCTTTTTTCTGCACCGGATTGCATGTTACAGTAGTACCATGTGATCTGGTTGCTGTGTGTTTTGTAAAGTAGTGTATGCACTACTTTTGGTGAAGTTGTAGAATATGTATTTGTTGTATTTATATAACTGTGTTAGGACCTGGGGGTGGGAACAGGAAGTAGGAAGTTAAGAAGTGAAACTAGGAGAAACAGGTGTAGCACTGACCCCTGAAGGAGCTGCTGGTTTTGTTGGGCCCAAAGAACTGCAGAAACTGACACTGGATCCACTTTTGGGATATTTATTTGACAACAAGTAGACAAAACAGTCTCTTAATGAAGGGTAGAGGGTTAGGTAGGAAGATCAGGTACTCTTGAAACTGCAAAAGATAGGAAGTCTTTCACTATAGAAATCCAGAGAATTACTGTTCACAACTGGATTCTCACAGCTACCGGATAGACCTCCTCTCACTAGGCCTAGCAGCCGATAGAGTGTTTGAATAGAGCAAAGTTTCTGCTACAGACTTGGATGTAGAACACTTGAACAAAGTCTCTGCCACAGACTTGGAGGTAGAACACTTGAACAAAGTCTCTCCCACAGACTTGAATGTAGAACACTTGAACAAAGTCTCTGCCACAGACTTGAATGTAACTGAGGGACGTAGACAAATTTAGAGCGCCATCATACGGTACCCGAATCTCGCAGCCGGTCCGGCGATACCGTATGAGTATAGATTCACTTAGTGCCCTTCAACTGAGCCTCCAGGCTCCTTCTGAGAAGCCAGCCTTATCAGTGGCCTTCTCCCGAAGAGTCCTCCCCTGGTTGCTTCTCCAGTTGCTGGGCCTCTCCACAGATGAGACGGCACCAGACCACCTTTGAATCCTCCTCTCAGTTACTTTGCCTCGGGCTAGCCAGCCCTGAGACTTGAAATTGGATGGATCCACACCCCAGGCCATGAGGGCCATGGGGGCTGGTCAGGAGGACCAGGACCAAGCAGACAGAAAAATCTTCTGGACCGAAACCCAGAAGCACGTGATGTCAGTAGCTTAAGTACCCTCTCCCAGAATGCACAGCAAGATGACACTCCCACTGGGCTGGTTCAGAGAAAGAATGGCACTCAATACGCCCAGCCAAACTGCGTTCTCACACTTGACAGTGGTGACAGCGACACCTGTGGCCAAGCAGAACCCAGTGCAATCCAGCCAGACTGGTACTGAAACCATAATTTGTTATAATTAACCCTAAAACCCAACTATGGCTTTGGAAAATTTAAGATGAAAAAAAACACATAGCGCGTGCTCTTCAGGAGCCGGCGCTACATACTCCCCCTTCCCATTCAGACGATGTCCTCATCGTCTGGGAAAGAAAGGAAAAAACTTCTAATCCTAGAAAAATTATGTAGGTGAACTTTGAGGTAAGAATGGGGAAGGGAAGGAAAAAAAATAAAAGAACATTCAACAATGTAAAATGTTTAACAATTTACACAGGCAGGTTACATGTTATACAACCCAATTCCTACCACCCACTCTCCGGCAGCTTGATAGGTGCTCTTAATGACTCCTGGAAGTAAAGCACAAAAAAAAACACAACAAAACACAATCTGTTTCTATGTTTTTAGAAGGCAGGGTCTCATTCACAGATAATGAGACTCTCTCTCCTAAACTTAAAAAATCTAACAACTAGCGAGCAGGAAAACTGAACGTTCTGTGCAGACTCACACCACGCAATGGTGCAAGTCCTTTCCTTGAGATAAGTACTGTGGCCCATGGAAGATCTTGACACAGAGCTTCTTTAGAAACCCTAAACTCTAAATAGCTACCCCACAGTCCTTGTATTCAAGAAAAAGAAAAAAATAACTTTTTTGAAGCAAAAACAGTTCTGGTAGCTCTTTTACCAATAAAACCTTGGGTCTGGCAGAGTCAATGTTTTCCCCTGCGCATCTACTGTGGTTATAAAGTAGACCACATTGTCTCTTCCTGGTCAGCAAATCACAACTTTGTCCGCACAGATATGCCTCCCAAAGCTCCAGTGTTGGAGGCAGCTGGTGAATCTCTCATACATGTCCGGGGCACACACTTTCTTCCTGAACGTTTTTGGAACCTTGAGGTAGTCCCAAATATCATTAGCAAACCATTCCTCACGGTTTTTCTCAATCACCTCCATAATCTCCTTGGGCACATATGGAAACTCTAGTCCATATTCCGTTGCCACCCACTTGTTAAGCAGGCGCTGGGACCGTCTATGGTGGTCGGGGTTTCTGCCCATGGCGATACACTCCCCGAATTTAGGGTCAACCAACCGGAGATACTGCATGTTGCTGCGATATCATCCGCGTTGGCCCAAAGCATCTCCTGGGACATGGCCTCAAAAAGGTCATCATCCCCTGCATCAGAGAGAGAATCTAATTCCTCCTCTAATTCCGAATCTCTGAACTCCTCTGCTAGCAGATAATTTGTCACAGTCCCGCCCAACACAACGGCCCCATATTTCTCACCAGTAGTGTTAGTAGACTTATCTGGAACAATCTCCCTCCTCTGATCCGGTTCAGGTGAACTCCAACATGGTCATTGTCTGCAGCCGCAGGAGACCTTGACATGGTCCACTTTCTCCAAAGCAGACATGGTAGTTGTGGTGACGGTGGACGAAGCGGTGTCCATGACATCCGGAGTGGTTCCTCTGGCAGTAGCAGTAGTGGCATCTCTCTCTGGGATGCTGGCAGCAGCAGACATCATAGCAATGGTAGGCCTCACCAAAGGAGTATAGACAGTAGACTCCTCAGTGGCCACGCCCGTGGCCCAGTCCATGCGATAGGCCCACGGTGGCACAATGGGCTGTTCTACCTTGAAAAGATACTCTCCACACCCGAGACACTGAACGAATGGCTGGGGACTTGTGACCAGTCCCTCCGGACGGAGATCACGTGACGTCACCCGCGGCCACTGTTTATTTTTAACAATCGTATTGAAGCTTCGTTATTGTAAGTGTGTTTTTTATATTTATTATTAAAAGGTTTTTCTACGGAGAGCACTATGGCTTGTCTTTCATGGACTGAGGAAATGTGAATATTGCCATATAACGATCCTATGTGGGTACTCCACGAACTTGTCAGCTGATTTGGGAGAAAGCTATATTTTGGGAGAAAGCTATATTTTGGATTGTGAGCCGATCGGATATGATCAGAGAGGAATACAGGAATCGGATGAGCTGATAAGCATTCGTTGATATTAAGTGCATGTGACCCTCTGTAATTTAAAGGGTCCAGATGATGAGGTGAGCAGCCAATTTTACCATTGGCGGCGGTCCCCCCCAGCACTAAGTCACTTTATGCATGAACTGACTGTATATCACTGAAGATTTCACACGTGGATTTTATGACAAAAGCAATTTTTTGGACTTTTAATTAATAAATTTTAATACGTTAGTCATTATTTTACTTTATTTTAGTTAGAGCACTGTACCATCTGTTTGACATATTGTATTTTGGGATTTGGTGATTGACCCTTGGTATTCAGCAGGTTTTTGTAAAGGGGTTATACTGCGCTGATTATTTTTTTCTATCTTTACAAGTTACCAGCTGTTCCCGATGATGCTCGCCTGACCTGCCTATTTAACCACTTGAGATCCGCGCTATTGCCAAATGACGGCATTAGCGCGGACCTACATTTCCGGGACTACGTCTATTGACGTCGTCCCGGTTACGAGCGGCCTGCGCGCCCCCTGAGGGGCGCGCACGGCGCGCTCTGTGATCGGCGAGTCCATGAGACTCGCCTGATCACCGATCCATGCAAGGGGTCGATCCCGACCCCTTATCACGTGATCAGCTGTCAGCCAATGACAGCTGATCATGTGATAGAACGGAGCCGGTAATCGGCTATTATTCCTCCTCGCGCTGACAGCGCGAGGAGAAAAAAAAAAGCCGATCACCGGCGGCCGTGATCGGGACATCAGTCCCGATCACGGCCATCAATACAAGGGACCACCTGCCACCTGCCAGTGCCCACCTGCCTCCCGCAGTGCCATCCTGAAGTAAAATAAAACGCAAAAGTAAGTGCCCCCGGTCAGTGCCCCCCGTCAGTGCCCATAGTGCCCACAGTGCCACCCACAGTGCCACCCACAGTGCCACCCCACAGTGCCACCCACAGTGCCACCCAATCTGCCTCAAAGGTGCTGCACCCCAGTGCCGCCCATCAGTGCCCAGCAGTGCCGCCCATCAGTGCCCAGCAGTGCCGCCCATCAGTGCCCAGCAGTGCCACCTATCAGAGCCACCTATCAGTGCCACCTATCAGTGCCCATCAGTCCCATCTATCTGTGGTACCTATCAGTGCCCATCCGTGCCACCCATCCGTGCCACTTATCCGTGCCACCCATCCGTGCCATCTTATCTGTGCCCATCTTTGCCCATCAGTGCCGCCTTATCTGTGCCCATTGGTGCCGCCTTATCTGTGCCTATTAGTGCCGCCTTAACTATGCCTATCAGTGCCCACCAGTGCAGCCCATCAGTGCCCACCAATGCAGCCCATCAGTGCCCACCAATGCAGCCCATCAGTGCCCACCAATGCAGCCTATCAGTGCCGCCTAATCAGCGCACTTCAATGAAGGAGAAAAATGACCCGTTTGCAAAATTTTATAACAAACTATTAAAACATGATTTTATTTTTTTGCATCTTTTTTTGTTTGTTTATCAAAAAATAAAACTCCGAGCTGTAACTAAATACCACCAAAAGAAAGCTCTATTTGTGGGAAAAAAATGATAAAAATTTCATTTGGGTACAGTGTTGTATGCCCGCGCAATTGTCATTCAAAGTGCATCAGCGCTGAAAGCTGAAAATTGGTCTGGGACTGAGGGGGGTTTAAGTGCCCAGTAAGCAAGTGGTTAAAGCTTTCCAGCTCATTTCTCCTTTGCCTTCACATTGGTCACATCACAAGGAACCATCTCCTGCTGTTTTTTTCAAGACTGGCTTGCTGTCATCCCTCCTGGCTTCTATCCTGCTTGCAGTTGCTCTCCTTGGATCCCTGACCTCTGGACTGGCTGATTACCCTATCTGGTTTATGAACTTTGGACTGACTGACTACCCGATCTGGCTACTGCACTCTGGCTATGCTTGACTATGCTTTTTTCTATTTAGCTTTTTATTTTTATTAATAAACAAGTCTGATTTGATTGTACTTCTGTCTCTGTCTGTTTCATGGTTCCAGACAGTACGTGAAGGCCATGAATTCAGAAGATACAGTCAATCCACTTGTTGGTAATATTTTTTCCAGATTGGATGAGCAAGATCACCACATGGATCGGTTTGCCTTGGAGTTACAAACGCTCCTGAATCGCACGGCTCACCTGGAATCCCCCACGGTGGCTGCTCCAGTACAACTTGAGTCGCAAGCCGTCCCTGCTGCTGCGCCAGTCTCTGTGCAGGCACCCGCCTTGAGTATTACTTCTATAATGCCCCGTACACACGAGCGAACTTTTCAACATCCAAAGTCCGAAGGACCGAGTCCGTCAGACTATCCGATCGTGTGTGGGCTGCAACGGACTTTAGCTTCGCTAAAGTCTGACGGACTTTAGAAATGAAGCATGCTTCAAATTTTCCCGAAGGAACTCCGCCGGACCCGGTCCCCTTCGAAAACTCCGCTCGTGTGTATGCTACTCCCACGGACTAAAACCGACGCTAGGGCAGCTATTGGCTACTGGCTATGAACTTCCTTATTCGAGTCAGGTCGTACGTCATCACGTTCGAATCCGTCAGAGTTTAGTGTGATCGTGTGTGGCCAAGTCCGTTCGGCCGAAAAGTCTGTCAGAACTCCGTCGGAACTCCAGCGGAACTCCGGCGGAACTCCTTTGGAAGTCTGTCGGACATAAGTCCTCTCGTGTGTACGGGGCATAAGAGGTATGTCTGGTTCTGCTCCACTTCCCCAGCAATTTGGGCGCGATCCAGTTCAATGTAGAGGGTTTCTCAATCAGGTTGAGATATACTTTGAAATGCTGCCTCAGGCATTTCCCACGGACAGAAGCAAAGTAGGTTTCGTGATATCTTTGCTTTCTGAGAGAGCCTTGGCCTGGGCAAACCCTCTATGGGAGACGCAAAATCCTGTTGTCTTGAGCTACCCTCAGTTTGTGGCCTCCTTTAAAAGGGTTTTTGATGTTCCCGAATGCTCCACTTCTGCTGCCAAGTGCCTCATGTCCATCAAACAGAGTACAAGAACTGTTGCTGACTATGCCATTGAATTCCGTACTCTGGCAGCAGAGGTTGCTTGGAACAATGAGGCCCTCGTGGCTGCTTTTTCTCATGGTCTCTCGGATTCCATCAAGGATGAGATACCAGCCTGAGATATACCCACTGAGTTGGAGAGCTTGATCTCGTTTGCCATCCTCATTGACTCCAGACTCAGAGAAAGACTTTCTCTTAAGGAGCGCTTGCGGAAGCCTCCTGTACGTTTGCCTCCGAGCTTTGTAGTCCCACCCATGCCTCCCTCACCTCCCATGCCTCCTGGTACCGAGTTGGTCAGTGAAGATGAACCCAAGCACCTGGGCTTCACGCGTCTCTCTGCGGATGAGAGAGTCTTTAGGAGGAGGGAGAGATTGTGCCTTTATTGTGGCCAGGCAGGTCACTTTTTGAAGTCTTGTCCTACCCGTCCAGGGAACGCCCAAATCTTGAGGTCCTGTCATGGACAGACCTTAGGTGGCTTTGTTTCGTCCCCAGTTATCCAGAAGGATAAGCCCCTGGTTTTGGGTCACCCTTTCTTGGGCTGAGTCGTCCATGGAGATACAGGCTCTAATCGACTCTGGGGATGTAGGCCTGTTCATTGATGCTGCATTTGTTTCGCAGCACTCGATTCCGCTGCAGCTGCATGGCACTCCAGTTGACATTGAGGCTCTTGACGAGAGACCTTTACAGCCTGCCCATGTGACTCATGAGACGGTTCCCTTGTCCATGGCCGTAGGGGCTCTTCACCATGAGATAATCCAATTCCAAGTTATTTCCTCACCCAGATTTCCGCTGGTTATTGGTTATCCTTGGCTACAGAGGCACAACCCCTCTTTCAAATGGCTCCATGCTGAGGTTCTCTGCTGGTCACCACAATGCAGTGAGACATGCTTCCTGAAGGTATCCAAGGTCCTGTGCACCACTTCACTCCCCTCCCTCCGGAGGAGTACCGTGATTTTGGCAATGTCTTTGATAAAGGTCAAGCCGGTAGTTTGCCTCCACACCGGCCTTATGATTGCGCAATTGACCTTCAACCTGGTGCCATACCTCCCTGTGGCCGGGTTTACCCTTTGTCGGTTTTGGAGGATAAGGCCATGGAGGAGTATGTTGCTGACGCACTTTCTCAAGGTTTCATCCGCAAATCCTCGTCTCCTGCTGGTGCTGGTTTCTGAAAACTGAGACCTTGTATAAATTATAGGGGTCTCAATCGTGTCACGATTAAGAATGCCTACCCGATTCCATTTTATATTGAGTTATTTGACCGCCTCAAGGGAGCAACGGTTTTCACGAAGCTTGACTTGAGAGGGGCATACAATCTCATGCGCATTAAGGAGGGCGAAGAGTGGAAAACTGCGTTTAATACCAAAACAGGCCATTATGAATACCTGGTAATGCCTTTTTGCCTTTGTAACGCCCCGGCAATTTTCCAGGAATTTATTAACGATGTCCTCCGAGATTTGTTGCAATTGTGTGTAGTGGTTTATCTCGATGATATCCTCATATTTTCCAAGTCCCTGGAGAGCCACCACACAGATGTCTGTCGTGTATTTCAGAAACTAAGAGCGAACATTCTCTAATGTAAACTGGAGAAGTGCGAGTTCCATCGTGAATAGGTTATAATCCTGGGCTATGTCATTTCCACTGCTGGTTTTTCGATGGACCCAGAGAAACTTTCGGCAGTCCTACAGTAGCCTCGACCCGTGGGTTTATGTCCTCTGGGGCTTTGCCAACTACTATCGGAAGTTTATTCATAACTTCTCGTCCCTGGTTAAGCCTATGACTGATATGACCAGAAAGGTCGGTAACCCACAGAGTTGGTGTCCGGAGTCCATTAAGGCCTTTAAAACTCTCAAGGCTGTCTTTGCTTCTGCTCCTGTGTGTCAGTACTAGAATCCCTTTAGGACCCAGCACAACTCACCTGACACAGCCTGTGTCTGGGAAACAGTGATTGGCCAGCTCGCGTTTAAATCACCTGTATCAGCATTCAGTCAGTGCTCATGTTAGAGTTCACTCGTGTTTGATCCAGCTGATATTTGCTCTGTGACTTTCGTGTTTGACCCGGCTTGTTTTGACCCTCCTTACTTGCTTCTGATTTGGTACCGTTTGGATTCTGATCTACCTGTGTATGACCCAGCTTGCCTAGACTACGCTTTGCCTGATTCTACTAGGACCCTCATCTGCAGCAGTGAACCACAAGGTCCAGCAATCATCTATCCTCATCTACAGCAGTGAACTACAAGGTCCAGCAATCATCTATACTCAAGAAGCGAAAAAAAGGGGAAGAAACTGCGCTACGGAATACAAATGGTATTGAACGGAAGCTGCAATTCAAAATGTACACCAAGAATACACCAAACAGAAATAGAAAAAAGAAAGAACTGCGCTAACCACAAATACCCAAATGTGAGTAGGGTATGTATATGTGCCAGACCCACGATATGGGTCTTAGTGTCTTAATATCTCCAAGACCACCTCCAAAGTATAATGAAAACCATATACAAATAAGTGCAATTTAAATGCAAAAACAAAACATAAATACGTGTCAAGAGTGTGAGTTCCCCAAACACAGTATGAGTAAATCAAACTCAGTGCATATACCTCTAAAAATAAAAATTAAAAAATAGAATAGAATATGAAAAAAAATTTTTTTTTTTTTTTTTTGCAATTTTTTACATAAATGAAATATCAAGAAAAAATTTTTATTTAGAGACACCCTATATAATGTCCATATAGTTATATGTCAAAAAAGATAATAATAAAATGTCCATATAGTAAACAAACACCAGTGAAGTAAAGCTTCAAGTGGAGTGCAGCAGTGAAGGACAAACTTCAAACAGCTGAGTTATAAGTACACAAAATGAAATCTTCTCCAAAGATGTATTGTGCTTTTCCCAACACCGAATGAGTGAATTGGCTTCTTACCAGATCCAAGCGACCCCCCGTTACAGAGGGTCACCACAGGCGACAATAGTCAAAGAGTATCCGGATAGCGATTCCTCCTCAAGCGATCCTGGATCTTTCACGCGGTAGGGTTATGGCTGTTATTCCACATATCACTCCCAACAAAATGTATGGTTCTTCAAGTTTGCAGCCAAAGGGTGTTAATAGAACCAGAAATAATCCGACATGTTTCGCCCAGATGGGAGGGGGAGTAGGGTTTTTCCCATTCACATGATATTTATGTGAATGGGAAAAACCCTACTCCCCCTCCCATCTGGGCGAAACATGTCGGATTATTTCTGGTTCTATTAACACCCTTTGGCTGCAAACTTGAAGAACCATACATTTTGTTGGGAGTGATATGTGGAATAACAGCCATAACCCTACCGCGTGAAAGATCCAGGATCGCTTGAGGAGGAATCGCTATCCGGATACTCTTTGACTATTGTCGCCTGTGGTGACCCTCTGTAACGGGGGGTCGCTTGGATCTGGTAAGAAGCCAATTCACTCATTCGGTGTTGGGAAAAGCACAATACATCTTTGGAGAAGATTTCATTTTGTGTACTTATAACTCAGCTGTTTGAAGTTTGTCCTTCACTGCTGCACTCCACTTGAAGCTTTACTTCACTGGTGTTTGTTTACTATATGGACATTTTATTATTATCTTTTTTGACATATAACTATATGGACATTATATAGGGTGTCTCTAAATATAATTTTTTTCTTGATATTTCATTTATGTAAAAAATTGCAAAAAAAAAAAAATTTTTTTCATATTCTATTCTATTTTTTAATTTTTATTTTTAGAGGTATATGCACTGAGTTTGATTTACTCATACTGTGTTTGGGGAACTCACACTCTTGACACGTATTTATGTTTTGTTTTTGCATTTAAATTGCACTTATTTGTATATGGTTTTCATTATACTTTGGAGGTGGTCTTGGAGATATTAAGACACTAAGACCCATATCGTGGGTCTGGCACATATACATACCCTACTCACATTTGGGTATTTGTGGTTAGCGCAGTTCTCAATCATCTATACTCACCTACAGCAGTGAACCACAAGGTCCAGCAATCATCTACCTTCGTCTGCAGCGGTGTACTACAAGTCCCAGCCGACCTGCTCTGCTTAGACCTGCTCATGGTATGTGCTTTGAACTCTTGTATAATCAGCACACCTGAACTGTTACTTGTTATCTGCACCTAGCCTGACATTAACACGAGCCCAATACATAAAGGGAAACCTATCATGAATCCTGAACAGGCTCAGTTGTTTACACAAGAACTTTGCCGTTTATCACATCAAGTTCAGGAAATGGCCACAGAGCTCACCAAGGTGCAATCTCCTTCTACTACCACCATTACAAAAACTCCATCTGAACCAAAAATTCCTTTGCCCGACCGGTTTTCTGGTGACCGTAAAGCGTTTTGCAACTTTAAAAACAGCTGCAAATTATATTTCAAGTTGAGGCCATCCTCGTCTGGCCCTGAAACTCAGAGGGTTCAAATCATTATCTCTCTACTACAGGGTGACCCCCAGGCTTGGGCCTTTAACCTGGAACCTAACCATCCAGCCTTACTAACAGTAGATGCCTTCTTTGAAGCCCTTGGGTTGCTATATGATGATCCAGATCGTGCTGCTACTGCAGAATCGACCCTGCGTAACTTAAAACAAGGAACTACCACAGCTGAAATGTATTGCTCAGAGTTTCGCAGGTGGGCCCCGGAATCTGGCTGGAATGATGCAGCTCTCCGCAGCCAGTTTAGAATTGGCCTTTCAGATGCTATTAAAGACGCTTTGGTCAACTTCTCCTACCCAGCCTCACTGGAGGAGGCTATGTGTCTAGCTATTAGAATTGACCGCCGCCAGCCAGAGAGAAGGCGAAAACAAACAACGGCTGTGGCAAACTATATACCTTCCTTACCACCTGATTATTCCATCTCCAGTGCCAAATCTGAGGAAGAACCTATGCAGTTAGGCTCCACCCGGTTATCTGCCCAGGAACACAAACGCAGGCGTAATATGGGACTCTGCTTATACTGTGGCCTCAAGGGTCATATGCTCCGTTCGTGCCCTACACGTCTGGGAAATGCCAGGACCTAGGTGATTGCGGGGAGGTCACCTTAGGTCTACTCTCATCTCCCCAGGGGGACAATCGTATACTTTTACCCGCTGTCATTCACTTTGGGACAGGGGCTCATGAACTGCTGGCCTTGGTGGATTCTGGAGCAGCTGAGAATTTTATTGATAAAACTCTGATCACCTCTTTGTCCCTAGAGACTCATGCTCTAGATTGTCCAGTCCGCCTGATCTCCGTGGATAATCGGCCTCTCTCACAAGACCTAGTGCTCCAATCCACCAACCCTTTCCAGTTACAATTAGGGGCTTTGCATTGGGAGAAGATTTCTTGTCTTGTCATTGACTCTCCATCCACTCCTTTGATCCTAGGCCTTCCTTGGCTTCAGAAGCACAATCCTGTAATTGACTGGCCAACAGGAGATATTCTGGCTTGGTCCAATCAGTGTAAAAAGACCTGCATCCAGCATTTTGTTCGACTTGATACCTGTCAAGTGGGAATAGAACAGATTCCACTTTGTTATAAGGACTTTCGGGATGTGTTTTCTAAAGGAATTGCTGACACTTTACCTCCTCATCGCAGTTATGATTGTCCCATTGATCTCTTGCCTGACACTACACCTCCTCGAGGGAGAGTCTTTCCACTGTCTGAACCAGAGAATCTTGCTTTGCAAGAATACATCCAGGAAAACCTAGCTAAGGGTTTCATCCGTTCCTCCACTTCTCCCGCAGGAGCAGGATGCTTCTTTGTCCCGAAGAAGGATGGAGGACTGCGACTTTGTGTTGATTACAGAGGTCTAAATAAAATAACCGTTCCCAATCGGTATCCTCTCCCTCTCATCACAGAGTTGTTCTCTCAAATCCAGGGAGCCAAAATCTTCTCCAAACTGGATTTAAGGGGAGCCTATAATCTGGTACGAATCCGTGCAGGCGATGAATGGAAGACGGCCTTTAACACCAAGGATGGTCATTACGAATGTCTTGTCATGCCTTTCGGCCTCAGGAATGCACCAGCCGTCTTTCAGAACTTCATGAATGCCATTTTCCGTGACATGATGGGTCGCTTCATGCTTGTTTATTTAGACGATATTTTGATTTACTCTCCCAATCTTGAAACACATCAGAAGCATGTCTGCTCGGTATTAGCCCGACTAAAGACTCACTCCCTTTTTGTAAAGCCTGAAAAATGTATTTTCCATGTTAAACAAGTACCTTTCCTGGGTTACCTAATTTCTGACACAGGCCTCACCATGGACCCAGCCAAGGTTCAAGCCATTTTAGACTGGGCACCACCTTCAGACCTGAAGGCAGTTCAACGCTTCCTGGGCTTTGCAAATTTCTATCGAAAATTCATTAAGAACTTTGCCACCATTGCACATTCCATCACCTCTCTCACCAGGAAGACTCCTAGTACATTTAAATGGACTACTGAAGCCCAGGCAGCCTTCACTCAGTTAAAGAAAGCCTTTACCTCTGCACCAATTCTACGCCATCCTGTTCCTGAGCTACCTTTTATTGTAGAGGTAGATGCATCTGAAGTAAGAGTGGGGGCGCTTTTGTCACAAAAGGATCCTGTAAGCGCTGCCATCCACCCTTGTGCCTTCTTGTCCCGTAAATATTCCCCAGCAGAGCGCAATTACGATATAGGCAACAGAGAACTTTTAGCCATAAAGCTAGCTTTAGAGGAGTGGAGACATTGGCTGGAGGGAGCTCGCTATCCATTCATAGTTCTGACTGACCACAAAAACCTTGAATATATCCGTTCTGCTAAAAGACTGAACTCGCGTCAAGCCAGGTGGTCATTGTTCTTCTCCAGATTTGACTTTACAATTTCTTATTTACCAGGTCCAAAAAACATTAAGGCCGATGCCTTGTCTCGCAGCTTTTTATCAGAGTCTCCTCCTCCGCTTCCTCCTCAACCCATTATCTCTGAGGATAGGATTTTGGCTTTTACCCAGACTGACATCTCTGAGGCCTTGTTACCAGCACAGGCTGAAGCCCCTCCCTCCACTCCCTCTGGTATGCTCTTTGTGCCCCTGGCTCTTCGTTTGCAGGTATTGCAACAAGTACATGCATCAAAAACTGCAGTACATCCAGGGTTTAGACAAACTTTTGAGATTGTCTCTCGCAACCTCTGGTGGCCATCGCTTAGGCAGGATGTGTTAGCCTTCGTCCAGGCCTGTGAAGTTTGCGCCAGAAGCAAGAGCAGTACCTCTAAGCCCCCCGGTCTCCTTCGTCCTCTACCAATACCTACCTGTCCCTGGACCCATTTATCTATGGACTTTATCACAGACTTGCCTCTGTCCCAGGGATGTTCCACGATCTGGGTGGTGGTAGACAGGTTCAGTAAGATGGCCCACTTTGTTCCGCTTCCGAAGCTTCCATCTGCTAAAGAACTGGCATCTTTATTCATTAAGCACATTTTCAGGCTCCATGGGGCACCAGTTAACATTGTCTCTGACCGTGGCTCTCAGTTTATAGCCCAGTTTTGGAAGGCCCTTTGCTCTCAGCTGGGGATTAAATTATCATATTCTTCAGCATATCATCCTGAGACTAATGACCAAACAGAAAGGACTAATCAGACTCTAGAGAAGATGGTACGTTGTCTGATGGCCAAAGATGAGGTGGAGTGGGTCAACATCCTTCCATGGGCAGAGTTTGCCTTTAATAATTGTGCCAGCACATCTACAGGGACCTCTCCTTTCTTTTGTGTTTACGGGTTGCATCCTCGTGTGTGCTCCTTTGATCTTCCGCCCTCTGATGTTCCAGATGACAACACCACGATTGAACATTTCTCCAAAATCTGGTCCGATGTAAATCATGCTATTTCCCGCTCTGTGCAGGCTTTTAAGAAAACTGCTGACAAGAAGCGCTCAAAGGCACCAGAATATAAAGTTGGTGACAAAGTGTGGTTATCATCTCGGAATCTGTCCCTGCATGTTCCATCTAAAAAGCTTGGCCCAAAATTCATCGGGCCTTATGAAATCTCGGAGATTGTTAATCCTGTGTCCTACAGATTAAAACTTTCCCCATCCATGCGCATTCCAAATGTCTTTCATGTTTCATTGTTGAAACCTGTTCATTCCAGCCTCCTAGTAAATGAACCAGAACCTGTGGATGTGTTGGACAGTCAAGAATATGAAGTGGCATTTATTCTTGATTCCAGACGAGTGCGCAATTCCTTACAATATCTTGTTCATTGGAAAGGGTTCGGCCCAGAGGATCGATCTTGGGTACCAGCTCGTGATCTTCATGCTGATCGACTTAAGAAGAAGTTCCATCTCCGTTATCCAAGTAAGCCTGGGGGTGCAGGAGCAACCCCTCGAGAAAGGGGGGGTACTGTCAGTACTAGAATCCCTTTAGGACCCAGCACAACTCACCTGACACAGCCTGTGTCTGGGAAACAGTGATTGGCCAGCTCACGTTTAAATCACCTGTATCAG
Organism: Lithobates pipiens; assembly: GCF_037356315.1. Taxonomy (NCBI): domain Eukaryota; kingdom Metazoa; phylum Chordata; class Amphibia; order Anura; family Ranidae; genus Lithobates; species Lithobates pipiens. The sequence continues at coordinate 403,689,690 of NW_027507748.1, read as the reverse complement.
CATTCAGTCAGTGCTCGTGTTAGAGTTCACTCGTGTTTGATCCAGCTGATATTTGCTCTGTGACTTTCGTGTTTGACCCGGCTTGTTTTGACCCTCCTTACTTGCTTCTGATTTGGTACCGTTTGGATTCTGATCTACCTGTGTATGACCCAGCTTGCCTAGACTACGCTTTGCCTGATTCTACTAGGACCCTCATCTGCAGCAGTGAACCACAAGGTCCAGCAATCATCTATCCTCATCTACAGCAGTGAACTACAAGGTCCAGCAATCATCTATACTCAAGAAGCGAAAAAAAGGGGAAGAAACTGCGCTACGGAATACAAATGGTATTGAACGGAAGCTGCAATTCAAAATGTACACCAAGAATACACCAAACAGAAATAGAAAAAAGAAAGAACTGCGCTAACCACAAATACCCAAATGTGAGTAGGGTATGTATATGTGCCAGACCCACGATATGGGTCTTAGTGTCTTAATATCTCCAAGACCACCTCCAAAGTATAATGAAAACCATATACAAATAAGTGCAATTTAAATGCAAAAACAAAACATAAATACGTGTCAAGAGTGTGAGTTCCCCAAACACAGTATGAGTAAATCAAACTCAGTGCATATACCTCTAAAAATAAAAATTAAAAAATAGAATAGAATATGAAAAAAATTTTTTTTTTTTTTTTTTTGCAATTTTTTACATAAATGAAATATCAAGAAAAATTTTTTATTTAGAGACACCCTATATAATGTCCATATAGTTATATGTCAAAAAAGATAATAATAAAATGTCCATATAGTAAACAAACACCAGTGAAGTAAAGCTTCAAGTGGAGTGCAGCAGTGAAGGACAAACTTCAAACAGCTGAGTTATAAGTACACAAAATGAAATCTTCTCCAAAGATGTATTGTGCTTTTCCCAACACCGAATGAGTGAATTGGCTTCTTACCAGATCCAAGCGACCCCCCGTTACAGAGGGTCACCACAGGCGACAATAGTCAAAGAGTATCCGGATAGCGATTCCTCCTCAAGCGATCCTGGATCTTTCACGCGGTAGGGTTATGGCTGTTATTCCACATATCACTCCCAACAAAATGTATGGTTCTTCAAGTTTGCAGCCAAAGGGTGTTAATAGAACCAGAAATAATCCGACATGTTTCGCCCAGATGGGAGGGGGAGTAGGGTTTTTCCCATTCACATGATATTTATGTGAATGGGAAAAACCCTACTCCCCCTCCCATCTGGGCGAAACATGTCGGATTATTTCTGGTTCTATTAACACCCTTTGGCTGCAAACTTGAAGAACCATACATTTTGTTGGGAGTGATATGTGGAATAACAGCCATAACCCTACCGCGTGAAAGATCCAGGATCGCTTGAGGAGGAATCGCTATCCGGATACTCTTTGACTATTGTCGCCTGTGGTGACCCTCTGTAACGGGGGGTCGCTTGGATCTGGTAAGAAGCCAATTCACTCATTCGGTGTTGGGAAAAGCACAATACATCTTTGGAGAAGATTTCATTTTGTGTACTTATAACTCAGCTGTTTGAAGTTTGTCCTTCACTGCTGCACTCCACTTGAAGCTTTACTTCACTGGTGTTTGTTTACTATATGGACATTTTATTATTATCTTTTTTGACATATAACTATATGGACATTATATAGGGTGTCTCTAAATATAATTTTTTTCTTGATATTTCATTTATGTAAAAAATTGCAAAAAAAAAAAAAAATTTTTCATATTCTATTCTATTTTTTAATTTTTATTTTTAGAGGTATATGCACTGAGTTTGATTTACTCATACTGTGTTTGGGGAACTCACACTCTTGACACGTATTTATGTTTTGTTTTTGCATTTAAATTGCACTTATTTGTATATGGTTTTCATTATACTTTGGAGGTGGTCTTGGAGATATTAAGACACTAAGACCCATATCGTGGGTCTGGCACATATACATACCCTACTCACATTTGGGTATTTGTGGTTAGCGCAGTTCTCAATCATCTATACTCACCTACAGCAGTGAACCACAAGGTCCAGCAATCATCTACCTTCGTCTGCAGCGGTGTACTACAAGTCCCAGCCGACCTGCTCTGCTTAGACCTGCTCATGGTATGTGCTTTGAACTCTTGTATAATCAGCACACCTGAACTGTTACTTGTTATCTGCACCTAGCCTGACATTAACACGAGCCCAATACATAAAGGGAAACCTATCATGAATCCTGAACAGGCTCAGTTGTTTACACAAGAACTTTGCCGTTTATCACATCAAGTTCAGGAAATGGCCACAGAGCTCACCAAGGTGCAATCTCCTTCTACTACCACCATTACAAAAACTCCATCTGAACCAAAAATTCCTTTGCCCGACCGGTTTTCTGGTGACCGTAAAGCGTTTTGCAACTTTAAAAACAGCTGCAAATTATATTTCAAGTTGAGGCCATCCTCGTCTGGCCCTGAAACTCAGAGGGTTCAAATCATTATCTCTCTACTACAGGGTGACCCCCAGGCTTGGGCCTTTAACCTGGAACCTAACCATCCAGCCTTACTAACAGTAGATGCCTTCTTTGAAGCCCTTGGGTTGCTATATGATGATCCAGATCGTGCTGCTACTGCAGAATCGACCCTGCGTAACTTAAAACAAGGAACTACCACAGCTGAAATGTATTGCTCAGAGTTTCGCAGGTGGGCCCCGGAATCTGGCTGGAATGATGCAGCTCTCCGCAGCCAGTTTAGAATTGGCCTTTCAGATGCTATTAAAGACGCTTTGGTCAACTTCTCCTACCCAGCCTCACTGGAGGAGGCTATGTGTCTAGCTATTAGAATTGACCGCCGCCAGCCAGAGAGAAGGCGAAAACAAACAACGGCTGTGGCAAACTATATACCTTCCTTACCACCTGATTATTCCATCTCCAGTGCCAAATCTGAGGAAGAACCTATGCAGTTAGGCTCCACCCGGTTATCTGCCCAGGAACACAAACGCAGGCGTAATATGGGACTCTGCTTATACTGTGGCCTCAAGGGTCATATGCTCCGTTCGTGCCCTACACGTCTGGGAAATGCCAGGACCTAGGTGATTGCGGGGAGGTCACCTTAGGTCTACTCTCATCTCCCCAGGGGGACAATCGTATACTTTTACCCGCTGTCATTCACTTTGGGACAGGGGCTCATGAACTGCTGGCCTTGGTGGATTCTGGAGCAGCTGAGAATTTTATTGATAAAACTCTGATCACCTCTTTGTCCCTAGAGACTCATGCTCTAGATTGTCCAGTCCGCCTGATCTCCGTGGATAATCGGCCTCTCTCACAAGACCTAGTGCTCCAATCCACCAACCCTTTCCAGTTACAATTAGGGGCTTTGCATTGGGAGAAGATTTCTTGTCTTGTCATTGACTCTCCATCCACTCCTTTGATCCTAGGCCTTCCTTGGCTTCAGAAGCACAATCCTGTAATTGACTGGCCAACAGGAGATATTCTGGCTTGGTCCAATCAGTGTAAAAAGACCTGCATCCAGCATTTTGTTCGACTTGATACCTGTCAAGTGGGAATAGAACAGATTCCACTTTGTTATAAGGACTTTCGGGATGTGTTTTCTAAAGGAATTGCTGACACTTTACCTCCTCATCGCAGTTATGATTGTCCCATTGATCTCTTGCCTGACACTACACCTCCTCGAGGGAGAGTCTTTCCACTGTCTGAACCAGAGAATCTTGCTTTGCAAGAATACATCCAGGAAAACCTAGCTAAGGGTTTCATCCGTTCCTCCACTTCTCCCGCAGGAGCAGGATGCTTCTTTGTCCCGAAGAAGGATGGAGGACTGCGACTTTGTGTTGATTACAGAGGTCTAAATAAAATAACCGTTCCCAATCGGTATCCTCTCCCTCTCATCACAGAGTTGTTCTCTCAAATCCAGGGAGCCAAAATCTTCTCCAAACTGGATTTAAGGGGAGCCTATAATCTGGTACGAATCCGTGCAGGCGATGAATGGAAGACGGCCTTTAACACCAAGGATGGTCATTACGAATGTCTTGTCATGCCTTTCGGCCTCAGGAATGCACCAGCCGTCTTTCAGAACTTCATGAATGCCATTTTCCGTGACATGATGGGTCGCTTCATGCTTGTTTATTTAGACGATATTTTGATTTACTCTCCCAATCTTGAAACACATCAGAAGCATGTCTGCTCGGTATTAGCCCGACTAAAGACTCACTCCCTTTTTGTAAAGCCTGAAAAATGTCTTTTCCATGTTAAACAAGTACCTTTCCTGGGTTACCTAATTTCTGACACAGGCCTCACCATGGACCCAGCCAAGGTTCAAGCCATTTTAGACTGGGCACCACCTTCAGACCTGAAGGCAGTTCAACGCTTCCTGGGCTTTGCAAATTTCTATCGAAAATTCATTAAGAACTTTGCCACCATTGCACATTCCATCACCTCTCTCACCAGGAAGACTCCTAGTACATTTAAATGGACTACTGAAGCCCAGGCAGCCTTCACTCAGTTAAAGAAAGCCTTTACCTCTGCACCAATTCTACGCCATCCTGTTCCTGAGCTACCTTTTATTGTAGAGGTAGATGCATCTGAAGTAAGAGTGGGGGCGCTTTTGTCACAAAAGGATCCTGTAAGCGCTGCCATCCACCCTTGTGCCTTCTTGTCCCGTAAATATTCCCCAGCAGAGCGCAATTACGATATAGGCAACAGAGAACTTTTAGCCATAAAGCTAGCTTTAGAGGAGTGGAGACATTGGCTGGAGGGAGCTCGCTATCCATTCATAGTTCTGACTGACCACAAAAACCTTGAATATATCCGTTCTGCTAAAAGACTGAACTCGCGTCAAGCCAGGTGGTCATTGTTCTTCTCCAGATTTGACTTTACAATTTCTTATTTACCAGGTCCAAAAAACATTAAGGCCGATGCCTTGTCTCGCAGCTTTTTATCAGAGTCTCCTCCTCCGCTTCCTCCTCAACCCATTATCTCTGAGGATAGGATTTTGGCTTTTACCCAGACTGACATCTCTGAGGCCTTGTTACCAGCACAGGCTGAAGCCCCTCCCTCCACTCCCTCTGGTATGCTCTTTGTGCCCCTGGCTCTTCGTTTGCAGGTATTGCAACAAGTACATGCATCAAAAACTGCAGTACATCCAGGGTTTAGACAAACTTTTGAGATTGTCTCTCGCAACCTCTGGTGGCCATCGCTTAGGCAGGATGTGTTAGCCTTCGTCCAGGCCTGTGAAGTTTGCGCCAGAAGCAAGAGCAGTACCTCTAAGCCCCCCGGTCTCCTTCGTCCTCTACCAATACCTACCTGTCCCTGGACCCATTTATCTATGGACTTTATCACAGACTTGCCTCTGTCCCAGGGATGTTCCACGATCTGGGTGGTGGTAGACAGGTTCAGTAAGATGGCCCACTTTGTTCCGCTTCCGAAGCTTCCATCTGCTAAAGAACTGGCATCTTTATTCATTAAGCACATTTTCAGGCTCCATGGGGCACCAGTTAACATTGTCTCTGACCGTGGCTCTCAGTTTATAGCCCAGTTTTGGAAGGCCCTTTGCTCTCAGCTGGGGATTAAATTATCATATTCTTCAGCATATCATCCTGAGACTAATGACCAAACAGAAAGGACTAATCAGACTCTAGAGAAGATGGTACGTTGTCTGATGGCCAAAGATGAGGTGGAGTGGGTCAACATCCTTCCATGGGCAGAGTTTGCCTTTAATAATTGTGCCAGCACATCTACAGGGACCTCTCCTTTCTTTTGTGTTTACGGGTTGCATCCTCGTGTGTGCTCCTTTGATCTTCCGCCCTCTGATGTTCCAGATGACAACACCACGATTGAACATTTCTCCAAAATCTGGTCCGATGTAAATCATGCTATTTCCCGCTCTGTGCAGGCTTTTAAGAAAACTGCTGACAAGAAGCGCTCAAAGGCACCAGAATATAAAGTTGGTGACAAAGTGTGGTTATCATCTCGGAATCTGTCCCTGCATGTTCCATCTAAAAAGCTTGGCCCAAAATTCATCGGGCCTTATGAAATCTCGGAGATTGTTAATCCTGTGTCCTACAGATTAAAACTTCCCCCATCCATGCGCATTCCAAATGTCTTTCATGTTTCATTGTTGAAACCTGTTCATTCCAGCCTCCTAGTAAATGAACCAGAACCTGTGGATGTGTTGGACAGTCAAGAATATGAAGTGGCATTTATTCTTGATTCCAGACGAGTGCGCAATTCCTTACAATATCTTGTTCATTGGAAAGGGTTCGGCCCAGAGGATCGATCTTGGGTACCAGCTCGTGATCTTCATGCTGATCGACTTAAGAAGAAGTTCCATCTCCGTTATTCAAGTAAGCCTGGGGGTGCAGGAGCAACCCCTCGAGAAAGGGGGGGTACTGTCAGTACTAGAATCCCTTTAGGACCCAGCACAACTCACCTGACACAGCCTGTGTCTGGGAAACAGTGATTGGCCAGCTCACGTTTAAATCACCTGTATCAGCATTCAGTCAGTGCTCGTGTTAGAGTTCACTCGTGTTTGATCCAGCTGATATTTGCTCTGTGACTTTCGTGTTTGACCCGGCTTGTTTTGACCCTCCTTACTTGCTTCTGATTTGGTACCGTTTGGATTCTGATCTACCTGTGTATGACCCAGCTTGCCTAGACTACGCTTTGCCTGATTCTACTAGGACCCTCATCTGCAGCAGTGAACCACAAGGTCCAGCAATCATCTATCCTCATCTACAGCAGTGAACTACAAGGTCCAGCAATCATCTATACTCACCTACAGCAGTGAACCACAAGGTCCAGCAATCATCTACCTTCGTCTGCAGCGGTGTACTACAAGTCCCAGCCGACCTGCTCTGCTTAGACCTGCTCATGGTATGTGCTTTGAACTCTTGTATAATCAGCACACCTGAACTGTTACTTGTTATCTGCACCTAGCCTGACACTGTGTTGGCACATCCTGATCCTACGTTGCCTTTTATCCTAGAAGTTGATGCTTCTGAGACTGGAGTTGGCACCTTTCTGTCTCAACGTCCTACCTCTGAGAGTGCTATGCATCTGTGTGGCTACTTTTCCAAGAAATTGTCACCTGCTGAGTGCAATTATGAGATTGGTGACAGAGAGGAGCTGTTATTGATCATTTTAGCCCTGAAAGAATGGAGACATCTCCTTGAAGGTACCACTGTGCCCGTTCTTATTCTTACTGACCATAAGAATCTTACATTCTTGTCTGAGGCTAAGAAACTCTCTCCCAGAAGGGCACGATGGGCTCTTTTCTTGTCGAGTTTTAATTACATTGTCTCATTCTTACTCGATACTAAGAATGTAAGGTCTGACAATTTTCCTTCACTTCCAAGTCGGAGTCGGTTCCGGTTCCTATGATTTCTCCTGATCGTATCTTGGCTACGGTTCGCATCAGTCTTACTTCTCCTTTGGGTGACAAAATTCTTGCTGCTCAGGTCCATGCTCCTCCTGATAAACCTTGTGACCGCTGCTTTGTCCCAGAGAGTCTCCGTACTGCAGTGCTCCAGACTTATAATTCTCCCAAGGCAGCTGGCCATCCTGGGAAGAATCAACAAATTTGGGCCATCTCCCAACAATTCTGGTGGCCTAGTCTACGGGCTGATGTTACTGCTTTTGTAGCTGCCTGTCCCATGTGTGCTCAGAGTAAGACTCCACTACACCTTCCAGTGGGCCTCCTAAAACCCATACCCAATGGAGAGAGGCCCTGGACTCACTTGTCTATGGATTTCATTGTGGAATTGCTCAACTCCCAAAGCAACACTGTTATCCTTATGGTGATTGACCGGTTCTCAAAGATGTGTCATTGTATTCCACTTAAGAAGTTGCCCACCTCTAAGGAACTGGCTTCCATTTTTGCTTAGGAGATCTTTCGCTTACATGGGCTACCCAAGGTGATTGTCTCAGACAAGGTAGTCAGTTTGTCTCCCGGTTCTGGTGAGACTTTTGTGTACAGTTGGGAATTCAGCTTGCGTTCTCTTCTGCGTATCACCCGCAGTCTAATGGGGCTGCAGAACGAGCCAATCAGTCCTTGGAGCAATTCCTACGTTGCTATATTTCTGACCATCATAACAACTGGTCTGACCTATTACCTTGGGCAGAGTTTGCTCACAACAGTGCCTTGAATTCTGCCTCCCGATTGTCTCCATTTATGGCGAATTATGGTTTCCAACCTTCCATGTTGTCTGACTTATTCCGCAGAGTATTCCTGCTTTAGAGGAGCATCTCCGTGGTCTTCGTTCCACTTGGGTACAAGTCCAGGAGGCTTTGCGTCATGCTAATGATAGGTACAGACTCCATGCTGACCGCAGATGCCTGCCTGTGCCTTCCTACCAGGTTGGGGACAGGGTCTGGCTGTCATCTCGTAACCTCCGGCTTCGTGTTCCCTCACTGAAGTTTGCACCTCGGTTTATTGGGCCTTTTCGTATCCTTTGCAGGATTAACCCAGTAGCTTACGCGTTGGACCTTCCTCCTAGTATGCATATCTCAAATGTGTTTCATGTCTCCTTATTGAAACCGGGGGCGCAAACAGTACATGGTGCACTGGAAGGGGTACGGTCCGGAGGAACGCTCCTGGGTTTCATCCTCTGACGTACATGCTCCTGTCCTCCTGTCAGGGTCGTTACCTGGATGGTCGCGGTGCTGCCCGTGTTGGTGCGCGCCGATGTCCTGCGGTGCGTGCTGGGGTGCGTGTTCCTGTGCGTGCAGTGTTGCGTGCGTGCGGTGTTGCGCGCTCCTGTGGGCGCTGGTGTGCGTCGGTGTGTGCCCTCACGTGCCCCTGCTGGCGCTGGTGCGCGTCGGCGCGCGCCATTGCGCGCTGTGGTGGGCACTTCGGGTACCGCTGGTGTGTCTGCCGGCGTTCGGGTGCGCGCGCGCGCGCGTGTGGGTGCGCGCGCGCGCGCGCCCGTGCGCGGTGCTTGGCGCCAATCGACCTATTTAGGTTTGCTACTGACATCTCCCAGGTGCTGCCTGATCAACAGCTTCTCGGTTCCTGTCCCGTTGTTCGTATCCTGTGTTCCTGTTTGCTTATCTCCTGACGACCCGGCTTTCCTTTGACACCGCTGACCTCTGCCTGCATCTGACCTCTGCCTGTTTGACCTCTCTTTTGCCTGCTCCTTCTGTGCCTCTGCTGCCCGCCTGTTGCCGTACCCTGCCTGCACCCGGACCTGCCTGCTCTGCTCCTGCTCTGTACCCAGTTTGCCTGTGTCCTACCTACACACCTGCTGCCGGAAGCTTCCTGCAAGTTCCTGCTCCTGGAGCCACATCACAGGCTCTCTTACCACTCCGCACTCTCAGCCACCTGTCTGCTCTATCAGGGGTTGTAAGTCGGACACGTACGGGAGACCACCCTCTGCCCAAGCGGACTCATCGGTTCGGTAAGTGCCAGCCTGACAGTATCAGGCAGCCATGACTGAGTCCGGGCAGGGGGCCTCCCCTATGGATGAATTATGCAGACATTTGGCCGGTCTGACCCAAGCCGTGAAGAGTCTCCAGGATGGCTACTCAAGGTTGGAGGAGCAAGTCCAAGCCTTATCCTCCTCATCTAACCCTCAAGGAACCTCCCCCACCGGTCTTTCATCTGCACCCGCCGTAGTGATGCTTCCTCCAGAGCCAAGGGTACCTACACCCGAGAGGTTTTCCGGCGATCGCACCAAGTATCGTGCGTTTCGCAACTCTTGCGAACTGTACTTCGCACTGCAGCCCCGGACATTCTCTCTAGAGGCAACCAAGGTGGGCTTTGTAATATCCCTGTTGTCCGGCGAGCCTCAAACCTGGGCCCATCGTTTACTGGAGCAGAAATCTGGAACCCTGGATAGCCTGGACAACTTCTTCTTGGCCATGTCTCAGCTTTATGAGGACCCTCAGTTGACTGCGACTGCAGAAGCCGCACTACACTCTCTCCAACAAGGTCGCAGAGCGGCCGAGGACTATGCAGTGGAATTCCGCCGTTGGAGCTCCGACACGGATTGGAATGACGCCGCCTTGCGCCACCAATTCCGGATGGGACTTTCTGACCCCCTTAAGGATGAGTTGGCACGGGTAGGAATACCACAAACCCTGGATGAGTTAGTCAACCTCTCCATTCAGATTGACCGCCGGTTAAGGGAACGCCAGTCGGAGAGGTCCTCCAGCCACTTCCGTCCCACCTGGGTGCTCCCCAAGGTCCCCAGTTCTACTGGTCAGTTCTCTTCTACCTCTTCTGCTCCCGCTCTGGAAGCTCCGGAACCAATGCAGCTCGGGTTACTTCGGCCCTCGTTGACCCCCGAAGAAAAGCAGCGCAGACGTACCCTTAACTTATGCCTCTACTGTGGTGAACCTGGGCACTATGTCAGGGCTTGCCCCAACAAGACACGTAAGTGTGTTTCCTCTTCCTTCATGTGTGCCTCTGTTCTACGAAAACCCAGTTCTCACCTTGCCCTTCTCCTCACTTTGCAGCTTCCAGGAGGGAGTTTTCCAGTGTCAGCCATCATTGACTCCGGAGCATGCAGCTGCTTTATCGATCTGACTTTCGCTGCCAACCATCACATCTCGCTCATACCCAAGGCTCAGGGGCTTGCTGTACATCTAGCCGATGGCTCCGCTCTTAGTTCCGGTCCGGTCACTCAAGAGACTGTTCCTTTGCTGGCTTCTATGGGCACCTGTCACCAGGAGCACCTACGTCTGGATGCCATCTCCTCCCCCTTGTTTCCCATTATCCTGGGGATACCCTGGTTGCAGGCCCACAATCCAAGCATTAACTGGGCCACAGGGGAAATCAAGTTTCTTTCCGATTACTGTCAACAACACTGCTTGGCCCAACCAACATGCAACTCCTCTCAACTCCTCTGCTTGGATGTCGATCCGAAATTGCTTCAGACCGTTCCGGAACCCTACAAAGACTTTGTGGATGTTTTCAGCAAAAAAGGCGCAGATACTCTTCCCCCCCACAGGCCTTATGACTGCCCTATTGAACTGTTACCAGGTACCGAAGTCCCCTTTGGGAGAATTTTTCCTTTAACGGAACAGGAGTTAGGCACGCTGAAGGAGTATATTGACGAAAACCTAAAAAAAGGGTTTATCCGTCCGTCTACTTCCCCTGCCGGTGCTGGCATTTTTTTCGTCGAAAAAAAGGACCATTCCTTACGTCCCTGCATTGACTACCGGGAATTGAATAAGATAACTGTCAAAAACCGTTACCCTTTACCCCTAGTACCCGAGTTGTTCCAGAGGCTGGGGTCTGCAGTCATCTTTTCGAAATTGGATCTTCGCGGAGCTTACAATTTAATCCGTATCCGAGAAGGAGACGAGTGGAAGACAGCGTTTCGTACTCGTTTTGGGCACTACGAGTACCTTGTCATGCCCTTCGGGCTGTGTAATGCACCCGCAACCTTTCAACACTTTGTCAACGACATCTTTCGCGACTACCTGGATCTATACGTAATTGCATACCTGGACGATATCCTAATCTTTTCCTCATCATTGGAAGACCATCGTAGACATGTCCGTAGTGTGCTAGCTCGTCTCAGGGTACACGGGCTTTACGCGAAACTCGAAAAGTGCGAGTTTGAACGCCAGTCCATCCAATTCCTGGGCCTGGTTTTATCTGTGGAGGGCATCAAGATGGATCCCCAAAAAGTATCTGCCATCCTGGACTGGCCTGCACCTGTGGACAGGAAGGGCGTACAACGTTTCGTCGGTTTTTCCAACTTCTACCTGAAATTTATCAGGGGTTTCTCTGCAATTATTGCTCCCATCACCGAACTGACCAGGCAGGGTACCCGATTCTCTTGGACCCCTGAGGCACAGCTGGCCTTCGAAAAACTTAAGATGCTGTTCACCTCTGCCTCTATTCTAAAACATCCGGACCCAGCCTTACCCTTCGTTCTTGAAGTGGATGCTTCGGAAATCGCTGTGGGGGCGGTGTTATCCCAACGGCAGGGTGCCAAGGCCCTTCTTTTCCCGGTGGCGTTCTTTTCTCGCAAACTGTCGTCATCCAAAAGGAACTATGATGTTGGGGACCGAGAACTTCTGGCCATTAAGGCGGCTCTGGAGGAGTGGCGTTATCTATTGGAAGGTGCTGCACATCCCATCCTGGTTTACACCGACCACAAAAACCTGGAATATTTGAGAACTGCCAAAAGACTTAGACCACGGCAAGCCAGATGGGCTCTTTTTTTTCCCTGGTTTCAATTTCATATCACCTATAGACCTGGCTCTAAGAATGTCAAGCCGGATGCCCTGTCACGCATGTTTTCTATCCCTGACTCGGCCTCCTGATACAATTCTCCCTTCTGGGAACTTCTTGCTCCTCCAAGGGGACCTTATCTCCCGGATCAGACAGGCTTCTGTTGGAATGCCCCCGAGCCCCGAGGCCAGCTATAGTGAGGGGTTGTTCTGGCATAAAGGCAAGATTGTGGTCCCTGAAGCCTTGAAGGTAAAGGTGTTGGAACTTTGCCACGACCATAAGATGGCCGGACACTTTGGTACCCTGAAGACTGCCGAACTGATTCAGCGCACCTTTTGGTGGCCTCATCTTCTTAAGGACTGCAAGGACTATGTGGACTCATGTAGCACTTGCGCCCGAAATAAAAACAGCCGGACACGGGCTTGGGGTCTACTGAAACCTTTACCTGTCCCTGAGAGACCGTGGAAAATGATTTTGATGGACTTTATCGTGGAACTCCCCCTTTCCGAGGGGTTCTCTACTATCTTTGTTGTCGTAGATAGGCTGTCCAAGATGGCCCACTTCCTCCCGATGAGGGGCACTCCCTCGGCTATGGACACGGCAAAGATCTTTGTCAAAGAAGTTGTAAGGCTGCATGGGATCCCAGCAAGTATTGTTTCCGATCGAGGCGCCCAATTCACCTCGAGGTTTTGGAGAGCGCTCTGCGGGTCTCTTGAAATTGAATTGGCTTTTTCCTCCGCTTATCACCCCCAGACAAACGGACAAACGGAGAGAACCAATCAGTCCCTGGAGCAGTACATCCGCTGTTTTTCTTCTTTCTCGCAGGATGACTGGGTCTCGCTACTACCCATGGCGGAGTTTGCTTATAACAACTCCTTGCACTCCGCCATCAACCAGACGCCGTTCTTTGCCAATTACGGCTTCCACCCAGCCTTCTTGCCCAGTTCAGTCCCAGAATGCCTTGTTCCGGCAGTTTCCGAGACATTGGACTTCTTTTCTAAAAACAACCAACTCCTAAAGGAAACCATGGCCCGGTCCCAGGAATGCTATAAACGGGCGTTTGACAAAAGGAGACGGGGAGAACTCGTTCTGGCTCCCGGCAGCCAAGTATGGTTATCCACAGTCAACCTTAAGATGGCTTGTCCTTCCAAGAAGTTAGGCCCTAAATTCATGGGCCCTTTCTCAGTAAAGAGGAGGATAAACGAAGTTGCATATGAACTTAACCTGCCTGACTCTTTTAGAGTGCACCCGGTCTTTCACGTGTCCTTACTGAAGCCCGTCACCCCAAATCCCTTTGCTGACCGCACTACCGACCCACCCGAACCTGTTATAGTGGACAATGAAGAGGAGTTTGAGGTTGAAGCAATCCTTGATTGCAGGAAGAGGGGTAATGTAACCCAGTACCTCATCAAGTGGAAGGGTTATGGACCTGAGGACAACTCCTGGGAACCCGAGGACAATCTACATGCTCAGGAACTTTTGCGGGCCTTCAAGAACCGTCAGGTTTCCAGATCGGCTCACCTGGGCAGCCGGAGTCTGCCCTTAGGGAGGGGGCACTGTCAGGGTCGTTACCTGGATGGTCGCGGTGCTGCCCGTGTTGGTGCGCGCCGATGTCCTGTGGTGCGTGCTGGGGTGCGTGTTCCTGTGCGTGCGGTGTTGCGCGCTCCTGTGGGCGCTGGTGCGCGTCGGTGTGTGCCCTCACGTGCCCCTGCTGGCGCTGGTGCGCGTCGGCGCGCGCCATTGCGCGCTGTGGTGGGCACTTCGGGTACCGCTGGTGTGTCTGCCGGCGTTCGGGTGCGCGCGCGCGTCTATGCGGGTGCGCGCGCGCCCGCACGCGCACGTGCGCGGTGCTTGGCGCCAATCGGCCTATTTAGGTTTGCTACTGACATCTCCCAGGTGCTGCCTGATCAACAGCTTCTCGGTTCCTGTCCCGTTGTTCGTATCCTGTGTTCCTGTTTGCTTATCTCCTGACGACCCGGCTTTCCTTTGACACCGCTGACCTCTGCCTGCATCTGACCTCTGCCTGTTTGACCTCTCTTTTGCCTGCTCCTTCTGTGCCTCTGCTGCCCGCCTGTTGCCGTACCCTGCCTGCACCCAGACCTGCCTGCTCTGCTCCTGCTCTGTACCCAGTTTGCCTGTGTCCTACCTACACACCTGCTGCCGGAAGCTTCCTGCAAGTTCCTGCTCCTGGAGCCACATCACAGGCTCTCTTACCACTCCGCACTCTCAGCCACCTGTCTGCTCTATCAGGGGTTGTAAGTCAGACACGTACGGGAGACCACCCTCTGCCCAAGCGGACTCATCGGTTCGGTAAGTGCCAGCCTGACACCTCCTCCGCGAGTTCCATAGACGGTTTCTCCTCAAGCCTGGTGGCCCTCCGAGGGAGAGGGGTCATTGAGGGGGGGTACTGTCAGGGCTAGCTTAGCCCTTCCTTCTCTGGGCTGGCCACTCAGCTGTCGGCTAATTGCCAGCTCTCTTCTCTTTCCACAGTTACCAGCTGTTCCCGATGATGCTCGTCTGACCTGCCTATTTAAAGCCTTCCAGCTCATTTCTCCTTTGCCTTCACGTTGGTCACATCACAAGGAACCATCTCCTGCTGTTTGTTTCAAGACTGGCTTGCTGTCATCCCTCCTGGATTCTCCTTGGATCCCTGACGCCTGGACTGGCTGATTACCCTATCTGGTTTATGAACTTTGGACTGGCTGACTACCCGATCTGGCTACTGCACTCTGGCTATGCTTGACTATGCTTTTTTCTATTTACCTTTTTATTTTTTATTAATAAACAAGTGTGATTTGATTGTACTTCTGTCTCTGTCTGTTTCATGGTTCCTGACAGTCTCACACTCGTAGAGGTTCCCAGAGAAGGCATTCTGGGTCCCATGGTGGACGACGTTCCTGGAACTCAAAACATTCTTCTTCTTTTGCTTCCACAATAAAACACAACCTCCCTCCTCTCTCTCCTACGACACTCTCATGCGGTGCCTCGTGTAGGGAAAAGAAACAGGCAAGGCTCCTCCCACTGGCTCCTCTGGTCATGCAACTCACTGGCTTTTTCCAGCTCCACCCACAGTCTATGTGCCAACAGTGGATGTCAATCATTTTTCACAAAAATGGCGCAGTCCAATAAAATTAACCCTCTACCATGTAGTTACCACGTGTAGAGTTCTCTTTTCCTTTTGTTGCGAGGGGTAACGGTAAATCCCAGACAACGAGCCCCCACATGTAGCACTGACCCCCGAAGGAGCTGCTGGTTTTGTTGGGCCTACCGTTACCTTCATGACCTTGTGTACGTATAGGGGTTTCCCGAGGTAGATGGCCCAAAAAACTGCAGAAACTGACACTGGATCCACTTTTGGGATATTTATTTGACAACAAGTAGACAAAACAGTCTCTCATTGAAGGGTAGATAGTTAGGTAGGAAGTTCAGGTACTCTTGAAACTGCAAAAGATAGGAAGTCTTTCACTATAGAAATCCAGAGAATTACTGTTCACAACGGGATTCTCACAGCTACCGGATAGACCTCCTCTCACTAGGCCTAGCAGCCGATAGAGTGTTTGAATAGAGCAAAGTCTCTGCTACAGACTTGGATGTAGAAGACTTGAACAAAGTCTCTTCCACAGAATTGAATGTAACTGAGGGCCGACACTACACAGGGTTTATACGTGGCTCTCTGCTGACTGGAATAATTAAGCTAATGACAAAATTCATCTGACTATTCATCTTGGCTTCTACAAAATCCACATGGTGTAAAAGTGGGATCACTGAAGCACCATGGCTCAGAATCTACGTGGCATATAACTCCTAATCTTTGATAATGACATTGCAAACAACTGGCTGAAATAAAATTGTTTGAACATTCTGAAAGGGCCACTAAGGAACTAAAAAGAGAGGCAGAAGTGTTTGTGGTACAACAGAACAAAGGGCGATATAGAAACTGTGGTAGTGAACACGTTACTGAATGCAACAAGTGTATGGCTTTTAAAAAAAAAAAATCAAATTCTCTATTTGTATAGAAGAATAAAGTATCCATCAAAATTCAATACAACGAAAGCACCAAAGGTGCCTTGTCACACCATAGATGCAAGCCATGGGAATGCAATCCGAAGCAGAGTTGCTCAAAAAAAGTTAGTATAACATCACTGACATGCAGGTGATCTTCTCACCTCACCAGATCAGGTAGTAACCATGTACATTCTGTTTGCCGTGTACCAGCATACACTTCACAGTTTTAGATAGAAGGAAGCTAGATTGTAGAGGCATAGGGTCACCCAAGAGGGTGCCAAGACAAGAAGTAATGAGGAAGGATATTAGGTATTAACACTCCAGTCCTAACCCTACTGAGTCACATGGCAATGGAAGGAAGATTGTGGTCTTTCCAAAACAGAGTGACACAAGCTTTGGCAACGTTAGTAAAGTGACGAAGGATTGATTTTTTTGTATGTCCGAATCTATATTTGTCAGCAGTGGAGCAGGAAGAAGGCAGAATCCTTTGGAGTAGGGAAGTCCATTAATTGTTGGGAGATCCTCTGTACCTCCGAACCAATACTGTTGGAGCAGAACAGGACCAGAAGACATGGCGAAAATGTACCTTCTCATCTCCACATCTCCAGCAACAATCAAAGTTCTGGGAAATATTTACTCAAAACTGATGGGGTAAGATACCAGCGTGTCAATATTTTATAGTTGGATTCCTATGGATGATAGTTTGACACTGGGTGGATATGAAGGTCCAATTGAGATCCAGTGGTGGCCCGTGCATTGTGGACGCATGGGCGCTGCCCCATCCATGCGCTTGGCCCCTATTAGGATGCCAGATGCATGGATGCATTTTTTTTTTTAATTTACATTTTTTTTTAATTAGGCTTCAAAATAGGGTGGGCTCGGGGAGCAGAGTGTGCAACCTGATCCCACCCAATTGTGTGACGATAGCAAATAAATGTTCCCTATTTTCACACTAACCTGCCTCCCCGCCAACCAGGAGGCAGGGCTTCAGACCTGTTTCCTCATTGGCCAAAGCACCAGGCCACCCTATTGGATGCCTGGCGCTTAGGAAGAGGAACGGAGGAGACACACGCTGGACTAGAGGAAGGATATCTCTGCCGCCACTCTGGTGCACTTTGAGAGAAGCCTGGCGGTAAGTGCCGGGTCTGCCAAAGCTAAGAGCGCACAAGCCACGCGTGGGGAGTTGGGGATGCTGCCAGAGCCGCAAACTCCAAGGGGGGTGCCACTGTCAGAGCCCAGAGATAGGGGGGAAGGGTGCTGTCAGACCCGCCAGTCCTGCGAGTGGGGTGGGTTGGTGGGCACAGTGGCTACATATGATGGGCACAGTGACTGTATTTGGTGGGCACAGTGATTGCACATGATGGGCACAGTGGTTGTATTTGATGGGCACAGTGGCTGCATATGATGGGCACAAGGGTTGCATTTGATGGCAAAGTGGCTGTATTTGATGGGCCCAGTGGCTGCATATGATGGGCACAGTGGCTGTATTTGCTGGGCACGGTGGCTGCATATGATGGGCACGGTGGCTGTATTTTCTGGGCACAAGTGGCTGCATATGATGGGCACAGTGGCTGTATTTGATGGCACAGTGGCTGTATTTGATGGACATGGTGGCTGCATATGATGAGCACAGTGGTTGCATATGATGGGCGCAGTGGCTGCATTTGATGGGCACAGTGGCTGCATATGATGATCATAGTGACTGTATTTGGTGGGCGCAGTGGCTGCATTTGATGGGCACAGTGGCTGGATATGGTGGTCACAGTGACTGTATTTGGTGGACATAGTAGTTGCACATGATGGGCACAGTGACTGTATTTGGTGGGCACAGTGGCTTCACATGATGGGCACAGTGGCAGTATTTGGTGGGCACAGTGGCTGCATATGCTGTGCACAGTATTTGTATTTGATAAGCACAGTGGCTGCATATGATGGGCACAGTGACTGCATTTGATGGGCACAGTGACTGCATATGATGGGCACAGGGTCTGCATTTGATGGCACAGTGGCTGTATTTGATGGGCACAGTGGCTGCATATGATGGGCACAGTGGCTGCATATGATGGGCATAGTGGCTGTATTTGCTGGGCACAGTGGCTGCATATGATGGGCACAGTTGGTGTATTTGCTGGGCCCAGTGGCTGCATATGATGGTCACAATGGCTGCATTTGATGGCACAGTGGCTGTATTTGATGGCACAGTAGCTGTATTTGATGGGCAGAGTGGCTACATATGGTGGGCACAGTGGCTGTATATGATGGGCACAGTGGATGCATTTGATGGGCACAGTGACTGCATTTTATGGGCACAGTGGCTGCATATGATAAGCACAGTGGCTGCATTTGATAGGCACAGTGGCTGCATATGATGGGCACAGTGGCTGCATTTGATGGGCACATTGGCTGTATTTGATGGGCACAGTGGCTATAATTGATGGAGGTATAAGGAAGTATAGCACCATGGCGCCCTGTTCAGAGCGATGGTGCTAAACTTATGTTCTATATGCTTTCATAGGTGTCTACCGATCCTAGGCCATTTGTGTGCCCAGATGAACTTGGTAAAGAGGATATTCATTTGGCAAAAAGAGGTAGAAGGGATGGAGATAGGTAAAGTCTGAAAGAGGTACAGGAACTTTGGCAGGATGCTCATTTTGATGATGTTACAGCGGCCAAACCAGGAATGCAATCCTCGATTCCATTTGTCTAAAAGGGAACGGACTTCACTGAGTAAGGGTGGAAAGTTCATCTAAAATGTATCAGCTAAATTTGGGGGGATGCGGGTGCCCAAGTACTTCAAAGCCGAAGATGTCCATTTAAAGTTAAAGGAGTTGTAAACCCTCTTGGTTTTTTACCTTAATGCATTCTATGCATTAAGGTGAAAAACCTTCTGTGATGCTGCAGCCCCCCGAGCCCCCATTTATTTACCTGACCTCGATCTTTCTCCATCTGGGAACGAGTACACCAGCTCTAGCTGGTGTCTCGTGTCCAGATTGGATAGATTGATAGCAGCGCAGCCATTGGCTCCTGCTGCTGTCAATCAAATCCAATCATGCAGCGCCGGGGGGGGGCAAGTCCTGTATTCTGTGTGAGAGCACTTCTCCAACGTGGACACACGATGTTGGGAGGAGCCACCAGTGCCGCTGAGGGACCCCAGAAGAGGAGGATTGGGGCCACTCTGTGCAAAACAAACTGCACAGTGGAGGTAAGTATGACATGTTTGTTTGTTTTTTGTTTGTTTTTTAAAACGAGGGTTTACAACTCCTTTACAGTTGAGCTGTAGGGTATGACGCAGGGGGGAGGGCAGGGAACTCCCATCATCTCAGATTTGGAATAGGTAATATTCATATTTGATAACGCTCTATACTGATCAAATTCTTTCAGAAGATTCAACAAGGAGATGTGTGGATTGGCCAAGGAAAAGAGTAGATCGCCCGCGTAAGCGGAGACTTTATGAGAGAGATTGCCCAACTGAAGTACGGTTTTTAACAAAAGGTGTAACTCATGCAACATATTGAATAATTTTGCAAAATATTGTAGGTCCAAGCCTCTAAATAGAGGTGCATGAATGATACCATCTAGTCATACTAAACAATGAAATGTGCACAGAATTATTGAAGTGGATAGTGATGATGACCAAAACTGTTTTCATTGTGAAAGCGTGGACCTAATTGCAACTGAGGGAGAAATATTCGCCACCCTCTCAACAGCGTGTAACAAACATGTCAAGTTGAAAATTGACATTGGTGCCAAATGCAATGTCATGTCCTTATCCACAATGCACAACATTGACCTCCAAGCTGAAACTGATCAGTCAAATAAAGTAAACCTGATAGCTTATGGCGGTCAATTCAGACACTGGGCACTTCTACCTTGGATCTATCAGGGGACAAGTTGCTATTCCACATTGTGGATAGAAATTTTAAGAGCCTGCTAGGCTTACCAGACAGCATTGTTTTGCTTGCGTCTATCTAGCAAGGTTACTTTGTGGTAAGCAAGGAAGCTGAGACCTCTGCAGTGTATAAATGTGCTTTTACTATGCAAAGATGCTGTACATACAAAACTATTACAATATTAGAAATATAATACAAGATTGACAGATATGTATAACAAGCAAAATACCTAGCAAATAAATAGCTTATGATTAGTAACAGTAGAAATACACTTAAAAGTTACTTAACTCCGGTTACTGTTTAATCATGATCTCTGTTGCTCCTGGAGACCAGGCACCTACTTCTTCTCTTATTACAGATCCTTGCTCCTGCTCTGGTGTTAATCCATGATGAGTGGCTTCCACTATCAGTCTCTACTGCTCCTTTTATTTATCCCAGTTTGTTGACAATGGTTGCAAACTTGTTTTCCATAACAACCAACTAACATTCATTCTTTCAGTTTGAGAGACCCTCTCTTACCTGTTTACTGTAGTTATAGAGACAATAGCCTATTCAAACTGTCAATTGAATACAGCAATGGTATCTATATTCCCATTGTATCCAACAACAATTGTTTGAGAAGTTCTGTGTCTGAATGCTGTTCCAGTCTTATAATGAAAAATCATATTTTATATCAAACGCAACACATTCCGCCCTTGATTTTTTTTTTCTCTTGGACTACACACAGAAAATCTCTTCATTGCTAAACTCATTCTAAACATTTATTTTCCTTGAATGCAACCCCTCTCATATTTCCGTCATTGAAAAGGTGTTTCAGTCTTTGGCTAAAAGTTCATTAGAAAGTCCATTCTAAAGTTCTTTAGAAACAAGTCCAGGCTTGTAATACATCAAAGGCCTTGCTCTCCACAGCTCTTGGGGTCTTCCATCATTCTGTCCATCATTTGACCACTTTTCCCTGGTCTTCCTCTGGATCAAATCAGAGGCAGCGTGAGGAGTGGAAAACAAAGCAAATTATCTGTTCCTTCTAATAATACATAAACAGTCGACCCCGGCCCTTCAGCTATAATCTCTCCTCTAACTAGCTTCTTGCCTGGATCTCTAACCAATACTTTACCACCCACCTGTATCCACTTCTGACCCTCCCAAAGAGTATTAATAGGCAAGAAAATAAATATACTGATATTTCCCAGAAGATCGCTGCTGTTTATTTTGGAAGTGTTGATGTTATGTAACCTAACTTTTCACTCTTGCTGAGAAGTATCCACTAACCAGTCAGAGCCCCAGCCACTGTCTTGAAGCTCATCTGCCAATGCAAATATACAGTGCCTTGCAAACGTATTCACCACTTTGGCTTTTTACCTATTTTGTTACATTATAGCTTTTAGTTATGTTTTTTTTAATTTGAATTATATGTGATGGATCAGAGCACTATAGTTTAAGTTGGTGAACTAAAATTTGAAAAATATATCCATAAAACAATTTTTCAGAAATAAAAAAAAACTGATAATTGGCATGTGCGTATGTATTCATCCCTTTGTTATGAAGCCCATAAAAAGCACAGGTGCAACCAATTAACTTCAGAAGTCACATAATTAGTGAAACGTTGTCCACCTGTGTGCAATCTAATTATCACATGATCTGTCATTACATATACACACCTGTTTGAAAGGCTCCAGAGGCTACGACACCTAAGCAAGAGGCACCACTAACCAAACACTGCCAGGAAGACCGAGGAGCTCTCCAAACAAGTAAGGGACAATGTTGTTGAGAAGTACAAGTCAGGGTTAGGTCAAAAAAAATATCCAAATCTTTGATGATCCCTAGGAGCACGATCAAATCTATCATAACCAAATGGAAAGAACATGGCACAACAGCAAACCTGCCAAGAGATGGCTGCACACCAGAATTCACGTACCGGGCAAGGAAGGCATTAATCAGAGTGGCAACCAGTGGCGGCCCGTCCATAGGGGGCGCCCGGGCGCCGCCCCCCCTTCTGTGTAGTCACAAAAAAAAAAAAAAATAAATAAATAAATAAATAAAAAAAAATACAAAAAAAAAGTTTAAAACTGCTCCTTTAAAAAAAAAAAAAGTTCTTTAAGGAAGTGCACTGTGTTCGAGCGCCGGACACAGTGCACTATGGGAACCGCCACGTCAATGCAATCATGAGATTGCAGACGTGGCGCTTCATTTGCGGGCGTTTAGCCCGCCTTGGGGCGCTTTCTGAAGCGCTGAGTAGCTTCCGCCCGGCGCTGTAGTTTGTATCACTACGGCTGGGCTGTTTGATTGACATCTGAGTTGACTCAGATGTCACTTCCTGTCTTCTCTCTCCCATTGCACATGAGAGAGGAAACAGGAAGTAAGAGCAATAAAGCACACCGCAGGAGAGGAGCGGAGAACACCAGAGAGGAGCACACAGTCCACAGGTAAGTGCTGATCCTGTGCTCCCATAGAGAAGGGGGGTGGAGGGGGAGGCCATGCATTAAATAGGAGGAATATTTCCATTAACATACATTATTTTCATTAATTTATGTTATATAGAAGGAAGGGAAGTGTTTGTCCAAGAAAGCCTTTTTTTTTTTCTTCTTCATTTTTAAGGTTAAAGTAATAGCTCCATACCAACTGCACAGATCCTGACTTAAAAAAAAAAAGATTTTCTCATTAGGACAAAAAGCAACATGTGAGTCCTCCATCCATGTGTGAGGGGGAGACTAGCTGGAAATCAAGCTGTAGGTTGCTAATTAACATTAAGCGCTCAGGCTGCCATGAAGTAAGGTATGGTTACCAGGGACAATAACTGATGCTGTATGGTTACCAGGGACAATAACTGATGCTGTGTGGTTACCAGGGACAATAACTGATGCTGTATGGTTACCAGGGGCAATAACTGATGCTGTATGGTTACCAGGGACAATAACTGATGCTGTGTGGTTACCAGGGACAATAACTGATGCTGTATGGTTACCAGGGACAATAACTGATGCTGTATGGTTACCAGGGACAATAACTGATGCTGTGTGGTTACCAGGGACAATAACTGATGCTGTATGGTTACCAGGGGCAATAACTGATGCTGTGTGCTGTGTGGTTACCAGGGACAATAACTGATGCTGTGTGGTTACCAGGGACAATAACTGATGCTGTGTGGTTACCAGGGACAATAACTGATGCTGTGTGGTTACCAGGGACAATAACTGATGCTGTATGGTTACCAGGGACAATAACTGATGCTGTGTGGTTACCAGGGACAATAACTGATGCTGTATGGTTACCAGGGGCAATAACTGATGCTGTGTGCTGTGTGGTTATCAGGGACAATAACTGATGCTGTATGGTTACCAGGGACACCAGGGACAATAACTGGTGCTGTATGGTTACCAGGGACAATAACTGATGCTGTATGGTTACCAGGGACAATAACTGATGCTGTATGGTTACCAGGGGCAATAACTGATGCTGTATGGTTACCAGGGGCAATAACTGGTGCTGTGTGGTTACCAGGGACAATAACTGATGCTGTGTGGTTACCAGGGACAATAACTGATGCTGTGTGGTTACCAGGGACAATAACTGATGCTGTATGGTTACCAGGGACAATATCTGATGCTGTATGGTTACCAGGGGCAATAACTGATGCTGTGTGGTTACCAGGGACAATAACTGATGCTGTATGGTTACCAGGGACAATAACTGATGCTGTGTGGTTACCAGGGACAATAACTGATGCTGTATGGTTACCAGGGGCAATACCTGATGCTGAATGAATACTAGGGGCAATAACTGATGCTGTGTGGTTACCAGGGACAATAACAGATGTGGTGTGGTTACCAGGGACAATAACTGATGCTGTGTGGTTACCAGGGACAATAACTGATGCTGTATGGTTACCAGGGGCAATACCTGATGCTGAATGAATACTAGGGGCAATAACTGATGCTGTGTGGTTACCAGGGACAATAACTGATGCTGTGTGGTTACCAGGGACAATAACTCATGCTGTGTGGTTACCAGGGACAATAACTGATGCTGTATGGTTACCAGGCGCAATACCTGATGCTGAATGAATACTAGGGACAATAACTGATGCTGAACGATGACTAGGGTCAGTAACGGATGCTGAATGATGAGCAGGGGCAATGCCTGATGCTGTATGGTTACCAGGGGTAGGGACTATGCTTTTATTTTTTTATTTTTATGGGTTACAACTGATGTTGCGTGATCCCTAGAAACAGTGGATACTGAATGTTTGTTTGTTGTTAGGGGTAAAAACTGATCACAATGGTGGTCTTGAGATATTAATTGACGCACAATGGCTTATAGGGGTAACCACTGTCTGATGGGTTTTATATTTAGGGGTAGCAGCCACTTAGTGAATAGTAGGATTATTATTATTCAGGATTTATATGGCGCCACCAGTTTGCCAATTGATTTCTCAATAATCTGATTACAGAATGGTCCTTATGGGGTAACAACATTTTTTATTCATGGATTAGCAGAAATTCCTCTCCCCCCCCCCCCCCCTTTTTATTTATTTTTTCCCTTTTAGGACGATTACATGAATAATTATACAGTTTGTGGTGGGTATGTTACTGTTATTAATTAAATTATTAAATATACCTTATATCGGATGTATGATGGTGGCATTGCAATAATAATAATTTATCGCGATGGTCATGTAATGCTGCCATAATCTTATTATCCTTTATTTATAGATTCCGCTCTTATAGCGCGAAATGTATATGTCCCCAGCAATTTATTTTCTATAAAATGTTCTGAATGTTCCGTATAATCTGGGCTGAGGCTGATATACATTGAAGACAATGATAATTGCACATTTATGTACAAAATATAATAATCTCCGCTCTTGTCCAACATTGTACATGTATAGCTATTTGCTACAGTATAAGGTAATGTGTGCAAGTACATCATCACTATACAAAATATAGTATATTTTTTATTAAATACCGCAGTGTTTAAATACACATCTAATATGTGTGTGTGAGATTAGTATATATCGGCTCCTATCACTGTCTGCATGTGTTTATAAGACTTATAATGTTATACCTGTGGCCCATGATCATAGTATGATCTCATACTACTACACAGAATGTGCAGCCTGGTATATGATGTGCAGAGCCCTGTGTATATGATGTGCAGAGCCTGGTGTATAATGTGCAGCCTGGTATGTGATTTGCAGAGCCCGGTGTATAATGTGCAGCCTTTTATGTGATGTGCAGAGCCCGGTGTATATAATGTGCAGCCTGGTATATGATGTCCAGAGCCCAGTGTATAATGTGCAGCCTGGTATATGATGTCCAGAGCCCTGTGTATAATGTGCAGCCTGGTATATGATGTGCAGAGCTCTGTGTATAATGTGCAGAGCCCGGTGTATAATGTGCAGCCTGGTATATGATGTGGATTATATAAGGGGTGTGGCTTATGAGAAGTGGGAGGGACCAACTGTGGAGGGGCGTGGTCTTGCGCCCCCCCATCCTAAAACTTCACCAGCCGCCACTGGTGGCAACACAGAGACCTAGATAACCTTGGAGGAGCTGCAGAGTTCCACAGCAGAGACTGGAGTGACTGTACATAGGATGACAATAAGCCGTACGGTCCATATAGTTGGGCTTTATGGCAGAGTGGCCAGAAGAAAGACATTACTTTCAACAAAAAACAAAATGGCACACTTTGAGTTTGCAAAAAGACATGTGAAAGACTCCCAAAATGTATGGAGGAAGGTGCTCTGGTCTGATGAGACTAAAATTGAACTTTTTGGCCATCAAAGAAAAAGCTATGTCTGGCTCAAACCCAACACATCACATCAGCCAAAAAACACCATCTCCACAGTGAAACATGGTGGTGTCAGCATCATGCTGTGGGGATGTTTTTCAGCAGTCAGGACTAGGAAACTGGTCAGAGTTGAGGAAAAGATGGATCGTGCTAAATACAGGGATATTCTTGAGCAAAACCTGTACCACTCTGTGTCTGATTTGAGGCTAGGACAGAGGCCCACCTTCCAGCAGGACAATGACCCCAAACACACTGCTAAAGCAACACTTGAGTGGTTTAAGGGGAAACATGTAAATGTGTTGGAATGGCCTAGTCAAAGCCCAGACCTCAATCCAATAGGAAATTTGTGGTCAGACTTATAGATCGCTGTTCACAAGCGCAAACCATCCAACTTGAAGGAGCTGAAGCAGTTTTGCAAGGAAGATTGGGCAAAAATCCCAGTGGTAAGATGTGGCAAGCTCATAGAGACTTATCCAAAGCAACTTGGAGCTGTAATAGCCGCAAAAGGTGGCTCTACAAAGTATTGACTTTAGGGAGTGAATAGTTATGCACATTGACTTTTTTTGTTATTTTGTCCTCTTCCTTGTTTGCTTCGCAATAAAAAAAAAAAAATCTTTGAAGTTGTGGACATGTTCTGTAAATTAAATCATGCAAATCCTCAAACAATCCATGTTAATTCCAGGTTGTGAGGCAAAAAAAAAAAAAAAAATGCCAATGGGGGTGAAAACTTTTGCAAGGCACTGTAACATCAAACCTTCCTGCTAGATTCCCTCTCAATCCTAGCTAGGCTTCAGATATGTCTTTCTTGGTTTCCATGTCATGGGAAGCAGTAACATAGTATCTGTTAAGCTCTGTTCTTTCAGGAACCTTACATAAAATCTGAACTCTGCCCTCCAGCTGTGGAATCTGTGCCCCAGCCCCTACCATCTCCTCATATGGTTTGCTTTTAGCCATTGGCTTAGAATTTAACAACATGACTGCCTTTGTGAGGACCCGATCCCACCCCCTTAGTGTATGTGTGGATGTAAGTTTGCGTATCTGATCTTTCAATAGCCCCTTGTATCTTTCAATCAAACCCCCTGCCTGTAAATGGTATGGGATATGGCACAACCAGTACACGCTAGAATCTTTGGCCCACTGCTGTAGCAGTTGCGGCTTGATTTGCATGTTTGCAAGGATGAACAAACAAAAGTCCTGAATAGGTGTCCACTGCAGTGCAACAATATCTCAGTCCATTGTTTCCCTGGGGCAGGGGACAGATGAAGTCAATCTGCCAGATCTCTGCAGGCCTCTTACCCCTCCTAATTGAGCCAGTGGAGTACTTTTGCAATGGTCATTGTCGCACTTCTCTACACACTGTACAGTTCCATATTATAGTCTTAATCATGTCCATGGATATAGGCAATCCTCTCTGCTGTGCCCATTCATATTTTGCTTTCTGCCCCAAATGTCCAGAAGGCTTGTGGGTCCAGTTGGCCAAGTTGATCAAGACAAGATCATTTGGCACAACTGCCTTCACTTTGGTGATTTCATCTGCAACTTTGTTATAATTCTCAAAGTCTGGGACTAGGGGCACATGTGCATCAACATGCCCCACTTTTATGGTGCGGGAGTGAGCTTCCTTCCAGATGTAGTCCCAGACTTCCTTGCCTCCCCACACCACCTTTCCATGAATCATCCATTGATTGTTTTAAATCTCTCTTTATTTTATAATTTTAAAATATACCAAACGTCCATCAACTACAACCTAGTACTCCAACATGTTACCCACAAACATAAAAAAAAAAAAAAAAACTTAAAACGCCACACATCCACCATCATCCCGCCCGACTTCCCAATCATCCCTCACTTACTAATAATCTTACTAATAATCTTTCAAATTCCCTCCTCCCATTTTTTCCAATACTTTGAGATCTGATTCTGCACATATCCTTCTTCTCTTATTTGTTTCTCCAAATAATGTATTTCACTCATTTCACATTTCCACTCTATTATTATTGATGGAGCGTTTTCCTTTTTGCATTTTCGCGCTATTACAACTTTTACAACTTTTGCAACCGTGGTCATACAATGTAAAAACTCTATCTCCTTCTGTGTTAGTGGCTCGGATGTATGAGAGAATAATACTACATTTATATCCGGATTTATCCCTATACCTGTCACCCGCTGGTATATTTCTATTATCTTACCCCAAAAAACTCTTATTTTATAGCAGCTATACCATATGTGTATCTCCAACAGGTTTCAGAGTTCCTTTTATTTATTTTATTCATAACTACTGGGTTTCTGTACCATCTTGTTGCTACTTTATAATTTTTTCCTGATATTTGATTGCTAAGGATAGTTTATGCATTCTTCCATATATCACTTCCCATTCTTTCTCAGTCAACTCTTTCCCTGTTTCTTCCTCCCATTTTTTCACTTCTACTATTTTTTTAATATCACCATAAGGGAGTAATAGATAGTTTTTTTTATTCGCTTTATCCTTATTTATTGCTATTTGTTCAAATATGGTTAATTGTCTATTAATCATTATCACTACTGGATCTATATATGTTTTCAACTGACAATATTGTAGCCATTTATTTTTATATTCATGTCCCATTTCCTGAAGCATTGGCATTTTTCCATCAATCGGGATTTATATTATCCGTTCATGCTCATCTATATATTCTATTTAAGAAATGTTTTACTATTTAATGCTGGCCTAAATTCGGGATTGGCAAATAATAGAGTCATAGGGCCAATTAAAGAGGATAGATTTCCTTATTTTATTATATCATCCCAGATTTTTAATGTTGTTTTTACAAAAATAGGTAACTCCTTTTCTTCCAGTCTTAAATTAGGTTTTATCCAGGGCTGATATTTTATTTTATTTTAACCCTCTAACTTTACCCATTGTTTATTTTTTGCATTGTGTTGCCAATCTATGATTCTCATTAATGATGCCGCTTGAAGATATTTAAAAAAATCTTGCATTGCCAGTCCTCTATTTTTTTTGTTCTTATTAATACATCTCTTCCTATTCTAGGGATCTTGTGCGACCATATAAAACTTTCTACAGCTTCTCTTAGGTCCTTCATAATCTTTCTTGATGGTATAATAGGAACAGTCTGAAAAATATATAACATAATTGGTAGTATCACCATCTTTACAATATTTATTTTTCCTAACCAGGAATATTTTTATGGTATTTTCCTAACAGTTTTTTTACCTTATAAATTGCCGTATTGTGTTCATATCTTGTAAAAGCTTTAAATCTCTTGGAATGTATATTCCAAGGTATTTAATCGCATCTTGCTTCCATTTGAATGGGAAATCCTTTTGTATTGTCATTTGCATTCTTTCTTCCAATGTGATGTTCATTAATTCAGATTTATCATAATTTACTTTAAAGTTACTAATTTCCCCAAATCTTTCCAGTTCTTTTATTAAATTAAGTATTGCAATTATAGGGTTGGTTATATATAAAAGAAGATCATCTGCATACGCAGCCATCTTGTATTCTTTGCCTTTGACCTTTATCCCTTTGATATCCTTATTTCCCCTTATAGCTTCCATAAGATGTTCCATTATCATAACATATAAAAGTGGGGCTAAGGGGCACCCCTGTCTAGTCCCATTTGATATTTTTATATATTCTGACAACATCCCGTTTGTTCTCCCTTTAGCTCTTGAATTTTTATATAATGCAACAATCCTACCTAGCATTTTAGGTCCCATTCCTATTTGCTTCAATACTTCCTCCAAGAACTGCCATTCCACCCTATCAAATGCCTTTCCGGCATCTATAGCCAATAGGCAGGCTGGGATGGCAGTTCTCTGAGCGTATTCCATCAGTGTACATGTCTTAATAATATTATCCCTTGTTTCTCTACCCTTCATAAATCCCGTTTGATCCAGATTTATATGATCTGATATAATCACCGTTATTCGTTTAGCTATAATCTTAGAATATACTCTTATATCTATATTTGTCAAGGATATAGGTCTATAATTTTTACAAATTGATTGATCTTTTTCAGACTTTAAAATTAATACAGTATGGGCCTCCATACTCTGTACTGCAAATGGCTGTGTTTGAGACATAGCGTTATATGTTTTCTGAAGTATAGGCGTGATTAAATCCTTATCTTATAGAATCTAGCGGTATACCCATCCGGGCCTGGACTCTTTCCCAGTGCAAGCTCTGCTATTGCATGCTGTATCTCTTCTATTGAGATTTCACGCTCCAGATCCTCAATCTTTTCTTTTGAGAATTTGGGTATGGCTGTTTCCCTTACATAGTTTCGTATCTCCTCACCCTTATTCCCTTTCTCCTTATATTCCTGACTTTCTTTTATATTGTATAACTTAGTATAGTAAGTATGAAAGGTTTCGGATATTTCCACTGGGTCATACGTCAATTCCCCATCTGATTTTAAAAAAATTTCTATATAACTTAAGGGTTGCTGTTTTTTTAATGTTCGGGCCAACACTTTCCCTGATTTATTTCCAAATTTATACCACTGTGCTCTATTTTTATCTCTTATCTGAAGGGTCTCTTCATCAAGCATTGACTGCATTTCCATTTGTTTTTCCTTTAATCTTATTCTATCGTACAGTTTCATACTCATCTTATGTGTCCCCTCTAATTCTCTAATCTCTATTTCCAATTGAGATTTTTTTAGTGTTTTTTTCTTTTTTTATTCTTGCTCCATGCTTGATAAATATTCCCCTCAAAACACATTTTAATGTTTCCCATTGAATTGGGGGTGACGTTTCATCTCCTTCATGGATTATTAAAAATTATTTTATAGCTTGTTGTATCTCTACCTCACATTTATTATCTTTAGATTGTCATTCAGTCTCCATATCCCATTCCTTTTCTTTGTTGCAATTACTGAGAGCTCTACATATATTGGGGCATGACCTGACCACAGAAATCCCCCTATCTCTGATATTGGCTTCATCATCAAGCCAGCTCTATTTAAAAACAAAACTAATCTAATCTGTGGTATGAGTTATGAATATTTGAGTAATATGTATAATTTTTCTCCATTTGATGTTGAGCTCTCCATATATCAGTTAGCTGGTATTTTCTCAAGACATTTTAAATTCCTTTATTTTAGCATTATTCTTTTTTTTCGCCTCCCACAATTACTATTCCCTCAGCTTTCTCCATTGCGTCTGATAGGGCTTTTACCCCTCCCCCCTTTTTACCCTCTCTATCCTTGCGATAAAGGGTACACCCTTGAATATTTGCCAGCCAATTATTCACCAGCCAATCATGAGAGCTGTTGAACCAGGTCTCTGAGATTCCCACAAAATCCAAATCCTCCTCGTACAACAGTATCTCTAGTCCTCCCATCTTGTCCGCCAGGCTCCTGGCATTGGTGAACATGCCACGTAGTTTAGACCGGTCGCATATTATCCTCTTATTGGGTGTTCCAAGATTGCAACTAGGACTTTCTACTATACTTACTTTGGGTTTATGTGCTTTGGTCAACCTACCACTAATGCCCCCAATACTACCCCCTGGAATATGTTCCACGCTAACTAGCTCTAGCTCTGGACCCTTCCCCCATTGCCTAGTTTAAAAGCCCCTCTAACTTTTTGGCCATCTTCTTTCCCAGCTGATCTGCACCCTCCTCATTTCTTCTACTTAGTTTTTACGCAGGAAAGGGAGGGGTATATCGACCACGACAGTACTGTTAGTGACACATCACAGGACATACCCACGTGGCTAACAGGGGTTGGAGTCAAGCAAAGACTAGATAAACGTAATACTAATAAATCACCAGGACAGAGAGTCCTCAGAGAACTCAGTCAGGTTATAGCCAGACCATTGTTCCTAATCTTTGTGGACAGCATAACGACAGGAATTGTAAAAAGCCAATGTGGTACCAATATTCAAAAAAAGGACAGAGACAAATCCCTGGAAACTACAAGCCAGTCAGCCTGACAACAATTGTGGGTACATTTATTGGAGGGGATAATAAGGGTCTATATCCATAAATGTAATGAAGAAAAAAAATATCATTAGAGAGGTGATGGAAGGCACCCTTATTGTGCCCCATTACCAATAGGGAAAGGGTCCAAGAGGAATCCATTTTCTTTCACTTGCGCCATCGGGTTGGAGTAGATCTTGGCTATCCAGACGCCAATATGACAAAACACTGAGAACAGTCGCAGTTCACTTGGTAAAATGCTTTTTCGGCATCAGTGCTTAGGAAAACACATGGGGTATTGGTAGAATTTGCTACATGAAGGAGATTAAGCACCTTGGTTGTGTTGTCTCTTGCCTCTCTAGTGGGCATAAAGCCTACCTAGTCAAGATGAACCAACATCTGTAGATGTTGGGCCAGCTGGGTAGCCAAGATCTTGGTTATAGCTTTAGGTCTACATTCAAGAGCAAGATGGGTCTATAACTGCTGCAAGACGTAGAGTCTTTACCTTCCTTATGAATTTCCGAGACATGAGCCCTCAGGGTATCTCTAGGAAAAATAGTATCCGAACTGACCGTGTTGAAAAGTTCGATCATATAAGGGCCAAGGATCGGGAGTAGAGTTTTATAATATTGTATAGTGTAGCCATCTGGGCCGGGGGCTTTACCCAGCTTTATGGTGCCTACTGCTTGCTGGAGTTCCTCTAAGGTTATAGGGGAGTTCAATTCTTCCTGGATCTTGGTAGAGATGGAAGGAAGATGAGAAGAAATTATGTAACCCTCTATAGTGGCTTGGGGGGTGTTCAATTCGGTATGTTATAGAGAGAGGAGTAGAAATCTTTAAACTTCTGTGTAATTTGTTTGGATAGTACCGCTTTGTGGCCGCTGGTGGTTACAATTTGGGGAATATATGATGACAATCTATGTTCCCTGACCATCATAGGCAATACTTTCCCGCATTTATCTCCCGACTCATAACCCGTTTTATGCCAAAATTGTAATGCCACTTTGGCCTTGTAGTGTAGTAGACCCAACGCAAGCTTTATTTCCAATGTAGGAGAGGGAGCGTGTTTGTGGCATGACTTGTTCACCTTATTCTCATTTGATCCGTGAACCATGTTTAATGAGTATACCTCTGAGAACTGTTTAGTGTGCTTCCCATAGAGGACCTGGGTCACAATTTGAGCAAGCGTTCATTTGAAAGTAGAGATGCAATTCTTTGGACACATCAGCTAATATCTCTGGCACCTGTAGGAGACTTTCATTCAGTCACCAAAAGCGGCGTCTGGAGGAGGACATCTCAGAATGTTCATACACTAGGGAAATAGGAGCATGATCAGACCATGTTATATGACCAATGGAGGGGCCTCACACAGCATGGAGTTGACCATGAGGAATTAAAAAGTAGTCTATTTTGGTATATGCATTGTGAGGAGACGAGTAGAACGTGTAATCCCATTCCCTCCGAGTGCTGCAATCTCCAAACATCAACCAGCTGAGCCCTATGGAAAGATTGAGCTATCCGTTTTCAGGAGCCCTGGAGGACAGAGGAAGAACCGGAGGAGGTTTCTACCGAGGGGAGCAGGGGGACATTAAAGTCTCCTCCGAGGATTAATTGGCTCTCTGTAAAGTCCAGAAGTTTTTCTAGGGGGTGAATAAAGACATCCTGATGATCACTGAGGGCATAGAGAGTTGCCATAGTCCCCTGTACGTCACCTATCAGTCCCTTGAGGAACACATAGCGTCTGTCAGGGTGTTTAATAGAGTCCTGACATTTCCAGGGAATTTTACTAGACAACAACATGGAAACCCCTTTGGACTTGGCCGTTGGATTAGTGGAGTGATACTTTAGGGGGTAAGATCTATTTTTGAGAATTGGGAGTTTATCATTCATAAAGTGGGTCTCTTGAATAAAAGCTACATCAGCATGAGAATGTTTTAAGTCATTCATGAGCAAGCATCCTTTCTCATGCATTCAATGACACTACTCTAATGCTGTTACTTGTCACCTCTGGGGGTGGAGCAAGGGAGAAGAAGGGTGGTATAAAGGAGGGGGGCTAGAGGTGAAAAAGATTAAAGAAAAGAACTATAAAGCTAAGGATACAATACCTTAATGTATCTAAATCTGCAAGTAACGAATGTAATATCACACATCCCAAAAGTTACTGGAGGTGTATGATAGCCTACATGGGGGAGTGGTTAGTCAGAGCCCAATAAAAAATATAACGAAAAGAAACAATAAAAAACTGTGAAAATAAACTGAAAAGAATCACAAAGTGACACAAGGCATAGAAAATGTGCTTATGGAACAAATTGTGTCCCGCAAGGTCAGCGTTCCATTCGCTCACCAGCACAAACCACCAAGGGTCCTAAAGAGCACCTCTGTACTGAAGGGCCAACCACGTGGGACACAAAGTATCCCAAGGGTGTGAGCGACCAGGTATGATGGTCTGCAACCCCTCCGGGATATATTAATGTAGTGATACCTGTCACTCACAATGAGTAACCCCATCAGGGCATAGTCTAACACCAGCAGCATGAAATACACTTAGGTAGATCATAGCAAATATCTCTTATGTGATGTCCCTACCTCCACCGGCAACACTATCTATAGCCCCACCGACATATCAAAGAGAGGGTGGTCCAGCGGCCGCTCAGGGTGGCAGGGAAGCCAAAAGAGAGGAAGTCCGGTAACCCTGAGCACCCTGTTGGGGAAATGACACCGTGCAGCACCTTGTTAGATCACGGCAGCTAACTCTGGTGCGAGCATATACCCAACCCCCCCACCTCTAAGAACATTGGGGGGGAGAAGGAAGGGGGGTCCCCCCACCAATAATCCCAGCACAAATCTCACCTTATGAGGACATCATTATAACGGCTCAAAAATGAAATAACAATGTTATTTTGCAAACAGTACAGTATGATATAAACCAAGGCATGTAGGCATAAAAATAACAGTGTATTCTTGTTGCAGGACAGGATATAGGATACTGGGGAAAGGGATTAAGGCATAAAATCGATCAGATCCATTATGCAGGAGGTAAAAAGAGTAGCATCCTGATACAGGATGGGCATCAGTTCCCCCAGTATATAAGGCTGGTCAAATGGCATACCAGCAACACTACAGGGAGGGAGAAAATATTTGGGGACAGTACCCAGCAATAAGGTAATCCCATAGTGGAAAAGCATCATGGTCATGTAGGGAAAGGTCTAATCAGGAACTGGGACAGTGTGCAGAGCCAGTGTGCTGTAAGCCCAAGAGAGCAAAGTGTAATGTGCAGCTACTTGACAGAACAAGGGTTGCAAGTGCAGGTAATATGGTTTACCGTTATCCATTTATGACCCACGCTGTCCCTCTGGGGACGGCACTCGAGAACGGTGGCGGCTCCTCTGTGGTCTGGGCTGGAAGCTGCTGCCAGACAGGAAGGGGCCCTGGCGGTCTTGGAATAAAAGTTAGTCGCTTTGGGACAGTTATAGGGTCACACTCCAGGAAGGTACAAATGGCTGGAAGGGACTCAGGTGCAAAAAAGATTGCTGATTCTGATTTGTGACAGAAAGGGGAAAGCCCCATCTGTAGGTGACATGGAGTCCCCTGGCCAATTCTAAAAGTGGGCAAAGTAGGGCCCAGTGCTGCAGTGTTGCCCTGGATAGATCCGGAAGGATTTTGATAGGCGCACCATTGAACTTCAGGTTCCCCACCTCCCAAGTCTTCCGGAGAATAGTCTCCTTGTGTAAGTAGTGGTGAAACCGCCAGATCATATCTCGGAGCCTGGCTGGGTCATTCGACCGGGCCTAACGCTCTGTGGATCTAGTCGATTTCAATCCGCTCTGGGAGATTCACCCCCTCCAAGCTCCCCAAGATAGCAGTTGCCATGTCAGCCAGATCTTCAGCTGCCATGGCCTCCGGCAAGCCCTGGAGCCCCAGATTATTATGGTAGCTTTGATCTTCTATATCCTCCAAATGTAGTTGTAAGTTCACTGCAGCATCTATGTGGGATCCCTGGAGAGATTCCAAGGCAATCACCAGGTGTTCTAGCATGGATAGTGTAGATTCCCCTGTGGTGAGTCTGGTAGAGAGGGCTTGCACGTTGGTCTTGACTGCTCGGGGCTCTTGTCTGTGAGTCTCCTCCAGTCGACCAATAAGGGCCTTGGTTTTGGCCTTAGTTGGCAGAACCTGTAGTATGGATTTCAGCTCAGCAACAGCTTGGTAGGTCAGGCGTGGATGCGGCGAGCAGGTCTGATAGGAATGCAACTGGGATGTTGAGGTAAGCCTCCGAGCCCTGGGAGACAGATGGGGTGAATCGGGGGAGCTGCGTGGCTTGGGGCTTTCTGCAAGTAGGCGACGTGGGTCTGCCATCTTAAGTGTCGCGGAGTTTCGCCAGAGAAGCCTGAAAAAAAAGCTGGATCTCACCCTCGGAGGGAACTGCCTTAGTGGGCTTTGTGTTTTTCTTGGCTTTCCGTTTCTTGGATGAGAGCATAATTTACAAAATTTAGCTAGATTAGCTGGGGTGGATAGGAGACGGTCAGGAGCTCACCAGGAATATGTCTCTACGCCATTTCCAGACCACACCCCCCCCATGGAGATTTTTAAGTGTCAAAATTTGTCACCATTCCACGAGCAGCCGCAATTTTTAAGCATGACATTGCAATGACTGACATTTTATTCTCTAGGGTGTCTAAAAAAATATATAGATATAACGTTTGAGGGTTGTAAGAATTTTCTGGCAAAAAAATTATTTTAACTTGTAAACACCAAGTGTAAAAAAATAGGCTTGGTCCTCAGAAAACAACATACAGGGATATGTGAAATAATAGTGCACCTACACAGGTTGAATTGGATAGACTATTGTCTTTATTCAACCTTACCTACTATGTAACTATGTAAAAAACTATGTAAAAAAAAAAGGGATGAACATTCGGGTTGCTGCATAAGCACAATAGTTCTTACAATGGTTTAAAATCATATCAATTCTCATCAAATCTGCCCACTATTTGTCTACATGATGGTGGTCAGAGAAAAAAGTAAGTAAGGGACACAGGCTGCAATAAAAATACATTATCGAGTAGAAAGAGGAGCATTAAAAAAAAAAATAGGTGTCATGGTTATGCAGTGATCTTCCTCTGGTTGCTTACCTCCCCTCATGTGTTCAGACTAAGAGGCCAGCCACTTCCACCTGCTGGTTTTTATAACCTATCCTCTAAGCGTGGCTCCACCCCAGGCCCTATCAGGGAACCCTATATTAACCTGTGCACTGCAAGCCAGCGGGGCTGATCAACCATTGTGTATTCATTGTGTGTTTGGCTTCCTGCTTGCCGTATGCTCTACGTTTGTCTCTGTTACCTTGGCGTGTTCTCAACGATTCCTGTCTGCTTGTGACCTTGACCTTTGTGTGAGATGTTTTTTCACCTTAATGCATAGAATGCATTAAGGTGAAAAAACATTTACCTTTACAGCCCCTTTAAGTTAAAATAACATTGGATTAAATTAAATTAAACCAGAATTAGTTATTACATTTAAAAAAAACAATCACTAAAGAGCATAGATAATTACCAAATAATTAAAAAATTACCAAATAATTAAAGAGCTACATACCTAAATGGGGAGCTCAAAATAGACTGATAAAGGCAAAAAAAAAAAAATGAATCAAAAATAAAATATCAAAATAAAATCACTAAAAATGCAGGGCATATGTGCATACACACGTCAAGAGTGCGTGTAGATCAAAATAAGAGCAAGAAAAACAGTTAAATACAATAAATTAAATAAATTAGAGAGACCGCTGAAGGGGTGGGCACATGCTACATTGAGTAGTAGTTATAGTGAGTAGAAGCAATATATACAACTCCCTCACGGGTAATGTTCTCAAAATATATATAAGTATATAAAAAATTATTTAAAAAAAATATTAGATACAAATATAAAAATATATAAATATATATACACACAAACATATACCTCTACTCTACCACAGTCTCTAACGAATGACATGAGACCAATCACTATATTTTGCAGGAAATTATCAATATAGCACCCCACATTACTTGAGATGCTATCGATCCCTGCAATAATAGGTCTACCGGACAGGATTAGTCTTGCTTTTATGCACTTTAGGAATATGATAAAAGTGTGGGGTCAGCGCATATTTATTAGAGTAGAGAAAATGGTATTTATTCTTAGTGAAAACCGCATCTACTAGAGCATGATCCAGAAGTAATTCAGATCTTGTGTGTACTCAATGACAGGGTCCCCTTTTAGTTTAGTATAGGTGTTTGTATCCCCTAGTAATCTCATTGCTTCGGCTATGTAGTCATCTTTGTTATGGATGATAAACTGCCACCTTTGTCAGCTTTCCTGATGATGATCTCCTGGTTCTGCTTCAGGCTATTAACAGATACCCCCAGAGGGTCTGAATGCTTATTGTACTTATTTATATTACTAGTAGCATAATGGAATCTTTTTTGAAAGGTTTCAAAGACTACATCATAGAAGGTGGAGATATATTTGCCCTTAGCCCAATGTGGGAAAAAGGAAGACTTTGGCGCAAAAGAGGTATGAACTATATCAGTGTCACTATAGCATCTAGATGTAGGTAGCGGCGGCTCACCATGCTCAGCCTCTGCATAAAGTTCCTCTAAAATATTCAGAGCACAAACATCATCATCAACACTTGTTTATACAGATGTCCAAGGGACAGGCTCTAAGCCATCAGAGGATACAGAAGGCTTTTCAGTCTCCTTCATTAGATGGTACCTTTGGAGGGTGAGCTTACGTATGTATTTATTGAGGTCAATAAACAATTCAAAAAGATTGGGTGTGCTAGGAGGAAGATAGTTCAAAGTAGGTCAAGCTCAGTGTCAATAAACACGAAGCTTGACAAGTTATAGATTTGTATAGTGGAATACCGTATATACTCAAGTATACGCCGAGTTTTTCAGCCCACTTTTTGGGCTGAAAAAAGCCGCCTCGGCTTATACTCGAGTCAGTGAAAAATTTGCCCGAAATGGAGGAGAAAAAGGGGCGGGGCCATGCCGCTGGGTGACGCTCATGAATGGTAGGCGCCCCTGTGAGTTTCCCCTCCCTCTGTGTCAGTTTTCCGCGCAGCGCGCACCGCACCATCCCCCCTCCTCACGTTCTAATGTAATGCAGGGCTGTCTTACGATTCCCCTTCCTCCCCCTCCTGCCGCTCTGCAACGATGTCCCACCTCCTCCTTGTTATGGCAAGCAGCCACATAGCGATGTCCCAACTCCTCTGGTACAGTGATCCAATGATAGGAATCACTGTACCGTGTGTCATAGGAGGCGGGAAATCGCTCCCGCGGCTGCACGGGACATCATCATCACAGCGGGACATCAGCATCATGAGGTGAGTGAAGTATTTCATTGAATACACCGGTATTGTGTGATAATAATTTGTTATCCAAATTATTACAATGGCTACTGTATATTTAATTGGCACAGGGCAGGCTGTATATGGTATTCAATGGGCACAGGGCAGGCTGTATATTTAATGGGCACAGGGCAGGCTGTATACGGTATTCAATGGGCAATGGCAGGCTGTATAATTAATGGACACAGGGCAGGTTGTATACGGTATATTTAATGGACACAGGCAGGCTGTATATTTAATGGGCTTAGGCAAGCTGTATATTTAATGGGCACAGGCAGGACACTGGTAAAATGTATATTATGAGCCCTAACACAGGCTTCTCTATGCAAACAGTCATGTCATCACTTTCTGTAATATCAGCCTGCATTAGGCCTCAAAAGATACGGTACCCAAACAAGTCTTTTTTTTTTTTATCCTGTTAGAAATGGATCCCAATACTTCTACCGGTAATCCTGGACCAAAAGAAGAACGCAGGTCATTCGAAGCTGGTTTCAAACTTAAGGTTGTGTCAAGAGCAGAAGAAAGCAATAACAGTATTGCAAGTAGGGAATTTTGTGTTGATGAAAAACAAGTGAGGGAATGGCGGAAAAAGAAAGCTGACTTGGAAAAGATTCCAAAGGCAAAATAAGCTCAACGTGGTTTAACAACTTCACATGGGGCTCTAGAGACTGAATTGCATAAATGGGTTATGGAGTGTCGTCAAAATGGTTACTGCGTAACACGCATGGGAATTTGCTTACGTGCCCTTCAAATGGCACAAGATGACAAATTAAAAGCACCAGGCACTGAAAAATTTGTTGCGTCAGCAGGATGGTGTACCCGCTTCATGAATAGGTTTGCCTTATGTTTGCGGCAAAGAACAAAGATTTCACAGTAGTTGCCAAAAGACCTTGATGAAAAAGTGATGTCATTCCATTCATTCATCATAAAACAAAGAAGGATCCATAACTATGACCTGGGAGATATTGGAAATATGGATGAAACACCTATGACCTTTGATCTTCCAAGCAACAGAACTGTGGCAAGTTTGGGAGACAAAACTATTTTTCTCAGAACCACAGGAAATGAAAAAAAAACATTTCACAGTTGTTCTGTCATGTTTGGCTAATGGAACTAAGCTGCGGCCTGTCATTATTTTTAAAAGAAAGACCTTGCCTAAAAAGGTCAAATTCCCACCACGAATTACAGTGCGCGCACATATTAAAGGCTGGATGGATGAAGACGGAACAAAAAAATGGCTGGAAGAAATTTGGAAAGAACGACCAGGAGCAGCTTTAAAGAAAAAACCATCATTGCTAGTTTGGGATATGTTCAGAGCCCACACATCTGATGACATAAAAAAAATGGCAAAATCTTCTCAAGTTACTTTGGCCGTTATTCCAGGTGGGCTTACATCTGTATTGCAACCGCTAGATGTGTGTTTAAATAAACCTTTTAAAGACCGTGTGAGAAAGATGTGGCATGGATGTCATCTGGTCAAGCCTGACTGACAAAAGGTGGAAATCTGATGAAGCCCAACATAGAATTGTTAGCAAAGTGGGTTTGTGATGCATGGGAAGAGATTCCGGAGGACATGGTGCAACGCGCCTTCAAGAAATGTGGCATTAGTAATGCTATGGATGGCAGTGAAGACAGCGCTTTGTATGAGAACGACAGCTGTGATGGTGATGACTGCGAACTCAGTGATGATGACAATGTCTATGCTGATAACCTCACACCAGCTAATGCTGAAGCTCTGTTTGGACATACAGATGATGAGGAGGAATCCAGTTTTGAAGGATTTTAACTCTTGTGTTTTAGCTTGGTTGCTGAATGAGCTAAGGTTTTTGTACTTTTAAAGTTATTGTTGATACCATATTGTTTTTATTGACCCTCTTTTCCACTTACAGAGCTAGTTTACTGTTTTTCTTTGAAATAAATATTCAAAAACATTATTGGTATCTATTTTTATTTTTGAAATTTACCGGTAGCTGCTGCATTTCCCACCCTAGGCTTATAACTTTTTTCTAGCTTTTTGTGGTAAAATTAGGCTTATATTCGGGTCGGCCTATACTCGAGTATATACGGTACGTATTTTCTACACCCTGCCTCTTTTTACTCCTCTTACCTCCTCTCCTACCTCTTCTTGTCCCTCCTCACTTTTTCTTGACGTCTTTAGCAACGGGGTGCATGGCAAAGGGTTCAAAATAACGTCCTTCGTTGCAATACTCTCTGTCCTTGCAACTTCCACCTCTAAAAAACTAAGAGGTGGTGTGATGTTAGTAATGCTACCACTACTTAAATCCACCTCTAAGTTCTCCAACATGGTAAATGGGTTATGTGTAGGAATAGATAGATCCAGAGTCACTTCAATATCACTAAATGGCTTGGGTGTAGGGGGGGGATAGACCACCTTACAGGGTGGCCAACTGATCCTCCTTCGACACTAATGAGCTTGCCACCTCTCCATTCCCAATATCAGATGGCTTGGGGCTAGCTCTGATGGATTGTGAATGAAGATTCATATTATCATTCACTTAATCCCTGCTCGAGGGTTGGCGCCTATTCGGCCCATCCTTGTTAGTCTTATTGGAACTATATGTGTTGTTTTTATTGTTTTTTGTTTCTGTTTTTAGCATTCCTACTATAATTCCCATCTCTGTTGCTAGGATTCCCATTGAAACGACCATTCTTTGGTTGGCTGGAACCATCCATACATGCAGTGCCCTGGGGCCTAAGTGGACGGGGGTTGCGAGACGCACTACATAAGCGTAAAGACTCTTTCGTATTGTCATTAATAGCATAGTCCTGTCTATGACTGGACTTCTGTTTAGAGACAACCAAGTTTTTTACATTATTTATCGGCTTTTTTTTTGTGAATGGCTTTGCATGTTGTTGTTGGTATTTTTAATTTAATTTGCTGCGCGATCAGAAATAAATAACAAGCTATGCTCATACTAACTTCTAAAATGAAGTCACCATACCTTTACAAGTTACTACAAAAAGTGCAGCCGCACAGCTAAATGTGTATTACATACACATGTCTCCCAACTTTTTGAAATGGGAGTGAGCGATGCATGCACAATAGTAAAAAAGTAAAAAAAGTAATGAAGAAAGAAAAGAGATATGTAGAGGTAAAGAGAAAAGATCTACCTTTCTGGCTGAAGCCATGGGGATGTAACCAGCCCTGGGCCATGGTATCCATATGTCATCCTGTTTATTCATCATATTGTTCAATATGACTGTTAAGGATTCCATGAGTTTAATCTCCTTGATCCAGCCTTGGACATGCACAGCTGATATTTAAAACCTGAAAGAAGTTCTAATCTTGACTCTTTTCAGTAATAAGAAAAGTTTGGGCTAGAGTTACATTTTAAGAAAACTTTTTATTGTTGATTTTGTTAGATACGGAGCAGTAAAAATCTAAACATATTACATACTAAACTAAAATAGGGTTACCAGGTATAGTTGTGTCTTAATAGAAGTGTGTTTGCACAAAAGAGAGTTAAATAATTGGTCATTGTCACAAGGAGAAATTATTTTTTTGTGTTCACATTTCTGTAGAAAAAAATATTTGCAAGATTAAAAATAAAATGTGTTCCAGACTGAATGAATATAATTAGATTAGAAATAATGTAGGTCACTGAAAAATTCTATCATATTATACAGATGCATGAGCCTTTTCAGGCTAAAAAATTTCACTGAGAAAATCCGGTTTGGCAATATATTGCATTTCTGATAGTATGTGGTAGTCCTATCTTAAAGTATAACTAAAGGCAAAACTTTTTATTTTCGGGGTGGAGAGGGATTAGAACCCCTGTCAGTTTGTATTGCTGTCTGTGTCCTTGTCTGTGCCCTTGTTAACATTATCACTGAAAATGAAAGTAAAAGAAAATCCCAAATTTTGGCTTGTCCCCAAAAAAGTAGTAGAGAAGAAAATCTGGGAACACTAGTTCTGGTGACCAGGGGGTCCCCAAGGAATTCCCTTAATTTGCAGGGATTTTCTCTCACTTCCTGTTTGGCTATGGGACAGGAAGTGAAGGGAAATCTTCGCAATGGGACACATATGGTTAAAAAAGTGACAGGGGTTATAACCCTCCCTTGCTCTAAAATCTAAATATAAAATAAAAAACCTGGCGTGCAATCATAGTGCCTGTCGTTTCAGCTAATCAGGTGAGGAGTAACAGATCCGAGCACTGATATGCAGAGAGGCAGTTTATTTATTTCTATTTATTGGTGCTGGGGGGTTTGGCAGGAGAGAGGGGACGCACCGCCACTGCTCCCTGTTGAAATGTATAAAAGGTATGGAAAACACCTTTTGCCTGCCCTTTTAGAAACAACGAATGCTGCTTTTGGGAAAGGCTGCGCCCAGGGCCAGATTAACATAGGGGCTATTGGAGCTGCAGCTCCAGGCCCCTTTCTCAAGATAGGCCCATTTGCCCCAAAAAAAAATCAAAAAAAAAAAAAAAAAGAAAAAAAGATTGACTTCGAGGATTGTAGCTCGGCGATCAGGTGTCACAGAGACCCCATATTTGGTGGGTAAGTAGCTAAAGACCCACCCCAGCACTGGTTAAAATATGGGGCTGCTATCATATATGGTTCCGGAGATACAGGTCTCCTTGTGCAGCCTGTCAGAAGCTACATACAGAGCGGCAGTATAAATACAAGCTGGAACACTCTGTTGCAGACGGAGAGGATGAACTCACAGAGCTTATAATAATTATTTGTATATTACTTATGATAATTAACCCCTCGCCACCCAGGCCCATTCTGAGACTTCTCTCCTACATGTTAAAATCATCATTTTTTTATGCTAGAAAATTACTCAGAACCCTCAAGCATTATATATTGTTTTAGCCGACACCCTATGCAATAAAATGGTGGTATTTGCAACTTTTTATGTTGGAAAGAAACTGTTTCATTCATTAAAAAAAAAAAACACTAAAGTTATCACGATTTTTTGTTGTGTACTAAGCGATGCTTTACATTTTTTTACAGGTTACATGTTTAGAGTTACAGAGGAGGTCTAGTGCTAGAATTATTGCTCTCGCTCTAATGATCTTGGCGTATGTAACCTGTGTGTATCTGGCTCTGATACTAACCAGTACCTACCCAGGGACTGACTAGTATCTCTCCCCAGCCTGTCCCCACACACCCTCCCACCTGCTGACCTGTGAATGGGGCAATCACTCCCGCAGTGCTATTGTCTTCTGCCAGTGAATACAATGATTAGTGTTGCTAACTATAGCTGGCAGCAATGATTGTTTTGGGGAAAA
The DNA here is from genome assembly GCF_037356315.1 of Lithobates pipiens. Taxonomy (NCBI): domain Eukaryota; kingdom Metazoa; phylum Chordata; class Amphibia; order Anura; family Ranidae; genus Lithobates; species Lithobates pipiens. Next base: position 403,645,265 of record NW_027507748.1, on the reverse strand, counting down.
CCTGACAGGCTGGTTGCACTCAAGTCGGTTAATAGGTTGACTTGTGTAAAACCAGCTAGCCCATACATAGATCGACTATGGCTGGTCTCTGCTTAATTGGTGTAATTTCAATCCATGTCTGGCTCACTTAACCACTACGCAGTCCCTAAACATCCTTCCACAAACCTTTACATTTTTCCTTCCCAGATTACTTCATCCTCCTCTCCTATATATAGTGCACACTGTCATACTCTCCACACTTCTCTCCTATACATAGTGTCCACTGTCATACTCTCCACACTTCTCTCCTATACATAGTGCCCACTGTCATACTCTCCACACTTCTCTCCTGTACATACTGCTCACTGTCATACCCTCCACACTTCTCTCCTGTACATACTACTCACTATCATACCCTCCATACTCCTCTCATATACAAAGTGTCCACTGTCATACACTTCTCTCCTGTACATAGTGTCCACTGTCGTACCCTTCACACTCCTCTCCTATACAGTGCCCACCGACATACCCTCCATACTCCTCTCCTATACATAGTGCCCACCGCCATACCCTCCATACTCCTCTCCTATACATAGTGCCCACTGCTATACCCTCCATACTCCTCTCCTGTACATACTACTCACTGTCATACCCTCCACACTCTTCTCCTATACATAGTGCCCACTGTCATACCTCCAACACTTCTCTCCTATACATAGTGCCCACTGCCATACCTCCAACACTTCTCCCCTATACATAGTGCCCACTGTCATACCCTCCACACTCCTCTCCTGTACATACTACTCACTATCATACCCTCCATACTCCTCTCATATACAAAGTGTCCACTGTCATACACTTCTCTCCTGTACATAGTGTCCACTGTCGTACCCTTCACACTCCTCTCCTATACAGTGCCCACCGAAATACCCTCCATACTCCTCTCCTATACATAGTGCCCACCGCCATACCCTCCATACTCCTCTCCTATACATAATGCCCACTGCTATACCCTCCATACTCCTCTCCTGTACATACTACTCACTGTCATACCCTCCACACTCCTCTCCTATACATAGTGCCCACTGTCATACCTCCAACACTTCTCTCCTATACATAGTGCCCACTGCCATACCTCCAACACTTCTCTCCTATACATAGTGCCCACTGTCATACCCTCCACTCCTGTGCATACTACTAAATTTCATACCCTCCATACTCCTCTCCTATACATAGTGCCCACCGTCTTACCCTCCCTCCAAACTCCTCTCTTGTAATTACTGCTTACTGTCCTACTCTCCTGTACATAGTGCCCACTGTCATACCCTCCACACTCTTCTCTTATACATAGTTCCCAATTTCATACCCTCTACACTCCTCTGCTGTGCATACTGCCCACTGTCTTACCCTTCACACTCCTCTCATGTACATAGTGCCTTCTGCCATACCCTCTGCACTCCTCTCATGTACATAGTGCCCACTGTTAGACTCTCCACATTCCTCTCCCTCACCTGCACATACTTCACACTTTTATACCATCCACACTCCTTCCCTATGCCTCTTACCCACAAAAACTGTTCTTTAAAATTATATGTTAAAATTATATGTTCCTCAATGTTACCAGCTCTAGAATGGGCACTTTTGTCAGTTCAACTAAAGGAAATCTCACAGTCCTCATATTTGTTCTGCCCCATTATTAGTACTTATTTTATTTTGTAATTACTATTGTGATGTATAGAGGAACACAGGGGATGTCAGCTACTCTAAATATAGCACTTGTAAAAAAAAGCGTCCCTAAAATATATTTGAAATGTTGACAACCATGTACTTAGGCACTGCCCAAGGGCCACAGGGTCAGTAGGGGCCCCATGAGAGGCTCCGGTGATAGTAAAGCGGTAGTAAACTTTTCTACCATTACTACTTTTTAGAGGCCCTTGGGGAGGTTATGCCATAATGTACAAGTGTGCCCAGCATATTAGCACATTAGGGTACACTTAAATTGTCAGACCTCCAGTGCTGTGCTGTGATCAGTCCGGCAGGGCCCGGGCACTTCCATCTTCACCCGGTTTTCCTTCTGGGTTCTGTGCCTTCCGTCATTTGCCTTGGCCAGGCTGCGTTGATGTCATTCCCTCTTTCTCCCATCCCCCCCTTTCTCTCTCATCCTCCCTCCCTTACCCCTCACACCTCTTTCATCCCCTTTCTCTCTCTCTCTTCCTCCCTCTCTCTCTTTAATTTAATTTGTTATAACAAAAAATAGTTTGCATTTTTATTTATTTATTGTTTATAAAAGGCCCCATCAAAATCCTCAGCACCAGGCCCACGATGTTCTTAATATGGCCCTGGCTGCGCCTACCTTCCTCCATGAATGAAGCTATAGCGGTATTACTCCCAAAACCTGGAAATGATCCCCTACAACCTAAATCTTATAGGCCTATCTCGACTTAATTCCGATGTTAAGTTGTTGGTCTGTGTTTTAGCTACCAGATTAGCAAAGGTTATTTACAGATTGGTCCATTTGGATCAATCTGGTTTTATCCTGGCCAGATCAACTGTTTTTAACATACAGAGAGTATTTCTTAAAGTGATTGTAAAGTCTTGTTTAAAAACAAAAAAAAAACAAACATGTTATACTTACCTGCTCTGTGCAGTTAGTTTTGGACAGAGCAGCTCAGATCCTCCTCTTCTCGAGTCCCTCTTTGCTGCTCCTGGCCCCTCCCTGCTATCAAGTGCCCCCCACAGTCACCAGCTTCCTATGGGGGCACCGAAGCCAAGTTACAGCTCCGTTTGTCCATTCAGACATGGAGCCCGACTCGGTCCCGTCCCCTCTCTCCCTTGATTGGCTGACTGACTTTGATTGACAGCCGCAGCAGCCAATAGTGCCACTGCTGTGTCTCAGCCAATCAGGGGGAGTGTACCGGACAGCTTAGACATTTGTGGACATGGCTGGAGAGATATGCGGCTCAGTTAAGTAATTATGGGGTGTCGGGGTGGCTGCTACACACAAAAGTTTTTTTTTTCATCTAAATGCATGGAATGCATTTAGATAAAAAAAACATTCTGCCTTTACAACTCCTTTAATATTCAACCCCCAGTAGATAATCTAGGCAACTGAGCAATATTTTCCCTCAATGCTTATGGGAAACACTGCTAACACTTATGGGCTGTGCTGCAAAATCTTTAATTTCTTTGTCCCTTCTCCTCTCCTCTCCTCTCCTGGTGCCTCCTCCAGTCAAGCAGATACTCGTTATGTGCTGAATTATGGTTTTGGTGAACTTGTTTGCGTATAATGTAAGGGGATTAAACACTTCAAAAAAAGATATAACGTAAACAATGAGCTGCATTTCTTGGGAGCAAATATGGTGTGTCTTCCAGAAACATATATAATGCATGTTTCAGGGTGTAGATTATCGTCACACTGGTTTCCTAAGTGGTTTTATGGAGACACAACATCACGGCACTCAAGAGGTTTTGCCATTGGGTTTGATAGGGCAATGATATTCGTGGATGAGGAGCGTCTGGCCGATCCGGAGGGAAGGTTCCTCTTTGTAAAGGGGAAATTGTTTAATATGGTGTCTACAATTGCAAACATTTATTCCCCAAATAAGGACCCTGATAAATTCTTAATGAGAACACTGAAAAACCAAAACTCGCCACCACCCCCATTTATAGCAGTAAGCGGCACTGAAAGGCTGAAACAGGTAACAAGAGAGCCTGGGGAATGCCCAGGAAAAACCCAAGCCTACTTACCAACCAACTCGCAGACAACCAAATTAACCTGTCTAACAGTATGCATTTTTTATATCACATTGGTGTTTGTATTGGTCCAGCCATGCCCCAACACTTTTTGCAGCCATTGTGCTACATGCTGGGTGTTTGGTGTATTCCTATGCCTTTTAAGAAGGTATGGGCTTCCCTTCAGTCCACCTGCCCTCATCTATCCATCAGCATGCATGTGCCTCCACTGTGGGGACACTTATAGTTTAGTGTTAGGACCACAGATACCAGGGTGCCGTGACGAGGCTCTGTGGCTTACGCATGCATTTGCAAATGCGTGCGGACTAAACCCTCTGTTTTTAACGCATACTGTTAGACAGGTTCATTTGGTTGTCTGCAAACTGGTTGGTAAGTAGGCTTGGGTTTTTCCTGAGCATTCCCCAGGCTTTGTATATAAAAAAAAAAAAGAGGGACTTTGGACTTTTTAGACACAGTATTACAAAACACGTTTTTTTAGAAAATATTTATTAGAAAAAACATATAAAATATACAAAATTTACAATTCCTTTAAAATTCCCACAATTAATATATAAGAATATTCTCAAAGCTTGCCGCTACCATATACAACCAAATAACTACAAAGAAACTTGGGAAGTGCATATTCGTCATTGCATCATATGAAAGGAATCCAAGAGTAAAGTTGAAAGGCAGCGGAACGGTAAAATCGTGATGTTATTGACTCAACGTGTTGCACGGGCATTTAGGCTTCTTCAGGAGTATAAAAAATTGTGGCGGAACAAAAAAGTTAAATAATTGAAAAATTGCATAAATAATTATATATAATCTATATCACAAGAAAACAAAAACTATAATTTGTATCGGCTGAAGTCCTGGCAGGTGGGTCCCGACAGAACAGGCAAGCGCTCTTTTTTAGATATATGTCCAATGGTTATTATTAAAATTTGTTCATTGCAATTTTTACGTTTCTTTTAGCCAATTGACAAGCGTACTTGTCTAGGTCTATTGTTGGGTTATCCTCAATGAACTAATTACAAAACCAGTGCCTCAATTATTGTTCCTGTAGGTGACCTCTGTTCCTGGTTTATAAGCACTGTTTGTGTATTATACTGCGGATTATATAGTAAATCGTGTTTTTTGGCATTTGGACACATTTATTGTATGGCCCATATTTACAAACTACTAAAACATCTAGTTACTGTTAAATTATTTTTACAATCTTTTACCTTTCTTTGGGGCTATATACTACAATCCCCACTATGTTTTGAATGCCCCTATAATTTTATTTCTTATACTATGTTTATGTACACCCCCAGAGTGACCCAGGAGTCTCTTGTTGCCTGTTCTGTCTGGACTCGCCTGCCAGGACTTCAGCCGATACAAATGATCAAGTCAATAATATCACGATTTTACCATTCTGCTGCCTTTCAACTGTACTCTTGGATTCCTTTCATATGATGGAATGACAAATATGCACTTCCCAAGTTTCCTTGTAGTTATTTGGTTGTATATGCTAGCAGCAAGCTTTGAGAATATATTTTATATATTAATTGTGGGAATTTTAAAGGAATTGTGAATTTTCTATATTTTATATGTTTTTTCTAATAAATATATTCTAAAAAACGTATTTTGTATAATTGTGCCTAAAAAGTCCAAAGTCCCCTTTTCTTTCTTTTTTCTATACAAATCCATAAATCCACTTTTTTCATCTGTTTGTATCCACAGTACCACTCTGTATTATGATACAATGAAATTAATTTATTCAAATTCCCCAGGCTTTGTTGTTACCTGTTTGTATTAAAGTCAGACATTCTACCCTACACTTGGTCAAAGCTAGCTTTCTTGACTCCATTTTATCTGAACCTGATAAGAAGGGCATTATATCTCAGATCTACATTATGCCCATTTATTTGCGTATATTCAGGCCTCTGATCTCTAACCTTGCTGAGGGAAGTGAGAAAGGAATATTGGACAAATTGATGGAGAGAGATTTGAGCAGATATTGGCAGCTGGACCTTTAGGCCCCTTTTACGTGGTGAGGATCCGCTTAGCGGACTCCACTAGCTCAGTGGGGGATCACTCTGTTGATCCTCGCTGAGTAGGAGGATGACAGGTCAGTCTCTGGTCACTGTGCAGGGACGGACCTGTCAGAGCCCCGCTGTTCTCTATGGGAAGATCAGATGAAAACGTAAAACGGATCTTGTCGGATAGGGTGGCAGGCGGGTGTCAGTGGGCACATCTCCGCTGACTTCTGCCTGCCCATAGAAGTCAATGGGTGGCCCGTTCATATTCGCCAGAAAAACGGACAGGCGGATCTTTGTGGGCCAATTATGTGAAAGGGGCCTTAGTGTCTGTATCAGAAACCCAAAAATTGAAATTAGGGAGATATTGGTAAAATGTGGTTTCGACTATTAATCAATTATATCAAGTGCAACTGACAGTTGATCTGCTAACTTGCCTGTTGGGGGGTCTAGATGAGGAGGTATACCCTACTCCTATCTACATAGCTCTTATTTGGCTGTTATACTTAACTAGAAAAGTGATAGAGAGGTTCTGGTTATCTGCACAGTCACCAACATGCACACAATGGATCCAGCAGGTCAATACTGTACTTATCCAGAAAAAATCAGAGGAACGAGACAGCAAAGAGATATGGCACTTAGGCTGGGTTCTCATATATGTGAATTGGATGCGAGTTTCCCCGCATCCAATTCACATGACAGACAAGTGCAAGCTGATTCAAAAAGGTCTGGGTTGGCCACGGAGCAGATTGTAAAAAGGTCCTGTGCGTGTTTGGGTCCTGTTCAGGTGCAAATTCCAACAAAAATTTGGACCTGAATCGCACCTGAACCAGTGAACAGACACGCACTGGACACCAGGTACAAACCCATGTGTGAAAGCGGCCTTAGTGCTATGAATTTAGTACACACTGTAGAAGGATATGCTTTGTTCATATTTCATGTCAAAAGTTTACAACCACTTTAATAATTAAGAATGAATTAATATTTCATAACATAGCAATTATAATTTTTAACATGTGGTGTTTAGAACTATGCCAATATCAAATGCATGTTTGACCAGTAGTGGCCTGCAGGGCAATATAATTAATTTGTGGCCCTCATGATAGGTGTGACTTCATGCAGCATCAAATAGAACTTGAAACTCCTTCATACTAGTTCATATACTCTACATACCTTACCCAGAGAGATTGTATCCACAAATAGCAAATAGTAAGTCATTTGCCACAAATTCAGCACAGTACTGACATTTGGATAGGGCACTTATATAGGTTAATTGAAAACTCTTACCAGGACCTGCTGTCAAATTGACAGCAGATGTCCCAGTTTGCATAGAGAGGCCAATCAGAGAGGTGTATTCTTGGATAACCACAGAAATAACCTATTTTGGTGATCATACTCTTTAATTTTTTTAATGCAGCCATACAGTCCCTTGAAAAAGTATTCATACCCCTTAACATTTTCCACATTTTGTCGTGTTACAACGAAAAACATAAGTGTATTTTATTGGCATTTTATGTGATAGACCAACACAAAGTGGCACATAATTGTGAAGTGGAAGGAAAATGATAAATTATAAATGTGTGGCGTGCATTTGTATTCAGCCCCGTGAGTGAATACTTTGTAGAACCATCTTTCGCTGCAATTACAGCTGCTAGTCTTTTCAGGTATATCTCTACCAGCTTTGCACATCCAGAGAGTGTTATTTGTTACCCATTCTTCTTTGCAAAATAGCTCAAGCTCTGTCAGATTGGATAGAGAGCATCTGTGAACAGCAATTTTCAAGTCTTGTCACAGATTCTCAATTGGATTTCAGTCTGGACTTGGACTGGGCCATTCTAACAAATGACTATGCTTTGATCTAAACAATTCCATTGTAGCTCTGGTTGTATGTTTAGGGCTGTTGTCCTGCTGGAAGGTGAACCTCTACCCCAGTCTCAAGGCTTTGCAGACTCTAAAAGGTTTTCTTATAAGATTGACCTGTATTTGGTTCTACCCATCTTCCCATCAACTCTGACCAGCTTCCCTGTCCCTGCTGAAGAAAAGCATCCCCACAAAATGATGCAGCCACCACCATGTTTCACAATGGGGATAGTATGTTCAGGGTGATGTGGAGTGTTAGTTTTTCGCCACACATAGCATTTTGCTTTTTAGCCAAAAAGTTCAATTTTCATCTGACCAGAGCACCTTCTTCCATATGTTTGCTGTGTCCTCCCAAACTGCATATGGGAGTTCTTATGGCTTTATTTCAACAATGGCTTTCTTCTTGCTACTCTTCCATAAAGGCCAGATTTGTAGAGTGCACGACTAATAGTTGTCCTTTGAACAGATTCTCTCCCTGAGCTGTGGATCTCTGCAGCTTCTCCAGATAGTGAGGGCTGTGAGCCTGTTCTTCTGACAGTGAAATCACCATTGACAGACAAGTTGTTGAACTTTGAAGTATGAAGCGGAGAAAAATCCAGTGTGTTAGGTCACAATAAATATATGGGCTCATGTCTGGACAGCGTGACATGATATCTAACAAACTTGTTGTCAAGGCATTTGGAATTTTTATGGATTCCGGTTCCGATAATGTTGTGATATGAGGACCTGTGGGCTTCACCGTTTGTTTACTGCATAGTGACCTGTATCAGGTCGAAGGTTGGAAGTGAGAGTCCATCCATTTATGTGGTGAAGGGATCACTGAATATAAGACCTATCAATCTGCGTATATCTATCCGCTTGCACCTTTTGGACATTTAACATTTTGCGCAGCACTCTTTATATGTTTCTAGTTATTTGAGGGATTGATTGAATTTACCTTGAGTGTCTGCTTGCAGTAGTATCTATTTTATATATATTAGCGCTGAATATTGTTTTTACATTTTTGGCTCCTCCAGATTTACCATGGGCCTCTTGGCTGCTTCTCTGATTAATGCTCTCCTTGCTCGGCCTGTCAGTTTAGGTGGACGGCCAAGTCTTGTAGGTTTGCAGTTGTGCCATACTCTTTCCATTTTTGGATGATGGATTGAACAGTGCTGAGATGTTCAAAGCTTGGGATATTTTTTTTTATAACCTAACCCTGCTTTAAACTTCTCCACAACTTTATCCCAGACCTGTCTGGTGTGTTCCTTGGCCTTCATGATGCCGCTTGTTAACTAAAGTTCTCTAACAAACCTCTGAGGGCTTCAAAGAACAGTTGCATTTATACTGAGATTCAATTATACACAGGTGGACTCTATTTACTAATTAGATGACAATTGGCACTAGATTTTAGTTAGGGGTATCAGAGTAAAGGGGGCTGAATACAAATGAACGCCGCACTTTTCACATATTTATTTGTAAAAAATTTAGAAAACCATTTATCATTTTCCTTTGATTTTAAAAATTATGTGCCACTTTGTGTTGGTCTATTACATAAAATCTCAATAAAATACATTTACGTTTTTGGATGTAGAATGACAAAATGTGGAAAATTTTAAGGGGTGTGAATACTTTTTCAAGGCACTGAAATATTACAGCTCTCAGGCTTGTTCTACAGTCTGAAAATAGATGTATGTGACATAAAAACATTTGATGAATGACAGCAGCATTGCAGACTACTAACTCTGTGCTTCTGCATTATGTTCGATACATATATTCAATTACTTGGTGCATCATCTGTACTAGAAAGAAAAAACTTGTGTAAGTTCACTGGGGTCTGTGCTAAAGTAATTCATTCTAGAACACCTCCAGTTTTTATTGTAGAAATGAGTAGTTCTCACTTCCCTAAGTCACATGCAACCTTGCAGGTGTGACTTTCGTCATCAGTGGCTCATATGGGATATGAGTCATCTTTTCAATTTAAATCTGTGCTTGGCACTTCAGTAATCATTACCATGTAACGTGGAATATTCATGTAAACATCATATATACTACCACACAACATTCAGAGAAGGACAAGCAGTATTTAAGCCATTTGAACATTTTATACTTTTACTCTCGTGCTTACAGATACTTTCAGGTTTTCATTGTAAATTGTTGGTGTGTTTCCCTGCTCAGAAGAAACAGCTGCAGACTCATAGTGCAGCTGCCCATAGCAATAAACAGGTGTACACTGGCTGTATGCAGAAATACACCATGTTTGCGTAAACTTGTGCGTGCGCACAGTCATAGTCCCCTGAACATGGCTTGTGTGATTACAGGAATTTATACCTGTGCACATGCATGTACAGCGTATATGTGAGTACAGCCAATGGTTACTATGGGCAGCTGCATGCTGCAGCTGTCTCTCCTGAGTGCAAAAATACACCTGCAATTTATGTTGGATCAAGGCTGGATCTAGCCCTGTACAGAATGGGAGGTCAGGCATATGTAATGTGTATAGAGCAACAGGCAAGAGATGCAGGACTTGCGCTTCGAAATGCCCAACACTAGCAATGCCCATGCTGCAAACACTCTGGGGGGGGGGGGGGTTGGACACCCCAGCACCCACAGCCTACTTAAAGGGGTTGTAAACCCTTACAACACACTTTGACCTACAGGTAAGCCTAGATTAAGGCTTACCTGTAGGTCCAAGAAATATCTCCTAAACCTAAACTGTGTAGGTTTAGGAGATATCTGCCGAAAGACAGGCACCACTGTCTACGGCGCATGCACCCGTCAACGGCGTTATGCCGCGCGTGGCGGCTCCCGTGTGCATGCACAGGAGTGACATCATCGCGGCTTCGCCGAATGACAGCGGAGGAGCAACGAGACCCACCGAGAAGATGGATGCGCCGGACTACAGGGGACAGCGGTGACATTGTGATGCATAGTAGTCCATTATGCTTTACCTTTGCAGGGAATGAAAGAGGAAGTAAACTCATCAGGGTTTACTTCCTCTTTAACTATATGCTTTCTGTACACAGCTACATACTATGCCATGCAATACACAGCACATATTGAGAATAATAGTGATCACCTGGACACACATAGCAGCAGCAGCAGAGAGAATCAATGTGCTGAGCTGTACCTTTCAGGGCCAGGGGTGCCCAGCAGATGGGGGCCAGCAGGATCCACTGAAACCATAGATAAAGCAAGGGGAGGTAATGCAGAGTCAGGGGCCCATGATGCCAGCTAGCTCTCTAGGGGAACATGCATGTACACACATACTTTCTCCGTTCAAAAACTGTTGAAAGGATGGACTCTCTGGAGTTTGTATTGGCAGTCCCAGTCCCCTTCTCCTTCAGTCAGCGGCAGTTGGATGAGGCCTGGAGCTTCTTGTACTGCTCTGTAGTTTGCAGATCCAGGAAAACCACCCCTTGTGTTGCAGGCTATCTGAATGAGCCCACGATTCCCATAGAAACATAGAATAGTGATGGCATGAAAAAAGACCAAGTGATCCATCAAGTCAGCACCATTTTTAAAAATTATTTATTTTTTAACTTTATTTTATAATTTCTGTTCACTTTTTTGTCTGAGTATAGATGAATGTTTATACCAAGCATGTTTGAATCTATTTACTGTTGACTAACTCACAAGCTCTGCTGGAAGTCTATTCAATTAATAGCTCCTTTGGTAAAATAATACTTTCTAAGCTTAACTTTTAACTTTTACCCTGCAAGTTTGAGGTCATGTCCCCCATATTCATGCAATCATATTGAAAATACTGCCCTCGTGAACCTTCTTCACACCTTTCATGTATTTAAAGGTTTCAGTTATGTATTCTCTTTGAACCAGCCTAAAATATATATAAAAACCTGGCTGAGACTCAAGCTACTACCTAATAATTAAACCTTATAAATGAATGAATAAATGAATAGGCCAATCAATAGAACGGCAAAATAAAATTTCTAAAATTGTCAATTTTTATTCTTACGAATAATTTACTAAATTTCCCATGTTAATCTATTTGGACAAGAAATGAAATAAGTGCAATCTACAAACAAAATGAAAAACCATTCCCCTCTCCTGTATCCTCCTTCCTGCTCTATTTAAATACATCTCTATAATTCCAGATGGGATAAATTAATTTAATTAAAAATTATAAATCCAATCAAGGTACATATAAATTGAAATAATCATCCAATTCCGTGTAAGCAGTATTGTAAATGGGACTGTTTGCCTTGGATATAATGGACTGACGTGCCTTTAAATTTTATAGTGTCATGCAAATGTATACCATGGCGCAGACTGTCCCACATTTGTAAAGACTGCTATCAATCTCATGTGTATCATCCAAGGTAGTGTTATGCTGGTCATATATGACTGTAGTCCACACAAAGCCTCCATCCCAGGAAGTTTACAACCATAGAAACATGTATGTGCATGGGTAAAATGTTAAAAAGGAGAAAAAAAACACAAACTAAAATAAAATCAAAAAGGGACAGACTCTGACCATTTGGTCTTTTTCTGCTTGCACATTTATGTTCTTAGTAACTTAATTATCATGAACTGAGCTACTATTATTAGGTACCACGAAACTGCATCTATGATGAAAGGTGACTCTCTTCACAGCACTGAATAACATTATAGTAAGAGTAGATTTATGTCTTGGGGACCACCTATGCGAGAACTCGCGACCCCTTGGTATACTCCTCTCTGCCAGCAGCCCTACAAGATGTTCTTCTTATCCGCACTTCCACTATGAAAATTAATTTACTACATCAGAGTCAGCAGTCTTTGAACAGGGGGAGCGAAATGGTCACCTGTTGGCTTGGTCATCTCTGGAGCATTCCTCTTCTGTGTCCATATCCCATATTAAATTTCCCACGGGGGAAATTTTAACAGACCCAATACAGATTAATGCATTCATACTATCATGAGCTGTACAGCTCTCAGGTGTTGTACACGGAGGAGGAAATGCACTTGTATCTTGACTCTGTTGATTTGCCCTGCCTCACGGACTCAGCTAGAGATGACCTAGATAGTCTCCTTACTTTTAGAGAGCTCCAACTGGCGGTCTCATGTTTACAAGAGGGGAAAACCCCAGGCCCGGACGGGTTCCCAGTAGAATTCTTTAAACACTATGCTGAGGACCTGCTTCCCATGTACCATGTATTCCTTTTAAAAGTCTTGGAGGATGGCTCTTTGCCCCCCTCCATGTCTGAAACGGTGGTGGTAGTCCTTCCTAAGCCTGGCAAGGATCCTGAATTGTGCTCCTCATACTGGCCAATCTCCCTCCAGAATGTAGAGTTAAAAATTCTGGCTAAAGATCTAAACGGAAGATTGAATTCTGGGATTACTGCCCTAGTGCACCCTGACCAATCCAGGTTTATGCCAGGCAGAGGGACTGATATCAATATATGCAGGCTTCAAACACATATAAGCAGGGCAATGGAGGGCATTCCGGGGGTGGTGGTCTCACTTGATGCCGAGAAAGCATTTGACTCATTGGAGTGGGCTACCTCTGGGTTGTCCTCCATAAATTTGGATTTGGACCAGTGTTCATCAAGTGGTTACATTTGCTATACGCTTCTCGTAGGGCTTGAATGCGTACCAACAACTCCCTCTCCTTGGCCTTCTCTTTGGCCAGAGGCACGAGGCAGGGATGCCCACTCTCCCCAGGACTGTTTGCATTAGCTGTGGAACCCCTGGCATCGTGGATACGAGCTGAGTCTACAGTCAAGGGGATTCGAGTGGGGGGTGAAAATATGCTTGTATGCAGATGACACCATCATGTTTATAAGTTATGTCTCCTCCTCCCTCCCAGCAGCTCTGCAGATAATTGACGACTTTGGGACCTACTCTGGAGTTAAGGTAAACTGGGACAGGTTTTTGCCATACCCCTTGCATTCCTTGCAACTCCACCCTCTTATGCCCACTCCACTAGTTTGGGTTGACAGTTTTAAGTACCTAGGGATAAAAATAGGTGGGCGGTGACCATGTATTTTTACCTGAATCTGCTACCCCTGCTGAATTTGGAGGTGTAAGGGTTGGAGATCACTCCCTCTTACCCCAGTGGGGAGAGTAAACATAATAAAAATGATTTTCCTCCCTAAATTTCTCTACCTTTTTAGAAATTGCCCTATTTTGCTTCTGGCATTGTTTTTCAATAAGCCTAAGACCATTGTTGTTTCCTTCATATGGCTGGGGAGGGTGCTGGAATGGCTGTGACTATTTTGCAACTACCAATGATTAGGGGAGGATTGACACTCCCAAACTTTCAGCAATATTGGGTGGCCATCCTCGTGACGGTACGGGGGTGGCTCTGCCAGCCCAGGGATAACCCTGCTGTGACATTGGAGGCAGCAATATTGGGGTTGTATGCTACATTGAGTAACCTGGTGTTTTGGGAGGGTGAGAGCTCATCCTGAGATCACAGGCTTAATGAGAACAACCATACCGTTTTGGCAATGAGCTTGTGCTGTATATCACTCCTCTCATATGCCTTTGTGGGGTAACCCTTCCCTCCCACATATGCACAGTGTACCCGACCCACTAGCTGTGGGTCTCTAGGGGCATAGTGGGTTTAAAGCATTTGGTGATGGAGGGCAGAACTTAAGGATGCTTTTAGACCTCCCAATTGCATGTTCTTTAGGTACCTGCAGGTGAGGCATGCCTTTTAGCATCAGTTTTCCACTCCTCTAATTCCCAAGTCCAATCCAGTGGAGCGTTAGTTGATGACAAAGGTCTTGATTGCTTCCTTGTTCTTGTTGTACTTTCACCTTACCATGTCCTCTTCCATTACACTGACCAAGGTCTTCTTGAAATGGTAACAGGATATACCTTCACTCTTCAAAGAACAGTGGGAGAATTGTGTCTCCTCCTATGTCACAAATATGATCTCTGCTAAAGACCGTTTTATACAGCTGAAATTTTGACACAGAGCTTACTACACACCACAAAAATTAGCTGTCATTTACCCTGATAGATCCTCATCTTGTCCACGTCGTGGGAACCTGGAGGGGTCATTTATGCATATGGTTTGGTCTTTTCCCTCGCTGCAAAGATTTTGGGAGCAGGTCCTGGGAGACATTATCCAGGTAGCAGGGACAACCCTCGAGTTAGACCCTGGGACCTTACTGTTAAATATAGTTGACGACCCCATCATGACAAAGTACACAAAGTTGTTCCTAATATAGTTGTTCCTAATATATGCCACGTATTATGCTCACAGAGAGGTTTTACTTAAATGGAAGGCCACACTACCACCTACTGTTTCAGACTGGCGGAATACCCTAAATGCCGTTTAACCTTTGTACAAAATTACATATGTAAATTTGACAAGATCTGGTCCTCTTGGATAGACTCCTGGAGCTCCTTACAGATGGAGATTTCCCCACCTATTCCGGAAGTGGATCCCTAATTATAAAAAATACATTACACTTGGACTAAATCCAGGCCAGATATGTTCCCCCTTATTCTTTCTTTTCTTCTCTTATCCCTCTGTCCCTTCCTCTGTCCCTGTCCCTCCCTCTGTACTTCCCCTTTCTTCTCCTCCTCGGTTTCCCTTTCCTGCCCCTCCCCCTTTGTTCTCTCCTCTCCCCTTCTTTTTTATCCCCCCCACGGCCCTCTCCCTACACTTCCCCTTTTTTCTTACTCTATACCCCCTCCTCCTTCTTGTCCCTTTTTCAAATCCTACTAGGATTCCCCTTTCACATTGCTGTCTTGCTGTCTCGGATGTGGAATCTCCTGAAATCTGTAACTTTTTTGCAAGTTATGTGCATGTAGACCTATACCTTTTTGTTATATATTGCATATGCTTCTGTTACTGACATGTAATTGTTCTATAAAGCTCTTACATTTGTAAGGGCATAGAGCCAAGTGGGGAACATCTTGCCTTCACTTGACTTCGGGGGGGGGGGGGCACCTCTCCCACCGCCTCTGAGGCTGTGTTCACACTAGTGCGAATTTGATGTGGGTTTCCCCGCATCCAATTCTCATGACAGGAGATTGTGACTGGCTCTCTATGGAGCCAGTTCACATATCTCCAGGGCGGAGAAATCCTTTGTGTTTTTGGCTCTGTTTCAGGTCTGAATTCAGGCAAAAATTTGGCCCTGATTTCCTCCCTGAAACATAGATAAGCGACGCTCCAGACCCCTGCTGCGAGCCGCATGCGGCTTAGATGTGAACCAAGCTTAAAAGTGATCCCGCAGGAAATCCGCCACTGGGATCAGTTTTATCTAATGCCGAATCACCCACAAGAAAAAGCAATACCGCAGTTATGGCAGCTAGCTATAAAAACAACAGTAACAACAGTATTTAACGTCAAAATGACATATATTTACTGTGGGTGGTTGGCAAGTGGTTTTTAAAAAATGAAAACCTTACAGCTTAACGTCAGAATATCATTACAAAATAATAATAATGGTAATCAGGCTTGGGCACCTTGCCTTCATTTATGTGTACCGCCTTCCTCTTTTTCTTTTTATTACAAAAATATGGAGCAATATATAGCAATATATATAAGAGCAATCCTGTAAAAATACAGGACATGTAAAAAATTACTTTTCAGTAAACACAGCAATAAAAAACTCAAATGTGCCCTGACAGGAAGAACAATCTACTTTGCCCATAAAAGTAACACTCTCACAACTTTATGTCAAATGGTCAGTAGACCAAGAGATATAGACAGCTTAGTTGAATGTTTTATTTCCTTAAAAGTTGAGATTGGCTGGCCTAATCTCCCAACCTTCTTATTGATTACTTAATTTTATAGTCAGCATCACTAACCAACAGAGAGTCTCAGGAGATAGGAGGAGTTGGGGCAAAGATTGTTACAGGAAAAGTCAAGATTTGTATGTAGCTTAAGCATGCTAGATCGTCCCCTAATTTCCCATACACACTACATTAAAGGTGCCTCAATAGAGAAAACACAGTGAAGGATACTGCAATTTCACAGGGCTCAACTCTACATCTTCATCTGTCTGCATAGTTATACACTTTTTTAATGAGGGGAGAAAGGGGGGCTCATTGCTCGACTGTTCATTGAAAGTATAGTTATCAGTGGCAGCCTGTGCACTGTGGGCACCCAGGTGCCACCCCCCATCCATGGGCCCGGACCCTTTCAGGACGCTGGACGCATGGATTCCTATGGTGGGGGCCGGAGGGGGTGTTACTTTTTGAAGCACCTGATTAGAGCCCGAGGCTCTAATAGACTTCAAAAAACATTCTTCCCTGCCAATCAAAAGGCAGGGCGTCAGACCTGTTTCCTGATTTGCCAAAGTGCAGGCCATCCTATTGGATGCCTGGTGCTTAGGAAGAGGAGCGGATTCAGCAGAGGAGACACACGCTGGAGCGGAGGTTGCCGTCACTCTGGTGCACTAACTGCACTGAGTGGAGCTGCTGCCTGGTAGTAAGTGCCAGGGGGGCCTGTCAGAGCCACAAGGGGTTGGGGGTGCTGCCAGAGCTGTGAGCCCCGCGAGTTGGGGGGGTCAGTGGGCACAGTGGCTGCATATGATGGGCACAAGTGGCTGCATATACTGGGCACAAGTGGCTGCATATACTGAGCACAAGTGGCTGCATTTGACAGGTACAAGTGGCTGCATTTGATGGGCACAAGTGGCTGCATATGATGGGCACAGTGGCTGCGTTTGATGGGCACAAGTGGCTGCATTTGATGGGCACAAGTGACTGCATTTGATGGGCACAAGTGGCAGCATTTGATGGGCACGAGTGGCTGAATTTGATGGGCACAATGGCTGCATATGATGGGCAAAAGTGGCTGCATATACTGGGCACAAGTGGCTGCATTTGATGGGCACAAGTGGCTGCATATGATGGGCACAAGTGGCTGCATATGATGGGCACAGTGGCTGCGTTTAATGGGCACAGTGGCTGCATATGATGGGCAAAAGTGGCTGCATTTGATGGGCACAAGTGGCAGAATTTAATGGGCACCAGTGGCTGAATTTAATGGGCACAATGGCTGCATATGATGGGCACAAGTGGCTGTATTTGATGGGCACAATGGCTGCATATGATGGGCACAAGTGACTCCATATGATGGGCACAGTGGCTGTGTTTGCTGGGCACAGTGGCTGCATATGGTGGGCACAATTAGCTGCATATGATTGGCACAAGTGGCTGCATATGATGGGCACAAGTGGCTGTATTAGATGGGCACAAGTGGCAGCATTTGATGAGCACGAGTGGCTGCATTTGATGGGCACAAATGGCTTTATTTGATGAGCACAAGTGGCTGCATATGATGGACACAGTGGCTCCATATGATGGGCACATGTGGCTGCATATGATAGGCACAGTGGCTGCATATGATGGGCACAGTGGCTGGGTTTGATAGGCACAATGGCTGCAATTGATGGGCACACTGGCTGCATTTGATGGGGGGGTTCAGTTTGTTTGCACTCCCCAAAGATTTTGAGCACCAGCTTCCACTGATAGTTATCCTTTTAATTTCTGACAAAGTAGGAAAAAGCTGCATAAAGTCGGAAGCTCTTGACAGCTTTGTGCTTGAACGCTGCAGATAATTAGTTAACACTGCCAAAATCCAAGTGCGTTTAGTATTACATTGCAACATTTATCCAGACACTGACAGGCTAATCAGGAGCATGCTACTTTAATTAATGAATTCTCGTAAATATAAGTGCTTTTTGTTAGGGATATGAAAAGGATAAATAGGACAAAATGGCACAGATTAGAGGCAAAAGACATCGGGCGGATTTAAAGCTCATCTCTTTCTTCCTCTTCTATCTTTCCATTTAAGCTATGTTGTAATTTTCTCTGTTTCATGATCTAGGGATCTTGTTTTTATGTGTCATAACTGCCGATTCATGGATTCCTTTCTTTTTTTTTCCCCCTTTTTTTTCTGCAGACATTAAAATGGGTGTGTTTCCCACTCTCCAGATATACCAGTCTGACACAGTAAACCAAAGGGGCTATTTAGCATGCTGTCTCCTGCTACATTGATGCTAACACATACATTCTGGTCAGCACTGGTAATTAGTGAAAAAAGGAAAGTGCCCAAAATGCAGTTCATATTCCTATGTTAAAACACTACCCAGCTCGCCTGAAACCCTACTGCTCTCAAGAAGGTACCAGAATGCAGGAGACTTGTGTGAAACCTACTGGTGCCGACACATTACCGGATTCTTGCCCTTGGGCCCCTTACCAATTCACAAAAGGGGAAAGAAGCCATGTTTTTTTTATTTCAAATACCTGAACCCGGTTTCGCAGATATTCTTTATCCACTAATACGTAAGTGCCTAGCTATTGGTCTCTGTTAAAGGACCTTGGGGCACTGATATCCAACCAATCATTGCACTGCTTAAGTACTCTATCTCTTCTTTGGCAAGAACCATATGACCATTACCTAGCTATGCACACATTTCACGTTAAAATCTAAAGTAAATATTTGCTACTTATTTTTCTTTTAAAGTGTTCAATGCAGTCAGATAAGAATAGAGGGGCAGGTACATAAGGGCACAAGGTGGTATCAAGAACCAGAGGAAGTAATCAGGACCATAGATGTGCTAACTATCTACTCTTTTAGAATGCAAACTTTGCTGATCCAAGCTATGTTTATTCTATAGTTCTTCATAGCTAGTGATGGTATTGGGTAAAGCAACCCAGTGTAGACACGACTAAGATCAAGGTAAAATACAAAGAGAAATATTGATTGAATATTTTGCAATTTTGAGAATTTTCTAGATAAGAAAAATGTATGATTGTAAATGCATTTTAAAACATATTTCTCAAAGTAAAGGTGTATGTAAACCCTCAATCTATTTTTTGCATGCTTGTGTGTCATGCCTCATTGTATACATTTTTTTAATATGTTCCCAGACTATGCACATTAAAGTATTTACACATTATTACAGAGCAGTAACAGTGATTTAAAACAAACCCAAATTTTTCTCTGTAGCTATAAGCACTGTGGAGAAATGTATCTTCAAAGTCATTGAAATCCTCCTTTTCCCCTTCTAGGGAAAACAAAATCGTGAAAGCCTTTTAATATAAACAATACGTAGGAGTTTGCAAGTTGCTAGAAACTGACTGCTCCAAGGAGAGACAGGTGCAGTATCCAGCCCTGCTGCCTGCAGCCTATCAAAATGTACAGAAGGCTGCGGCTGCATGGGACTGAATGCTGTACTGAGTAGTACTTGCATTTAGGGCCCTATGTTTTCAGGCACAAATGCATGGAACGCAGATCTTCAGGTCTTCTGCATTCCAGTAATCCTTGAATGTATAGAGCCCTAAACGCGGACACAACTTGGTACAGCATTCAGCCCCGTCCAGCCACAGCCTGCCATAGACATTGACAGGCTACAGGCAGTGGGAGTGGATACTATACCTGTACCTCCTGGGCACACAAATATGTCAGGAGGAACACATTGCAGATAGACAGCCCCATGTGCAAGGGACTTAAGCCAGTCATAGATGGTTTCAAACTGCCGGTTCAACAGGGACCAGCTGAGATTTGAACTATCTATGTGCAGGCTACACCGAAGTTGATCCACGTACAACTAGCATGTCGGTAGCAATAATCACTGTATTCTCCTGGAAGAGACGGATCCTGGTGACACCCTTAACCCCCCTCCATTCCCACTGGGAAAACACAATAGCTCTGCAGGAAGGATTTCCCCATCAACACAGTCAGTGTTGATGGGGGAATCCCTCCTGCAGAGCTATTGTGTTTTGTGTATTGTGAATTGAGCAATTTTCTTTCCTGCAACTCATGGTTGCAAATCACATCATCTATGGCCTGTTTTTGAGATATTTGAGGAGGAATTACACAGGATATTTAGCTAGAGAGGTTTACATTTTAGTTGCCAGTCTGCAACAGTAAGTTACTAGCTTTTTTTCCAGGTAAGAAGCTTTGTAACAGACTCAAAAATGATTTTTTTGTTTAACCACTTGCTTACTGGGCACTTAAACCCCCCTCAGTCCCAGACCAATTTTCAGCTTTCAGCGCTGATGCACTTTGAATGACAATTGCGCGGGCATACAACACTGTACCCAAATGAAATTTTTATCATTTTTTTCCCACAAATAGAGCTTTCTTTTGGTGGTATTTAGTTACAGCTCGGAGTTTTATTTTTTGCTAAACAAACAAAAAAAGATGCAAAAAAAAAAAATCATGTTTTAATAGTTTGTTATAAAATTTTGCAAACGGGTCATTTTTCTCCTTCATTGAAGTGCGCTGATTAGGCGGCACTGATAGGCTGCATTGGTGGGCACTGATGGGCTGCATTGGTGGGCACTGATAGGCTGCATTGGTGGGCACTGATAGGCTGCACTGGTGGGCACTGATAGGCATAGTTAAGGCGGCACTAATAGGCACAGATAAGGCGGCACCGATGGGCACAGATAAGGCGGCACTGATGGGCAAAGATGGGCACAGATAAGATGGCACGGATGGGTGGCACGGATAAGTGGCACGGATGGGTGGCACGGATGGGCACTGATAGGTACCACAGATAGATGGGACTGATGGGCACTGATAGGTGGCACTGATAGGTGGCTCTGATAGGTGGCACTGCTGGGCACTGATGGGCGGCACTGCTGGGCACTGATGGGCGGCACTGCTGGGCACTGATGGGCGGCACTGGGGTGCAGCACCTTTGAGGCAGATTGGGTGGCACTGTGGGTGGCACTGTGGGTGGCACTGTGGGGTGGCACTGTGGGTGGCACTGTGGGTGGCACTGTGGGCATTATGGGCACAGACGGGGGGCACTTACTTTTACTTTGTTAAACTTCAGGATGGCACTGCGGGAGGCAGGTGGGCACTGGCAGGTGGCATGTGGTGACTTTCATTTTTTTTCTCCTCGCGCTGTCAGCGCGAGGAGGAATAATAGCCGATTACCGGCTCCGTTCTATCACATGATCAGCTGTCATTGGCTGACAGCTGATCACGTGATAAGGGGTCGGGATCGACCCCTTACACGGATCGGTGATCAGGCGAGTCTCACGGACTCGCCGATCACAGAGCGCGCCGCGCGCGCCCCTCAGGGGGCGTGCAGGCCGCTCGTAACCGGGACGACGTCAATAGACGTAGTCCCGGAAATCTAGGTCCGCGCTAATGCCGTCATTCGGCAATAGCGCGGTACCCAAGTGGTTAAGAAAACTATATGCAGCGAGGCATAATGGCCAGCATACTGAAAAATAGATGTAGGGTTTAAATACACTTTAAAATGAACCTTTGCTTACTTTATTCCACCCAGGCTTTCAACAAACACAAAAAGCAGGCTTTAGCGGTACTTCTATGAATAATCACATACCTTCCATTGACCCCTTATAAACATGAAACGTGGTGCTCTACTATGCTAAATTTGTCTGGCTGCTGGGGTTGAGTGCTCAGGTCAGCTTTTTTCCAGATGCTATCAGTCCATAACTACGTTGTATGATGGCCAGTCTCACTGACCAATAGTGAGGTGGAAGAGACAGAAAGAGGCAGGCCAAAGTGACTGACCATAGGTGAGTTGAATAAACGAATAGTACATTAGAGTACATTACAAAAAAAAAGCTGCTACAAATTAACATTTTGTTTTGCTGTTTGCTTCTCAAGGTGAAGGACAGTCAATTGCTTGTTACTTTTACCCTCCATGCAAGGACACTGTCATGATCTTAAATAGTTCACTACACCCAAACTGTGACAATGAGTAAGAATGCTTCTCAGCTGACAGTGTTAATATGTATCATGAAGTGGGCTGGTGGAATTGATTCTGCTTTCTTTTTCTAAGCTTAGTTCATCTAAGGTAAACTGCAGCAAAAAATAAAATAACTGCAGGAATAAGCTACTAAAAAATGCAGAATGTTTTATGGGATGCCACACGGGCATGATAATAAACAAATATGCAGTTATGTAAATAGAACAATGCAAGTGGATTCATTTAACTTGGCTTGAAAAGGCCTTCATATTTACTATGGAGGTTACACAAAATTAATTTAAAATATAAACATGCTATAGGCCTAAGATGTACTAAAAAAAAGCTCCTGAAATGCTCATGTTGCAGAGGTGTTCAACACTTAGAGCTTTGGTGATGGGTATGTAAACACTACAGATATACTGTGTGCTTTACTCAGTTTCCATGACTGAGGTTTACAACCACTTTAAAGTGATACTAAAGTCTAGTTTGTTTTTGTTAAAAATAACAAACATGTAATACCTATCTGCTCTGTTGCAGTAGTTTTGCACAGAGCAGCCCAGATCCTCCTCTTCTCGGATCCCTCTTTGGTGCTCCTGGCCCCTCCCTCCTGTTGAGTGCCTCCACAGCAAGAGGCTTGTTATGGAGCACCCGAGCCGAGCCACAGCTCCCTGTGTCCATTCAGACAGGAGCTCCGGTTTGGCCCCACCCTACCTCTCTCATCAATGGCTCACTCACTTTGATTGACATCAACGGGAGCCAATGGTGCTTCGCTGCTGTCTCAGCAAATAACAAGGGACAGCCAAGTCTCTTGTGCAACATCACTGGCTCGAGGTAGGCTCAGGTAAGTATTAGGGGGGCCGCTGCACACAGAAGGCCTTTTGTCTTAATGCATAGAATGCATTAAAGTGGAGCTTCAGCCCCTCCACCAAATATGTTACCATCAGCAGCTACTAATAGTGATGGACGAACTTCCGACGGGACGTTTCGCGAACGCGAAACGCGAACGGACACAAACGTTCGCGAAAACGACCGTTCGCCGCGGGCTCCATTGACTTCAATGGGAGGCGAATTTCGCAAACCTTTAGGTCGAATTTGCGGCCACGGGGTAATTATTAGGGGGTAGCACGTAGTCCCACCACCTGGACAATAGCATAATACATGTATGAGGTGAATTTGGGATCGATAACTACAAGCATTTTTTTTTTATTTGGGAAATTGTTCTGACAATTCAGGACTATGGAGCTAATGAAGGCAATGGAGGAGAGGGAAGGTCAGGGACCAGGGTAGGCAAACAAGAGGGTGCAGGAGATACAGAGCACTGACAGCAGCACCGTAATACAGAGCACTGACATCAGCACCGTGACATACAGCGCTGACAGCAGCTCCGTGACATACAGCGCTGACAGCAGCTCCGTGACATACAGCGCTGACAGCAGCTCCGTGACATACAGCGCTGACAGCAGCTCCGTGACATACAGCGCTGACAGCAGCTCCGTGACATACAGCGCTGACAGCAGCACCGTGACATACAGCGCTGACAGCAGCTCCGTGACATACAGCGCTGACAGCAGCTCCGTGACATACAGCGCTGACAGCAGCTCCGTGACATACAGCGCTGACAGCAGCTCCGTGACATACAGCGCTGACAGCAGCTCCGTGACATACAGCGCTGACAGCAGCTCCGTGACATACAGCGCTGACAGCAGCTCCGTGACATACAGCGCTGACAGCAGCTCCGTGACATACAGCGCTGACAGCAGCTCCGTGACATACAGCGCTGACAGCAGCTCCGTGACATACAGCGCTGACAGCAGCACCGTAAGCAGCCCCAGGAGGAAGTCAGCACAGCACAGGGATGGTGTGATCCCCTCATAATAAGAACCCCCAGGAGGAAGTCAGCACAGCACAGGGATGGTGGGAGCCCCTCATAATAAGAACACCCAGGAGGAAGTCAGCACAGCACAGGGATGGTGGGAACCCCTCATAATAAGCAGCCCCAGTAGAAATATGACACCGCTCAACCTCTTCAAAGAGGAGGGTAGGGGCATATAGTACGGTGTGCTTTTTTGGGTCAGGGAAGTGAGCCAAATGAATTAAGAAGGTCTGTGTGCTTGATTCCAAAAATTGTTTATAGACATATACATGGTCTACTGATCACATGTGTTGAATTCCTCCGAGATCCATGCCTCATTCATTTTTAGAAATGTGAGGTAGTTAACACTGTGGTGAGCTAGGCGAGTACGCTTATCGGTCACAATCCCCCCTGCTGCGCTGAACGTCCTTTCGGACAGGACACTGGATGAGGGGCAAGCCAACAGTTCGATTGCAAATTGGGCAAGCTCTGGCCAGAGGTCAAGCCTGCCCACCCAGTAGTCTAGGGGTTCATCACTCCTCAGAGCGTCCACATCGGCCGTTAACCCAATGTAGTCGGACACCTGACGGTCTAGGCGTTCCCTGATGCTGGATCCGGATGACACCTGTCGATGGGTCGGCTGAAAGAATGACCTCATATCCGAAGTCACCAACACATCTTCAAACCGGCCTCTTCTTGCAGGCGCTGTTGGATTGGTACCCGCAAATCCTTCTCTGGGAGTGGGAATTGCTCCTCTGCCAGCGCACGCAAAAGCAGAATGCAGCATTTCTCGAAGCAAGGCCTGGAAGTGCTGCATTCTGACAGCCCTCTGCGACGGCGGTAACATTTCCGCCATTTTGTGTTTGTACCGGGGGTCTAAGTACGTTGCCACCCAGTACTGGTCCTTGACCCTCATGCTTTTTATACGGGGGTCCCTATTAAAACACTGGAGCATGAAGGCCCCCATTTGCACTAAAGTGGAAGCGGTGTGGTGGCCTGGCTCCTGCTCATCATCCAGGATAATGTCGTCCTCTTCATTCTCCTCTCCCCATCCTCGCACAACAGGGATCCCAGAAAGGTTTAAAGCATGCTCTTCTTGCTCCTGCTCATCCGCCCCGGCACCATCCTCCTCTGACTCCTCATCAGACTCCTGTTGTTGACTTGTCTCAGATAGAGTAGCCCCCCCTGGGAATTCATCCAGCATTGCGACTTCCTCATCTTCCCGCTCCTGCTCCTCCACAGCCTGATCAATGACACGACGCAATGCACGCTCCAGAAAGAAGGCATAAGGTACCATGTCACTGATGGCGCCATGGCTGCGACTGACCAGTTTGGTGATCTCCTCAAATGGCCGCAGAAGTCTGCATGTGTCGCGCATGAGCAGCCACTGGCGCGGTGAAAAAAAACCCAGCTCCCCAGAACCGTTTCTTTCGCAGAGTTCATACAGGTAGACGTTAACTGCACGTTTCTGCTGGAGCAGCCTATCAAGCATATAGAAGGTTGAGTTCCATCGCGTCGGGCAATCGCAAATAAGACGTCTGACCGGCAGATGGTGTCGCCGCTGAATGTCAGCAAGGCGAGCCATGGCCGTGTAAGATCTTCTGAAATGGGCCGAGATTTTCCTTGCCTGCCGCAAGATGTCCTGGACCCCAGGGTATTTGACAAGGAATCGCTGCACGACCAAGTTTAAGACGTGTGCCATGCACGGCACGTGCGTGATTTTGCCCTGTTTCAATGCGCTAAGCAGATTGGCACCGTTGTCACACACCACTTTACCAACTGTCAAATTGAGCGGTGTTAGCCACTCATCTGCCTGTGAACGCAAAGCTGAAAGGAGTGCCGGGCCAGTGTGGCTCTTTGCTTCCAGGCACAACAGACGCAGCACGGCATGGCAACGTCTCACCTGGCATGTGGAATAGGTTCTGGGGAGCTTGGGCGGTGCAGTGGAAGAGACGCTAGCAGCGGAAAAGGAGGAGGCAGCTGAGGAGGAGAGGGAGGAGGATGGAGTAGGAGGAGGAGAAGAAGAGTCAGGCCTGCATGCAATCCGTGGCGGTAAAACCAAATCTACACGGGTGCCACGGGTTACATGCTTGACGGCCGTCAGAAGGTTCACCCAGTGGGCAGTAAAACTGATATACCTTCCCTGCCCGTGTTTGCTAGACCACGTGTCTGTGGTCAGATGTATCTTGGCACCGACACTGTGTGCCAGAGATACATTCACTTGCCGCTGAACATGGCCATATAGCTCTGGGATGCCCTTCTCTGAGAAATACTTCCTTCCTGGGACCTTCCATTGTGGTGTTCCAATGGCCACAAATTTGCGAAAGGCCTCCGAGTCCACCAGTTTATATGGCAGTAGTTGGCGGGCTATGAGTTCTGACAAGCCAGCCGCCAACCGTTGGGCAAGAGGGTTATCCGGCGTCATCATTTTTTTACGCTCAAACATTAGGCCCACGGAAGCCTGCCTTTTTGCAGAAAAATGTGAGCTTGGCGTGATGGAAGGTGGAGTGGAGGACAATTGTGAGGAGAGAGGAGAAGGAGAAGTAGAAGACGAGGCTGGACGGTGAGAGCCTGCAGTGTGGCTTTGTGTGTTCCGTTGCTCCCACTGGGCTCGGTGATGGCTGCTCATGTGCCTTCTTAAGGCGGTCGTCCCTAGGTGAGTATTGGGCTTACCGCGACTAACGCGTTGACTGCAAAGATTGCAGATGGCAACGCTATTGTCAGCAGCGGACACGTTAAAAAAAGCCCACACTGCGGAGCCATGTGCCGGTGTCCTGGGAGCGCCAGATGTGACCGTACATGGTCGATGACTCGCTCCTGATACATTTGCAGTCTGCTTTGTCCCTGCTGTGCAATGTAAGTCATTGCTGCTTCTCCTCCCTATCTGCTGGTCCATATCTCCCTCTGAACTCCCCTCCTCTTCCTCTCTTGTGGGCACCCACGTGACATCACTAGACACGTCATCATCAACGTCACCTTCCCCACCGCTATAAGTAGAGTAGGCAGCAACACCGGGGACCAACCTCCTCCTTGGGCTGATCTGGGTACTGGCGTCAGACTGCTGAGTAGCGCTTGTTGCTACCTCCTCTTCCTGATCCAATACCAAGAGTGGCTGCGCATCAGAAATGTCCTCTTGATATGGATCGGAAAATAATTCCAGTGACTCAAGCGGAAGGTATGTGGTGGTGGTGGTGGTGGTCGTGTTGTTGGTGGTAGTGTCTTTGGGGGTGCACATAGCAGAGAGTGAAGAAGAGGGTGCAGATCGAGAGGATGAGGAGGGTGCAGAAGAGTAAGGCTGAGCGAGCCACTCAACCAAGTCTGGTGCATCCTTTAAAGTAATTGAACGCACCTTCTGCAACTTCCCACTTTGGCTCAAGCCTGTTGCTCCTGCCCTACCCCTACCACCCCTGCGGAAGGGCCTGCCTCTTCCTCTGCATGTCATTTTTTAAATGACCCTGTGACAAAACTCTTAGTCCCTATACCGCTGAAGGACTGCTGCAGTATAGGTGAGCGGTCAGCAGTGGTGCACGTCAACCCTATCTATTGTGGACCTATAGCGGTCCTTACAGAACAGCAGACTGTACCGCACTCAAGCCTATGTACCGTAGCACCCTATACCAAGTTACCAGTCCTTATAAGAACTTTTGTGGACCAAGCAGGTTGTGTATTAGTGTTTAGCAGACTGTACGTCAGTCCCTATACCGCTGAAGGACTGCTGCAGTATAGGGCAGCGGTCAGCAGTGGTGCACGTCAACCCTATCTATTGTGGACCGATAGCGGTCCTTACAGAACAGCAGACTGTACCGCACTCAAGCCTATGTACCGTAGCACCCTATACCAAGTTACCAGTCCTTATAAGAACTTTTGTGGACCAAGCAGGTTGTGTATTAGTGTTTAGCAGACTGTACGTCAGTCCCTATACCGCTGAAGGACTGCTGCAGTATAGGGCAGCGGTCAGCAGTGGTGCACGTCAACCCTATCTATTGTGGACCGATAGCGGTCCTTACAGAACAGCAGACTGTACCGCACTCAAGCCTATGTACCGTAGCACCCTATACCAAGTTACCAGTCCTTATAAGAACTTTTGTGGAACAAGCAGGTTGTGTGTTAGTGATTAGCAGACTGTACGTCAGTCCCTATACCAATGAAGGACTGCTGCAGTATAGGGCAGCGGTCAGCAGTAGTGCACGGCAACCCTATGTATTGTGGACCGATAGCGGTCCTTACAGAACAGCAGACTGTACTGCACTCAGGCCTATGTACCGTAGCACCCTATACCAAGTTACCAGTCCTTATAAGAACTTTTGTGGACCAAGCAGGTTGTGTGTTAGTGTTTAGCAGACTGTGCGTCAGTCCCTATACCGCTGAAGGACTGCTGCAGTATAGGGCAGCGGTCAGCAGTAGTGCACGGCAACCCTATGTATTGTGGACCGATAGCGGTCCTTACAGAACAGCAGACTGTAACGCACTCAGGCCTATGTACCGTAGCACCCTATACCAAGTTACCAGTCCTTATAAGAACTTTTGTGGACCAAGCAGGTTGTGTGTTAGTGATTAGCAGACTGTACGTCAGTCCCTATACCAATGAAGGACTGCTGCAGTATAGGGCAGCGGTCAGCAGTAGTGCACGGCAACCCTATGTATTGTGGACCGATAGCGGTCCTTACAGAACAGCAGACTGTAACGCACTCAGGCCTATGTACCGTAGCACCCTATACCAAGTTACCAGTCCTTATAAAAACTTTTGTGGACCAAGCAGGTTGTGTGTTAGTGTTTAGCAGACTGTGCGTCAGTCCCTATACCGCTGAAGGACTGCTGCAGTATAGGGCAGCGGTCAGCAGTGGTGCACGTCAACCCTATCTATTGTGGACCGATAGCGGTCCTTACAGAACAGCAGACTGTACCGCACTCAAGCCTATGTACCGTAGCACCCTATACCAAGTTACCAGTCCTTATAAGAACTTTTGTGGACCAAGCAGGTTGTGTATTAGTGTTTAGCAGACTGTACGTCAGTCCCTATACCGCTGAAGGACTGCTGCAGTATAGGGCAGCGGTCAGCAGTGGTGCACGTCAACCCTATCTATTGTGGACCGATAGCGGTCCTTACAGAACAGCAGACTGTACCGCACTCAAGCCTATGTACCGTAGCACCCTATACCAAGTTACCAGTCCTTATAAGAACTTTTGTGGAACAAGCAGGTTGTGTGTTAGTGATTAGCAGACTGTACGTCAGTCCCTATACCAATGAAGGACTGCTGCAGTATAGGGCAGCGGTCAGCAGTAGTGCACGGCAACCCTATGTATTGTGGACCGATAGCGGTCCTTACAGAACAGCAGACTGTAACGCACTCAGGCCTATGTACCGTAGCACCCTATACCAAGTTACCAGTCCTTATAAGAACTTTTGTGGACCAAGCAGGTTGTGTGTTAGTGATTAGCAGACTGTACGTCAGTCCCTATACCAATGAAGGACTGCTGCAGTATAGGGCAGCGGTCAGCAGTAGTGCACGGCAACCCTATGTATTGTGGACCGATAGCGGTCCTTACAGAACAGCAGACTGTACTGCACTCAGGCCTATGTACCGTAGCACCCTATACCAAGTTACCAGTCCTTATAAAAACTTTTGTGGACCAAGCAGGTTGTGTGTTAGTGTTTAGCAGACTGTGCGTCAGTCCCTATACCGCTGAAGGACTGCTGCAGTATAGGGCAGCGGTCAGCAGTAGTGCACGGCAACCCTATGTATTGTGGACCGATAGCGGTCCTTACAGAACAGCAGACTGTAACGCACTCAGGCCTATGTACCGTAGCACCCTATACCAAGTTACCAGTCCTTATAAGAACTTTTGTGGACCAAGCAGGTTGTGTGTTAGTGATTAGCAGACTGTACGTCAGTCCCTATACCAATGAAGGACTGCTGCAGTATAGGGCAGCGGTCAGCAGTAGTGCACGGCAACCCTATGTATTGTGGACCGATAGCGGTCCTTACAGAACAGCAGACTGTACCGCACCCAAGCCTATGTACCGTAGCACCCTAGACAGACCAAGTTACCAGTCCTGATAAAGAGCTTTGTGGAACAAGTGAGTTGTGAATGATTAGCAGACTGCAGCAGAAGGGCAGCAGTCAAGTATAATATTCTTTCTATATTTGGAAGAAAGAATATTATACGTGTACAAGCCTATTACCGTACCACTGATACCAGTCCTGAAAAGAACCTTTGTGGAACTAATAGTAACAGCAAGTCTTTAAAATTATCCTCACTGCCTGACACACTGCTTCCTGCCTGTCCCTATACAAATTGGCAAAAAAGAGTAGGCTGGAACGATTAGCTGGAACAGCTCTTTTGTGGACCTGATAGTAACAGCTAATGATGATGATGATGATGATGATGAAGAAAGACTAATCTGGCTGAGCTGTCCCTAAAATAGCAGCATACAGCGCTCTGTCCCTTTATCTAAACTGACAAAAGAAACTCAGGCTGCTGACCTAACACCTATACCAGTCCTGAAAAGAACTTTTGTGTACCAAATAGCTAGCGTTTTCTCTGTCCCTACTCCACACAGGATCCTTTCCCTACAGTGACAGAAGAAAGAATGTAAAATGGCCACCGGATCGGGTGTATTTATAGGTTAGGGGGAATGTCCAAGTGTCCATGAGCTGTCATGTCTCAATTGGTTGTCCTGTAACACATGATAAACGTGTCACGAAAGGTTAAAGTTCTTGTATACATTAAACACGTAAGTCCGCCGGGGCGAACGACGGAAAAAGGCGTTCGAACCCGCGGACGGCGAAAGTCGGAAATTCGCCGCGAAACGACCGCCGGGCGAACCGTTCGGCCATCACTAGCTACTAATGCTGTAGCTGCTGACTTTTAATATTAGGACACTTACCTGTCCAGGTATCCCGCATTGTCGGCACCCCAGCCAATTTTTGGCTGCCATTCCATGTAAGGGAAACCAGCAGTGAAGCCTTGCATCTTCACAGCCAGTTCCCTACTGTACATGCATGAAGCACACTGTGCTTTTTGAATGGCCAGGCAGCGGTGGTAGGAAGAGTGGGGGCCAAACTTTCAGGGAACCTTACCACGGTGAGGTCTCCCAGAAGTGGGGACGGGTACCTGTCAAAAACAGGTACCTGTTCCTCCCCAAAAGGTGCCAAATGTGGCAGCAGAGGGAGAAACGAAGCAAACAAGCAGAGCTTCCCCTTTTAGGGGAACCACCTCGCGCCCGCCCTATGGCCGAATGACGGCCGTAGAGGAGGCGCGTTCGTCCGGGTGGTCGTCCCTGGATGTCCTAATGTTTACTTCCACAATGCGTGCCGCCGCGGGCGCGCATCGCGGAAGTTCTGTGTTCGCCGTGTCCCCCGGGGACAGGCAAACACAGATCGCTGTAAACGGCCAATCACAGCGGCTGTTTACAGCGTGATCGGCGTGTCCAATGGGAGATGATCTCACATGTAAACATATGAGATCATCTCTCAGCGCCGCTCTCCCTCCTCGCACAGACAGTGTGAGAGGGGAGAGATGAACGGCTGCAGCGGCAGCCGTTCTGCCTGTAGTAAAAAAAAAAAAAAAAGTAAAAAAATAAAATAAAAAGTGCCATCCTCCCCCAGCAGTGCCATCCGCCCCCAGCAGTGCCATCCGCCCCCAGCAGTGCCATCCGCCCCAGTGCCATCTGCCCCAGTGCCATCCACCCCAGTGCCATCCACCCCAGTGCTACCTGCCCCCAGTGCCATCCACCCCAGTGCTACCTGCCCCCAGTGCCACCTGTTGTCAGTGCCACCTGTCGTCAGTGCCACCTGTCGTCAGTGCCATGTGTCATCAGTGCCACGCGTCATCAGTGCCACGTGTCATCAGTGCCACATAGTGCCATCTGTCATCAGTGCCACGTATCAGTGCCATTTGTCATCAGTGCCACCTGTCAGTGTCACGTGCCATCTGTTGTCAGTGTCACGTGTCATCAATGCCACTTATCAGTGCCATCTGTCATCAGTGTCACGCGTCATCGGTGCCATGTATTAATGCCATCTGTCATCGGTGGCACGTATTAGTGCCACGTATTAGTGCCATCTGTCTTCAGTGCCACGTATTAGTGCCACGTGTCTTCAGTGCCACGTTTTAGTGCCACGTGTCATCAGTGCCACGTATAAGTGCCACGTGTCATCAGTGCCACATATTAGTGCCATCTGTCATCAGTGCCACATATTAGTGCCATCTGTCATCAGTGCCACCTGTCATCAGTGCCACGTATAAGTGTCATCATTGCCACGTATCAGTGCCATCTGTCATCAGTGTCACGTGTCATTGTCCTGGTGCTTCAAAAGTGTAATAAATAGTCAACAAGTTAGATGTGTAATTTATGTTCCTAGAACACATGATGGCGCTACCTGCATGTTGGGCCTCTCTATGTGGCCAGGCTGTGAAAAAGTCACACACATGTGGTACTGTAATACTCAGGAGGAGTAGCAGAATTTTTTGGGGGATGTCATTTGTGGTATACACATGCCACGTGAGAGAAATAACCTATTACAATGACAATTTTGTGGAGAAAAAAAAAATGAAAAATCTTAATTTTGCAAAGAATTGTGGGAAAAAAATGACAACATCAAAAAGCTCACCATGCCTCTTACTAAATACTTTGGAATTTCTACTTTCCAAAAAGGGGTCATTTGGGGGGTATTTGTACTTTCCTGACTTGTTCGGGTCACAAGAAGCGAGATAGGCCACCAGTACATCAGATGTGATCAATTTTGTGCGATTCGCACCACACCTTGTAGACTCTCTAACTTTCACAAAGACCAAATAATATCCACTAATTTGGGTTATTTTTACCAAAGATATGTAGCAGTATAAATTGTGACCAAAATGTATGAAGAAAAATTAATAGTTTGCATAATTCTGTCACAGAAACAAAGAAATATGTGTTTTTTTTTCAAAATTTTCAGTCTTTTTTCATTTATAGCGCAAAAAATAAAAACCCCAGAGGTGATCAAATACCACCAAAAGAAAGCTCTATTTGTGGGAAAAAAAGGACAAAAAATTCATTTGGGTACAGTGTTGCATGACTGAGTAATTGTCATTCAAAGTGTGAGAGCACCGAAAGCTGAAAATTGGTCTGGGCAGGAAGGGTGTTTAACCACTTCCCGACCAGCGCATGACGATATACGTCGACAGAATGGCACGGGCAGGCATATTGGCGTACAGGTACGTCCAATATTCGATGCCAAAATTAAAACAAAAAAGTGTGGCGCTTAGGTGGCAACAAACCACATGAACCAGTAAGGCACTAATTCAAGCAAAGAAAATTACATACACCTCCTTACAGACATCGCTACTTTCTGACTATGTTATTACGATTGAACCAAATGTGAGTGTAATTTTATTATTATTTTTTAATAAATTGGATGTTAAAACGGTATCACGCTATGCTAGTTTTCTACTTCCATGGTCTTTGATACCTGAGCCCCCTATTTTCGTGGGATGAGCACTATAGGAGGATCGCTACGGATGATTTCATGACCTGAAGACTTGCGGGAGATTACATACTAGATGTATGATTATCTGGTTTGCTAACCTACAGACCCATATGACTCGAGAGGCGTAAGCCTTCCTCTGAGTCCACGTCATTTGGTAAGCCTCCTCTCCCCTTCTTTATCACGGTGGTGGTGGTATTATTCTATACATCAGAAGTTGAATTTCACCTTTTTTCACGTCACCTCAAGTTTGGAATTGTGATTGATATTACACATTTCAAGGACTGTTAGACGTTCACTTGATGGACTGTATATGTTAAATTAATTGTATTTACCTTAACTTTTTGTGTGCATGAGGTTCATGCACTCTTCCACCTGGGAGTAAGATCTCTTAATATACAACGGAATTTACACATAATTTCTTTTTTTTGAAGTGTATGTAATTTTCTTTGCTTGAATTAGTGCCTTACTGGTTCATGTGGTTTGTTGCCACCTAAGCGCCACACTTTTTTGTTTTAATTTTTGTATGTTACTGTGTAGTCTTCAGTAGTGTTGGCAGCTGGGTAGAACACATCTTTTCACAGCGCAGTATTTTTTTACACCTTTATTCCAATATTCGATGCCGCCCTGCCATCGGGAGCGCGCCGCCGGCGGCGCGCTCCCGCGCTGGTCGGGACCCCCGTGAGTCCGGTCGCGGGACCCGCAGACTAGATCGCCGCGGGCATCCCCGCGATCGTCTCACGGAGGGGCCAAATGGAGGAAATGCTGTGTAAACAACATTTTTCCATTCTGCCTAGCAACTAGTGACGCTGATCTCTGCTCCATGTGATTGGAGCAGAGATCAGTGTACACTAAATGAAAGCCCAACCCCCCCACAGTTACTAACACACCCCTAGGAATACTTAACCCCTACACTGCCACCCACTGGTTAACCCTTTCACTGCCAGTGTCATTTACACAGGAATCACTGCATTTATATAGCAGTGATTACTGTATAAATGACAATGGTCCCAAAAATGTGTCAAAAATGTCCGATGGGTCCCCGACAATGTCGCAGTCACAATAAAAATCGCAGATCGCCGCCATTACTAGTAAAAAAAATAATAATAAAAAATTATTAATAAAAATGCTATAAAACTATCCCTATTTTGTAAACGCTATAACTTTTGCGCAAACCAATCAATAATCGCTTATTGCAATTTTTTTTACCAAAAATATGTAGAAGAATACGTATCGGCCTAAATTGAGGGAAAAAAATGTTTTTTTATATATTTTTGGGGGATATTTATTATAACAAAAAGTAAAAAATGTGTTTTTTTCAAAATTGTCGCTCTATTTTTGTTTATAGCGCAAAAAATAAAAACCACAGGGGTGATCAAATACCACCAAAAGAAAGCTCTATTTGTGGGAAAAAAAGGACGTCAATTTTGTTTGGGAGCCACGTCGCACGACCGCGCAATTGTCAGTTAAAGCGACGCAGTGCCGAATCGCAAAAAGTGGTCTGGTCTTTGACCAGCAAATTGGTCCGGTCTGAAAGTGGTTAAGTGCCCAGTAAGCAAGTGGTTAAAGGAGAAATACAGCGAAAACTTGTTTGGCTGTACTTCTCCTATGGATCACAGGAATGAAATTCGTTTTGCACTCCCGAGGCCACCAATTTTAGTCCAGTCACCATGTCATCCTGACCATGGAGTCAAGATCCGCCAGGTGCCTGCACTGACACTCGGCTCAGCCTCTGGGTGAGCCGCTGAGAGCCCGAGATGGCTGCTCCGCCCCCTCCACAGCTCAGTGCTCCAATGAGCGAGGAGGGAGAAGAGCAAAGAGTGGCAACTGACAGTCTGCAGCTCTCTGCTCACGGAGCTCTGCAAACTGAGCGATCAGCAGTGTTCAATTTTTTTCATTTTTTAATCCAGAGTTTAGCATCACTTAAGCTAGCCCCTTCTGCCCCTTGTCCTGTGAAGCATCTCATTAGGTTCAAGTTAAATGCTGAAATCTCTGTTCATTCTATCTGATAGTAATTCATGAATTTCTAAA
Organism: Lithobates pipiens; assembly: GCF_037356315.1. NCBI lineage: Eukaryota > Metazoa > Chordata > Amphibia > Anura > Ranidae > Lithobates > Lithobates pipiens. Next base: position 403,609,693 of record NW_027507748.1, on the reverse strand, counting down.
CAAATATGGGGAAATTAAATCCTGAGATAAACTGTATATTTAATACTAAGTTATTAATTACCTGGTAATTATTATTAACCACGCCAGTACAGGGCACTTGTACTGTATAACTTCCTGCCCAGACCAATTTTCAGCTTTCAGTGCTTTCACGCTTTGAATGACAATTGCACGGTCATGCTACACTGTACCCAAACAAAATTTTCTTTTTTTCTGTTACAAAACTTTGTAAATAAGTAAGTTTCTCCTTCACTGATGGGCACTGATGGGGCTGCACTGACGGGAACTGATGAGGTGGCACCAATGAGGTGGCACTGATGGGCACTAATATGCGACACTGATAGGCGGCATGGATGGGCCATCCCATCCATACCCAGCTTTACCCAGCCATACTCAGTCGTACCCAGACATACTCAGCTGAACCCAGCCATCCCATGTATACCCAGCCATACGCAGCCATACTCACCCGTACTCAGTCGTACCCAACCATACTCAGCCATACTCATTCATGCTCAGTCATCCCATTCATACTCAGCTATCCCTATCCATGGCTCATCCATCCCAATTCATGCTCATCCATGCCACATCAGTTTTCATCCATGCCACTACAGTGCCTCACAAAAGTGTAATAGGTAGTTAAATTAGATTTGAAACTTATGCCCCTAGAACACCTGATGGTGCTCCCTGCATTTTGGGCCTCTCTATGTGGCCACGCTGCGGAAAAGTCTCACACATGTGGTATCGCCATACTCAGGAGTAGGAGAATTGATTTTGGGGTGTCCTTTTTGGTATGTACATGCTATGTGTTAGAAACATTGTGTAAATGGACAACATTGTGTAAAACAAAAAGGCGTTTTCATTTTCTTTACACATTTTCCAAAATCTTGTAAAAAAAATTACATGTTCAAAAGACTCATTATGCCTCATAGATTATACACTGGAGTGTTTTATTTCCAAAATGGGGCAATTTTTGGGGCGTTTCCATTGTCCTGTTTCTCCAGGGAGTTCAAAGGTGCAAGAGGTAGTCAAGAAATTATATGTGTAATTTATGCTCCAAGAACGCCTGATGGCGCTCCCTGCATGTTGGGCCTCTATATTTGGGCACACTGTGTAAAAGTCTCACACATGTGGTATCGCCATACCCAGGGAGTAATAGCAGAATGCGTTTTGGGGTGTAATTTGTGCTATGTTGGCAGCTTACACAAAAACCTGCACTAGCACCTACCTATCTAAGTTAGAGGGTGCTAGACTTGTCTTGCAAAACACTATAAAACCAAGTTACTCTCAATCCAAGGTTTTACTGTACTGTATGTATATTGTGAATCTGTATACTGTCAATATAGAAGAAAACGATCTAAACCAAATGATGTCTGTGGCTGTTCTTTTCCACTTTACTCACTGATTTCCCAGTGTTTGACTTTGCTCCCAATCTGACTTTGATTGCAGTCTTCCCTTTTACCTTTCTGTTTTTTGGGTTTTTTTGCATTTTAAACATCATTTTACCTCTCTTATTTCAACTATTCTTGATAATATTTTTGCCCTATTATTTCAGAACCCTTTCCCCTTATCTTCTGGGCATCTTTGTATGTTATGCCACGAGCACACGACCGGACTTTCCAGCAGACTAGGTCTAACGGAATCAGTCCGTCGGACAATCCGATCATGTGTGGGCTAATCCGAAAGTTTTTCATAAAAAAAAATCAGACGGACCTAGAAATAGAAAATGTTTCAAATCTGTCCAACGGACTCAATTCCTATCGGGAAAACCATTCGTCTGTATGCTGGTCCGACGGACCCAATACGACGCAAGGGAAGCTATTGGCTACTGGCTATTGAAGTTGCTTTTTTAGTCCTGTCTTACCTCATCACATTCAAAATGAACGGACTTAGTCCATTCATGTGTGGGCAAGTCTGTTCGTTCGGAAGGTCCGTCGGAACTCAGCTGAAAATCTGTCGGGAACACCATCAGGGTACAAAAGGTAAACCGCGCTACTCAAACAACAAAAGAAAGCAACCTACACCATCAGACCTAGTCTGCTGGAAAGTCCGGTCGTGTGTACGTGGCAAGTCCTGTAGGAGTTCCATAGACACAAACCTACCTAAATGTTCTATGAATTTCTAGCACTTGCAATTGCTTATAGTATGGGAACACAGGCCTGGGTTTGTTTAGTGGCTGCCAGTAACCAACTTACAAACCATTACTACAATACTGCATACCCTCACATGAAGGGGATCCAATACTTCCAATGGAAGGTAAATTACCGGTATATCTAATAAATATGTTACATTATAGTTCAGAAAATAATAATCAAAAAATAATAGTTTTTACATTAAAAAATGTGTTCACCTCTTTTACTCTCTGACAGAATGGTAAGAAACTGACAAAGTAGTATTTTGTCTACATTTCTGTCTTAATTCTGCATGGATTAAATGAGGAGAACAGCGGACAAACAATGACACAAAAAGAAAAACATTTTCTCAAGAGAGATTTTATGCTAATACAATGTATTTTGTTTCAAATCAATGTCATTGTATCTGCAGTGCATGACACGGAAACTAATCAGCGGTCTCCAGTTTGATTAATTCAATTGTTTATTTCTGAAATCTAGAGCTGAAAATATTCTGTATATTTGTTAACGAGGACCCCATAGCATGCATTACAGTTAAAGCGGTATTAAATTCCAAAAATGTATCAAAATTGCAGCTCAACAATTCTTAGATGTGGTGGCCACATTAGTTTTCTTTTTTTAGACCCCTTTCACACTGAGCCACATTAGCGTTAAACCGCCACTTGTTTTAGCGGCACTTTTTGGACACTAGTGGGGCGCTTTTTAACCCAAAGAAGGGGCTAAAAACTCCCGTGTTGCGGCGCTTCGGAAGTGCTGTCCATTCTTTCCAATGGGCATGGCATTTTAGGAGTGCTAAATACAGCACTCCCAAATCGTCCCAAAGATGCTTCGTAATGTACTGCAAGCGCACCGCCCCAGGGTGAAAAGCCACACTTGAATGAATTGGAGGCAGTTTTTAGGCACTTAGCAGAGGCTATTTCCAGCGCTGAAGTGCTTGAAAACTGCCCAGTATGAAAGGGGTCTTTGGCTTTTTTGTTTATTTTCACCTGGTGATCCTGCCAGTAAATCTGTTATTTAACAGCTTCCAAACTGCCCACAGTACATATACTGCGGCTGGGTGGCTCAGCTGGGAGGCACAGTGGTGTAGTGGGTAGAACTCTCACCTAGCAGTAAAAAGGGTTGATGGTTCGTATCCCAACCATGACACTACCTGCCTGGAGTTTGCATGTTCTCCCTGTGCCTGTGTGGGTTTCCTCCAGGTACTCTGGTTTTGTACCTGGTCCTCCAACACTCCAAAGTCATGCTTGTAGGTTAATTGGCTTCTGTCCAAAATTTGCCCTAGTATATGAATGTGAGTTGAGGACCTCGGATTGTGGACTCCTTAAAGGTATGGACTGGTGTCTTTATTCAACCTTACTAACTATGTAACGATGTAAATCAGTACCTGTACGTGATATTGCATGCGCAGTGTAAGGGCACGCACGCTGATGGAGAATCGCTCCCACTGTAATTTGACACATCAGGACAGGAGCCAATCGGTGGAGACACAGAACATGTAAACAAGGCACACCACTGATCTGTCAGTGAGGAAAAGAGAGATCTTCTGTTTCAGCTAAGCTGAAACACGATCTCTGTTTTCCTCCAGTGTTACACTACCCCAACAGTTAGAAAGCACCTCCCTAGGACACATTTAACCCCTTGACCGCCCCTAAGGTTAACCCCTTCCCTGCCAGTGTAATTTTTACAGGGATCAGTGCAATTTTTTTTTAGCAGTGATCACTATATTGGTGTCACTGGTCCCCAAAAAGTGTCACTTAAGGGTCATATTTGTCTGCCACAATGTCACAGTCCCGCAAAAAAATCATTGATCACTGCCATTAATAGGAAAAATAAAAATAAATATACCATTAATCTAACCCATAGTTTGTAGACGCGTTAAAGGATGGAAAATTACCTGGGGGTCCTAGTAGATGATAGGCTTAGCAATAGCATGCAATGCTAAGCTGCTGTTAACAAGGCAAACAGAAAATTGGCATGCATTAATAAGGGCTTTAACTCAAGAGATAAAGCGATAATTCTCCTGCTCTACAAGACTCTGGTCTGGCCGCACCTGGAGAATGCTGTCCAGTTCTGGGCACCCGTCCTCAGGAAGGATGTGCTGGAAATAGAGCAAGTACAAAGATATTAGCTATGAAGAAAGGTTACGAGCACTAATCTTATTCCACAGGTTGTGGTTTCAGCGGGGAGCAACGATAGGATCAAAAAACTATTAGATAAGCACCTGAACGACCACAACATACAGGGATATGTAATGTAATACTGACATATAATCACACATATAGGTTGGACTTGATGGATTTGTGTCTTTTTTCAACTTCACCTACTATGTAACTATATAACTAACGTATAACGTGTAACGTATGTAACTTTTGCGCAAACCAATCAATACAATTTTTTTTTTTTTACCAAAAATATGTAGCAGAATCCATATTGGCCTAAACTGATGAAGAAATTTGATTATTTTTTTTTATTATTGGGAATGTTTTATAGCAGAAAGTAAGGAATATTGTTTATTTTTTTTTTTCAAAATTGCTGCTCCTTTTTTGTTTATAACGCAAAAAATAAAAACCGCAGAGGTGCAATTTGGGTGCAACATCACATGACCATGCAATTAGTCATATTGCAAAAATGGCCTGGTCAGGAAGTGGGTAAAACCTTCCGAGGTTGAAGTGGTTAAGGATCAGCCCTATTCTGACACTTCTTGTTTACAAATAAAAAACTGTATTTTTTTGCTACAAAATTACTTAGAACCCCCAAATATTATATACAGTATCTCACAAAAGTGAGTACACCCCTCACATTTTTATAAATATTTTAATATATCTTTTCATGTGACACGACTGAAGAAACTTTGCTACAATGTAAAGTGGTGAGTATAACAGTGTAAATGTATTGTCCCCTCAAAATAACGCAACGCACGGCCATTCATTTCTAAACCACTGGCAACAAAAGTGAGTACACCCCTAAATGAAAATGTCCAAACTGGGCCCAAAGTGGCAATATTTTGTGTGGCCACCATTATTTTCCAGCACTGTCTTAACCCTCTTGGGCATGGAGTTCACCAGAGCTTCACAGGTTGCCACTTGAGTCCTCTTCCACTCCTTCATGACGATATCACAGAGCTGGTGGATGTTAGAGACCTTGCGCTCCTCCACCTTCTGACCTTTTTGACAATGTCCCACAGATGCTCAATAGGGTTTAGGTCTGGAGACATGCTTGGCCAGTCCATCACCTCTACCCTCAGTTTCTTTAGCAAGGCAGTGATCGTCTTGGACGTATGTTTGCGGTCGTTATCATGTTGGAATACTGTCCTGCGGCCCAGTCTCTGAAGAGAGGGGATCATGCTCTGCTTCAGTATGTCACAGTACATGTTGGCATTCATGGTTCCCTCAGTGAACTGTAGCTCCCCAGTGCCAGCAGCACTCATGCAGCCCCAGACCATGACACTCCTACTACCATGCTTGATTGTAGGCAAAACACACTTGTCTTTGTACTCCTCACCTGGTTGCCATCACACACGCTTGACACCATCTGAACCATATAAGTTTATCTTGGTCTCATCAGGACATGGTTCCAGTAATCCATATGCTTAGTCTGCTTGTCTTCAGCAAACTGTTTGTGGGCTTTCTTGTGCATCATCTTTAGAAGAGGCTTCCTTCTGGAAAGACAGCCATGCAGACCAATTTGATGCAGCGTACAGCGTATGGAGGCTGGACAGTGGACAGGAAGGATCAGTTGATCGAGTGCAGGAAGCATTGGTCATTCGAAAAAAGGATAAAAGTATCGGTCAATTGAAGGAAGGATCAATTGATCACAAAAAGCATTGTTGGATCAAAAGAAGGATCAGTCAGTCGATCGCAGGAAGGATCGGTCATCCGATCGCAGGAAGGTTTGGTCGATCGAACGCGGAAAGGATCAGTTGATCAATCGCAGGAAGCAAAGGTTGATTGAAGAAGGATCAAAGGATCAAATAAAGGCAGGGTCGATTTATTGCAGGAAATGTTGGTTGGCCGACCACAGGAAGAATCGGTATCTCTGTATCTCCCTCTTTCCCCCTCCCTTCCTGTCATTTCTGTGGTCTGTTTGAAACCCCTCCTTACCCCGTCCCTCTCCTTCTGAAAATAAAATAGCAGAGGAATGTGAGCCCCTCCCACCTAAGTCTCTCTCCTTGGGAGAAAGGCCTGAGAAAACCATGTGACTGCACAGAAGCACTGCTGGGAAAAGATATTCAGAGATTATATTGCTGAAAAACAGACACACTGCCATTACTTGTGCACCATAGGAAAACGTATCATGGGAGGTAGTAGTGGAGAAATTACAACCACTTTAATATATGGAGCATTTCTCATTATTTGTGCTCCTGAAAGGTAGTGTTGTAGCCTGGCTTTGCACTGTGTTATTGCAAATTAAAATGGAATATCACCAAATTTTGGGCTCTTTGATTAACTATAATTATACATATATATACTATACATAAATATTTATATATGAAAATGGTTGCTAGTAAAATTGATCAATACACCCACTATATATCCTCATGTATATCTACGTACCAACTATAAATTTTATATATAGGCAAGATATATACCATATATCTTTAGTACACCAAAATCTTCATTGCATCATATATTTGCTATAAGCAGCAATGCTCCGTTTTTTTCTGTGTGTTTTCTTTTGCTTTTCATTTGCTGTTTTTTGTAATTTGTCTATAATTGTGAATTTTCTTTTGTTTTATTATTTTTTTAAATTAATCATCATTAACTTATGTTGTAAAGGGCTGTGCAAACTGTTGGCGCTATATAAATCCTGTATAATAATAATAATTAACTTATTGATTTATTATTATTATTATTTAAATATTTTTTTCCTTCCAATTGTATTTAACAACTGCTATTATTATGTCTGACCCTCCCCACTACCTGCCACTGTTATTTTAGTACTGTAATATATCCCCGCCCAATCTAGCCCCCTGTCCCTGCTTCCTTATAAAACATTGTCTTTTACCCTGCCTATTATGCTTGACAAAGGAGCGCATACCCTCGGAAACGCGTCGTACTATAGTGATGTAATCACCCTGTGCTACGCTGCTTGCGTTCCAAGCCTCGTTTTGGTTCCTGTACTGCGTGGCCATCCTCCATCTTTCTGGTGTCCAGACAAGAATTTTGAAACTACAGCAGTGCCTCCCCTGCAAGGATCTGATGATTCACTGCCCTCAACGCTCCTGGAATTTGATGTGCTGCTCCCCTGCCAGCAATAAAGGACTGTCTACTACTCGTAATTCCTCTTGCTTATCCCAGGTATGTACCCAACGTCTTTTTCTTCCATGTGAGTGGATATTGCTTTTTACAATAAAGTGTATTGATATATTCTCAGAGACGCTCCTCTCCTTGTCTCTCTCCTAGTATTACTGGAACTTGCTTCTGGTCTCCTCTGGTGGCAGCCCTGACAGACTCACCTAATCTCTTCTGCCTTTTGGACTATTATGGACCATATATGAGCATTATTCGAGGTATCTGAGCATTGCGCCTTGTTACTTGTTAAATACAATTAATGTAATCATTTTATGACAATAATTCCATGACTGATAGTTCTTTAATGTGCAAGGTGATTCGATATGTATTAATTTATTTCAGAATAGCAGAACCTGTCTGATTTGGCAGATTCTTCATTACATCTGTTAAGCATTTTAGAAATCAAGTGGGCGCTGACAGTCCAAATGACTGGACTGCTTATTGTCAAATGTAAACATAAATCATAAGTGAGATCAAATAAAATGTCTAACTTTTAAGTATAGTCTCCACCCAAAGATTTTAACACTGTCCAAAATGAGAATATAAGCTATACTGACATAGGTATGTTAATATGTTAAAATGATTCAAGTTGATATACATTAATTCATCTAGTACCAGTTGCGGGGTTGTACTATTTAGAATTAGAATAAGTCATACAAGCTTACTTCCCAATTGTATAAAATGGAAAATATGTTACAATCCCACCTCCCAGGACTCCAACATTATCTATGAACATTTTTAGATAATTTTCCAAGTACATGTAGAACCTTATATAATTCTGAAGATTTCCTTCTATCAAATCGCAGAATAAAGTAAGTGAGAAAATGTCATAATAGCCATGCTTGGTGGAAGTAGCTGAAAGTGGTACACACATGCCACTGTCCAATTCCTAATAGCTAATACCTAAAAGGAAACCAGGAGTGATTTCAACCCACTGGCAAATTAAATATCATGTTTGGATAGACAAACAAAGGAAAGTTTTACTATGATGGAAAAACCTATAAGCCATAAAATGGCACAACGCTGTACCCAAGTGTGTGTTAAACATTCAAATGAAAAAAACCTTAAAATAAATAACATCATTTAAATATTGCCTCTATATGATCCTTTCTAATATTAGTGATCCTGCAGTGCTGATAGTATGCGAAAATGTGTATCCAAACAAAGAACTTTGTTTTATATAAGCCAAAACAATGTAACAAAGAGTAAAGTGAATCAAACCCTCATATATATCTGCTGTAAGGGAATGTGTATGTGCCAAACCCAAATGAAAAAGTTCATGAATATATCCCAAAGAGCAACAATCTAGTAACCAAAAAGTGTCAAACATATGTTAAAAAAGTCCAATCAATCTTATTCAATCCCGTATGTTCAGAAATATAGCATAAAGTGTTTCAATTCTTTCTTCATGCTGATAACATCACCCCATGTGACTTATCCTCTATTGCTTATGATAGCAATCATTCACCGATATTTATGGATAGTGATGAGGAACCAGCAAACAGGTGTTTTTCCCTCTATGGGGTGCAATGGTCTGCAGATCCGTGATGGATGATCTTAGCTCTCATCTGTTGTTCCTGATCAATCTCTGTATTTTGTAGCTGGTGATGAAAAACCAGTAGGCAAATATCTTTCTTTAATAGGGCACAATACTATTTCAGCTCTTTTCCATTGTTACCGCCCAATCTCTCCAGAGAGGTGAAAACCAAATATAGGAAAAAAGTGCAGCATAACATAAAATCCTTTAAAAATACATTTTTCTCTTTATTAAAAATACATTGCACTCACATTTAGAGGTGTCTGCCGATACAGGTAAACAGGCATAGATATGTATATGGGTCCAATCCAGATATATTGATACCACGAGCAGGCACCCAATATAACGTGGTGGCGATACCTTCAACAGCAAACCCTACATACGTTTCGCCATTAAACGTCTTCAAGGGACCCCATGGAGCAGAAGAACAGGTTTAATTAATTGATACTACCTTGGCGCGGTCTAACTCTAGTCTTTATTTGCATAAAACAGCACACACTGAAAACCCCAAAAACAGAAGAACCATGGAAACCACAAAATATACTGGTCCCAATGAGCAAAGGGACCTTTCTGTTGGTGGTTTTCCAATGTTTTGGGCTTGATTCTCAGAATATTGGGTTTTTTAACTTTTCCACTGAATATGTAAACCTGTTTAAATGCAAATGTCAAAACAGACAACAGTTTATGTTTCCTTGTGTTTTACATATGCTTAATATAGATCTAATTCAGTATTTGGGTCTTCTTTGAGACATTAGGAAGGTCCTATTGCGTAAAAACAGATTTGTTAGTTGGCAACATCCCATGCTGAGGCCTGTCATGGACAAAGGTTTGTATCCACTGAGAAAAGAACTGTCCAGATGATGCAGAACTTTCTACTTCATCTGGACAGTCCTTCTCTCAGTGGACACAGGCTCTATCCATGACAGTTTTCTCAAACCATGAGCCTGTCTGACATACCCCAATCACCTACCGATCTTTGATAGCTACTTTCTCAAAGACTCATTGCCCAGGAAACCAGTCAAGGTGAGACAACATCACAATCCCCTTGAGACTAATATGGATCAACTACGGGTTACCCTCACTCCAGTTGCTAAACCTCTGGCTTCATTACAGCCCTCTCCAGTGCAGCTGTCTGTTATACCTGAAGCCTCCATGCTCCATGCTTGTTTCACTTGCCACCTTCTCTATATTTTTCTGGGGATCCTTAGTGTTGTACAGTGGCTTCAAAAATTGGTATAACATACATTTAGAGCTACAGCCACACATTATTTCTATGGACAATAATAAAGTGGCCTATGTAATTACCCAGCACTCTGGGAAAGCTTTGGCATTCCCAATCTGGGAAACTGAAGCCCCTGTGTCCAACAACCCTGCTGCTTTTCTGAATCTCTTCTGAAGAATCTTTGATGAGCTTACTGGATCTTTTTCTGAAACAAGTGTCCTCCTATGGCTTCACCAAAGTTTGCTCACTGTAGGACAGTAAAAACTCTCACAGCTGAGCTCACCTAGAATATTGGGGCCCTCATGACCATCTTTGGGAAGGGTTTGCCTAGGCGAAGAAGAGATAAACTGAATATGAAATGCCTACTATTCTCGACGACCTTAGTCACCCTAACCATACACAGGGACTTATGCTTTTAGGGGTGTTCCAAAAGAGATTACCTTAAGTCACCCATATTTTTTGCTTCACCTCCCTGAGAGGAACCTATGCAATTTGGCTACTCACAACTATCTCAAAAAGATAGGTCTTAACATCAACCCCAAGGCCCTTGTATTTACTGTGGAAAAAAAAGACACATAGCCAGAGTGAATCTGTCCTTTGTAATTGATGAAGATCTGCCGGAACAGTACAGAAAACACAACTGCCCAGCCCCCTCATAAAGAAAGAGAGTATTTGTAGGATTTTTCCTTGCAAAAGGGTGCAGAATAGAACATCTAAAAAGGTAAGTAACTTATGCTATGTGAATTGGGACATATAGCAAATATAAAGTAGCTGTTATTACCATTTTGGCTGCAAAAATTGAATATTCACTTTGCGTAAGCCAAAGTACACTTGCAGTTCATCTGTATGAGCTGAAGCTGTACTTACGTATTTCCCATCAATATACAGATAACTCTGTCTGCTGTTAATAGTATAAGAAAGATCAGTGTCTACTTCCCCTACACTCTGCATAGTGCTAGGCTTGGAAGAAAATCCCTTTGTTTAATGCAATTCCCTGGCAGCATTAAGTTATTAAAGTGAATTGATATTAGTTGAACCGAATATCATCCACTAAGCAGAATGAAACATGATTGTGCTAACTGGTGCTCTTCCAGATGACAATTACCTTTGGCAAGGAATTTCATTGCAAATTTTTAAGGAAAACATGTTAAAAAAACATGTTGAACAAAATTGCAATCTGAGGTAAAAATAACAAATGTTCCAGGAATTTCTTTTATTTTTTATCGGTCAGAAAAAAGGCAGACATTCTACTCCTGCGTCATCACTTGTGTCAATTGGACTAGAAGTTCACTGAAGTCACATGTTCATATTTAAGTGACTAGCAACCAAATCAATCACTTATAGGCAGTAGAAATAAGATCCAAGTTATATGCACAGCTGCATACCGTAATAATATAATATGTAGGAATCTGCTTTACTTAGGCTATCCTAATTAAAGTTATTCTTATGAAAACTTAAAATATGTTTATTTTTTATTTTTACTATTGACAATATATTTTAATCATGAATATAAATAAAAATATTTATGTAACTTAAAACACAAAGCACTGTTCTTCTCTTGCGGTGTGGTTTAAGGGACATTTTTGTGTCTATTCTACACCAAGAGTTGTTCTACTATAGTTTTTGTTAGCTACTTTATTTTTTTCATTATCAACCTATACATGGTAGATTGTAGAGACAGAATATAATGTGTGTGTGTTTGTGTGTTGAGCTTTATTATTATTATCTGCTCAAAGCCACCTAAAACTTCATAGTTCATCCAATCAGTTTTTTATACAATCCCGTCCATTTTTTATGAATTCATTTAATCCTGTTCGTCCACACACAATATGGATTTTGGTAAAGTGCTCCCTAAATTTAATAAGCTGTTCCCGCCAATGCTATGTCGTAGTCTATAGTAGTATTTCTCCCTGAGAGACCCGTGAAAAATATGTTTAGATTCTCGGGAACCTCAGCTAAAAAAGGATTCTACTTACATCTTGTGATCAATAAGTTGGAGAAAGTTTTAAATCGAAGAATAAGTAATATGGTGTACTTGGCATAACTGACACACAGGGCAGTGTATGTTCTTATCAACCCCCTACAAAGTTATTTCAGGAATATTCTTGAGATGAATAATAGCTACAGAAAAGGCAGACACTAAACATTGTGGTATCCTCTTATGTAAGTGTGCAATGTAGAAGAGACCCTTTACATTGGTGAAGGTCCTTTACTTTCAGCAACAATTTGTTTTGAGGGGTATTATGCATCGCTGTCCAAGAAAATTTGTATTTAAGCATGTCTGGGAACAATGGAAAATTTTAAACAATGGAAAATCACCCCTAAGTGAAAATGTCCAAATTGGGCCCAAAGTGTCAATATTTTGTGTGCCCACAATTATATTCCAGCACTGCTTTAACTCTCTTGGGCATGGAGTTCACCAGAGCTTCACAGGTTGCCACTGGAGTCCTCTTCCACTCCTCCATGACCTCATCACGGAGCTGGTGGATGTTAGAGACATTGCGCTCCTCCACCTTCTGTTTGAGGATGCCCCACAGATGCTCAATAGGGTTTAGGTCTGGAGACATGCTTGGCAAGTCCATCACCTTTACCCTCAGCTTCTTTAGCAAGGCAGTGGTCGTCTTGAAGGTGTGTTTGGGGTTGTTATGTTTGAATACTGCCCTGCGGCCCAGTCTCTGAAGGGAGGGGATCATGCTCTGCTTTAGTATGTTACAGTACATGTTGGCATTCATGGTTCCCTCAATGAACTGTAGCTTCCCAGTGCCGGCAGAACTCATGCAGCCCCAGATCATGACACTCCCACCACCATGCTTGACTGTAGTCATTTTCTTCAATTTTGTTACATAAAAAGATATAATAAAATATTTACAAAAATGTGAGGGGTGTACTCACTGTTGTGAGATAGTGTATATATATCCAAATGAACTCTACACTAATGTCAACGCTCTAAAAAACTATAAATATTATACTTCAAAAACAGACAGCTGCTTACTAAAATATCTACAAACAGATATTTTTTTATAAATATGCATACAAACATGTATATCGCTCTATAAATAAAGTAAACCGAAATTCAAAAAGCAGTGCTATCTCTTAATATCAGAAATATATATTCACAGTGTTTACCTCTTTAAATGTGACTCTAACACACAAATGAAGAACATTGTGTTACAAAGTAAAAAATGTGCAATTAAAGTTAAAAACGAAATAAAAATAAATATAATCAAAAGTTCCGATATTCCACAGTGAACACTTATTGTAAATCCAGGTAAACCGAAGCATCAAAATACCATGTGAGCCATGATCCAAAAATAATCCTTCACCACCACCAACAATAAACTGTGCTCATTACCAAAATGACTAGACCCCATCTCATATTGAGGTTAATTGCACCTATCCCATATGTATGGGTACCAGGGTAACTCACTTCTGATTGATCTCATAAATACAGCCATAGCCAAAAGTTTTGAGAATGACACAAATATTCATTTTCACAAAGTCTGCTGCCTCAGTTTTTAAGATGGAAATTTGCATATACTCCAGAATAAGGGGTGAGCAGATGAATTGCAATTAATTGTAAAGTCCCTCTTTGCCATGAAAATGAATTTAATGCCAAAAAAAAGATTTCCACTGCATTTGCGAAGAAGGCTTCAGGGCACCCAAGAAAGTCTAGCAAAGCGCCAGGACTGTCTCCAACAGTTGATTCAGTGCAGAGCTTGATCAGGAATGGCATCAGGCAGGTGTGAGTGCATCTGCACGCACAGTGAGGTGAGACAGGCCTAGTTTCAAGTAGGGCAACAAATAAGCCACTTCTCTCCAGGAAAAACATCGGAGGCAAAAGGTAAAGGGATTGGACTGGGGTAAAATAATTTTCTATGATGAATCCCCTTTTTGATTGTTTGGGGTATCTGGAAAAAAGGTGAGCGCTACCATTGGTCCTCTGTCATGCCAACAGATGTGTGGGGTTGCTTCTCACCCAAGGGAGTGGGCTCACTCACAAATTTGCCTAAGAACACAGCCATGAATAAAGATTGGTACAAAAACATCCTCCGAGAGAAACTTCTCCCAACCATCCAAGAACAGTTTGGTAAGAAACAATGCCTTTTCCTGTATGATGGAGCGCCTTACCATAAGGCAAAAGTGATAACTAAGTGGCTTGGGGAACAAAACATCGAAATTTTGGGTCCATGGACAGGAAACTCCCCAGACCTTAACCCCATTGAGAATTTGCGGTCAAGAGGTGGGTGAACAAAAATAACCCCACAAATTCTGACAAACTCCAAGCATTGATTATGCAAGATTGGGCTGTCATCAGTCAAGATATGGCCCAGAAAGTTGAAGTTGATTGACAGCATGACAGGGTGAATTGCAGAGGCCTTGAGAAAGAATGGTCAACATTGCAAATATTGACTCTTTGCATAATCTTAATGCAATTGTCAATAAAAGTCTTTGACACTTATGAAATGCTTGTAATTATACTTCTATATACCATAGTAACATCTGGCAAAAAGATCTAAAAACACTGAAGCAGTAGACTTTGTGAAAATTAATATTTTTCAGGTCAGCCTGCAGCTGGCTATATGATTTTTAAAGGTACTAATCTTTGAACACATATTTTTTGGACATATACTTAAAGTGGTTGTAAAGGCAGAAGGTTTTTTTATCTTAATGCATTCTATACATCCCAAAGGTGCTCTATTGGATTGAGATCTGGTGACTGTGGAGGCCATTGGAGTACAGTGAACTCATTGTCATTTTCAAGAAACCAATGGTGAGATGATTTGAGCTTTGTGACATGGTGCATTATCCTGCTGGAAATAGCCATCAGAAGATGGGTACACTGTAGTCATAAATGGATGGACATGGTCAGCAACAATACTCTGGTAGGCCATGGCATTTAAACTATGCTTAATTGGTACTAAGGGGCCCAAAGGGTGCCAATAAAAAAACCCTTGCACCTTTATACCACCAGCCTGAACCATTGATACAAGGCAGGAAGAATTCATGCTTTCATGTTTTTTTTATGCCAAATTCTGACCCTACCATCAGAATGTTGCAGCTGAAATCAACACTCATCAGACATGGCAATGTTTTTCCACTCTTTTATTGTTCAATTGTGGTGAGCCTGTGCCAATTGTAGCTTCAATTTCCTGTTCTTGGCTGACAGGAGTGGCTTCTGGTGAGGTCTTCTGCTGCTGTAGCCCATCTGCTTCATGGTTCAATGTGTTGTGTGTTCAGAGATGGTATTCTGCATATCTATTTTTTAACTAGTGGTTATATGAGTTACTTTTGCCTTTCAATCATCTCAAACCAGTTTGCCCATTCTCCTCTGACATCAACAAGGCATTTTCGTCCACACGACTGCCGCTCACTGGATATTTTCTCTTTTTCAGATTATTCTCTGTAAACCCGAGAGATGATTGTGCGTGAAAATCCCAGTAGATCAGCAGTTTTTTAAATACTCAGACCAACTCGTCTGGCACCAACAACCATGCCACGTTTACAGTTACTTAAATCCCATTTCTTCCCCATTCTGATGTAATTTAAATGGGGATGTAGGTGGCATCTGTACATACAGTGCATGTATTAAGAGATCTTTTTCTTTGGAATAGCAGTACATTTATTCATTTTCACTCTTATAGGTTTTCATCAGTACTTAGAAGTCAACTTATCGGTATGAATAACTACTTTGTAGCTTGATATATTGCATGTTGTAAAGATTAATGAGAAATAATTTGCTAAAATCTAATGTGTAAATGCAACTCATTAAAACTAAGAACTAGGATAATTATGCCTTGAATTATGAGCACAAAGCAATAGATAAGCTAGCAATTTGTACTACAAATAGTCTCTTTCTATTGTAAAACAATTGCAACATTCTTTATCTCTGCTGTATAACCACTGCATTTGAATATGAAATATGTTGCCCTTACATTGCTGTGCCATTCGCCACTGTAAATCAAAGGTTTTGTTTCTTTCAATTTTTGAAAATAATTTTTTTCAGAACATTTCCATATGCTTTTATGACTTAATTTGGCCGCCAGTTATCTAAAACATTTTTTATAAAAGATACACTGGCTGCAACCCAGTAAACCCTAACTAATTTACACATGGCTACACAATCTAACCTGCATAAAGATAAAATTTATTGTGCTAGATTTCTGCCAATTATTACTTATCCTCCCATAAAAAAATAAAAAAAAACTGGCAGAAAAATAGAACAACCTCAATTAGTATGTCATGCTTTATCTTGCATTCCTTAAAGTCTGCACATAGTGTATGCAAAACCAATTTAAACACATACATTCCTTAAAATGTGTTTATAGTACTTATCATTTGATAAAGTTATCATTTGCATCACATTAGGTACAGTATATTCTTATCTGTGATTGTACATTTAAGTGGGTATAAATTTAAACTCAAAAAGATATAGTGTGAGCATTATTAAGGTTCATGCACACTCGTTTCTTGTGGTAGCATGGGGTAAAACGCATATTATCACTAGTTATTACAGTGCATGAAACAGTTTGGTGAATTGCAGCAACATTCATTTTGAAAGGCATCCCAATGGACCTAGGCAGCCCACTGCAATGCACTCTCTATGTAGTACACCACGACACACTGTAACCATCTGTGGGTCGTGGTACTTGCATTGGGAAAAAATGCTGCATGTCCAGTTTTTGTGCATTGTGGCCAAAATGAATGGCCTGCCTAACACAACAAACATTACCACGCTAATACCACATGTTAAACCAGCATGTGTTAAATCAATGTAGCAGTGTAAGCAGGCCAAGCAGTTATATGATAAAATATTTGGTATCTATCCCAGGGTCATTTAGAGTGCACCAATGTATCAATGTATATTGGTGGGCCAACAAAAAACAATACTCATCCATCCATTCATACTCAGCAATACTCATCCATCCATCCATACGCAGCCATATTCAGCCATACCCAGTCATACCCCAGCCATACCCAGCAATACTAAGCCATACTCATCTATACCCAGCCATACCCAGCCACACTTAGCCATCCCATACACACTCAGTCATACTCAGCCATACCCAGCCATCCCATCCACACTCAGCCATACTCAGCAAAACTCAGCCATACTCAGCAAAACTCAGAAAAACTCAGCCATACTCAGCCATACCCAGCCATCCTATCCATACCCAGCCATACCCAGCCATCCCATCCCACCCAGCCATACTCTGCCATACCCAGCCATACTCAGCCATACCCAGTCATTCCATCCATACTCAGCCATATCCACCCAGCCATACTCAGCCATACCCACCCAGCCATACTCAGCAATAACCAGCCATACTGAGCCACCCACATTCATGGCTCAACCATGCTCAGCCATACCCATCCACGGCTCATCCATACCTCATCCATGCCACATCAGTGTGCATCCATGCCACTACAGTGCCTCAAAGTGTAATAGGTAGTGAAATTAGATTTGACATTTATGCCCCTAGAACACCTGATGGTGCTCCTTGCATGTTGGGCCTCTGTATGTGGCCAGGCTGTGTTAAAATCTCACACATGTGGTATCATCATACTCAGGAGGAGTAGAAGACAACGTTTTGAGGTGTAATTTTGTTTTCATTTTCTTTCCGCATTTTCCAAAAACTTGTAGAAAAAAATGATATGTTCAAAAGACACATTATGCCTCCATAGATTATATATTGGGGTGTTTTCTTTCCAAAATGGGGTCATTTTTTGGGCATTTCCATCGTCCTGGTGCTCCAGGGCCTTCAAAAGTGCAAAAGGTAGTCAAGAAATGATATGTGTAATTTATGTTCCTAGAACGCCTGATGGTGCTCCCTGCATGTTGGGCCTCTTTATGAGTAAAAGTCTCACACGTGGTATCGCCATACTCAGGAAGAGAAGTAGAATGTATTTTCGGGTGCAATTTGTGGTATGCATATGCTGTGTGTGAGAAATAACCTGATAATATGACAATTTTGTGGGGAAAAAATATATATTTTTAGAGAATTTTGGAATCTGGCCCTGACCACAAGGGGGTCTTTGGATGTCCTTAAAGGCACAATTATAACTAGAATGGCTTATGTCCTCAGCCACACCCCAACTGACTCAAAGACATGTGTTATCGCCATACTCAGAAGGAGTAGTAGAATGTATTTTGGGGTGTAATTTGGGGTATCCACGACCCTTGAAACTCAATCTTTTTTTGTGATTTTTTTTTTGGCAAATGGGCCTATCTTAAGGAAAGGGGCTTGAAGCTGCAGCTCCAATAGCGCCTATGGTAATCCGGCCCTGACCACAAGGGGGTCTTTGGGTATCTTTAATGGCACAATTATAAGTAGAATGGCCCATGTCCTCAGCCACACCCCAACAGGCTCAAAGACATTACAAACACATTCACTTACTTTTTTTCCCAGGGGACCTAGCTCTAGGGAGAACCACAAATAATCACCATACCACAGGTCCCCCACCCCGGTTTTGTAACAAGTGTTACCAAATATTAACTGATCGCCCAAAGACCCCCTGACCATCCATGCAAACCTGAGTGATACCTCAGTCGAGTGAGTCCCCCCACACCTGCAGAGCTCTTTAAACTCCTTCCTGCAGGCCAAAAAAAGTTATTTGTTTCAACTGTATTCAGGTGAACTCTATCGTCCCTTCAGTAGCATATGGATTGATCCTCCAGTTCCGGGTGCTGAACCACAACAACTCAGGACTTCGCTTGTGCTGCGGGGCCAGGGTGTGTGGCTGGTCAGAGCTCTCAGCAGACTTGCAGCAGGAACATTCAGCGTGGTGTGGAACTGCAACAGCAGACAGCCAGGCAGACACTTGAGCGGGGAGAAAAGTCAGGATCAGAGACAGGAACATGGTCATCGCATAGTCAGGGCCTTCAACAGGCGGGCAATGAGGTACCAAATCAGGAGTAGAGCCAAAGTCAGGAACGAGCTGGGTCAGTAACTAACGACAAGACAGAAGCAGAATCCGATATCAGGTGAGGGGTAAGCTGGGGCAGCAACCAAGGAAACACACTGGAAGTACACAGGACACAGGGAAAGCTGAAGACCAGTCATCATAGAGCACAGGCAAAAGCATCCTTAAATAGCTGTCTGGCACCAACATACATCACGGGTGTGCCCGCCCGTTTGCGTGCACGGATTCATGTGTGTGTGCACGTTCATGTTAGCCTCTCCATGAACATTCATGCACTCATGCACATTTCAATTAGCTGAATGTCTTCTGACATGCACATTTCTATTAGCCAAATGTCTTCTTACTTGCACATTTCTATTAGCCATACGGCTGGTTGGTATTCTCTGACACCCTCAATAAATTTACGGTATAAAACTTGACATCTCTCACTATATCTCTCTTGGCCCACACCCCCATGTCATCTACCCCCACATCCAGCACTAGAACTCTACCTCACATCATACCTCTCATGCCCAGCTATTTCAATGCATCGCTCTGTTGAATGCCAATTTGTCTCCCGTACTGCCTTGCATCAGCTCTTGGTTCCCAAGATCTACACTAGCCCAGGATAAAGTTGAGCAACAAGAAAACAAATAAAATGCCCCATTCTAGTGCCAAACTCACTACTACACCGAAAAGAACAAACTAAACATTGCAATAAGTGTGGGTGAACATAAATCTTGAAATGGTCTGACTCCCATCCCCCTATATGTCTTATGATCTAAGGCCCCAGCGAGCTGCCTCTGTAGCAGCCCCCAACCCGAATGAATATAAATTAAACTGGTTAATGGCTCCAGAAAATGCTTTTAATTGCTACAAAACTGATAATGTGACAAAGACAACCCATCCAAAAAAGTGCCATGCGCAGAATTCACATCTAAAAACCTTCAAACAGTGTGAACTGGGCAAACCGTTTCCAGAGACACCTCAAATCTTTCTACATACATGCCCTCCCCACAGATCGGTTATGTATGTAACAGTATGTAATGACAGGATAGTCAGTGAGCATTACATTGTGGCAGGACTTTCACTGAGCAGTATGTAGTGGCAGGTTGGTCAGGGAGCAGTACATAGTGGCAGGGAAGTCAGTGAGCAGTATGTGGTGACAGGGCAGTCAATGAGCAGTATGTAATAGTAGAGCAGAGAGCAGTATGTAGTGACAAGGTAGTCAGAGAACAGTATGTAGTGGTAGGGAGGCAGTGTTGCCAACCGTCAGTATTTTTACTGGCAGCCAGTAAAAAACTGGTAATTTTTTTCCTGCCAGTAAATGCCAGTAAAAGGAAAATGTTGCCAGTAAAAAATATGGTTGTGATGTTTGCCTAGGTCCAGAGCTGGCCGAGACCATCCGAGTCCCTACTACAGTGTGTTCGGGCATCTCTAGTGTAGGCAGTGCCCGAGCGTGTCATATAATGTCATGGTGCAAGGGAGCCAAGCAGAGCGCTCAGAGCCTTGTGTGTGGGTCTGCAGGGCAGGAGCAGGGCAGGTCGGGAGCGGGATTGTCAGTGCTGTTTAGACTGTATTGGACTGAAGGGACCAAGAGTCAACTTCATGTGTGTGTGTGTGTGCCTTCCTATTCTAATTTCTTGCCCTTCTGAGTCCTGTCCCTGAGCAACTTACTTACTATATCAAAAATAAAATAAGAAATATGTTTTTTTGCTCTAATATCTACCTTAAATCACATTTCTAATTGCATATTGTACTTTTTTGTAGCCTAAATACTAAAATTTGCACTTAAAACTAATTTTGTAACTTTTGGAAATGCCAGTAAAAACTTGACTGTGCCAGTAAATTTTGGGGGTCGTGTCAGTAAATTTCAATCTGTTAGGTTGGCAACACTGTAGGGCGGTCAATGAGCAGTACATACAGATGGGTGGTGGTCCATCAATTTAGTATTTTGAGCTTTATTTTGGCTCTATGTACAGAGAACACAGTCCACTGTCTCAGGGCAAGCCTTGTGAGGGAGGTGAAGAGATCTTCAAACATGTAAAGCAGAAAGAAACAGATGCCTCTGAACGTAGACTGTATCGTTTATTGTGTAACAAAAGACATTAAAAACTCACATTGAGGTTAAGGTAGATAGGCATATTTAAACCGGTGAAAGTTGCTGCATCGGTTATCAATACGACTGCTGTGTCCATAGATTGTTATGCCTCTCGTCTGAGCTGTCCTGAACGGCAGGAAGCTGCTTCGGTGGACTACAGACAAAGCGAGGGTAGAAGTGCAGTTGTAGCCAAAAACAAGGGCTGGAATGCTCTCTCAGCTGGAGGGTGGTGTGCTGGAACACAGCACTGACTGTGATGGCGTCACTGGCGTGTTTGTGATGAGTTTCTGGCCATGCACACTACAAGGATGTACACAGTGCATGCTGTTTTGTCAAGCTATTGAAACTAAGGCTGAGAACAACTATACAATATTGCTTGATGTAAACAAGGGGGTAGGTCTAGCTAATACTGGTTCACAGAGGATGATGAAAACTTGAAGAGCTGCCCCCTCACCTGCGTCACATCAAAAGCACTAAAGTTGTTCTTTTCTCACCCTGATTCCATTTCCCAAATGTCTCAGCAGCCTTCTAACCTCTAATATAAACACAGTGCAGGTGATCTAAAAGTGTCTAGGAGATTAAGTTGCGCTACTAAATAAGCAAATTGAATGACTTCAGTCATTCTGCAGTTAACTGAAGTTGATTTGCCCCACCGTGCATGCAGCTACAGAGGTTAGTGAGGGGTTATTTCAAAACATATTTACTGGTTACTTTCCAAAACACACTAGGCAATAATTTGTAATATTGTATTTTGACAAAAGATGTAGGTTTTATCAAACAGCTTCATATCTGGTAAGCATTAACATATCCAGGAGCTATAAGCTATTGCTGCCAGAAAAACTTCTGTTGTTTACAAGAGGAATATGCAGCTGGGAGACCACTCAGTTATTGTATATGAGGGTATCTGATGCAAGACTCTTCTATTAATTAAAATATGTACTAAAAAAATGTATACTACCATTACTAACCTCCTTCTAAATATGCTAGTTTAATTATTTTTCAGCTAAATGGATCAATGCCCCAGAATAAGCATACAGCAAGTTAAAAAGGAACATCTGATTTGTTTACTTGCCTCAAATCAATGACATAAGAACTATTGCAGCCATATGATCATTATGACTGACAAATTGCTTTTTTCAGATGGAGAGGTAAGCAATGGCAGACTGTACGAGGTCGATTTACTAAAACTGGAGAGTGAAAAAACTGGTGCAGCTCTGCACACAGAAACCAATCAGCTTCCAGGTTTATTATTTTGTCAAAGCTTAATGGAACAAGTTGAAGTTAGAAGCTGATTGGCTACTGTGGAACACAAGTCCAATGGATCTGGCTATATGAACCCCCAAGCACTAGACGACACCAGGCTTGGAAGACATCAGAAATCCTTTATTTGAGATCTCACACAAAATATATATACAGCGGGGTGACTAAAACCTAACCTAATTAGCATGAGCTAATTATCAAATCAACACTCAGACTAGTTTGACTGAAGGGATAAGACTCTTCGGCTCCTAGCTCACAATTCAATAAACATTACTATAAACATAAACAAAGGGTTAATTAGCACAAACAACATTTGGAATGTCCTTACAAGCCAGACTAGGCACATTTACACAACAGACATGTGTCTAGAGTTCATGACAATAGCATCTGGCAGTGTGTGTCCCAACAGCATGAGACAACACACATCATATATACATATATACAGCATTGAATCTGACTAGCACAGATTATAGTGGGGTTCTCATTCACCCTGTGCCCCTTAAAATCCAGGGCCCATAATCGATCGGCAAGAGGCTCGCACTCAGTCCTCTCAAAAAGCCTGTGTCCTGGCTAGGTCTGTCATACATCTCCCCTTTCGGCAGGAGACTAACACAGGAGGAGACCCCAGACGGGTTGACTCCGAAGTTAGTCAGGGGTTCCAGTACTCTAATGCTGGTATCCACACAGTACCCCAAATAAAGTGTCCCAAACAAAGTATTCCTCACCCAGCCAACCTCTGCCTCTCTCAGAGAACATGCTTGATGCTGGGGAGAGGTGTGGACCGGTCCTTCCCCCTGGAGTCCCTTTAGCCGCAGGAGAGAAGACAGAATGGTTGGGCTTAGTCCATCATGCTGTTGGGCATCTGGACCTACTGCTCAGAATCCCTGGAGTATACAGGTGGAGACTGAAGTGCCATCCACCTTTACAGGAAATCTGTCCTCTGTTTGTTGTGGGCAGAGGCCAGCATTGCCAGCAGTTCAGCTGGGCGTAGGAGCTTCCCTACATAATCTGCTCCAGCTAACGGTTGGGGAGAGAGGCTGACTGCCCCAGCTCCCTGGAACTCCAAAGTTGTTGCTGGTGCTGGGCAGAGGTTGGTAGCACTCTGCCCGGTTGCCAGCACTTCTGCTGGTGTTCTGTTAGTGGAGACCACAGGCCCATCCACCGACACCAGATCAAGCTGCAGTTGTGAGGTCACGACTGCATCCTCTCCTTGGATCCTGATCTGCAGCTCGTGATAGACTGCCACCTCCTCACCCTGGGTCTCCCGAATTGCGGCAGGTGTGGGGCAGAGATCTTGGACCCTCTGTCTGGTTGCCAGCACTTCTGCTGGGGATTTGCAAGGTGGTTCCTCCTCTACAGAAACTTCTATTAAATCCCCAGTCTCTGGAATTGCTAAAAGTGTGGGACAGAGGTCTTGGACCCTCTGTTCAGTTACCAGATCCTCAGCTGGAGAAGTTTGTTGTAACTCCATAGATGCTGCTGGCAGAAAATCACATGTCCCTGTCAGTGTTGTGGGAGATAGGCCGACTACCTCTTCTCTCAAGAAGGCCGAAGCCACTGTTGGTGCTGGGCAGAAGTTAGCAGAACTCTGCCCTGTTGTCAGAACTTCAGGTTTGGGGACGACAATCTCCGGAGTTTCCACTGACAATTCTCTGACATGCTGCTTAACGTGTTCTAGCAGTTTCCTGTATGCCCTTTCCAGATGCTGTTCCTTCCTTAACAAATGGTCCAGATCAGGTTTAAGCTCTGAGACCCCTGCAAGACCGAGCATAGCCTCTTTATATTCTTGCAGGTTCTCAAGGGTAGGTTCCCCTTCATCACCAAACCCAAAACGATCTGTAAGGCTCTCCCACAGCAATCCAGGGCCTCCAAAGTCATATCCCTCCGGAGAGCATTCTGTTGTCTCCCCTAAATATCCCTGCTCTGCGTGCCATTGCAAAGCCCGATAATGATTGTCCAGCTCTATCTTCTGCTGGACCAGCCTGTCCAACTCAGTCACCCATTGCTCCTGGGGCCGCTCTCCCAGGAATGCCATCCGCAATGCCCGTTGGTCACTGGTCCGTTGCTCTTGGGTTGGAAAGCACTTGCCCTGTTTTATACCAGAGAGCTGGAGGGCTCCAATCCAGAGCTCCACCCTAATCCGCTGCCTGAGCTCCAGGTATTCATCCTCAGACAAAGTCCTGGTGTATGCTGAAAGGACGATCCGCAGCCGCCCCAGGAACTCTGATGCCAGGTCCATATCTCCGCTGGGGTGACTTAAGTCTGCTATCCTGATCTTGCAGGAAGCAACCCACTGCTTGCCACCAATGTGACGGAACCGATCCCACACTCCGATTGAGTGTTTCCGTCTATATACCGCTTCCTAAGTCCTGGAACACAAGTCCAATGGATGTGGCTATAGGAACCCCCAAGCACTAGACGACACCAGGCTTGGAAGACATCAGGAATCCTTTATTTGAGATCTCACACAAAATATATATACAGCGCGGTGACTAAAACCTAACCTAATTAGCATGAACTAGTTTGACTGAAGGGATAAGACTCTTCGGCTCCTAGCTCACAATTCAATAAACATTACTATAAACATAAAAAAAGGGTTAATTAGCACAAACAACATTTGGAATGTCCTTAAAAGCCAGACTAGGCTCATTTACACAACAGACAGGTGGCTGGAGTTCATGACATTAGCATTTGACAGTGTGTGTCCCAACAGCATGAGACAACACACATCATATATACATATATACAACATTGAATCTGACTAGCACAGATTATAGTGGGGTTCTCATTCACCCTATGCCCAATAAAATCCAGGGCCCATAATCGATCGGCAAGAGGCTCGCACTCAGTCCTCTCAAAAATCCTGTGTCCCGGCTAGGTCTGTCACAATTACCATGCAGAGCTGCACCAGATTTTGCACCTTCCAGTTTTAGTAAATCAACACTTTCAGAAAGCCGCCGAGAACGGCCAAGTGTGGCCGAAAATACCCGGAAGTCGCCTAGAACTACCGAGCGCCGCCGATATACACACGACATCCACTCTGTATCTCGGCGGCGCCATTTTTAAATGGCAAAGACGCTGACAAGACTGCAAATGACTGACAGGGCTAAATGCAAGGCTGCAAATGACTTACAAGGCTAAATGGAAGGCTGCAAATGACTGACAAGGCTGCAATGGAAGGCTGCAAATGACTGACAAGGCTGCAATGGAGGGCTGCAAATGACTGACAAGGCTGCAGTGGAAGGCTGCAAATGACTGACAAGGCTGCAATGCAAGGCTGCAAATGACACTGAAAAGGCTGCATTGATGGGCATTTAAATGTAAGTTTTTTCCTTAAACTTCCCTCCTAAAAGTTTTTTTCTTTTAAATTCCCTCCTAAACTTGGGGTGCATGTTATACGTCGGCGCGTGTTATACGCCGATAAATACGGTATATATATATATATATATATATATTTAATGTATAGCAAGCAAACAAGCAAGCAAACAAATTTCTACTTGAAAAAATGTTTTCAATGAAATTAATAAAGTAAATGAATCTAAAATGTCCGCTGTCTCTTTGGCAAAATGTTCCTCTCCCTTTCATTAACCTGGTACAGACTAGCTCAGATTGGAGGGTGCCAGGAATGTGTTACATTTTGATGAATGTTCCTTAACTGTGCATATATATCAATGTATTTGAGTACCTGCTGTCACAAATGTAATAAGCTGTCTGTTGTACCTGAGCACATGGTGAAGAGCACATCATAGTACAAGAATGTTCACCCTGCCCTACGCACCAGACCAGGTGGTGCTCTAATGAAGAATAGTAGTAAATATAAAGTCCAAAGCATTTCATTTTTGGTTATTCTTGTCTCATTTTGGCAGACCAAGATCTTGAAGTACGGTAAACACAGTTATCTAGAGAAATAGTCAACGGTCATTTCCAGATTTATGTACAATAAACTAAACTGGTTTGACATTTGAAAATTCAAATACACAATTCAAGTACACAAGATCTGGAATGACTCAGTCTTCTGATATTTCTAAAAGTATTTCCTATGTCCCAATAATTCTAATAATTCTAACTCTCTTAGGGCTAAAACACACAGGGACTGGTGTCCATTATGTAGAG
Organism: Lithobates pipiens; assembly: GCF_037356315.1. NCBI lineage: Eukaryota > Metazoa > Chordata > Amphibia > Anura > Ranidae > Lithobates > Lithobates pipiens. The sequence goes on along the minus strand of NW_027507748.1, from coordinate 403,583,142 downwards.
GCAGTGCTTTGCATTTTTTACAATGCAAGGCACTGCTATTTTTATAACAATGTAGAGCTAACAATTAGAACAGTACTAATATACTGTAAAAAATACAAAAAATTTGCTCATAATAAACACAGTGATAAGATAACCAACACCCAAACGGGTGAAACACAAAGAAGTCCATGAAGACTAAATAAAATTCAGATTTTATCGAGAGAGGACTGGAGCTCCTGAGGACATTGCGGATTGTTCCCTATTGGTTTAAGGACCATCTGTGACCTGCCACATCTTTCCTGAAAGATCAAGGATTTATCTGTTCAAGCTTGGTTGACCTGGTGTTGCCCACACAAAGGTCCATTGGCTCTGGTAAGCACCCATCTTCTATATACCTGTTTGATGTTAGTGTCTTTGGATGCCCATCGGATCATCCTCTGTTTTTCCATATTATGAGCCACTGTATCTGTGATTGATTCATCGATCTTTGGGACTGATTTATTCTATTTAGTCTTCACGGACTTCTTTGTGTTTCACTCGTTTGGGTGTTGGTTATCTTATCACTGTGTTTATTATGAGCACATTTTTTGTATTTTTTACAGTATATTAGTACTGTTCTAATTGTTAGCGCTACATTGTTATTTTTCCTTTATATATGAATTTTGGCACATTCATGTGTAGCAGCTGTTGCACTTGTTTCTCTTCACAGGTTAGCGCAATAATTTTTTCACATTCCACTGCTATTTTTATATTTAATAAAATGTCACAAAGTTACATTTTTTTCAACTCTTTGCACAGTAGCAAATTGTGACACACTAAAGTATGGTTGCACTATGTTAAAATGCAGATATGCTGCATGTTTAAGCAGACTATCGCACATGTATGGTATGAACTGGACACATAAAAAATCAAAGACAATAATTTAGAATTCCATAACTGTGAAATGTTATGATTTGGAGTTTCTTTGCTGCTTCAGAGCCTGGGCTGGTTGCAGTCAAGTCCACTATATATTCTGCTTCACTATCTGCCTGGAATTTGCATGTTTTCCCTGTGGGTTTTCTCTAGGTGCTCCGGTTTCCTCCCACACTCCAAAGACATGCTGGTTTGTTAATAGGCTCCTGTCCAAATTGGCCCTAGTATGTGTACGTATGAATGTGAGTTAGGGACCTTAGATTGTAAGCTCCTTGAGGGCAGGGACTGATGTGATTGTTCAATTTATATGTAAAGCACTGCATTCACAGTGCTATATAGGTATCTGAAATAAATAAATACAATTACTATCAAATTGTGCTTGATAAGGTGTGAGGCCATCTTTTCAAAAGCTGAATCAGAAATTAATATTGTAACAGGATATTGATCCAAAGCTCACTAGCAAATCTACCAAGGAATGACTCAAAAAACAGATAGAGGGTTATGGATTGGTAAAAAGTACAAACAAGTACAAACCCTGATATGATCCCCATTGAACTTTTGTAGGGTGAGGTTTAAAATCAGCAGTTCATGCAAGGAAACCACAAAAAACAACTATCTGAAGAAAGTTTTCAAAAATTTGACTGAGTTGATTTCAGAGACTTTTTGATGCCAAGGGTGTACTTATCTTTTTCACAGTACATTATTACATCTATTGTTTTTTTGTTGAATAAATTATTGAACAGACCGACCCAGGGGCAGACTGACAACTCATGGGGTCCCCGGGCAATAGGAGATTAAGGGGCCCCCGGGGAATAGAAGATTATGGGGCCCCCAGGCAATAGATTATGGGGCCACACAGTATACACACACACACATATAGTTTACACACACAGACACACAATATACACACACACACAGTATACGCACACAGAATAAACATACACACACTGAAAAGGTACTGGAGAGGCGGGGCAGCTATAATCTTGAGATTCTTAAAAAAAAACACCGATTTTTACATACTGTCCCTGGTTTTATTAAGGCTGGCAACCCTGATAGTGCCCCTTAGTGGCATGGGGCCCTCGGGCAGTGCCCAAGTACCCGAATGGTCCACCTGCATACTACCTAAAGAGGTTCTAACCACTGTGTTGAATAAGTCAACAATTACCATGTGGTGTACAGTATTTTTCACATGACTCTATTTGGTCCTACATATCACCTATACCATCCCCAATTTTAAAGAGCCTGAAACATCAGTTTGGCCAGTGCAGGCAAGCTCTATAGAGTGGTAATGAACAACAACTAGCAATCATCAGAAGCACTTATTGCTCACAGAGATTTCCCAACTGGAGTTGGAGCCTTTATTTATCTGGTGGTAGGGAAACATTTCAAAATATATGCATGTACAATTGCCTAATTACATGATACAGTATAACCAGGGCAGGACTTACCATTGGGCTTGACTGGGCTGAAGCCCATGGGCCCCACCCAATAGGGGGCCCCGCCAAGATACATAGCCGAGTGTACCCAGCTCGGCTACGCTCACAGTCACGCCCAGTCACGCCCTATAATGGACATAACACAGGGACTGGGCGTAACTGTGAGCCGAGCCGAGTACACTCAGCTACTCTCGGCTCTGCTCGGGACTGTGAGAGGGCCTGAGAGCTGCCAAGATACAGAGGACTCTGTATCTCGGCAGCGCCATTTTTAAACTTTAAGACTGCAATGACAAGCCTGCAAATTACACTGACAAGGCTGCAATGACACTGGACAAGGCTGCAGATGGACACTGATAAGGCTGCATTGATGGGCATTTAAATGTAAGTTTTTCCTTAAAATTCCCTCCTAAACTTGGGGTGCGTGTTATACGCCGATAAATACGGTAATGTATAGAAGGTAGGGCCCGAAAGTGACTCAAGCCCAGGGGCCCCCACCACCCTAAGTCCTGCCCTGAGTATAACAGCTAACAGTGTTTTCGAGGACAGGTGTGCAGTCAGTGTTCAGACACCTGTGCATCTATGGCTATATTAGCCCCTTACTTGCGGCAGCAAATGTAAAAAGAGTATAAAAAAAGAGAGTACAGCCAAAACTTGGAGATTAATTGGATGACCAGCGTTCAGACAATGGGGATGATTTACTAAAGACAAATAGGCTGTTCACTTTGCAAAGGGAAAAAAACATTTTTTGCTTGCATATGAATAGATGATGGAAGTCAACAGAGCTTCACCTCATTCTCCAAGCTCTGAGGATAGTTTCCTTGCAACATAAATATTATATTTGCCTTTGGTAAACCAGCCCCAATGTCTCTATTTGCCACCTATTTGTATCCTTTTTATTTTTTATATTTGTTCTGAAAGTTATATACAACATACATTTTGTGAATAACAAATGAGAAAGTAAGATTAAAAAAATATCCCACTGCTTGTGCTACCCCCCTCTGTCAGTAAACATGTACCTGGCTCCATGTCACCATTGCAACACTGTCTCTGGCTTCAGCACCACTCCCCTGACTTCCTGCTTTCACAGGAAAAACTGAAACTGAGGGCAGTGGAGCCATAACTGCTGTTGCCATCAGGGAAAGAGATATCACCGCTCCAGGCAGGTCAATTTGGAAAGACCCTCTCCTCTAGTTTAGAAGCCACAGGTGCTGGCAATGCATGTAGCAATGAACTTGAGAAAAATCCTGGACAGCCGCACTCCAAGAAATAGCCTTTATTTGTCAAAAGGAATCAAAATACATGCCACAGCAGAACGGACAGAAGAGCTGACACGTTTCACACTATCAAACAGTGCTTAATCATAGGTCATGCTATGATTAAGCACTGTTTGATAGTGTGAAATGCATTAGCTCTTCTGTCCGTTCTGCTGCGGCATGTATTTTTGATTCCTTTTAACAAATAAAGGCTATTTCTTGGAGTGCGGCTGTCCAGGATTTTTCTAAAGTTTATTGCTGTTGCCATCAGTCAGACTCCTGTGAGGATGGCTTACCGGCACTATGTGTGTCTATGAACACACATAGCCTGGCTTGTGACCCAATGGGAGCATGCAGGCTTGGGTGCCTTCTTTGCACCTGCTGCAACTGCTGCAAATCCGATATTATTGGTTTATTTAAATTGTAGTTTATGAAGTCGAGGACAGTTTTGCATGCTTATCCGTATGCAGGAGTTTATGTGTTTCCAAATGGGCATAGAAGGACATAGTGGTAATGGTAAACTCAAAGATTAAATCTAAAGCATACAGTAAGCATAAGGCACCCCAGAAGGCAGGGGAAGAGAAAATGTGATAGAAAGTTTGGGAAAAATCTGACAGGGCAGTTGTTCAGAGGACGATCACTAGATTACCTAGTCACATAGTAGGTAAGGTTGAATAAAGACAATAGTCCATCCAGTTAAACCTGTGTAGGTGTTATGTGTGTCAGGGTCTATAATTATTTCCCATATCCCTGTATGATTTGTTCTCTAAGATGCACATCCAAGAGTATTTTTAAAATATCCATACTCCCCACTGACACCACCAGTTTTGGAAGAGTTCCACATCCTTACCTGACAGTTAAAAAACCCCTATGCAGCTTAAGATTAAACCACTTCTCCTCCAATCTCATTGTGTAGCCCTGTCTAATGCCGCGTACACACGATCAAACAATCGGGTGGAAAAGTCCGGCAAACTCAAGTCCCCCGGACAATCCCCCCATGTTTAGCCTCCGGCGGACTTTTTTTACCTGAAAGTACGGCGGACTTAGAAAGTCGTTTTGCACTCCAATCTTCCCGCCGGACTTGCATTTCGGCGGACAATCCGGCCGCGCGTATGCCAGTCCGCCGTACTTTTGAAATGAGCAGACTTTTCCCGCCCGGAGAAAAGTCTGCTCATTTTGAGCGCGTCTCCAGGTAGGCGGGGCCCGCGAAGGATGCGTTGCTGGCCCCGTCACCTGGTATGGACTTAAAGGGGAACCCCAACGCCGAAAGAAATCGCCGTGGGGTCCCCCCAGGTCCACATCAGACCCTTGTCCGAGCACGCTACCCGGCCGGCCAGGAAAGGGGGGGGCGAGCGAGCGCCCCCCTCCTGAGCTGTACCAGGCCACGTGCCCTCAACATGGGGGGCACCTTGGGGAAGGCGCCCCCCCACCCCAAAGCACCTTGTCCCCATGTTGATGAGGACAAGGGCCTCTTCCCGACAACCCTGGCCGTTGGTTGTCGGGGTCTGCGGGTGGGGGGCTTATCGGAATCCGGGAGCCCCCTTTAATAAGGGGGCCCCCGGATACCGCCCCCCCCTATGTGAATGAGTATGAGGTACAATGTACCCCTACCCATTCACCTGTAAAATAAATTACAAAAAAACACAACACACAAGGGTTAAAATAGTTGAGGGCACGTGGCCTGGTACAGCTCAGGAGGGGGGGGGGGCACTCGCTCGCCCCCCCCTTTCCTGGCCGGCCGGGTAGCGTTCTCGGACAAGGGTCTGATGTGGACCTGGGGGGGACCCCCACGCCGATTTTTCCGGCATTGGGGTTCCCCTTTAAGTCCATACCAGGTGGTGGGGCCAGCCACGCATCCTTCGCGGGCCCCGCCTACCTGGAGACGCGCTCAAAATGAGCGGACTTTCCTCCACGTGTGTGGGCGAGTCCGTTCATTTCAAAAGTACGGCGGATAGTCCGGCGGAATTAGAACGCCGTATTAGTCCGCTGAAAAAGTGCAGTGTGTGGGTAAGTAGCCCGTTCGGAAAGTCTGGCGGACAGTTCGGTGGGACTAAGTCCGCCGGATAGTCCACTACGTGTGTACGCGGCATTACACTCCCTAAAACTGAATAGCTTTTTTCCTATGCTGGGATCACCATTGAGGTATAAACAAATCTATATTGTCCCTTCTCAAGCGTCTCTTCTCCACCAAGAATAAATCTAGTGCTTGTAGCCGCTGCTCATAATTGAGGTCCTCCAATCCCCTTATTAATTCGGAAAAACTGGACGGAATACTCCAGATGTGACTGGACCAGAGTTTTATAACGTGGCAGGATTATAGTTTTATCTCTGGATTATATCCCCTTTTTTATACAAGCTAATATTCTGATGGCTTTGGTAGCTGCAGCTTGACATTGTATGCTATTGCTCAGTCTGTCTTTCACTAGGACCCCCAGGTCTTTCTCCATCATTGATTTCCCAGAGGTTCCCTCCCTAGTGAGTAGTTTGTGGTGATGTTTTTAGCCCCCAAGTGCATTACTTTCTCCACATTAATCCTCATTTGCCGGAGTTGCCTGCTCCATTATTTTGTTCAGGTCTTTTCGTCAAATTTCTACATCCTGATGTGAAGTTATAGCTCTGCTTATGTTTGTGTTGTCCACAAAAACTGAGATTGAGCTATGTATCCTGTCCTCTATATCATTTATGAATAAATTAAACAGAATTGGTCTCAAGACCGAACCTTGGGGTACCCCACTCCGCTCCAGATCAGTCTCAGTACACGTTATTTATCACTACCCTTTGGACGTGCCCCTGTAATCAGTTTTCTTTTTTTTTCCAATAGAATTTTTTTTTTATTGAGATATCACAAGGTTATAACAAAGCATACAAAAACAGTTTTACTGTATGACATACAATACGCCAAACATGTGTCATGTTATGGATTGCTCCTAAATAGAAGAATAGCATCTGTTTGAGGGTACATCCAATGTAGCAACAGAAACAAAAAAAAAACTGTTGTATATTATGACATAGTATAACAGAGATAATTATCAGCTTGAAATTATTATTTTGAGAGTATTATCAAGAATAATAGCATTATATAGAGAGGACAGGAAAAAAACAAAACAAAACAAAGACAGAAGAAAAAAGAAGAAAAAATGAGGTCGAGGGGAAGAGAGGGGGTGGTAGGTTTTAGATCTTGAATAGCAATTATTTCTCATAATGATTATGCAAGTAATTTTTTACTAGGTTAGGGGCAGACCGTCATACAGGATTCACATGTACATGTATGCCTATCTATAAATATCAGAAACCAGTATTTTCATGGAAGAAAGAACAACCATATGAAACCGCTACTGTTAGAGATCCAAAATCATAAATCAAAAATCACTCATTCAGCCATTTTGCATCTTAGCAAAAGAATCAGAGTACTTAACCACTTCAGCCCCGAAAGAATTTACCCCCTTCCTGACCAGAGCACTTTTTGCGATTCGCAACTGTGTCTTTTTAACTGACAATTGCGCAGTCATGCGACGTGACTCCCAAACAAAATTTACATCCTTTTTTTTCCCACAAATAGAGCTTTCATTTGGTGGTATTTGATCACCCCTGCAGATTTTATTTTTTGCGCTATAAACAAAAAAACAATTTTTTTTACTTTTTGCTATTATAAATATCCCCCAAAAATATATTAAAAAACTATTTCCTGATGCATTCCATGGCAGCACACACACTGGGTTGTGACTCCGCCTCCACAACCTGATAGGACTGGTTAGCTATAAGATTTGAAGAGGAGTCCACCGCTGCATTCTCCTTTTTTTCCTCACCTGAATGGGACATCATGTATTCGATCGGTTAGCAGATGGAGCCCCTTACCGCACCACCCCAGCTAGGTTCGGCCTCTCCTACATGGAAGCCCCTGACTGTACAGTCTCTAAATGAGCTATAACGCAGGGGGCCCCACTCTGGTGATCTCAGGGGCAAAAACAAAATCCAAAAGCCTAATAAAACCTTAAAGAGGTTTTTGAAGTTTTGCAGCGGTCTCCCCGTTTTTTGTTCCAGCTATTACTCTGCTCTATTTACTTCCCCCACATACCTCTCTCCTCTGTTTCATTCATTTTTTCTTTTCTCTCTTTTTTTCTTCTTTTGCCTCTTCCGTGCATGCTGAGCCCTGTAGTTCTACAGCGGTATGCCCTTTCCATCATGGTGGCCGCGTTTGGATGCTCGGCGCTCAGGAAGTGACATTTCCCATGCCCTCTCCATTTGCCAGCATCCAAGATGGCGCAGGGCGGCGCGGCTGGCCAGATCGCATGCGCGGAGGTGACGTCACTCCTCCGGCGACGACGGTCTATTTAAAAACTGCTTTTTCCATTTCTAATGCTGCTTGTATTTTCTACACCACCCTCCATCCTGGTTCCTTCACACAGCCTGCTGCCTTGCAAGACAAGTCCTCCTTAGTCTCTGGTAAGGTTTTTTCTATCATCTTTATGTTACTTTACCGTTTATTCGATGTCAGCACCTTCTGCTTATACTCTGCATTAGCTCTTACACTGAAAACCTCTGGTCACAGGTATACTCTATTCCGGCCTATGGAGACCGCTGCCATAGTAGACCATCCAAGAACTACAAGGTAAGGGGGCGTACGGATTGGTAAGTAGCGAAGAGGAGAAAAGAGACCACTGCCCATTAATACCTTTCATTTTGGTAGCTCTGGCAGGTCATCGGGGTCACCCCATTCTAAATGGAAGGAACGTGCCCCCTCAAGACACTCCCACTCTCGGCGTAGTCGGTCAAGCTCTTCCCATCACCGCAGAGAGTCATCATCCTCGCACCGAGAGGAGCACCATACCCGTCCTGTGGTTAGATTTAAAAAAGTTGAACCAAATGATTCTAGTCGAATCGTTCAAGATGGAGAGTCTCCAATCAATATTACTAACAGTAGGAGAGAAAGATTGGATGCTCTCAGTCGATTTGTCCGACGCTTATCTACACATTCCAGTGCATCAAACCTTTCAAAAGTACCTGCACTTTGCGATAGGCAAGCAACACTTTCAATTCAAAAGCCTCCCGTTCGGGATATCAACGGCACCCAGGACCTTCACAAAGGTTTTACTTCCAGTTATAGCACTATTGAGAGAGAGGAGACTAAGAGTCCTGCACTATATATATTGATGATATTCTTATTCTAGCAGACAATCGAGAAACACTTCTACGACATCGGTCAATTCTGATTTCTACACTTAAGCAATTCGGGTGAATAGTGAATTGGAGGAAGAGCAGCCTGGTCACAATACAGAAAATGGTCTTCCTAGGAGCTGAGTTAGACACCAGATCCAACACAGTAGGGCTTCCCCAGGAAAAACTATATCCACTCGTCCCCAAAGTAAAAAGGCTCCTGTCAGCAGACCACCTGTCAGCAAGAACGTGCTTAAGCATTCTGGGCTCAATGTCATCAACCTTTCTAATGGTTCAGTGGTCCCAATGGAACTCGAGGGTACTCCAGAATTCGTTCCTAAAGCAATGGAACGGGGTCTCAATGTCACAACAAATATCGATCACCAGGGCAGTCAAGGAATCTGTACGATGGTGGACTCAAACCATCAACTTAGTACACCGTCGTCCTATCGTACACCCACTCACAGAAATAGTAACGTCAGACGCCAGTCATCATTGGTGGGGAGCGTACCATCTAGACCGGGGAGCACAGGGCTGCTGGCCCTTCTGTCCACAAGGGATAGTCTCAAACGTTTTGGAGCTCAGGGCCGCATGGCAAACACTCCTAACCTTCGGTCCCCTTCTCTCAGGGAAGAGTGTTCTCCTGCGCATGGACAATACAGTGGCTGTGAATTATGTCCACAGGCAAGGGGGCACCAGAAGCAAAATCCTAATGCAGGAAGTTCGACCTATAATCGAGTGGGCACAGGTCCACCTGACGGATTTGAAGGCAGTATACGTACCCCGCGATTCACAACCAACTCGCGGACGACCTAAGTTGAATATTTATATCAAACAACGAGTGGTCTCTCAGTCACAAGGCCTTTACTCTTCTCACATGCAAATGGGGCGTTCCCGATATGGATCTGGCAGCAACTCCAGCGAACCGCAAGTGTACTCGCTTCATAGCAAGGACCGCCTATCCAACAGCAACGGGGATCGACTGTCTCCACAATCCTTGGGAATTTCGGCTAGGTTACATATTCCCATGTGCCCCTGATAGCCAGGTTTCTGGCCAGACTGAGGAGTTCGTCTTCCACAGTAATAGCGGTGTTGCCCTTCTGGCCCAGAAGACCATGGCTTCCGACCATCCTGCAATTAAACACAGAGGAGCCTCTCCCACTTCCGCCGTTCCCAGACTTGCTCACGCAGGGGCAATTCCTACACCTGTCACCAGAGCGATTACACCTGACGGCTTGGAAATTAAAAGGGAAAGGTTGTTAAATCAGGGGTGTTCGTTAAGAGTAGTATCTACCTTACAGCAAGCAAGGAAGAAATCGACAAACAACATACAGGTATATAATAAGATTTGGGAGAAATTTTCCGCAATAGCCCAACAGCAGTCTTGGAACCCCCTCTCTCCATCAGTCTCTCAGGTGTTAGAATTTCTACAACTAGGCCTAGAGAAAGGGTTAAGGTCAAGTACCTTAAAAGTTCACGTCTCTGCCATATCCGCAATGACAGGAATCAAATGGGCTTTAAACCCCCTCATCATTCAGTTTCAGAAGGCATGCCTAAAAATAAGGCCTCCCAGAAAACCAACTTTTCCGACCTGGGACCTGTCAATCGTTCTGGAAGCTTTAGCAAAAGAACCTTTCTCGCCGGTGGGATAAATATCCCTATGGGACTTGACACTTAAACTATCATTTCTAGTTGCAATCACATCGGCCAAGAGGGTCTCCGAACTGCAAGCGCTATTAATCAAAGAACCACACCTAGTTTTTTACCCAGACAGGGTCGTACTCAGACCTTCGGACCAGTTTGTGCCGAAGGTACCATCTAGCTTCCACTTTAATCCAGAGATCAATCTCCCTGTTTTTCTCAACACAGACGGAAATCCTCATCCTCTGGACGTGAAGTCTGCAATCTCTACCTATCTGGAAGTTACCTTTCCATTCAGAAAGTCGGAAAACCTCCTGGTCATTCCACATGGCGCCAAGAGGGGTCAGGCGGCTTCTTCAAGGACAATAGCTTCCTGGTTGATTAAAGTTCTCAAGAAAGCATATCTAGTTCAAAATCTTCCAATACCAGAAAACCTGAAAGCGCATTCAATGAGGGCGATGGCGGCCTCATGTGCAGCGTACTGTAGAGTATCCCCAGAGACTATATGCAAGGCAGCAACTTGGACGTCAAAAACCACATTCATGTCACACTACAGAATAGACCCGGCTCAATTAACTACGGTTGAGTTTGGGAGATCAATTATTCAATCAAATTCATCCATACCTTGTACCTGAGTAAATAAAAACTTCTGAAAAGCAACCACCCATGTAGCGAGTTATTTCCCAGTGTGTGTGCTGCCATGATGCGTCAGGAAAACGGAAAATTGTATACTCACCTTTCCGTAATTTTCCTTTCTGACGCATCCCATGGCAACACACAGGATCCCACCCCTCTAAGGTGATAGTTACTGAGAATGCAGCGGTGGACTCCGCTTCAAATCTTATAGCTTACCAGTCCTATCAGGTTGTGGAGGCGGAGTCACAACCCAGTGTGTCTGCTGCCATGGGATGCGTCAGGAAAGGAAAATTACGGAAAGGTGAGTATACATTTTTCCGTTTTTTTTCCTCTGTTTAGGCCGATACGTATTCTTCTACATATTTTTGGTAAAAAAAATCGCAATAAGCGATTATTCATTGGTTTGTGCAAAAGTTATAGTGTTTACAAAATAGGGGATAGTTTTGTGTTATTTTTATAATTTTTATTTTTTTAAATGGCGGCGATCAGTGATTTTTATCATGACTGCGACATTATGGCAGACACATCGGACATTTTTGACACATTTTTGGGACCATTGTCATTTAAACAGCAATCAGTGCTATACAAATGCACTGATTCCTGTGTAAATGACACTGGCAGTGAAGGGGTTAACCATTAGGTGGCAGTGTAGGGGTTAAGTGTGTCCTAGGGGCGTGTTGATAACTGTGGGGGGCGTGACTGTGTTTTACAGATCACAGATCTCTGCTTCAATCACAGGGAGCAGAGATCAGTGTCACTGTTGCTAGACAGAACAGGGAAATGCTTGTTTACTTTAGCATCTCCCCGTTTTTCCTCTACATGAGGCAATCGCAGGTATCCCCACGGCAATAAAGTCCGCGGGACCCGCAAACTGGACTCACAGAGCTTCCCGCGGCGGCGCGCGCGCCCCCGCCACCTCTTAAAGGGCAACGTACAGGTACGTGATTTTGCCTGTAAGTGCCCTTCTGCCGACGTATATCAGCGTGAGGCGGTCGGGAAGCGGTTAAAAAGAAACCATGATCTCCATAGTTGGTGGAATTTTTCAGTGTTTTCAGAGGCCATAGCCACTGTCTCTGCCAGCAAGTAGCCATTCTGCCACCGTGGATACATGAGTCGTTTTCCAGTGTTTGGGGATAATAGCCTTTTCGTTTAGCATGTGTCGCACCACAGATTTTTTTTAAATGTTTAACGAGTAGTTGGAGATGTGCAATAGGCAGCATTCTGGTGTAAGATTCAGTTTAGTCTCCATTATGGAATAGATCTGTGTACAGATATCATCCCAAAACATTTGCAGAAGTGGGCAATCCCACCAGATATGCAGCATGGTACCCTTTCCATTACCACAATGCGAAAAAGCATCTGTAGTTTCTGGGTACCATGCATGCAACCTGGCTGGGGTAAGATACCAATTTGTCAAGATTTTATATGATGTTTCTTGTGTGCTGGAGCTGATAGAGCATCTGTGTGCTAAGATGCAGGCATTAAGCCATTGTTCGCTCATGAATTTTGTTTTGAAGGCTATTTCCCACTCCTGTGGTAAATGTGATGAGGGGTGCTAAAATAAATATATATATATTGCCACTACTTGGTAATAAATATCAACGGTGACTTATTTGGTCACAACTACCAAAAAGATTTGTTATAAAAATGGAAATAAATTAGAATCACCCAAAAATCTTCAGACTTATACATATAATGGTGCTTATAACAATTAGTGAAGTCCAGTTACAAATGTTTAGAAAGTCCTGAACATTACATTTTTTCAGTCCTAAAAGAAAATTCTCTGTGCAAATTAAAATCCAAAGTGTAGATAAACATGTGCAAACACTTGCTGCCATAACCAAAATAAACCGCGTGGGGAATGACCACCTCCTCACCACCAATGGGAGCAGCCAGAGTATTATGCAAAAAAGATACAATTCCGAAGTGCCTATGCCCGGCACTGGGGCTAGTGAGCTCGTAGTGCGATGGGGAATCCGCTCTGTGTATGGTAGATCCTGGGCGTGCATTCCACCGCTAACCACTGACAACCAGAGGGACCAGATGTGAGATAGGATTGTGTAACCAGGCATGCCTCAAGGTACGTTTCGTATCACTCCTTTCAATGTTTGCAAGGTGGCCCACTTATGTAGAATTGCAACCAGTTGTACATTCAGAGAGATTGCTTTTCCTACCAGAGTACCTGTAAGCAGGGCTTTTTTTCTCAGAGAATAGGTGCAGGAACTCCCCCCTTGCAAGTCATCCATCGTCTCTGCCCCCTACCTGTCTCTGAGCACCATCCCTTGGTTCCACCACCCTACCCACCTCCCAGTACAGCACCTTTCAGAGAATACAGAACCAAGTATTTTGTGCTACTAAGTAATTTCTATGAAATTTGTTAATGAAAACAAGAAAGATAGTAAAACAGATCCCCAGTAATGAGCAACAATAGACTTCACCCCAGAAACAAAGGACCCCCCTCCCAGCAACAATAGATCCCCCCCACAACAAAAGATTTCCCCCCAGCCACAATGGACCCCCTACAGCAAAGTACCACCCCAGCAACAACAGAGCTCTCCCTCAACAGTAGATCCCACCCAGCAACAATTGACCCCCCCAGCAAGATAAGACCCCCCCACCAGAAACAGTAGACTTACCCAGCAACAATAGACCTCCACACAAAAACAGATCCTCACCAGCGATAATAGATACCCCAGCAGCCAGCATCAATAGACCCTCCAGCACCCTCTTGCCAGTACATACATTCAGTGCTGGAGGTGCCGAAACTGCGTTCCCTCTGACAAAAAGCCCTGCCTGTAAGGCATAGCTGTTCAGAAAATGTCGCTTGTTGCAAGAGGTTTTGTAGATTGGCTAAACAATAGACTTAGTTATGGAGCGCTGTACTTATTGCCAGAATGTGAGATGCTTTGCTTGCAATTCATTCTGTAGTTGTTCAAAGGTTTTGAGTTTGCCATTTTCCACACAGTGAGACACAACTAAGGGGGTTGAGTCATCCCTGTGAGGAAAGGATATGGTATTGTGACACTGTGCAAACTCTGTGTTGCTATATTATAGTTTTGTATAACAGTTTTAAAGACTCTCAGTGTCGGTCCAATTGTAGGGTGTAGCTTGAGATTAATAGGAAATCTTAAAGGTTTCTTGGTCTGCAAACCTTCAATTCCCACCCAGTCCTTGGAAATTGCGTGGCAGTTCCAGTCAAGAAGTTTGTGTCAAATGAATTGCATAGTAGTAGAGTTTAAAGTTTGGTAAGTTAATACCTCCCTCTGTCTTGGATTTAGTCAGAGTCTGCATGCTATTGCGTGATTTCCTCCCCGCCCAAATGAATTCCTGTATTGTCGAGTTTAGTTGAGAAAAAACCTTTTGGGCAAAAGGATGGGTAAATTATGGAACAAATATAATATCCTGGGCAATACTGTCATCTTCACCACTGCCGCCCTCCCAAACCAAGAGAGTGGTTTTAGTTTCCAATGCTGCATGTCCTGGTGCAGTTTGTGTAAGATGGTATGTAAATTTTGTGTATAGAGATTTGCTAAGTTGGATGAAAGCCATATCCCTAAGTATTTAAGTGAAGTTTGCACCCATTTAAATGGGCAATTGGATTGGACGTTCTTTAGGGTTTGGGGGTTCAGGGAGATGTTGAGTGCCTCTGACTTGTAATTGATCTTGAAATTGGAGATGTATCCGTATCTGCGCTGGTTCCAAAAGTGCCCCGTAAAATCTTCAGTCTAGCTGTCGGGTTTTGATATAGTGCCGAAATCCATGCTAACATATTCGGTTTTAATATGTGAGCACACTGAAAACATGAAATCCCATGCTACCCAATTGAAGGTCTTCTCCGCATCTGTAGACAGGAGAACCCCTTCTTTAGTATGTCCGCTGAGTAGATGAATGAGATTTATGACTTTAGTGACATTATCACCTACATCTCTGCCTGGCATGAAACCCACCTGTTCCAGGTCAATAATGTCTGGAAGATGTCTGCATAGTCTTGTCGCAATAATTTTAGAGAGAAGTTTTACGTCCAGGTCTAGTAAGGATATTGGCCTGTAACTAGAGCAGACACTGGGATCCTTGCCAGGTTTGGGAAGCACTCTGATATGTGCCATTGTAAAAGAAGGAGGTAGCGCTTGAGGTGTTTTCAGTGAATTCAGTGCGTAAAGCAATGGTTTCACGAGTAGAGATGAGAAGGTCTTGTAATAGATGGCTGAGAAGCCATCTGGTCCTGGGCTTTTACCCGATTTTAAAGTTTTGATTGCCTGTAAGAGTTCTGTTATGTAAATGAGTTTGTCAATTTCCTCAGCATCAGAGGTGGACAAGCATGGTAGACCACTTTGTTCCAAGTACTGTCTTATAATATGGGGTCTAGATGCCTCAGACAACGTGGGTTTATGTGAGGGTGGCAAAATGTAAAGATTAGTATAGAAACTGTGAAATTCCAATGCTATTTGTTCTGTGGTATGCACCATTTTATCTTCCCAAGTTTTATTCTGAGTGATATTAGTAGCAGAACGGATGTCCCTAGCCAAAAATGTACAACTTTTATTTCCATGCTCATAAAAAAAACCCGCCTAAAAAACAATCCATTTCGCTGGAGATCTAGTTTAGCTTGTAATTCCTTACGATCTGCTAAAAGGTCATCAGTGAGGTGACTGCTGTCGATCTTTTATGTTGGGTTTCCAATTTAAAGATTTTATCTAGTAGGGTTTTTAGTTCTTTCTCTGAGGCTTTCTTTTTCTGTGAGGCTAGCCTAATCATTCTTCCCCGTATCACACATTTGTGAGCCTCCCAATCAGTGAGAGGTGAGTATGCAAAACGTAATAGTCGTTTTACCACTGGAGGTGTCCTGGAGGGGGTCTGATGAGTTATTGAAGTCCCCTCTGAGGACAATACATCTTGAGGCAAACCAAGAAAGTTCATCAACCAGTTTCTGACAAAAAGACACATGTGATGTATTGGGAAAATATACATTGGCCAAGGTCATGGGAAATTTCCCAATGTTCCCTCAGCATTTCCATATCATGGCCCTCGTTTAGGGTGACTTAGGGCCCTTATCCTGTATGAAAGCAGGAATCTTTACCCATATAGTAATCCATACATTTTGCAGAAAACAGGATAGGGCCATATGAGCGCAATCCCCAAATAACCAACAGGGGTCCCAAGAGTAACAAATTTGTGTGACAGTGCCAGCTATGAATGGTTGGCAGAGTAATTACCGTATATACTCGAGTATAGGTCGATCCGAATATAAGCCGAGGCCCCTAATTTACCACAAAAAAAATGGGAAAACTTATTGACTCGTGTATAAGCCGAGGGTGAGACATGCCTGTCCATCCCTGTGTGTCCATCCCTGTGTGTCCATCCCTGTGTGTCCATCCCTGTGTGTCTATCCCTGTGTGTCCATCCTTGTGTGTCCAGCCTACCTGTGTCCTGTGCCTCTTTGTCCTTCTGCAGCCTGTGTCCTTCTGCAGCGATCTCCATGTAAAAACATGCCAGGATCGCCGCACCTCTTCTCCTCGTCTGTGACAGACGGCGGCCATTCCACTGTTCAAAAGCCGCGCCTCCGTCTGTGATAGGCGGAACACTCAATTTCCCAGCAGTCAGTGTTCTGCCTATCACGGACATCCTCTCATCCTCGCCCGTAGTATGAGGATGAGCGGATGTCCGTGATAGGCGGACCACTGACTGCTGGGAAATTGAGTGTTCCGCCTATCACAGACAGGGAGGCGTGGCTTTTGAATAGTGGAATGGCCGCCGTCTGTCTGCACGACACGCTGATCGTGTAGGCAAATGGCGGTGACTCGAGTATAAGCCGAGGGGGGCACTTTCAGCCTAAAAAAAGGGGCTGAAAATCTCAGCTTATACTCGAGTATATACGGTATGTGATTCCTTACCATCTGGAGCTCCTATGTCTTAGGGAGTCACAAGAAGGGAAAGGCAAATAAAGGTGAAAATGAACAGGACCCAGACCTTATTCTTGTCAGTCATGATCAGCCTCGGTATCCAATTCTCTTGACGCCTTGGGGCACATTGGAGTGGAGCTAGGGCCTGGGTTATGTTGTTTCTGGTAATTCCCTTTCTTGCTGGGTGGTTTAGTTGGTGTGGAGTGAGGCGAACCTTGTGCATTGCATGCTCTCGGTGGGTTGCAGAACTGCTTATACCAGTTCAGTAATTCAACAGGTAGTATTTGCAGGTCATTGCAGAACTCCTGAAGGTCGTTGGGAGTGCGTAAGTATAATTGCTTGCCCTGGAAAGTCACTTTTAAGGCAAATGGGAATTTCCATTTATATGGGATGCTTTGTTTGCATAGTATCTCCAGCAGGGTTGTTGTAGTGCGTGCCTATTGTTCAAGGTAATTGGAGAAAGATTTTAGATATATTTTTATCTCAGCTCCATTGAATGTAATAAGCTCATTGCAGCAGGCTTTCGCCATAATTTCCTCCTTCAGCTTAAAATTAGTAACGCAGCCTATTATGTCTCTGGGAGGCGCTGAGTCGGCCGGCCTGGCCCTCAATGCCCTGTATGCACTCTCAAATTCAATCTGTGTGTCAGTTTGGCGTTCCAGCAGATCATTAAATACAGATTGTAATGCAGAGGAAATGCTGCTCTGCTCCACTGTTTCGGGTATTCCTCTTACCCTTATATTATGACTTCTCACTTTGTTATCCAAATCCTCGAATTGGCGATTCATCTGAATAAGATGTGCTGCTGAATGAGAGTCTGTGACTTTCTCCAAACGGGTAATGGCGCTGTCCCGTCTGGAGCCCGCTTTCTCCACCCCCTCTAACTTTTGAGAAAGGGATAAGATATCAGCCTTAAGTTCTGTGATGGCGGATGAGGAAGTGCATTTTATGTCCACAGCTATCTTCATCATTGCCACGAGGGTGAGGGGGTGATCAGGCGTCGTAGCACCTCTTACTTCTTCCTCGTATGTTTACTGCACTGGAACGTGGCTTACCTGCACTGTATTCTAGGGTAAATGGGCCCTTATACTCTGGATCCTTTTCTGAAAATGAATAAAAGTCAGTAAAACAAAAAAAAAAATAGCTATATTAGAATAAGTACTTGAATTTGATTTGTAATTCCCTATAAAACAGGACTAAAGGCCAATACAGAGTGCTGATGAGGAATATGTGGACAGGAGGAATAAGCAGTGGTGCAACCTCATTCTGCTGCTAGTCCTTCACTGTCAAATAAAAGGCTGAAATAAGGAAGTTGACCAAACTGTACCCTATAATTGCATTAGAAAAAAGATGGGATATCAGCCTGGCTGGGCTGTGTATATCTATAAATAATTAAAACTATTTGGATAGAAATACAAAATCATTTGGAAAGGAAAACAGCCATTTCTAAAACTGACTTCTAGGTGGGAGGGTTTGCTTTCATCTTGTACGCTCAAAGCAATAAAAAAAATGCCTCCCTTAACATGTGCAAGTCTATATTTTGACTTCAAGCTCTGTGTAGAATTGGGGAAAAACAGTGAGCCAATCAAATAAACACAGTTATCTGAAGTCTGGAGAGGAATAAGTAGTTATGAAGAAGATACATTTGAACTGTTTCAGTCTGGCTGCATATGTAACCCCTTCGCGCCGACTGCCTCCTGGCCCTTCGTGCCGACTGCCTCCTGGCATTTTTGGCTATCATTGGGCTCTGTTTGTCTGCCACAGCGGTCACCTGATCTTAAAGCTCCCGATTGCAAATATGCACCAGGAGCCTACCGATCCCAGGTCAGTTACAGTGCTGGAAGCATGCAGGGAAAACACTCTCAGCACGGTGAGTTGTTTTAAAAAGGCCGCATATATGTGGCCACTCGGCATTATGGCCCACAAGCCAAGTGGCCACATATATGCGTACAGCCAGTGCAAAGAGGTTAAAGTGGTTTTGCTTTAAATACTTCAGCCCCAGAAGAATTTACCCCCTTCCTGACTAGGCCATTTTTTGCGATTCGGCACTGCGTCGCTTTAGCTGACAATTACACTGTAGCCAAACAAAATTGATGTCCTTTTTTCCCCCACAAATAGAGCTTTCTTTTGGTGGTATTTGAGCACCTCTGTAGTTTTAATTTTTTGCGCTATAAACAAAAAAAAAACGACAATTTTGAAAAAAAATTATATTTTTTTACTTTTTACTATAATAAATATTCTCCAAAATGTTTTTAAAAATCTAATTTCTTCATCAGTTTTGGTCAATATATATTCTTCTACATATTTTTGGTAATACAAATCGTAATAAGCGTATATTGATTGGTATGAGCAAAAGTTATAGCGTTTACAAACTATGGGAAAGATTTATGGAATTTCTATTATAATTTTTTTTTTTTACTAGTAATAGCAGTGATTTGCAATTTTTATTGGGACTGTGATGTTGTGCCATACAGATCGGACACTTTTGACACATTTTTGGGACCATTGCCATTTAGACAGCGATCAGTGCTTTAAAAATGCAATGATTACTGTGTAAATGTCACTGGCAGGGAAGGGGTTAACACTAGGGGGCGATCAGGGGGTTAACCATGTTCATTCAGTGTGTCTTCTAACTGTAGGGGAAAAGGACTGTCTAGAGGAGAAGACAGATCGTTGTTCCTAGCTATTAGGAACACACGATCTGTCTTTCTTCTCAACGCAGAACAGGGATTTATGTGTTTACCACAAGCATCAGTTTCCCCGCAGTGCAGCCTACTATTCCTACTTAAAGGGCTGACGTACAGCTATATACAGCTCGTGGGAACATGCCAACCTGCCGCAGTATAATGACTGAGGCTGGTCGGCAAGCAGTTAAAAAATTGCAAGCAGGCAAGCTCTTTATTGCAAAAGATTGCATATCAGCATTTGAAAAAGAGCCTGCATAAGGAAAACAAATGCAGCCACTATATCTAAGGGCTGGAAATCTGCAACATATAAAATGTTTGTATTAGGGTTAACATATGCTTTAACCACTTGCCTACTGGGCACTTAAACCCCCCTCCTGCCCAAACCAATTTTCAGTTTTCGGTGCTCTAACACTTTGAATGACAATTACTCAGTCATGTAACACTGTACCCAAATTCATTTTTTGTCCTTTTTTCCCCACAAATAGAGCTTTCTTTTGGTGGTATTTGATCAACTCTGGGTTTTTTATTTTTTGTGCTATAAATGAAAAAAGACCGAAGATTTTGAAAAAAAAACAAATTTTTCTTTGTTTCTGTGATAAAATTTTGCAAATTATTAATTTTTCTTCATAAATTTTGCCCACAATTTATACTGCTACATATCTTTGGTAAAATAACCCAAATTAGTGGATATTATTTGGTCTTTGTGAAAGTTAGAGAGTCTAAACCTGTGGTGCAAATCATAAAAAATTGATCACATCTGATGTACTGGTGGCCTATCTCATTTCTTGCGACCCGAACAAGTCAGGAAAGTACAAATACCCCCCAAATGACCCCTTTTTTTGAAAGTAGACATTCCAAGGTATTTAGTAAGAGAGATGGTGAGCTTTTTGATGTTGTCATTTTTTCCCCACAATTCTTTGCAAAATGAAGATTTTTTTATTTTATTTTTATTTTTTTCCACAAAATTGCCATTGTAATAGGTTATTTCTCTCACCTGGCATGTGTATACCACAAATAATGCCCCAAAATAAATTCTGCTACTCCTCCTGAGTATTACGATACCACATGTGTGGGACTTTTCCACAGCCTGGCCACTTAGAGAGGCCCAACATGCAGGGAGCGCCATCACGTGTTCTAGGAGCATAAATTACACATCTAACTTGTTGACTACCTATTACACTTTTGAAGGCCCTGGAGCACCAGGACAATGACACGTGAACCCGATGTGGCACTGATGACAGATGGCACTGATACGTGGCACTGATGACAGATGGCACTAATACGTGGCACTGACACGTGACACTGATGACAGATGGCACTATGTGGCACTGATGACAGATGGCACTTATACGTGGCATTGATGGCATGTGGCACTAATACGTGGCACTGATGACACATGCACTAATACGTGGCACTGATGACAGATGGCACTAATACGTGGCACTGATAACACGTGACACTGATGACAGATGGCACTGATACCTGGCATTGATGACACGTGACACTGATAACAGATGGCACGTGACACTGACAGGTGGCACTGATGACAGATGGCACTGATATGTGGCACTGATGACAGATGGCACTAATATGTGGCACTGATGACAGATGGCACTAATATGTGGCACGGATGATAGATGGCACTATGTGGCACTGATGACACATGGCACTGATGAAAGATGGCACTGATACGTGGCACTGATGACAGATGGCACTTATACGTGGCACTGGGGACAGATGGCACTTACACGTGGCACTGGGGACAGATGGCACTGACGACAGGTGGTACTGGGGACAGATGGCACTGACGACAGGTGGCACTGGGGACAGATGGCACTGATGACAGGTGGCACTGGGGGCAGATGGCACTGACAGGTTGCACTGGGGGCAGATGGCACTGACAGGTGGCAGTGGGGACAGATGGCACTGACAGGTGGCAGTGGGGACAGATGGGCACTTTATTTTCTTTTTTTTCTTTGTAATTTTTTTACACTAACCGCTGCAGCGGTTCATCTCTCCCTCCTCACATGCTGTCTGTGTGAGGAAGGGAGCCGGCGATGAGAGATGATCTAAAAAGGGTTTACATATGAGATCTCCTCTCACTGGACACGCCGATCGCGCTGCAAACGGCTGCTGTGATTGGCGCTGTGATTACAGCGATCTGTAACTGGCTGTGTCAGAGGGACACGGCCAGGACAGAACTTCCCCAATGCGCACCCGCGGCGGCATCACAGAAGGGAAGTAAACAGGAGGACGTCCAGGGAAGTTAGCGTCCGCGCTGTAGCCGTCTTTTGTCTATACCACGGGCGCGAAGTGGTTAAACAGAAACTATATTGCTTTTGGTTCAGTGTTATTGTTTTTAAGTTTTAAGTTTGCATTTTTATTTAACAAATATGTTTTACTTTTAGGTTCTTTGTATATATTTGAAACTTCCTAAAGAGCCGTTTGAGCAAGGAGGCAGATAAGGATGAAAGATAAGCACCACAATGAGTGGTTCCCTTGTGTGTGTACCAATTTCAGCCTGAACTACTGAGCTCTGTAAACAACAGTTTTTTTTTGCCAGAAACAGACGATGATAAAATGGAAACCATTAGAAGATTAGTCAAAAGTGCCATCTGCTGACTTCATTATTTCTTACTAACCTGAATACCAAAACAAGACATAAATCTTTTTAAATGTATATTATAGTACTCACCATATAAGTACAGAAAATACATATCAAACCTCTATACACTGCGGTTAATTTACTAAAGGCAAATGGATGGTTCACTCTTGCAAGTTTGCAAGTCATTAGTAAATGAGAGGAAGCTCTGCTGACTTCCATCATCCAATCATGTGCAAGCGATGTGATTCTTTACAAAGTGAAGCTTCACCTCATTTACTAGGCTGCGGAGCAATTGCACTTGAGCTATTGCACTTTAGTAAATCAAGCCCATTGTCTTTAGGAATGCAAATAAATTGTAAAGATTAATCTAGGCTTCTCTGTTTATTAAGAGTTAAATACTCATGGCTCAAACTGGCTGAGATAGATTTCAACTTGAAAAATTACATTTCCAGAAACCGACACAGTTTTTCCATACAAGTGTTTGAAGTTCTTGATTAATTGCTGATGGGTTTTTGCAAGCAACCAATGTTGAAAGATGAAAGGATACTGCTTTCAAGTGATTCAAAGGAGGTGTAGAGGTAAAGTGCTTTATTTGCTAAAATCTTAATGCATATTTGTGTCCATCAAGAACTGAAGAAATAATGATGCAGTAGAAGGCAGTATGGATGTTTGCTGTGCTTTTTGTAAGAACAAGCTTTTATTGAGATAAAACCACATGCAAAATTCTAGAAAAATATGTATCTTGTATTGATATTTAAAAGAAATCAACAAAGTCAAATGTACTTATATATCAACTTATTGTATATCCATCTTTTCAATTTATTTTATATTTAGCCATAGTCAGTCAGCATATCACCGGCGAAATTTAAAGGAACTGTCAATGCATGTTGATTGAGCACCATCTGCTGGCTTTACTAGGCACATTCTAGCTCTTGCCTGTGGTGAGGGCCGTAAGTACTTTGCAATGGTTTGGACTGTTGACCTTCATCCTCTTTTTCTTCTATAGCAGGTATATATTTTTTCCCCTAACACGTTTTTTGGATAATCAACCCATACTGCTGCCTTCCTTACCTAGGCAAGAATGATTTAGCGAGCTGCCTCCGGGATACTCACCTCACACTTCCCAGGAGGTTTTGGGGCAATCTAGTGCAGATGTACATACATAGAAAGGTGTCATCAGGAGGCTGGGTGTTAGAAGACAGCGAGCTACCAAAGACATAGGAAAGGAAGATGGCGGTGAAGGAGTGAGTGCACAGTAGCAGAGTGTCAGATTGCAGCAGAGCAACATTGGGTTCACTGGGCAAGTGAGTTTGGTCATTGGGGCAACTGAAGTAAAAAAGGTATGAGAGGTTTACAATAAAAAAATTCACATGGTGGACAGATATTCTTCTTTAGAGAGACCCTATCATAAAATTAAAAACCAGCAAAGAAGGTTACTCTGTAAAGAAATTACATTATAAAGTATTTACCTGCTGCAAGTTCCATTGATCATCATTCTGCTTAACCCCCCTGGCGGTGTTCCCGAGTCTGGCTCGGGGTGGAGATTCTGTACCAAAAGTGGTAACCCCGAGCCAGACTCGGGACCACATCGCTGTATGCAGGAGGAGGTTTACTTACCTTCTCCCCTAGATCCAGCGATGTCCCCCCACTGTACGAGAGGCTCGTCCTCCACTCGATTCATCACAGAGCCGATTTTTGTTTCGCGACGCACGGGGACGGAGATCGGCGCCAAATTCAAAAAGTGAAACACACAGTATACATACAGCATAATGTAATCTTACAGATTACATTGCTGTATGTAATTATTTCACATCCCCTTTGTCCCTAGTGGTCTGCCCAGTGTCCTGCATGCAGTTTTATATAATAAAAACTGTTCTTTATGCCTGGAAACTGGAGATTGTCCATAGCAACCAAAACTGTCCCTTTACATCAAAAATTATTTTAGACCAGCTAGAAAACAGCGATAATAAATTGTAATCACTCGCTGAATTGAGCGACAGTGATTTGTGGGGAGATCCGTCATCAAATATTGAAAAGCAATGACAGTGACAATTCTGCAACTGAGCAAATTTCAGTGTTTTTGATTTGATTACATTATTGAATAATTTTTATTATTGTTATATTATTATTTGGTATAATTACTTATAGTTATTTATTATATTATAATTTATGATTTCATTTTTCAAACTTTATCATACCCGGGATGTCTGCTAGACTCTGGTTTGGACAAATTTAAGTGAGTTATTCCTAAGAATTACAGGACTACAATATAAAACGCCAAATTTTCATGCAAAATAATTGTACCACTTTTAGCACCTAAAATCCGAAATAATCGTACCGCCAGGGAGGTTAAGAGCTAGGGTGCCCGGAGAATTCTCATCATCCAACACACTTTTGGGAGTGGTACCTCAGCTAGTGTTGTGGTTACTTCCACAGCCTCTACAGTCAGCAGAATGAACCATAGCACTTATCCGGGGGCTAGTAATCCAACACTCTCAGAATTACAGTATGTCAGATGAAGAGGATGTTCTGGAGACTGTAGCTTCCAAAGCGGAACTAAACCATCCTATTTGACAGTTTGCATCACTAAATGTGACAGTTACATTCCTGAAATGTAACTGTTTTCTAAAACTGTTAAATTGGTTGTAAACCCTTACAACACACTTTCACCTACAGGTAAGCCTAGATTAAGGTTTACCTGTAGGTGCTGTAAATATCTCCTAAACCTATATGTACGAAAATACAAACATTCTGGTCTGAGGTCACTCACTTTATTCCTCAATTTACCATTGCTATAGTCCCCTGAGTATAGAAGTTTGCTTACTTCTATACTCAGTGGCGGCTGGTGCTCAAAAATTGTTGTGCCCATCAAATGCAGCCACTGTGCCCATCAAATGCAGCCACTGTGCCCATCAAATGCAGCCTCTGTGCACATCATATGCAGCCTCTGTGCCCATCATATGCAGCCTCTGTGCCCATCATATGCAGCCTCTGTGCCCATCATATGCAACCTCTGTGTCCATCATATGCAGCCTGTGTGCCCATCATATGTAGCCTGTGTACCCATCATATGTAGCCTGTGTTCCCATCATATGTAGCCTCTGTAACCCATCATATGTAGCTTGTGTGCACATCATACGTAGCTTGTGTGCCCTTCATATGCAGCCTCTGTGAGCCCCCTGCTCGCTGTCTGACCGGCACAAACTTACCCCATCCCAGTGGCGGGTGACGGTGGCGGGCTGTGGGACATGCAGCAGGTGATGGCAGAGAGCTCCTGTGTCCTCCATGGCTCTCTGTCCTCCCGTTTTTCCGTTCCGTTAGGTGTCCAATCAGGGCGCCTGTGCCTTCAGTCAATCAGGTGACGGGTATTAGATCTGCGCCTCCTGATTGGCTGAAAAGCGGTTCAGTGTTAGCAAAGCAAATATTAATTTGATTTGCTAACCCACCAATGCTTTGCGTTCACAGTCCACCTTTTTTGAAGCCTATTGGAACTGATGGTTCTAATCAGGTGCTTAAAAAAAAAACAGCCGCTGGAATTTAAGCGCCTGAATAGGGGGAGGCTACAGTGGCCATGGATAGATTCATGCAATGCATGAATCTATCCATTTTACACAGAGGGGGTAAAAGGAGGGAGGGGGCGATGCCTAGTGAGTTCCCTGCCCCTCCTGAGGCACTTAGAACCCCTATTAGCCTACTCCTCTTTTATGCCTGTAAAGCTATCACCATAAAATGGTAGTGAAAGGAGGCACCTACTGTAACTTTCTGGAAATCCTCGATTAATGCAGTGATACCATTATACAAGGCTACTTACCTTTCTTGCAGATGTCCCCACAAGTTTCCTAAATTGTGGGATCTCTGGCTTGATTCCTCCTTAACTGCAATGTCCTGAGACATTTGAGTTTCCCTGTGTCATTTGGGAAATCTGAACTTTGGTGCTGTTGTGGCTTGTGCAATAATCCCCCATTTCCAGTGTACTTGTTAGTCTCCTGGGTACTCCTCCCTACAGCACCAAGCAAATACTGGGTTATGCTGTGTGACTCCTATGTTTTCTCTTTATTGCTGTTTCGTGTTTTTTTTTGAGCTGGGGTATGCCCAGAGGCTCTGTTTGAGGCTAGGTCCACACTTAGATAGGATGCCACTCACAACAGACATGTGGTGCTTCCCTCTTCTCAGTTTCAGGAACGAATCAGGCCCATATTTTTGTCTGAATTCGGACCTGAAATGGAGCCAAAGACACACAGGACCCCTGTGCAATCCACTCCGCGGCCACCACGGAGATGTGTGAACCTGCTCCATTGAGAGCCGGGCACACTTTCCTGTCATGCGAATTGGATGCGGGGAAACCTGCATCCAATTCACACTAGCATGAACCCGGACTTATACATTACATTTTATAAATCAAATTAAAAGCATTTTAAAAAAAATTATGTTTAGTTGTGCTTTAAGATAGTAAAGATTGGCAGCTCCCAGTGGCGTAGCATGGGGGGAGCAGGGGGTACCGTGGCCCCGGGCGCAACATTTGGGGGGTGAAATCCCGCACCATTGTGTGTCACTTTGCCTCAATCCTCCAAATTACTATTTAATGTGTCCCCTGCGATCCGCGGCCATGTTTAATCTAAGCTGGTGCCCTGTGATTGGGCAAATCGGGTCACATGCTGCGGCGGGCCTGGCCTGTCCGTGATCGTGGGTGGTGCATGCACGAAGGCTGTTCCTGGAGTCCAATCCCACCTCCTTTGGAGTAGTGGGTAGTGTAGTGTAGTTTAGTGGAGTTTAGTGGGCAGTGTAGTGTAGTGTAGTGTAGTTTAGTGGACAGTGTAGTATAGGTTAGTGGGCAGTGTAGTGGAGTGGAGTGTAGTGGAGTTTAGTGGACAGTGTGGTGGGCAGTTTAGTGGATAGTGTAGTGTAGTGGAGTTTAGTGGGCAGTGTAGTGTAGTGGAGTTTAGTGGGCAGTGTAGTGGAGTTTAGTGGACATTGTAGTGGAGTGTGGTGGGCAGTGTAGTGGAGTTTAATGGGCAGTGTAGTGGAGTTTAGTGGGCAGTGTAGTGTGGTGGGTAGTGTAGTGGAGTTTAGAGGGCAGTGTAGTGGAGTTTAGTGGGCAGTGTAGTGTGGTTTGCAGTGTAGTGGAGTTTAGTGGACATTGTAGTGGAGTTTAGTGGGCAGTGTAGTGTAGTGGATTTTAGTGGACAGTGTAGTGGAGTTTAGTGGGCAGTGTAGTGTGGTGGGCAGTGTAGTGGAGTTTAGTGGGCAGTGTGGGGTGGGAATTGTAGTGTGGTGGGGTGGGCTGGGCTATGTAGTGTAGTGTAGTTTAGTGGAAAGTGTAGTGGGGTGGTCAGTGTGGGAATCAAGTTGGTCAGTGTAGGAATCAGATTGGTCAGTACTATTGTAGGAAAGGAATAGATTCAGTGAGTGCTAAAAGTCCGCAGGTTGGGGGGGGGGGGGGGGGCACAAATTGCTTGCCTTGCCTCGAGCGCTGACAACCCACGCTATGCCATCGGCAGCGTGGCATAACAGGTTCGTATTTCAGAGCATCCTTTGTCTGCTGATTTGGTTTGCCTTCAAGTCATATAAAAAAAGTGGTTAATATTTTTAAATCTGAAGATTTTCTCCAGATAATTCCTGGTAATTCTGCTTTTTAGGGACTTCGCCCTATAACACAAAGTCCCTAAAAAGCAGAATTACCAGGAATTATCTGGAGAAAATCTTCAGATTTAAAAATATTAAAGACTTTTCCCATAAGTGCTTCTGTGTTTTCACCCTCTAATACTGGCTTCTCTACAAGTGGCATTTTCAACCCACATTTTGCAGGCATGGTCCAATTGTTGTCACTATCAAGGACCTGCCATGAGAGATTCGATGCAGCCATCCCTGGAGTGCATGAATGTAGAAAGGATGAGGCTGCATCAGGAGGAATGAGCTGAACAAGACAAATGATTAAAGCGGGAGTAAACCCAGTTTAACCACTTCGGTACCGCGCTATTGCCAAATGACGGCATTAGCGCGGACCTACATTTCCGGGACTACGTCTATTGACGTCGTCCCGTGTACGAGCGGCCTGCGCACGCCCTGAGGGGCGCGCGCGGCGCGCTCTGTGATCGGCGAGTCCATGAAACTCGCCTGATCACCGATCCGTGCAAGGGGTCGATCCCGACCCCTTATCACGTGATCAGCTGTCAGCCAATGACAGCTGATCATGTGATAGAACGGAGCCGGTAATCGGCTATTATTCCTCCTCGCGCTGACAGCGCGAGGAGAAAAAAAAAAGCCGATCACCGGCGGCCGTGATCGGGACATCAGTCCCGATCACGGCCAGTAATGTAAGCGCTCACCTGCCCCCTGCCAGTGCCCACCTGCCCCCTGCAGTGCCAATTTAATAAAAGTTAGTGCCCCCCGTCAGTGCCACCCAGCAGTGCCCACAGTGCCACCCAGCAGTGCCACCCACAGTGCCACCCAGCAGTGCCACCCACAGTGCCACCCAGCAGTGCCACCCACAGTGCCACCCACAGTGCCCACAATCTGCCTCAAAGGTGCTGCACCCCAGTGCCGCCCATCAGTGCCCAGCAGTGCCGCCCATCAGTGCCCAGCAGTGCCGCCCATCAGTGCCCAGCAGTGCCACCTATCAGAGCCACCTATCAGTGCCACCTATCAGTGCCAATCAGTCCCATCTATCAGTGGTACCCATCCGTGCCACCCATCCGTGCCACCCATCCGTGCCATCTTATCCGTGCCCATCTTATCTGTGCCGCCTTATCTGTGCCCATCGGTGCCGCCTTATCTGTGCCTATTAGTGCCGCCTTAACTATGCCTATCAGTGCCCACCAGTGCAGCCTATCAGTGCCCACCAATGCAGCCTATCAGTGCCCACCAATTCAGCCCATCAGTGCCCACCAATTCAGCCCATCAGTGCCCACCAATGCAGCCTATCAGTGCCGCCTAATCAGCGCAGTTCAATGAAGGAGAAAAATGACCCGTTTGCAAAATTTTAGAACAAACTATTAAAACATGATTTATTTTTTTTATTTTTTTGCATCTTTTTTTGTTTGTTTAGCAAAAAATAAAACTCCGAGCTGTAACTAAATACCACCAAAAGAAAGCTCTATTTGTGGGAAAAAAATGATAAAAATTTCATTTGGGTACAGTGTTGTATGCCCGCGCAATTGTCATTCAAAGTGCATCAGCGCTGAAAGCTGAAAATTGGTCTGGGACTGAGGGGGGCTTAAGTGCCCAGTAAGCAAGTGGTTAAAAAAACACTTACATTCCCGGCATGCCGGAAATGCTAATGTTCACATTGGTTGTGCTCTCAACCAAACTTTCAAACCATCCAATGGTGTCATAACTTTAAGACAGTTGTGTGTTAATTGCTGTTACATTAATTTTATTATGTGGAGAAATAGGGACCT
Source organism: Lithobates pipiens (assembly GCF_037356315.1). Lineage (NCBI taxonomy): Eukaryota > Metazoa > Chordata > Amphibia > Anura > Ranidae > Lithobates > Lithobates pipiens. Next base: position 403,553,542 of record NW_027507748.1, on the reverse strand, counting down.
CTAGTGGGTGTACAATGAACGGCAAAGGGTAGCTGAATAACAAGATCTCTCTTTCCCTTCCTGATAGATCCGCCGTTTGCCTTATTTACTCAGGCTGATGGCTGATCCGTCTCTCCTGTGAACGTTCGGCAGGTCAGCCGCTGGTCCCACTGATTGGCACGCGCGCCGAAAACCGGATGCACAAAATAATGTACCCGGAGGCATATGTGCATGCTCACTCTTGAGCATCGCTATCTGTGTTATAGACACAGACAGCAGTAGTCTGCATCGTCCCCCGCTCCCTTGTCTTTGGCCTTGATTGACAGCAGCGGGAGCTCCCACTGCTTCAGCAAAGCCTCTAAGACCAGGAAATTAAGGGGGAGAAGAGCTGCAGACTGGAACAATGCTGGATCGAATGAGGGCTCAGGTAAGTAAAAAGGGGGGGGGAGGGGGTATTGTTGCCTAAACTTTTTTAGCTTAATGCAGAGAATGCGCTAAAGTAAAACATGCTTAGGTTTTAACCACTTTTCTGAATAATTCATTTAACCCTGTCCATACTGCAGAAGGATAATACGGCATCAACAAAAATAGAAGTTCCCCAGCAGTTATTAGCTACAGTCCATGTTACTATTATAAGGGAGCCTCCTTGTAAATAGAGAGGCAAATTAGTGAACTTTTTATTCTTAGCTCAATAAATTAGGTATTCTTTGCCAAGCAAAACTTTGCCACATTTACTAAAGCTGTGAGAAAGTTTCCCTTGCAAAGTGCAACTTGCCCTGCAATGTGAACAGCCTATTTGCCTTTAGTAAATGAATCCTACTGTCTCCAAATTCCAAAGTGTATAATGGGGTAAAATGTCAAATATGTCAAAGAACGGTAGTTTTGTAAATTTTTTGAAGTACTAGGCTTTATATGTTTTAGTCTCTAAACAGTGGAGTTGATTTTCTAGAGGTAAATACAGTAGTTTTTTTCCAAAACGTCTTTCATGACAGCACCTGAGAGATCATGTCTCCTCCTCCCACAGGAAACACCTCATCAGTCAAGTCTTCTATCAGATTTTTTGTGTTTCCTCCAGCCGGAGGAACACCTTGGGTGGGAGCCATGATCTCTCAGGGCTTCCCTGGGAGACACCAGTTCTCACCTGTGAGTCTTTTTTTGGGAGAGTGATCCTCACACTTGCCTCCTGCTCGACGGTCCCGTGGGCTCCCTCTCCCTCTTCTGTGCTCGGGAGAGCATGTACGACAGGCAGTACCGTTCCCCCTTTTTTTCCTCAGACAGGCGGCAGCTGTATTTTGTTTTCCCTGCCAACTCCTGTATCGCGGGATGAAGCAATAGCACCCGCTATTGTTCTGGTGGCCGAGGAGAGCCTCGGCCGCATCCTGATTAGGAAGGAGCAGAACATCCGGGTCGGCGCGCAGCACAGGGGGAGAGGGTATGGTCACCTGCTGCCTTAAAGTTACGGTTCCAGGTCGGCGCAGCGGAGATTTCAAATCTAGAACCAGTGTTTCTCTTCACCACGCGTCCGCAAACAACTATGGATATCGATGCAGCGGTTAAGGGGGCAAGCCAAGGCGTCAGCAAGGCAAATGTTACCGCCTCAAAATGTGAATTAAGAGAGCCGATGATTGTAGACGCGATGAGATAAGGTGATCAGCTTGGCGTGGACTGCAAAGAATCACACAAACAACATGAGATATGACCACTGACTTTATGGCTGGAAGTAGTTTCATTTTTACATAACAATACATCTTTTACCTTTTTATAGTCACGTGTTTATAATCATTAACAATATATAATACAGATTTTAACTAAAGTATTTTAAAACGTAGTTACATTGAACATTACTATGTTATTCAGTGTTTTAACCACTAGATGGTGCACATTGCCTGTCTGTATGAAGCAATGCATAAGCTTTACATACAATAGTTTTTTTTTACCCATTTTAATGCCAGTTTTCAACATGTGCTTCCTAAATCTATGCAATTTTCCATAAATCAGGTTTAAATATACCATTTAGAATGGTTTAGTGCTTATAATAGACATTTGTTCTGACTAATGCAGTATTTTCATGTTTTTATGCCCTTTTCACTTGTTTCTGACACATGCTGTTCTAAACTTCTAATTACAGCAAAACTATAGCATAAAATCTGCTGAGACTTTTCCTGCATCTGCTCAAGATGTTTAGGAATCTTTCTATCACAGGTTAATACAGATTAGGAACGATTTAGAATACATACCTGCAAAGAATCACACAAACAGCATGAGATTTGTTTCCAGTCACATTGTGTGTGGCCTTATATAGACTCTCTTTGTGTACCTTCTCTGCCATCTACTGGTTATTGATAGAATAGCAGGAAGGTATTTCTTTGCTTAGAAAAAAAAAAAAAAATGAATATGTACTTTACTTTGGGGTGTCTGATTTGTGACCATATAAACCCCAGTCCGTCACACTAAGGTAGGGGACAGTGATCTCTGTTAACCTGGGCCATTTTCTCCTGTGTGGGGGTTACTCACCCCCCCCCCCCCACGCCTCACCCCCATCTCCCTGGGAATGTCTGCTGCCAGTTCAAGGCACACTACATTGCTGCTTAGCAGTGGGGGATCTTAGGTGGTGGTGGTGATGGCTTGCTGGGCACATGGAAGTAGGGTGGTCCTTCCTAAGTGCACCTGGGTGTTTTATTTGTGCAGTGTTGCATTTTTTTCAAGCATGGTTCCTTGTCTTTTTTCTGTTTGTCCAGGCTAAAAGTTCTGTCCAACCAGTTAAGAGAAGGTGCCCTGTCTGCAAAGAAAAGTTGAGCGAAGCTTGGACTAAAGCGCTCTGTGCAGTTTGCATTGCAAATCTGGTCAGGGAGGAGTCTCCATCCATCTGTGGTGAATTGGTTACAACAATAAAGGATGAACTCCGGGCCACCTTTCAAGCATTTAGATCAAACCTAAGAGAGGAACCAGGTCCCTCATGGGATCCTGGGATTCTGCAGCCATCCTCAGAACCTCAAGGTGGCTCCCAAATACTAATAGGGGGTCCAATATCCCAGGACACGTCTCAAGAGTCAGTTTCCCTTGCTCCAGATTAATCAGATTCTGAGGAGGAGGAGGAGGAAAATGACACAGAGGCCGCTTCTAAGTATAAGTTGTCGCTAGAAGAGGTGGGGGACTCCTGAAAGTAATTCATGCTACTTTGGGAATAGAAGAGGAAAAGAAGGAACTCTCTCTACATGACCATATGTACGCTGGTTTAGGAGATTCAAAAAGCCGTTCTTTCCCAGTCCATTCAATCATCACAGATATGATTAAAAAAGAGTGGTTGGAACCTAAGAAAAAGCCATTCTTTTCCAGGGATCACAAAAGAAGATTTCCATTTGAGGATAATCCGGACTTTATATGGAACAAAGTTCCAAAATTGGACTCCGCTTTTTCTCAAGTCTCAAAATCTACAGACCTTGCCTTTGAGGATATGGGCACTCTGAAGGAGCCCATGGATAAAAGGATGGACCTGCTTCTTAAAAGAGCCTGGCAATCAGTGACGAATAATCTAAAACCGGCAATGGCAACAACCTGTGTTGCAAGGAATTTAGATCACTGGGTTAACCAGTTGAAGGCACATATTATAGCAGATTCCCCGAAACAGGAGATACTAGACTCCTTTTCAACTTTATCTGCAGCAATATCCTATATTGCGGATGCTTCAGCAGAGTCTAGTTGGCCAGGTCAGCAGAGTTAACTAATTCTGATAGGACAAGAACAAGAGAAAGCCATGGTCTTCCCAGAAGCCCAAAATTCATGATAGAGTGCTCTTCAACCCTCCTACGACTGCCGGAAAAACACAGTGACTCTCCCCTCAAGGTCGGGGGAAGACTCCAGGAGTATCTTGCTTAGTGGAGAGCCATCACTTCAAACCAATTTATTGTGAACATGCTCTCCCAGGGATATGTAATAGAATTTACGGAAGAACCTCCAAAAAGATTTTTGATGACAAACGTCCCAAAGGGATACGGTCAAAGCTTGCGCCATGAAGTCCCTAATTCAGGAAATGAAAACTCAGAGAGTCATTGTTCCGGTCTCCACTGAGGAGTTTTTCCAAGGTTTTTACTCACATGTTTTCCTTGTTCAGAAACCTTCAAAAATCAAATCTGATTCCCTCACAGGAAGTGTTATTCCTGGGCTTCTGTATCAACTCTTTAGAACAGAAAAATTTTCTGCAAAAGGAAAACAGGAAAAGTTGGTATAAGTGGTGTCGCAACTACAGTCCAATCAGATGTTGTCCATCAGGAAGATCATGTCAGTGTTGGGGTTGGGGGGCTCACATGAACAGTCGGTGGGCCCAGGGCTCGTGGTCCACAAAAGAAACACTGAGGTCCTCAAATTGGAGGGAGCTAAAGGCGATAGAAATGGCCTTACTGGCCTTTGCAGAGGTAGTCCAGGGACAACATATTCAAATACTGTCGGACAACGCCACGGTGGTGGCCTACATAAACAGGCAAGGGGGAACCAGAAGCAGAGTCCTGCAAGATCTAGTAAGAGGCATTCTGAATTTGGCAGAGCTTCATTCGCTATCCTTGTCCGCAGTCCATCTAAAGGGGACTCTAAACAGGCTAGCGGACTTCCTCGGCAGGAACCAGGTATTCGAAGCAGAGTGGCAATTGAATCCAGAAGTCTTCCATTTGATCGTGAAGAAATGGGGAAGGCCAAGAGTGGATCTCTTTGCGACTCAGGGAAATTCTGAAGTACCTCGCTTCTTCTCCCCCAGGAACAAGTCATTACTGGGAGTGGATGCCATGGCGCACAGTTGGAATGTTCATCTCTGTTACACGTTTCCCTAATTTCAGCTGATCCCTCGGGTCATAAACAAAATCCGGAAAGAGGATACGACTGTAATTCTCATCACGCCTTTCTAGCCCAAAAGGCCCTGGTTTTCATTCCTTCTACAGATGCAACTAAAGACGTATTGGCACCTTCTGTTAAGACAAGACCTCCTGTTACAAGGACCTCTGCTTTACCAGGAAGTAGCAAAACTAAACCCCCTTTAGTAAATCAACCCCAGTGTGTGTGTGTGTGTGTGTGAAGGAACTCCATGAATTTTTGTTAGGTCAATTCCTAAAGGACAGACAAATTCAACCCAAATTGGTATGATACTCAGCAAGTGAATGTTTGCCAATAGGGATGGGCTGAACACCCCCCACCCTCGTTTGGTTCATACCAGAACATGCAAAAAATTAGTTTGAACACCGTTAAAGTCAGTGGGGCGCCAACATGAAAAATCCAAAGTGTTAATTTTAAAGCCTTATATGCATGGTATTGTCTTCTTAAAAAGTGTTTAGGGATCCGGGTCCTGCCCCAGGGGACATGTATCAATGCAAAAAAAAGTTTTAAAAGCTGAAGTTTTTTCGGGAGCAGTGATTTTAATAATGCTTAAAGTGAAAACATAAAAGTGTAATATTCCTTTAAATTTTGTACCTGGGGGTGTCTATAGTATGCCTGTAAAGTGACGCATGTTTCCCGTGTTTACAACAGTCTGACAGCAAAATTACATTTCTAAAGGAAAAAAGTCATTTAAAACTACTTGCCTATAATGAATTGTCGGTCCAGCAATACACATAAAAGTTCATTGATAAAAAAGGCATTGGATTCCCCCACAGGGGAACCCCCGAAGAGAAATTTTAAATAAAAAGACCCGGTTGCGTAACCGAGTGACCCGCCCCCTCTAACACTACGGGAAAGCCATAGGGATGTCCCCATGCGTCAGAGGGTGGCAGGGTCACCCGGCGATGTCATCATGTGGCCCTGCCCTCAGTTATAAAAGAACTGTCACCCGAGAGGCCCGTCATTACGGTGGGTGCTTCCCATGGAGGCAGATTGTAGGCGGCTTGCGGCTTTTTTTTTTTTTGCTTTTTCGGTCCATCAGAGCGTGAGAAGAAGAAGAATAAAACTCCGTGGGACAGTTTTATTTTTTTTAAAAAGGACTTGTCCCAAGGTGGGTAGTGTCTTTTTTTTACCATTTTCACATATTTTTTGTGAAATGGTAGGGGTACATTTGTACCCTTTGCCATTTCACACGGGGGGGCTGGGATCTGGGGGTCCCCTTGTTAAAGGGGGCTTCCAGATTGTGATAAGCCCCCCGCCCGCAGACCCCCACAACCACTGGACAAGGGTTCTGGGGGCGAGGCCCTTCTCCCCATCAACATGGGGACAAGGTGCTTTGGGGGGGCCGATACCCCAAAGCACCCTCCCAATGTTGAGGGCATGTGGCTTGGTATGGTTCAGGGGAGGCACTCTCTCATTCCCCCCTCTTTTCCCATGGCCAGGTTGCATGCTCGGATAAGGGTCTGGTATGGATTTTTGGGGGGGGGCATGCCTTTTTTTTGTGTGTGCGGGGTTCCCCTTAAAATCCATACCAGACCTGAAGGGCCTGGTATGGAATTTGGGGGGGCCCCAACACATTTTTTTTATTTTGGTTCGGGGTCCCCCGGTTGTGGAATCCCATGCTGTTTTTATCAATTAACTTTTATGTACATTGCCGGACCGACAATTCTTTATAGCCGCGAGTAGTTTTAAATTACTTTTTTTGCTTTAGAAATGTCATTTTGCTGTCAGACTGTTCTAAACACGGGAAACATGCGCCACTTTACAGGCATACTATAGACACCCCCCAGGTACGAAATTTAAAGGAATATTACACTTTTATTGTTTCACTTTAAGCATTATTAAAATCACTGCTCCTGAAAAAACGTCTGTTTTTGAAACTTTTTTTTGTATTGATTCATGTCCCCTGGGGCAGGACCCAGGTCCCCAAACACTTTTTATGACAATAACTTGCATATAAGCCTTTAAAATTAGCACTTTTGATTTCTCCCATAGACTTTTAAAGGGTGTTCTGCGACTTTCAAATTTGCAGCGAACACCCCAAATTGTTCGCTATTCGGCTATTCTTACGTTCGACTCGAATATCAAGACCATCCCTATTTGCCAAACGTCACCAAACCATCAGGTGAGCCCACATGCTGGTAAAGTATTCAATTTCCTTTTTACCGCCATGCTGTGATATACCTGTATGGACAGATGTTTTTCTAAGAATGGAGAGTTAGAGAAACACTATCTGCTGCTGTTCTCTGTAGCTGCTGCCCTGCAGTGCTGAACTGGTTAACAGCTATATCAGCAAGAGGAGGGAGCTGCTGAGCAGGAAGAGTTCAATAGACTGAGTGAGGCAGCAGTGCACTGTGGGAAGTGTAGTCCAGAGGAGAGCGACTCTACTGTAGTCAAGAGCTTTTGAACTACAGTTCCCAGACCGAGATTGCCAGGAAGAGGGGAAAGAGCTGCGTTTTCTCAGGTTGTAGAGGACACAGCTTCCTCTTGCAATGAGAGAGCCCTGAAAGTGTATATCACTGTCCAGTGTGCACCACCACTGCTGCATAAAGCAGTGCTGAGTCAATCATTATTTATGCTCTTTCTGTGTTTGAATGATAAAATCTGCAGTGTCTGCATCCCTTTAGAAGTAATTAAAGGAATAATATAGCCAAAGCTTTTTTGGCTGTACTTCTCCTATGGATCACATGAGTGCAGTTCATTCTACAATCCTGTGACCTTTTTTCAGCCATCACAGAGCTAGTCCAGGCTCTGAAATGATATGGACTATATGGTCGGGATCCACACAGATACCTAGACCAGCAGCTGGGTCAGCTTCTCAGTGATCCACTGACAGTTTGAGTCAACCACTCCCCTCCCTTCACAGCCCGGTGCTCCAGTGGAGGGGCAGCGACTGACAGTCACTGACAGTCAACATCTTTCTGCAGGCTGAAGACCAACAGCTGAGTGATCAGCAGTGTTTGACCGGCCAGTTTTCGGTCTCAGAGGTGGCAGGGGGACAGATGCAGCATCAGACTGATACTGCAACCACCTAGGTGAGTATATCATAGCTCAAACTGTCCCTGATTTTAAAGAACTGTCCCTGATTTGGGACTAAGTCCCTCTGTCCCTCTTTCCTCCTGATTTGTCCCTCATTTTGCTCTGACTTACACAGTTGTGTATAAAATGTACTATTTATGTGTCAAAAAGTATTTCCCAGTGCTAAACCTTTCATCCAATTTCTAAATTGATGCATTTGTAAATTTCAAAAGCCAATATAAAGGAACAACAGTGGTAAAAGAGCACTTGTGGGTTTAACTAATAATTTTTTAGGGTATAATTCTCTTTTAATCTCTTAACGACCACCCGCCGCAGTTGTACTGTGGCAGGTTGGCTCTCCTGCTTGAACTGCCGTCATTGTATGTTGGCTAGCGCAGGCGCTGTTGCAGGCACTGTTGCAGGTGCACGCTGCCTGCAGCATGCTTTCACGCCCACTGCACGCTGTGGAAGCGTGCCTGCGGGTTGGGCAGACTCAATATCAGCCAGCATAGGAGGATTCCGACAGGTGACATGTCAGAGATTTACAGTTCCCAGTGATCAAGAACAGTGATCTCTCTCATGTCCCTGGTAGCCCATCCCCTCTACAGTTAGAACACGCTGAGGGGACATTTAACCCCTTGATTGCCCCCTAGTGTTAACCCTTTCCCTGCCAGTGTCATTTTTACATTGATTGCACTGGTCCTCAAAAAGTGTAATTTGGGGTCAGATTTGTCCACCGCAATGTTGCAGTCCCGCTAAAAATCACAGATCACCACCATAACCAGTAGAAACAATGAAAAATAAATAAAAGTCCCTAAATCTATCCCATAGTTTGCAGACGCGGTAATTTTTGTGAAAACTAATCAATATACACCTATTGCAATTTTTTTACCAAAAATATGTAGAAGAATATATATCGGCCTAAATGTTGAATAATTTTTTTTATATATTTTTTAGATATGTATTATAGCAAAAAGTAAAAAAAAATTTTTTCAAAATTGTCCCTCTTTGTTTGTTTTTAGCTCAAAAAATAAAAACTTCAGAGGTGATACCACCAAATACCACCAAAAGAAAGCTCTATTTGTGGGAAAAAAGGAAGTCAATCTTGTTTGGGTACAATGTCGCACGAGTACGCAATTTGTCATTTAAAGCAGCGCAGTGCCGTATCGCAAAAAATGGCCTGGTCATTAAGGGGGCAGATCCCTCCGGTCCATAAGTAGTTAAGTGGCAGGGGATGTGTCCTATGCCTACATACTTGCTGATAGGTGTCCTTTGTTCCCACCTCACAAAGCCTGGAGGTATTAGTATATGTATATATATATATATATATATATATATATATATATATATATATATATATATATATATATATATATATATATACAGTGCCTTGCGAAAGTATTCGGCCCCCTTGAACTTTTCAACCTTTTGCCACATTTCAGGCTTCAAACATAAAGATATAACATTTTTATTTTTTGTGAAGAATCACCAACAAGTGGGACACAATTGTGAAGTGGAACGAAATCTATTGGATTTTTGAAACTTTTTTAACTAATAAAAAAAGGAAAAGTGGGGCGTGCAAAATTATTCTGCCCCCTTGCGTTAATACTTTGTAGGACCACCTTTTGCTGCGATTACAGCTTCAAATCGCTTGGGGTATGTCTCTATCAGTTTTGCACATCGAGAGACTGAAATTCTTGCTCATTCTTCCTTGCAAAACAGCTCGAGCTCAGTGAGGTTGGATGGAAAGCGTTTGTGAACAGCAGTTTTCAGCTCTTTCCACAGATTCTCGATTGGATTCAGGTCTGGACTTTGACTTGGCCATTCTAACACCTGGATACGTTTATTTGTGAACCATTCCTTTGTAGATTTTGCTGTATGTTTGGGATCATTGTCTTGTTGGAAGATAAATCTCCGTCCCAGTTTCAGGTCTTTTGAAGACTCCAACAGGTTTTCATCCAGAATGGTCCTGTATTTGGCTGCATCCATCTTCCCCTCAATTTTAACCATCTTCCCTGTCCCTGCTGAAGAAAAGCAGGCCCAAACCATGATGCTGCTACCACCATGTTTGACAGTGGGGATGGTGTGTTGAGGGTGATGAGCTGTGTTGCTTTTACGCCAAACATATCGTTTTGCATTGTGGGCAAAAAGTTCGATTTTGGTTTCATCTGACCAGAGCACCTTCTTCCACATGTTTGGTGTGTCTCCCAGGTGGCTTGTAACAAACTTTAGACGAGACTTTTTATGGATATCTTTGAGAAATGGCTTTCTTCTTGCCACTCTTCCATAAAGGCCAGATTTGTGCAGTGTACGACTGATTGTTGTCCTATGGACAGACTCTCCCACCTCAGCTGTAGTTCTCTGCAGTTCATCCAGAGTGATCATGGGCCTCTTGGCTGCATCTCTGATCAGTCTTCTCCTTGTCTGAGCTGAAAGTTTAGAGGGACGGCCAGCTCTTGGTAGATTTGCAGTGGACTGATACTCCTTCCATTTCAAAATGATCGCTTGCACAGTGCTCCTTGGGATGTTTAAAGCTTGGGAAATCTTTTTGTATCCAAATCCGGCTTTAAACTTCTCCACAACAGTATTACGGACCTGCCTGGTGTGTTCCTTGGTCTTCATGATGCTCTCTGCGCTTTCAACAGAACCCTGAGACTATCACAGAGCAGGTGCATTTTTTTTTTTTAAGTATTCCCATACTTTTCTTTTAACCCAGAGTATCTCACTGAAACTTATATTTCTAATGCAGGGGCGCCTAAAATCTGACTTGTATCTTAGTTTACACTTCTGATTCCGAAAAAGTGTCAAAAAAGTTAGTGTCAGAATGACTGTCGAAATATCGCAGTCCTGCTATAAGTCACTGATCGCCGCCATTACTAGTTTAAAAAAAATATATATATAAAAAAAAATATATATATATATATATATATATATATATATATATATATATATATATATATATATATATATATATATATATATATATATATATATATATATATATATATATATAAAGATCCCATAGTTTGTAGACACTATAACTTTTGCACAACCAATCAATAAATGCTTATTGGGAATTTTTTTTACCAAAAATATGTAGCAGAATACATATTGACCTAAATTTATGAAGAAATTCTATTTTTTTGGCAAATTTTATTGGCAGGTTTTATAGCAGAAAGTAAAAAATATTGCTTTTTCTTCAAAATCGTTGGCCTTCTTTTGATTATAGAGCAAAATTCTAACTTGGTGACCACAATGGAAAATCAGCTTTCTTTGGCAATCTGACAAATCGTCCTGTCTTTTTGTGAAAATTTGATCTACTCCAAATAGATTTGCCTGACTGGCATCTCATGCCATCGAAGCCCAGGTTACCAACTACTAAATCAACAAGCCAGAAAGAAAGGGGTCCGCTATATGGCTAAAAAAGATCCAGGCGAAAAGCACACAGTCAGAGCCTTTTGAAATCTCTATCAACAAATGACACTGGTTTCACTGTGTTTGCCACTGATGTTGATATAGGAAGATTGTTTTTTCTGATATGAGTTTATATGCTTCAGATTACATATCTTGGCTATTACATTTATTTTACCCTCTGTTAATTGTTATAGTTTTCATATGATCAAGGGGTGAGAATAGCTTCACGTGTCTTCCAAATTACCCCCACCTAGGGCTCTTAGTGCTGGTTAGTGCATGTTCTTGACTATGGTAAAATCTATTTGTACATCTTACCATCTAACCACTAGATGGCATCACTTGCTCTGCTTTTATTATACCATGATGAAACTGTATAGGCTGGTTACATATGGCTACTAGTTTAATTTCTGTTTTCCGTAATTTTATTTTTTCACCTAATAATTTCTTGTCTGCTTCTTCCTCATATCCCCCCCCCGCCCCCCCCCCCCCCCCCCCCACTCTAGCCTGACCTGAGGCATCATTGAATAATGTATTTTGTAACTTAACCTAAATTATTTATGGATTACATATTTTTTTCTGCACTTAAAGTGGTTGTATACCCAATTTTTTTACTTTTACCTACAGGAAAGCCTATAATAAGGCATACCTGTAAGTAAAAAAATATCTCCTAAACCTGTACGGTTTAGGAGATATTCCCCTCGGTATGCGCTGCTTACTGCAGCGGCGCATGCGCACAAGGGGATTCTCGGCCTGAAAATCCAGCAGTGGCCGACCGGCCGGAATGAAATCTCCCGCGCGCATGCGCGGGAGTGACGATGTCGCGGCTCCGGCCACTCACAGCGCCGGAGCCGCGATACCCAGAAGAAACGCAGAGGGAGCATGTCAGCTCCCTCGGCGTGGATCGGGCCAGATGTTAGGGCCTCGTTCTAAGGTAAGTATTTCATAATGAGCTAGTATGCGGTGCATACTAGCTCATTATGCCTTTTGCTTTGCAGGTGTTAAAAAAAAATAAAAAATTTGCGGGTTTACTACCGCTTTAACGGTTGGGGGTTTAATACTCAAGAGAATAATTTTTTTTTTTTTTTTAATCAAATAATTTCTATTGATTTTTAGCAAAACTAATGAGTAAGAAAAACAACAAACGAAAGTGGAATATTTTGAACAGTTTGTCCTGATACACATGTTCTAGTACAGTCCAGATTATTCGGTTACTATACTTCACACAGGGTAAGTTTTACATCATTTTAGTGAGCCTCAAAAGGAGTTTACAAAGTACATACAGAGAAGAAAAAAATGAAAAATGTAGAACTGAACCAGACAATCAAGTTACTTTTGTGCAACGTGTATCTACTGTAGGACAGGGCTGGATCTAGTTTTTCTGATGTGGGGATGCAGTAAAAATGTCAGGGGGAGGGCAGAGGATGGGAGGTCAGCAAAGCAGTGGATAGGGTCAGCTGTTTCTAAGACAGTGTACGGTGGGTTGGCAGGGTATTTTTGTACAGAGGTCAGCAGGGCAGTGTACAGGGGGTCAATAGGGCAAAGGGCTGAGGTCAGCAGAGCAGAGGACAGGGGTCACTACTGGCATGACAATCGACAGAGCTCCTTCTTCGCACGCAGCGCATAACTGAGATTGGATTCTGGTCAGAAAACATGAATCAGACTGGGACAAAAGTGCAATAAAATCACAATAATAAAACGGTATAAACAAAGTGAATGTAGTCAAAACATAGCCAGAGTTCAGTAACCAGGACGGGTAGTCAGAACAAGCCAGAGAAACAGGAGTCCAGAGATCAGCGAAGTCAGGTGCAGCAAACAGGATCAGAAATCAGAAGGGAAGACAGCCAAGCAAAAGTCTTTCAAAACACAACAGAGAGTGTCCGGATATGTTGACCAAGGCAAAGGCACAGAAGATCTGATCCAAGAAGTTTGTATAACCAGCAGCTCTAGCGGATGAGCAGGAAATGAAGACCAGGTGAGTCACTGTGGAAGGACAAGTCTTTTTCAGAGCTCTGAGAAGGAAGGGCTGAGCCCAGTGCTGACAGTAACCCTTCCTCAACGACCCTTTCCCCTTGGAGGACCACCAGGTTTGAGGGGAAAACGTCTATGGAAGGCACGGAGGAGGTCAGGAGCATGTACGTCCAAAGATTAGACCCAAGAGCGTTCATCCAGACCGTACCCCTTTCAATGAACCAGGTACTGTATGCACCCACGGAAGCTACATGAATTTATAGATTGTATCTCATATTCCTCATGGTTCTCAACCTGAACTGGGTGAGTACATGGTAATGAAGTGGTGAAACAGTTGAATACCAAAGGTTTTAATAAGGAGACATGAAATACATTTGAAATCCGCATAATAGAAGGAAGATCTAAAGCGTAAGCCACTGGGTTGATCCTTGCGGAGAATACGGAAAGGCCCAGTAAACCGTGGTGCCAGTTTTAAAGAGGGAACATGGAGTCTGAGGTTGCAAGATGACAGCCAGATCCTGTCCCCAACTTGGTAGGAAGGGTCAGGTAGGAGCCTGCGGTCAGAATGGAGTAACTATCACTGACACATTGCAAGGACTCTTGGACCTGTACCCGAGTGGAACTAACCACAGAGATGCTCCTCCAATGCAGGATTGCTCTGAGGAACAAATGAGCCAGGCAACATGAATGGTTGGAAACCATAATTCGCCATGAATGGAGACAATCGGGAAGCTGTATTAACAGAAATATTGTGAGCAAACTCTGCCCAATGTAAGAGATCTGACCACTTGTTATGGTGGTCAGAAATGTAGCAACGTAAAAACTGTTCCAAGGACTGGTTGGTTCGTTCTGCAGCCCCATTGGACTGCAGGTGATACGCAGAGGAGAAAGAAAGCTGAATTCCCAACTGTACAAAAAAGGCTGGGTAATTCCACAATGAAATCCATTGAAAGGTGGGTCACAAGGTTTCTCAGGAGGAGAATGGATCTGAACGACAAGAATTTTGTCACCCAAAGGAGAAGTGAGACTGGTGTGAACCGTAGCCAGAATACGATCGGGAGGAATCGCAGGAACAGGAACCGACTCCATCTTGGAAGCGGAGGAAAACTGTTGGGACAAAGCATCAGCCCTTACATTCTTACTACCGGATAAGAATGAGACTGTGTAAGTATGTAATTGAAACTTCACAAGAAAAGAGCCCATCGGGCCCTTCTGAGAGAGAGGCGTTTAGTCTCAGACAAGAATGTGAGATTCTTATGGTCAGTCAGAATAAGAATCAGCACAGTAGTACCTTTGAGGGGATGCCTCAATTCTTTAAGGGCTAAAATGATCGCTAAAAACTCTCTGTCCCCAATCTCATAATTGCATTGTGCAGGAGATCATTTCTTGGAAAAGTAGCCACAAGGATGCATAGCGCTCTTAGAGGTAGAACGTTGAGACAGCAGGGCACCAACTCCAGTCTCAGAAGCATCAACCTCAAGGATGAAAGGTACTGTAGGATCAGGATCTACCAACACAGGAGCAGAAGCAAAGGCAGCCTTGAGACTCTCAAAGTCTCAGAGTCTGGAGACCAATTCTATAGATTACTGTCCTTTCTGGTCATATCAGTCAGGGGTTTGACCAGAGGTGAGAAGTTACAAATAAACTTCCGATAATAATTGGCAAAGCCAAGAAAACGCTGCAGTGTTTGTAAACCCAGGGGTTTCTCTGGATCCATCAAAAAAACAGCAGTGGATGACATAACCCAGGAATTTAACCTGTTCACAATGAAACTTGCACTTCTCCAATTTTCAATACAGGTTATTATCTCTCAACCTCTGCAGCACATGGCAGACATCTGTGTGATGACTCTCCAGGGACTTGGAAAATATGGCAACATCGTCGAGATAAACTACCACAAGCCACAGAAACAAGAGCCCAGAGATCAGCAAAGTCGGGTGCAGCAAACAGGATCAGGAACCAGAAGGGAAGTCAACCAAACACAATTCTTTCACAGGAAAACACAGCAAAGAAAAATACAGATAAGTTAAACAAGGCAAAGGCACAGAAGATCTGATGAGCAGGAAATTAAGACCAAGTGAGTCACTGTGAAAGGAAGAGTCTTTGGCAATTAACTGTCAGCTCAGCATAGAGCTCTGAGAAGGAAGGGCTGAGCCCAGCCTTGACATTTCTCTTACAGATACACCCTCGGTCTTCACAGTGTGTAGCTGGCTACTGTGCTGCCATTCCAATTTGGGAATTTTACAGGTCAGAACTGCAACATTGCTGCTAGCTTACACACTGTGCAGATCAAGGATGTGTCTGTAAGAGAATCCAATCTCAGTTATGTGCTGTTTGGATAGGAGGAGCTCTGCTGAGTGCCCTGTGGCCAGGCTGTGTGCAGTGTGGGGGGATGGAGGAGATCAGCGGGCTGTCGACAGGGTCCATGGGGGCTAGGGGTGCCCCTTCAGCACACTCCTTAGATCTGCTCATGATCTAGGTACTCTAGGATGAATTAACCAAATATTAATTTCCATACTGATTGCACAGTGACCTTGTCAGGTTATAATTTACTATTCAGAATAGGGATAGTTCCATAGGGACACTTATTTTTGAGACCCAATATAATGAAGCAAAGCAGTTGTAAGACCAGTGATATAGGTGCCAGCATGACATACTGTAGATAGCCCTGTGTCTCAGAGCCTGTTAAACTTTTTAAGACATATTTTCTTTTTTGGAATACCAGTTATTTGCAAAGTAGAGTGTGATTAACCTGAGTCTTTCATTCCTCATATGTACTGTAGGTATGTTAGGAGAGGGCTATCAATTTTCTCGTCAGGCACAGTAATCAAGCGATAGAAAGGAAGCTAAATAAACATGTAAGTAGAGTAAATGGAATGTCAGTATGGTATATTCTAATAATAGAGTGGACAACTGCTTCCCAATTACAAAATAGTATGGAGCAGTCACAGCAAATGTAGTAATGCAGCTAGGCCTCAAGACATGTTGGACGGTGTGGGGTATCTCTTTGCTGCCTTTCAAATAATTTTTGAGGATATCTTTGATTGAAGAAGAGTTGCCTGTTGCCACTTTTCCTCTGGAACTAAGGCACCATTCAAACTTGAAAATGGGGCTTTTTTAAATTTGTTGTGGGAAACCCAGCAGGAGTTCTCCTGGGATACTCCTTTGAAAGCAATATGAGGCTGGTCCCACAGGAATTCACAGTCGAACACATGTATGCGATCATGCAACAATTTCCTGTGAATGATTGGTTGTGTATGCATGATTCACAGGTAGTCACTTTAGCTAATTGCAGGGCACCCCCACTGGGTCCCATGTCATTAAACACAAATGTGAATAGGGCCTTAGGCTTCATTCCAAATGAACAGTGGCAGACAGTGTGGGATGAAGTCCCCAAGGGATTTGCTCCCCTCTTCCTGGTTTATCTGAAGCCAGTGGTGACTTAACCTTGGCCGCACAGATGCCCCTGAGGAGGCATCTTTACCATTGCCCCTGGGTAGGCATCTTTATTGTTGCCTTCAGGGAAGTCTCATGCCTAAGTTACAAGATCTTGCAGTAATGTCATACTGCACATGCACAAAATGAAATTCATGCGCCATACAAAATTGCATTAATTTGCTGGCAAAAAAAAATAAAAATTCTCCCTGAGATCTTACAAGATCTTGGGAGAAGTTATTTTTATTGCAACAGGGTGTACTACAGCACATCTGTGAGGAGCATTAAGTCATGCACATCATCGTGTTCAAGCACAGTATGAAGACAATTTCTCAAATGGTAACGTGGGAATGGGGACGCAAGCTGCACAGAGACATCATGAAAACTGGTAAAAATTCAAAAAAAGTCACAAAAACATAAGTAAGTATACTTGTTTCCCTCCTAATACATTATTGCTAGGTTTATAGTGTGAGAGAGAAAGGTTCTGTTTAACCACTTGCCGCCCGCCCTATAGCAAATGGACGGCGGCAAAGTGGTTTCATAATCCTGACCGGACGTCATATGACGTGATCAGGATTATGAGCCGCTGCGCGCCCCCAGGGGCGCGCATCGCGGCGATCATTGTTGCGGGGTGTCAGTCTGACACCCGGCAACTACGATCTCGGTAAAGAGTCTCCGTCGGAGACTCTTTACCACGTGATCAGCCGTGTCCAATCACGGCTGATCACAGTGTAAATAGGAAAAGCCGGTGATCGGCTTTTCCTCACTCGCGTCTGTCAGAGTCCTGGAGTCTGTCTCAGCCAGGTCTGTCACAAGGAGCATGTCCATCACTATATTCTAGTATTCTAGTAAGCCTGACAGCTTAAATTAGAACTATAGGCAAACATTTTTTTTCTTTCATTTAGGATAGAGCAAGGGAGGGTTATAACCCCTTTCAGGTTTTTTTCGCCATCTGTGTCACATAGCCAAACAGGAAGTTAGAGGAAATCCCTGCAGATTAGAAGAATTCATTGGGGACCCCGAGTCAGAACTAGTGTCCCCATTGGAAAATTTCTTCTCTATTGCTTTTCTGGGGACAACCCAAAATTTGTGACTTTCTTTTACTTTCACTTTCAATGATAATGGTAAACTGGACAAACAGAGAGGGAGAATCTCCTTAACGAGGACACAGACAGTAAACAGCAGGATCCGCAATACTACCAAGTGGACCTGTATTCAGAACACAGCACATTGCAGCTGCGGACATAGAGAGCGGCCTGGAGTCATCCCAGAAAGGTGGGATCAAGTCTGAGCCTGGTGACTCCCCTGCAAAGAAAAACTACATAGGAGGAGAGGAGTCTGCTATGGCTTGCGGCCTGATTGGGGACCTAGCAACTGTGAGTACTGCCGTGCAGTAGCCTGATGTCCCTGAAATGCCTGCTGCATCTATGCCCCTTGCTATCCCTGACTGGAAGGAGCCAGCATCGGAGTCTGCCCTCAGGTGAGCTGGAAGGGGAGTGTGGGGGCAAAGCCAAAGATTGAGGATCCCCAGACTGATAGTGGAGTTTGGGTGCCAAGAAAAGATAGCGGTTATCTCCTGAAAGCTACTCAGAGGAGGAATGGGAGACAGGAGCTTCTCGGGTCCTTGAGGTGCCGTCTGAGGGAGGAGCCAGATTTTGCTGGGGAGCCCTGAGGAGCTATAGGAACCCCTATCTTCAGCAAACAACTATTTGTCTGAAGACCCTCCACCACCCAGAACAG
Source organism: Lithobates pipiens (assembly GCF_037356315.1). Taxonomy (NCBI): domain Eukaryota; kingdom Metazoa; phylum Chordata; class Amphibia; order Anura; family Ranidae; genus Lithobates; species Lithobates pipiens. The sequence continues at coordinate 403,535,128 of NW_027507748.1, read as the reverse complement.
AGCGCACACTTAGGCCGCGTACACACGGGCGGACTGTCTGCCCAACTTAGTCCGCCGAAACACATTTGAGCGGACAGTCCGCTCGTGTGTGGGCTTCAGCGGACTTTTTCAGTGGACAGTCTGACGAACAAAGTCTTACGGAATTTCCGTAAGATTGTCCGTCCAAACTTGGTTTGAGCGGACAGTCCGCCCGTGTGTGTGCCAGTCCGCTGTACTTTCGAAATGAGCGGACTTTTCCCGCCCGGAGAAAAGTCCGCTCATTTCGAGCGGGTATCCAGGTAGGCGGAGCACGTGACGGAGACGTCGCGGGCCCCGCCGCCTGGTATAGACTTAAAGGGGAACCCAACGCCGAAAAAAATCGGCGTGGGGGTCCCCCCCAAGTCCACAACAGACCCTCGTCCGAGCACGCTACCCGGCCGGCCAGGAAAGGGGGGCGAGCGAGCGCCCCCCCTCCTGAGCTGTACCAGGCCGCGTGCCCTCAACATGGGGGGTGCCTTGGGGAAGGGGGGGCCGCGCGGCCCCCCCCCACCCCAAAGCACCTTGTCCCCATGTTGATGAGGACAAGGGCCTCTTCCCGACAACCCTGGCCGTTGGTTGTCGGGGTCTGCGGGCGGGGGGCTTATCGGAATCCGGGAGCCCCCTTTAATAAGGGGGCCCCCGGATACCGGCCCCCCACCCTATGTGAATGAGTATGGGGTACAATGTACCCCTACCCATTCACCTGTAAAATAAAAGTACCAAAAAAAAACACAACACACGAGATAAAATATTTTATTGCACAGCTCCGGGGGTCTTCCGTCTTCGGGGGTCTTCTCGCCGGACTCCTCCGCTATCTTCTTGTAGCTCTTTTGCTAGCGGAGGAGTCTGGCTTTCTTCTTCCCCGCCGCCGGCCTCTTCTCCCGACTTCGGGGGTCTTGTCCCCCTCTTCGGTTCTTCTGCCGGGCCACCGCGCCTTCTTATAGCTCTTTTACAGGCGGTGGCCCGGTCTTCTGTCGCCGCCGCCGCCGCCTTCCGTTCTTCTTCTTCTTCTTCTTCTTCTTCTTCTTCTTCTTCTTCTTCTTCTCCAGGAGATGTTGCCTCGACGATCTCCCACCCTCATTCACATAGGGTGGGGGGCCGGTATCCGGGGGCCCCCTTATTAAAGGGGGCTCCCGGATTCCGATAAGCCCCCCGCCCGCAGACCCCGACAACCGCCAGGGTTGTCGGGAAGAGGCCCTTGTCCTCATCAACATGGGGACAAGGTGCTTTGGGGTGGGGGGGCCGCGGGGCCCCCCCTTCCCCAAGGCACCCCCCCATGTTGAGGGCACGCGGCCTGGTACGGCTCAGGAGGGGGGGCGCTCACTCGCCCCCCTTTCCTGGCCGGCCGGGTAGCTGCTCGGACGAGGGTCTGTTGTGGACTTGGGGGGACCCCACGCCGATTTTTTTCGGCGTTGGGGTTCCCCTTTAAGTCCATTCCAGGCGGCGGGGCCAGCGACGTCTCCTTCGCGGGCCCCGCCTACCTGGAGACGCGCTCGAAATGAGCGGACTTTCCTCCGCGTGTGTGGGCGAGTCCGTTCATTTCAAAAGTAGAGCGAATTGTATGGCGGACTTAGTCCGCCGTATTAGGCCGCTCAAAAAGTGCCGTGTGTGGGCAAGTCCGTTCATTCAAAAGTTTGGACGGACTGTCTGTTGGATTGTCTGACGAACTTAGTTGGCCAGACAATCCGCCCGTGTGTACGCGGCCTTATAGGCAGTGGGTGAAAAGGTCCCCTGATACCTGTGTCCTGCCTGGTAATGGAAGACCTAGAGAGCTGCCCAGGCTTTCCCGGTTCCAGCGGGAGGTGCAAATAAGGGTTGCTTTGGAGTGGGGTCTGGGCTTCCCCTATGTCCCTCCTGAAGTTATGGACATTGTTAAGGACTCCCGGGGAGAGTGGGAGGATGACCTGATTTGGGAGTTTCTGCACATCCCTAAGCGACAGCAGGTGCTAGACTGGGAGGAAACATGGGTCAGTTTTATGGACATTCAAAAGGAATGGCGGCTTGTGAGGTCCATCTAAAGGGACAGTGTGAGAGTCACTCAGTCTCCATCAGGGAGAAGGGGGGGTAGCAGGAAGAGGTTGGCTGACCCGCACTTTTATGCGTGAGAAGGACTGTTGGAGTATAGCTGCATAAAGTGCCACATGGACTGCTTAGGAGTAGGGATGAGCTTCGTGTTCGAGTCGGTGTTCGCCCGTTCAGCGAATTCCGAACGTTATGGGCCGTTCGCGCCAAATTCGTGTGGCGCTCATGGCCCACAAAGCACTGCGCCATCGCAGTGCATTGCTGGCTCATGATTGGGGGATCACAGTGCATGCTTGGCCAATCACAGCGCCGGCAGCGAGGAGAGCCATGATTGGCCACAGGCAGGATGCCTGTGGCCAATCATAGCTCAGGCTGTGTAGTACACGCCCCACACTATATAAGGCCACCAGCGCGGCGGCCTTGTGTAGTGTGTTGGCGTCTGTAGGAGTTAGTGGGTGTTCTGTGTACCTTCAAAGCAGTATACACCGATCGTTATCGGCCGATTTTGCGTTCTTGCTCTTCTGTAGTGGTTGTTGTCTGCGTGCCCTGACCGCAGTATACACCGCTATATCCACCTATATAGCTAACTATCTTGCTCTTTTTAAATAGAGCTTGCAGTCAGTTGTAGGAGATTGTGCGTGCTGTCTGCGTGCTCTGAACCCAGTATACACCGCTATATCCACCTATATAGCTAACTATCTTGCTCTTTTTAAATAGAGCTTGCAGTCAGTTGTAGGAGATTGTGCGTGCTGTCTGCATGCCCTGAACCCAGTATACACTGCTATATCCACCTATATAGCTAACTATCTTGCTCTTTTTAAATAGAGCTTGCAGTCAGTTGTAGGAGATTGTGCGTGCTGTCTGCGTGCTCTGAACCCAGTATACACCTCTATATCCACCTATATAGCTAGCTATCTTGCTCTTTTTAAATAGAGCTTGCAGTCAGTTGTAGGAGATTGTGCGTGCTGTCTGCATGCTCTGAACCCAGTATACACCGCTATATCCATCTATATAGCTAGCTATCTTGCTCGTTTTAAATAGAGCTTGCAGTCAGTTGTAGGAGATTGTGCGTGCTGTCTGCATGCCCTGAACCCAGTATACACCGCTATATCCACCTATATAGCTAACTATCTTGCTCTTTTTAAATAGAGCTTGCAGTCAGTTGTAGGAGATTGTGCGTGCTGTCTGCATGCCCTGAACCCAGTATACACCGCTATATCCACCTATATAGCTAACTATCTTGCTCTTTTTAAATAGAGCTTGCAGTCAGCTGTAGGAGCTTGTGTGTGCTGGCTGCGTGCTCTGATCTCTGAGGACTTCCAGAGTGGTGGAGGAGGACAGGGAGCTGATGGCGTCGGTCAGCCCAGGCCAGGGGCCTGTTTCTCGGCCTGAGGAAAGGCGTGGAGCCCTGAAGCTCCTGGAGTTCGTTGAGGAGGAGAGGCTGTACTTAGAAAACCAGCTTGACTTGGTTGACTGGTCTCTGAGACAGCCAGGAGAAGACGTGGAGAAATCTGCGGAGAGGATAAGAAAAGCCCAGAGCTTAATGGTAAAGGCTTCTCGCTGTTACTGCGAAAAAATGAAAGTTTTGGCCGAGCTGAGGAATAGACGCGATAGATCAGGTATCAAGAAGAGAACAGAATTCAAGCCTGTCATAGATGGACTGAAAGAGCAGTGTAACATGCTTGGTGAGCTTTTATCAAAACTAATTGACAGTGCCTCAAGCGAAAATGACTTTCTGTTGAGAATAGATAAAGTTATGAGAGTGGCGTGCGATGAGGGCTCTCAAGCCGTAAGACGCCGCAACCAGCGTCTATCACAGGCGGCGGAGCCCATGGAAGAGGCGGAGGAACCCACAAGTGTGGGTGCACAGACAGTGCAAGGGATTGAGACCCTTCGTGTGGCTAATAAGGAAGGTTCCCAGGCCGTGAGAAAACGTGGTCTTTCCCAGGCGGCGGAGGACAAAAGCAGTAAAGTAGACCCGGCTATGGAGGAAGAAACCCCACTGGGTGATAGGGAGCCAGCGGCCATTGCAGCCAAAACCCATGGTTCAGATGACGGAAAGAAGGACTTGGATAGTGCCTCAGCAATGGAGGTGGTAGCTCCGGAGACTGGTGGTGAGGTGATGGACTTAGAAGGGGATGTTGTGGAGGGTGCCTCTGTGTCATCTGTGCCCCTACCTGTCAGTAAGGTGGGTGATGGTGTAAAAAACAGGGTGCCTGAGGATACAGCAAATGACCCAAAGTGTATACAAAAAACCCTGATTGTGAAGATCCCCAAGTTGAAGGATGGAAAGAAGATTAAAGGGAAAAAGGACTTACCTGTAAATACCCCGGTGAGCCTTAGAGTCAGCTGTGAGCAGGATGGGCCGTCAGCAGAGATGTCGGCCATCACTGCTGTAAATCAGCCTCAAGGTGAGGGGAAGACCAAAGCTGGGAGACCCAGCTCGGACTGTTTAGTAGTACCTAAACGGGTTGTTACCAGTACTCCTGCAATGGCGGAGGGTGGGAGAAGCACGCCGTCTTCCCGGAGGTCAGGGGGTGTTTCTAGCAAGATTCAGCCCAATCAGGCAGTGAATTCCGGGAATGGCGCGAAAGAGGGGGGAGGAGCCTCGGCGGAGGTTGCCGAGCGTCACTTCCGGGCCGCGATTCTCGCGGTCTCTGGGAGTGGCGCGCCGGATGTGGGCGGAGTTCCGGCGGAGGTGGTCACGCGTCACTTCCGGTCCGCGTCCTCCGCGGCTTCCGGTTCTCGGGCCTCTGCCGATGCGGGAAAGGAGTCTGGAGCATCGGCCGGTGATTCCCTATGTCCAGCGCAGAAGGTGGCTTGGGGGGACTGCCCTATGGAGCCTCTGGGTGAGAATGATCCGGCACTAGCCTTTATTCGCAGTTTAGAGGGTTCCCAGAGGGAGGAAGTTAGAGTGGACTCCTGTGGGGCCCATATGGAGCTAAGTGAAGGATGGTCGGAGGACTGGGATGCGCTTTTGGCAGGTCAGGCTCAGGGTGCTTCTACTGATAGAGGAGAGCCTTCTGGGTCCTCGGTCCAGCCTAAGGGTAATAGCAAGAGAGTTCCAGGGAAGGATGCTGTTGGTGCCACACCTGTGGCGGATGCGCCAGTTCCTGCCCCGAGGTCCGTCCCTGGGCGGGTACTGCAGGGGTCGCCGGAGGTCAAGCTCCTGACAGCTTTGGGCGAATGGCGTTCATATGCCAATGTGGCAGGGTCTGTGGCTCCGCTCGGCCCAATATATGAACAGTTTGGGGCGGGAAATTTCCGGGTCCCTCCGGCAGACCAGTTCTCCGGGGCCAATTCATGGTCACGAGGGACTGGGGGACCGGAAAGAAAACGCAGAAATGTGGTCCAATTGAGGTGGGAGGGAGAGGGTCAGTGCCCTAGTAGGGGGCAGGTGGTAGACATGGTGATCTCCTTAGGTATCAAGGTCGCGGAAATCTTTGCGGTGATTCATCCCGCGGGGTCCCGCGACTTTGATATCAGTTTTGTAAGCGTGGTCATTATGGAGTTGTTTTTAACCACCTTTGGGCTTATTAGTGGTACAGATCCCTGGAAAGGGTTTAAGGTCTTCCCAATAAGTAGACAGGAAGAAGTAAAAAGTATTACTGTCCTGGTGCGCAATGAAAGCTTGCCGCCAGAAGACATTAGTACTTGGTTGAGCAGGCACGGCCAACTGCAGGGCCCGCTGAGAAAGGGGTTGGATGAGCGCGGGGTGTGGACCGGGGCTTGGAATGCCAGAATGAGGTTAAGAAGGCAAGGTAACACCGTTGCCCACATCCCAGGTAGTGCCTTTATAGGCAGGGATCGTATTCTGGTATTCTATCCCGGTCAGCCCCGCCGCTGTTTCCGGTGCGGGTGCCCAACCCACCTCAGTGCAGACTGCACGGTGGTGCGTTGTGCCAAATGTAATAAGTTTGGTCATTCTAGCGAGTCCTGTGGGCTCATTCAATGTAATTTGTGTGGGCTGATGGGGCATCCATTCAGCAGGTGCCCTAGGGCCCACAGGGAGAGGCCCCCGGGACCTGCTGACGTCCCTACTGATGTCCCTGCTCCCGGGGAGGTCCCATGTCCCAGTGGTGTCCCACCTGCGGGCGCTGCCTCATCTGCTGGGGGCGCGCCTGCGGAAGGTGGCGGATGCCCTGGGGGAGAGGTTCCTCCAGGTAAAGTACCCCCTCCCTCTTCTGGTGTTTCTAAGGTTGGGGACCCCTCTCCTGTTGTTCCTGCCGCCGGTATGGCTCCTAGAGGGAAGGTGGCGGCCCGAAGGGAACGAAGTCCGGCGGGGGATAGGCAGGGTAGGGTTACTGGAAGAAGAGGTGTAAGACAAAAATCTGTGTGTGCAAGTCTTTCTAGGAGTAGGAGCCCTCTCAGGTCCCCTAGTCCTGTACCCCCCTCCCCACCTCCTGGGCCTTCTGTGGCAGCGAGGGAGTCCTCGGGCTCATCTATGTCTGATGATGAGCAGGGGTCTGAGGCGGGAGATAGTGGGGAGGTTGGGGTACCCCAACATGGTCAAGAGTCCAGGGTGGTGGCAGAGGTTCCAAAAAGCCCGGTGCCAGGTAATAAGGGTGGCATTGGGAAAAAAAAGAAGAAAAAGTTGAAGGAACGTAGTAAGTGGGATAAAATTCTTGAAAACCTAACTGATGCTCAGTTTCGAGAATTAATAACCCCTTACTCTTCCGGGGCAGAGGGCTGAAAACTCATAAGAAGTTTGGTTAAGTTGTTTATTGTTAAGTTTTCTGTGTTTGTTTATGATGTAATTTTATAGTTTGAAATGTTATTCTTGTAAATATGGTAGCAGTTTCCTGGAATAAAAAATTTCCACCTATATAGCTAACTATCTTGCTCTTTTTAAATAGAGCTTGCAGTCAGTTGTAGGAGATTGTGCGTGCTGGCTGCGTGCTCTGATCTCTGAGGACTTCCAGAGTGGTGGAGAAAGAGAGGGAGCTGATGACTTCAGTCAGCCCAGGCCAGGTGCCTGTTTCTCAGCCTAATGAAGGACGTGGAGCCCCTAAGCTCCTGGAGCTCGTCAAGGAGGAGAGGTTGTTTTTGGAGAACCAGCTGGATCTTGCAGATTGGTCTCTGAGACAGCCAGGAGAGGATGCAGAGAAATCTGCAGACAGAAGGAAGAAAGCTAAAAGCTTAATTGTGAAGGCTTCCCGCAGCTACTGCGAGAAAATGAAGGTCCTGGCGGAGCTAAGGAACCGGAGAGACAGATCGGGTGTTGTAAGGAGACAGGAGTTCAAGACGGTGATAGACGGGTTGAAGAAGCAGTGCAACTTGATGGGTGAGCTGTTATCCAACCTGATTGACAGTGCTTCTAGTGAGAAAGATTTTCTATCTAATGTGGACAAAGCGATGAGAATTGCGTGTGACGAGGGGACCCAGGCAGGGAGACGCCGCAGACAGCGTTCAGCCCCTGACACAGCGCCTGAAGAGGAAATGGCGGGTCCCTCTGTGGAAGCCAGCCATGAAGAAAAGGAAAGTGCGGTGGAAAGAAAGGTGGCCAGTGACAAACCAGAGGGAAAGACTGTGGTGGAAAGAAAGCCAGCGGTGTGTAAAGAAACAGTTTTGGAGAGAGAGAGTGCTGTGAAGGCTGGAAATGTGAAGAGCATTCCTGGTGAAAAGACTGCTAGCCCTGCTAACTCCGCTAATCCTGCAGAGGGGTCAGGTAAGCCTAAGGGTTGCCAGCCTATGAATGAGGCTGTGTCCCCAGAGGGCAGGTTAGAACCCGGTGAAGTGGGAAGGAGGCAGCAAAAGGACATTAAAGACAGGAGTGTTGTTAAGAAGATACCAGTGGTGCAGCTTGCTAGGATAGTAAGCAAAGGAAAAATGGACTTACCTGTACAGTCCCCAGTGATCCCAGCCGGTGGTTGCAAGCAGGGCACGCCGTCAGTTGCGTTGTCGGCTGCCACTGCTGCAAGCCGGTCTCAGGGTAAGGGGACTAGGGTATATGAGAGTCAAGCCAGCTTGGCTGCCGCTGTGGGCAGCGGTGCAGTGTCGGCCGGCGGCGTGGCATCTGACAGTTCGGGAATGGCGGCCGTGAATAAGAAAACGCCGTCTTCCCGCGGGAGGAGGGGTGGTGCTACTGACCGCGAGGCCAATAGTAGCGCGGGAAGGGGTGATGACGCACTTCCGGTGCGCGAGCTGGTTCATGGCGGGAATAGCCCGCGGCCGGAAGTGACGGTGGCGGGTCCGGAAGTTGACCCCGGGGGTCGTTTTCAAAGGACTTCCGGTCTGCTTTCTGGTCAAGAGAGTGTAAACAGTAACAGTAATGTTGAAATGTCTAGTTGTATAGTGCCAGAACAAGCTACGGCCTGGGGTGACTGCCCAATGGGCGAGCTTGATGGTGAGAACCCTGCAATGACGTTCATTCGCGGCTTGGAGGGTTCTCAATCAGGGCCGAGCCAAGTGTCAGTGGATTCCTGCGGGGCCCATATGGAGGTGGAGTGGCAGGAAGCCTGGGAGGCTTTGCTTTATAGCTCTGAGGATGAGACCTATCCTAAAGTTCAGGCTGGGGTAAACGATGTGGGGAGTGTGACTTCCCATGCCGTGAGTGGGGGGGCAGCTTCTCATGTTGTACCCCCAGTGTCTGTGGCAGAGGCTCCTCCTCCGGGACCCGTACTAAGGGGGACACCGGAGGTAAGGTTGCTGACGGCACTTGGTGAAAGGCGTTCCTACGCCAATGTGGCTGGGTCCAGTGTGCCTCTGGACCACCTGTACCACCAGTTTGGGGCCAGTAACTTTCGGGTACCCCCGGCTGGTCAGACCCCTGGGGCCAGTACTTGGTCTAGGGGGACAGGTGGTCCGGAGCGCAAGCGTAGGAATGTGGTCCAGCTGAGATGGGAGGGTGAAGGTCAGTGCCCCACGAGGGGTCAAGTGGTTGACATGGTCCTGGCGTTGGGGTTCAGGGTGGCTGAGCTATTTGCTGTGATCCACCCAGCTGGCACCCCTGACTTTGATGTCAGTTTCACCAACGCTGTGACCATGGAGCGTTTTATAACCGCTTTTGGGTTGGTTAAAGGGGCTGATCCCTGGAAAGGGTTCCGCCTGATTCCTTTGAGTAGGCAGGAGGAGATTAAAAACCTGACGGTGTTAGTAAGGAACGAGAGCCTGCCCCCGGAGGACATAGCAACTTGGCTGGGGAGACACGGCCAGTTGCAGTGTCCTCTAAATAAATGCTTAGACGAGCGTGGGGTATGGACTGGAGCATGGAACACCAGGATTCGTTTGAGAAGATCTGGCAACACGGTTGCACATGTCCCAGGAAGTGCTTTCCTGGGACGAGACAGAATCCTGGTGTTCTACCCAGGCCAGCCCCGTAGGTGTTTCAGGTGTGGGTGTCCAACCCACATGAGTGCAGATTGCACAGTTGTGCGCTGCACTAAGTGCAATAAGTTTGGACACTCAGGTGACACGTGTGGGTTGATCTGCTGCAACCTTTGCGGTCAAATGGGGCATCCCTTTAGCAGATGCCCCAGAGCCTACAGGGGTGAAGCTGCAGCAGGTGGTGGGCCAGGAGGGGATAGTGCACCTCCTCCTGCTGGGCAGAGTTCTGGAGGGGAAAGGCAGGGAAGCGCTCCTACGGCGGAGCCACAGGGTGCACCTCGAGCCCAGAAGGCAAGTAGGGTCCCTCAAAGAGAAAAGGGGGTACGGCCTGCAGATGTTGCCCAGGCCCCTGTCACTGAAGTTCAGGTGCCCGGTCCAGATATTGGTCAGGTGGAGGTAGTTGGGCCTCCCCTTTTGGATAAGGGGGGGGCACAGGGTTCTGTTTCCCAGGTTACTGCTTCCACTCCCCTTCCTCGGAGATGTAGGCCGGGCAGACGTCTGGTCACTGTCTCCTCATCCGATTCTTCGGCTGGGGATGACAGGTCTGGGGAGGAGGAGATGGAAGTCTCGGTTAAGGGGGCTCAGAAACGCCCAAAAGAAGTATCGGATGAGGAGGGTGAAGTGGCTTGGGTCACGATTAGGAAAAAGCAGGGGAAGAAGAAGAAAAAAAGGGCCCCGTTACCTGAGGTGGATCCTGGGCCACCAGAAGGGCCTAGCAGTAGGGGTGATGCTCTACTTATAAATTTTTCTTCTGGGGAGGAGGAGGGGGAAGATGATATGTAAAAATTGTTTTTTCCCTTTTTGACTGTATAGTTTATCGTTGTTAGTTTTTGTAAAGTGAATGTAAACTGATGTTTGTTTTGTTATGTTAAGCTTGTAATTTGGTAGCAGTATACTGAAATAAAAAAATATCCACCTATATAGCTAACTATCTTGCTCTTTTTAAATAGAGCTTGCAGTCAGTTGTAGGAGATTGTGTGTGCTGTCTGCATGCCCTGAACCCAGTATACACTGCTATATCCACCTGTATAACTAACTATCTTGCTCTTTTTAAATAGAGCTTGCAGTCAGTTGTAGGAGATTGTGCGTGCTGTCTGCGTGCTCTGAACCCAGTATACACCTCTATATCCACCTATATAGCTAGCTATCTTGCTCTTTTTAAATAGAGCTTGCAGTCAGTTGTAGGAGATTGTGCGTGCTGTCTGCGTGCTCTGAACCCAGTATACACCACTATATCCATCTATATAGCTAGCTATCTTGCTCGTTTTAAATAGAGCTTGCAGTCAGTTGTAGGAGATTGTGCGTGCTGTCTGCGTGCTCTGAACCCAGTATACACCGCTTTATACACCTATATAGCTAGCTATCTTGCTCGTTTTAAATAGAGCTTGCAGTCAGTTGTAGGAGATTGTGCGTGTTGTCTGCATGCCCTGAACCCAGTATACACCGCTATATCCACCTATATAGCTAACTATCTTGCTCTTTTTAAATAGAGCTTGCAGTCAGTTGTAGGAGATTGTGCATGCTGTCTGCGTGCTCTGAACCCAGTATACACCGCTATATCCACCTATATAGCTAACTATCTTGCTCTTTTTAAATAGAGCTTGCAGTCAGTTGTAGGAGCTTGTGCGTGCTGGCTGCGTGCTCTGATCTCTGAGGACTTCCAGAGTGGTGGAGGAAGAGAGGGAGCTGATGACTTCAGTAAGCCCAGGCCAGGTGCCTGTTTCTCAGCCTAATGAAGGACGTGGAGCCCCTAAGCTCCTGGAGCTCGTCAAGGAGGAGAGGTTGTTTTTGGAGAACCAGCTGGATCTTGCAGATTGGTCTCTGAGACAGCCAGGAGAGGATGCAGAGAAATCTGCAGACAGAAGGAAGAAAGCTAAAAGCTTAATTGTGAAGGCTTCCCGCAGCTACTGCGAGAAAATGAAGGTCCTGGCGGAGCTAAGGAACCGGAGAGACAGATCGGGTGTTGTAAAGAGACAGGAGTTCAAGACGGTGATAGACGGGTTGAAGAAGCAGTGCAACTTGATGGGTGAGCTGTTATCCAACCTGATTGACAGTGCTTCTAGTGAGAAAGATTTTCTATCTAATGTGGACAAAGCGATGAGAATTGCGTGTGACGAGGGGACCCAGGCAGGGAGACGCCGCAGACAGTGTTCAGCCCCTGACACAGCGCCTGAAGAGGAAATGGCGGGTCCCTCTGTGGAAGCCAGCCATGAAGAAAAGGAAAGTGCGGTGGAAAGAAAGGTGGCCAGTGACAAACCAGAGGGAAAGACTGTGGTGGAAAGAAAGCCAGCGGTGTGTAAAGAAACAGTTTTGGAGAGAGAGAGTGCCGTGAAGGCTGGAAATGTGAAGAGCATTCCTGGTGAAAAGACTGCTAGCCCTGCTAACTCCGCTAATCCTGCAGAGGGGTCAGGTAAGCCTAAGGGTTGCCAGCCTATGAATGAGGCTGTGTCCCCAGAGGGCAGGTTAGACCCCGGTGAAGTGGGAAGGAGGCAGCAAAAGGACATTAAAGACAGGAGTGTTGTTAAGAAGATACCAGTGGTGCAGCTTGCTAGGATAGTAAGCAAAGGAAAAATGGACTTACCTGTACAGTCCCCAGTGATCCCAGCCGGTGGTTGCAAGCAGGGCACGCCGTCAGTTGCGTTGTCGGCTGCCACTGCTGCAAGCCGGTCTCAGGGTAAGGGGACTAGGGTATATGAGAGTCAAGCCAGCTTGGCTGCCGCTGTGGGCAGCGGTGCAGTGTCGGCCGGCGGCATGGCATCTGGCAGTTCGGGAATGGCGGCCGTGAATAAGAAAACGCCGTCTTCCCGCGGGAGGAGGGGTGGTGCTACTGACCGCGAGGCCAATAGTAGCGCGGGAAGGGGTGATGACGCACTTCTGGTGAGCGAGCTGGTTCATGGCGGGAATAGCCCGCGGCCGGAAGTGACGGTGGCGGGTCCGGAAGTTGACCCCGAGGGTCGTTTTCAAAGGACTTCCGGTCTGCTTTCTGGTCAAGAGAGTGTAAACAGTAACAGTAATGTTGAAATGTCTAGTTGTATAGTGCCAGAACAAGCTACGGCCTGGGGTGACTGCCCAATGGGCGAGCTTGATGGTGAGAACCCTGCAATGACGTTCATTCGCGGCTTGGAGGGTTCTCAATCAGGGCCGAGCCAAGTGTCAGTGGATTCCTGCGGGGCCCATATGGAGGTGGAGTGGCAGGAAGCCTGGGAGGCTTTGCTTTATAGCTCTGAGGATGAGACCTATCCTAAAGTTCAGGCTGGGGTAAACGATGTGGGGAGTGTGACTTCCCATGCCGTGAGTGGGGGGGCTGCTTCTCATGTTGTACCCCCAGTGTCTGTGGCAGAGGCTCCTCCTCCGGGACCCGTACTAAGGGGGACACCGGAGGTAAGGTTGCTGACGGCACTTGGTGAAAGGCGTTCCTACGCCAATGTGGCTGGGTCCAGTGTGCCTCTGGACCACCTGTACCACCAGTTTGGGGCCAGTAACTTTCGGGTACCCCCGGCTGGTCAGACCCCTGGGGCCAGTACTTGGTCTAGGGGGACAGGTGGTCCGGAGCGCAAGCGTAGGAATGTGGTCCAGCTGAGATGGGAGGGTGAAGGTCAGTGCCCCACGAGGGGTCAAGTGGTTGACATGGTCCTGGCGTTGGGGTTCAGGGTGGCTGAGCTATTTGCTGTGATCCACCCAGCTGGCACCCCTGACTTTGATGTCAGTTTCACCAACGCTGTGACCATGGAGCGTTTTATAACCGCTTTTGGGCTGGTTAAAGGGGCTGATCCCTGGAAAGGGTTCCGCCTGATTCCTTTGAGTAGGCAGGAGGAGATTAAAAACCTGACGGTGTTAGTAAGGAACGAGAGCCTGCCCCCGGAGGACATAGCAACTTGGCTGGGGAGACACGGCCAGTTGCAGTGTCCTCTAAATAAATGCTTAGACGAGCGTGGGGTATGGACTGGAGCATGGAACACCAGGATTCGTTTAAGAAGATCTGGCAACACGGTTGCACATGTCCCAGGAAGTGCTTTCCTGGGACGAGACAGAATCCTGGTGTTCCACCCAGGCCAGCCCCGTAGGTGTTTCAGGTGTGGGTGTCCAACCCACATGAGTGCAGATTGCACAGTTGTGCGCTGCACTAAGTGCAATAAGTTTGGACACTCAGGTGACACGTGTGGGTTGATCTGCTGCAACCTTTGCGGTCAAATGGGGCATCCCTTTAGCAGATGCCCCAGAGCCTACAGGGGTGAAGCTGCAGCAGGTGGCGGGCCAGGAGGGGATAGTGCACCTCCTCCTGCTGGGCAGAGTTCTGGAGGGGAAAGGCAGGGAAGCGCTCCTACGGCGGAGCCACAGGGTGCACCTCGAGCCCAGAAGGCAAGTAGGGTCCCTCAAAGAGAAAAGGGGGTACGGCCTGCAGATGTTGCCCAGGCCCCTGTCACTGAAGTTCAGGTGCCCGGTCCAGATATTGGTCAGGTGGAGGTAGTTGGGCCTCCCCTTTTGGATAAGGGGGGGGCACAGGGTTCTGTTTCCCAGGTTACTGCTCCCACTCCCCTTCCTCGGAGATGTAGGCCGGGCAGACGTCTGGTCACTGTCTCCTCATCCGATTCTTCGGCTGGGGATGACAGGTCTGGGGAGGAGGAGATGGAAGTCTCAGTTAAGGGGGCTCAGAAACGCCCAAAAGAAGTATCGGATGAGGAGGGTGAAGTGGCTTGGGTCACGATTAGGAAAAAGCAGGGGAAGAAGAAGAAAAAAAGGGCCCCGTTACCTGAGGTGGATCCTGGGCCACCAGAAGGGCCTAGCAGTAGGGGTGATGCTCTACTTATACATTTTTCTTCTGGGGAGGAGGAGGGGGAAGATGATATGTAAAAATTGTTTTTTCCCTTTTTGACTGTATAGTTTATCGTTGTTAGTTTTTGTAAAGTGAATGTAAACTGATGTTTGTTTTGTTATGTTAAGCTTGTAATTTGGTAGCAGTATACTGGAATAAAAAATATCCACCTATATAGCTAACTATCTTGCTCTTTTTAAATAGAGCTTGCAGTCAGTTGTAGGAGATTGTGCGTGCTGTCTGCGTGCTCTGAACCCAGTATACACCGCTATATCCATCTATATAGCTAGCTATCTTGCTCGTTTTGCGTGCTGTCTGCGTGCTCTGAACCCAGTATACACCGCTATATACACCTATATAGCTAGCTATCTTTCTCGTTTTAAATAGAGCTTGCAGTCAGTTGTAGGAGATTGTGCGTGTTGTCTGCATGCCCTGAACCCAGTATACACCGCTATATACACCTATATAGCTAACTATCTTGCTCTTTTTAAATAGAGCTTGCAGTCAGTTGTAGGAGATTCTGCGTGCTCTGAACCCAGTATACACCGCTATATCCACCTATATAGCTAACTATCTTGCTCTTTTTAAATAGAGCTTGCAGTCAGTTGTAGGAGATTGCGCGTGCTGTCTGTATGCTCTGAACCCAGTATACACCGCTATATCCATCTATATAGCTAGCTATCTTGCTCGTTTTAAATAGAGCTTGCAGTCAGTTGTAGGAGATTGTGCGTGCTGTCTGCGTGCTCTGAACCCAGTATACACCGCTATATCCACCTATATAGCTAGCTATCTTGCTCGTTTTAAATAGAGCTTGCAGTCAGTTGTAGGAGATTGTGCGTGCTGTCTGCGTGCTCTGAACCCAGTATACACCGCTATATCCACCTATATAGCTAGCTATCTTGCTCGTTTTAAATAGAGCTTGCAGTCAGTGGTAGGAGATTGTGCGTGCTGTCTGCGTGCCCTGAACCCAGCACACACCAGGAGAGGCTTTCCAGGAGAGCAGACGTGTGTGGAAGAGCTCTGTGGAGAACCACGGCTGTTTTGGACATCCGGCCTTATGGCGTCGGCCAGCCCAGGCTCGGGGCCTCTTTCCCGGCCTGGGTCTCAGACAACCCCCCCTGGGGTGAGAGACCTCTCCAGGGAGGAGAAATTGTTCTTGGTCACACAATCTGAGTTAATGGACTGGACCTGGGCCCAGCCGGGAGAGGGCCCAAGCAAGCTCCAGAAAAGGAGAGAGAGGGTAAAAACCCTTATACAGAAGGCCGTGGCGACTTATGCACAGCGATCAGAGCGACTGGCCGACCTACGAAATCGCAGGGACCGCTCAGCCAGCAGCAAGCGTGGTGAATATAGGGAGACCATAGACGGCCTGAAGCTTGAATGCAGGGACCTCTGGCGGCTGCTGGGCGGTCTCTGCGAGCGTGGAAAGGGTGAGTGAAGTTTTTTGGCAGACGTGAAGAAAGAACTTCTAAAGACCAGCCAGGAAGGAACCCAGGCGGTGAGACGAGGAAATGCCCCCCTGAAGTCCCCCCTGAAACTCTCACCTGATGTAGCAGTACAACAGACCCCAGTGGAAGCAACATTTTTTGGAGACGACCAATCCATGGCCGGTCAGGAATGTATGACCCCCGGAGCTGTCAGTGCGGAGGGTCCCCGGGTTCCTGTGTTAACACCTGCCATGCCTATGGCCGCAGTCCAGGAGGATCCGGGTAGGGTACCCGATGAAGCACGTAAAAGCTCCGGTGGAATCGCAAGTCACAAGAAACTGATGGTGGTCCTCACCAGAGAGCCGTCGGAGGGGCCAGTGAAGGCCAATGGTCAGAGGTCCCCAGCGGATAGTGCAGTCCGACCCCCCTCCGGGGCCCCCCCGGTGACCCCAACAATTCCCGCCAGACCCATAGCGGTGCGAGGAAAACCGGCCATAATGGCGGCCCCCGCCGCGGCCGCATGGAGAGAGGGGGAGGTGCTGATGGGAACGGACACATGTGCAGTCTTGGATAGACATTGTGGACAAGCATCCTCTGCTGACACTGGGAGGAGTGGTGGGATGGGGGCGGGTGCATCACTTCCTGTTCCGGGTGACGAGACAGGAAGTGACCTCATCGACTTCCGGGAGCCGGAAGTGATGTCAGTGGTGACCCCGGAAGTCCCGGGAGGGCCTAAAACAGAAGTGGGGACACCGGGAATTCAGCCAGGGGGGCCGTTGGTGTCGCTCGTTGGGGGAGAGGAGGCGTTGGTATCGGAGACCTCCCTGGAAAAAACAGCTTTAGCGTCCTCTGGGGATTTTCTTCCAGCAGGACAAGTATGCTGGGGTGAGTCCCCGATGGGGGATTTGAGGAGCGAGTGCTCGGCCCTGGATTTCATACGGGGTTTGGAGGGGTCACAGGAGCGGGGTCCTGAAGAAATGGAGGTGGCTCCCCCCCAGGATCATATGGGTGTAGGGGGTACTGCTCCTTCCCCCGTGGTAAGGAGTGAGATGCCGGTTGGTGGGGATGCGGTGGGTAGAGGTACTGAGCCAGGGAGTCCGGTCCGTCAGGGGTCTGGCCCTTCCCCCACAGACCCAGTTTTCATCTTGGGCACACAGGAGGAGGCAAACCTCTTAGGTGCCCTGAAGGCTGGGCGCTCGTTTGCACAGGTGGCAGGTTCCTCTGTCCCCCTGGGTCCCCTGTACGGCCAGTTTGGCGCCCAGAATTTCCGGGCTCCCCCTGGGGATCAGCCCCAGGGTGCGCAGGCCTGGACGAGGGGTACGGGGGGCCCTGAGAGGCGCAGACGGAATGTGGTGCAGCTCAGGTGGGAAGGGACGTCTGCATGTCCCAGCAGGGGTCAGGTCATCGACTATCTGCTGGGGCTGCGCTTTAAAGTTTCGGACTTATTTGCAGTCATACACCCCACAAACTCGAAGGAGTTTGATGTGAGTTTCGTCTCCTTGGTCTCCATGGAGCTTTTCCTGACACTGTACGAGCTCGTCAGGAAGTCAGATCCGTGGAAAAGTTTCCGGGTGATACCTCTTTCGAGGCAGGAGGAGATAAAGAATGTGACTGTACTGGTCAGGAACGAGTCCCTCCCACCTGAGGACATCGCGACCTGGCTGGCGCGGTACGGGCAGCTCCAGACAGGGCTGAGGAAAAGTTTGGATGAGCGCGGGGTCTGGACAGGTGCGTGGTTGGTCAGGATCCGGCTCAAGCGCCACAATAATACCGTGGCGCATGTACCTGGCAGCGCCTTTATAGGTAGAGACCGGATCCTGGTCTTCTACCCTGGACAGCCCCGTCGCTGTTTCAAATGCGGCAGTCCCGCGCACCTCAGTGCGGACTGCACAATGCCCCGCTGTGTGAGGTGCAATGGTTTCGGCCATTCACCTGAGGGTTGCAGGCTTATTGTCTGCAACCTCTGTGGGGAAATGGGACACCCCTTTAGTCGGTGCCCCAAGGCGTTCAGGGGGCGCCAGGCTGAGGGGGGTGCCCCAGGCCCGGAGGGTGAGGGGGTCCCTAGACGAAGTGGGGATCCCAACCCCTCAGGGTCACAGAGGGAGGGTTCCCCCCTCCCTCAAAGGGTCAGACCCCCCAGGCGCGGATCAAGGACAGGAACTGGCGTAGTTAGGGAGCCGGCGAGTTCTCCGGCCCCGTCTGACCCTGTGTCAGATGGGGCAACGGTAACAAAAACACCTGGGAAGCCGGCCAAGGCGAAAAAGCCCTCGCCCAAAAATCACCCTCCCCCCCCTCCCCCTGTTTCCCCCCCGTCCTCCTCCCTTTCCCCTGCTCCCCCCCCTTCCCCTCTCCCCCCCCTGGTCTCCCCCCTCCCAGCTTCCCCTTCTTCTCCTTTGCCCCCTCCCCCCCCCCTCCCTTCAGTAATTAAATCTGCGGGTAAACCGCATCCACCCCTGGATCAGGCGGCTATACTAATGCCCCCTCCGGCCTCTTCGGTGGTCGTGAGTGGTCGGCAGGCTAGTGCAGGAGGGGTGACCCCGATGGACATCTCAGGGGCCGGTAAGGGGGTTAATAAGAGGATTAAGGAGATGTCCAGTGGGAGGTCCGATGAAGAGAGTGGGAGGGAACCTCCCAAAGTGGAATGGGAGAAGAAAACTAAAAAGAAGAGGAAGAGGAAGGTTTCGGGGAAGGAGGGTGGTGAGGACCCCCAGCCCAGTACGAGTTCAGGGGCAGGGGGGGGCTCCTCACTGGCCCTATGGAACAGATACGGGATCCTTTCCTCCTCGGACTCCGAGGAGGATTGATTTTTTAGAAATGTAAAATAGAGAGGAACGTAAAATTCAATCACTAAGGATGGCGGTACCCGCTCCAATACGCCTTGCGACCATTAATGTCGCAAGTGTGCGTTCTGCGGCGGCTAGATTTTCAGCCTTTGATTTTCTCGGCCGGGTTGAAGCCGACATTTTGTTTTTGCAAGAGACCTGGCTGGCATCTGTGGCAGAGATGCACCTAGCGAAGAGGGAGTGGAGACATGGGCCCTCCCTCTGGTCTCTTGCGGCTGAGCCCTGCAGTGGTGTTGCGGTCCTTTTTAAGACCGGTTCGGTGGCTTGTCGACGAGTGATTGAATTGGAAATCGGTAGGTGTTTGATTGTGGACGCAGTCGTGAGAGGGGAATCCCTCCGCCTTATCAATTTTTATGGACCTCAGTCCCAGAGGGGGAGGAAGGACCTTCTCACGCTGCTGAAACCATACCTGTTTACATCCCAGCAGGTGGTCTTTGGTGGTGACTTTAACATGGTCACCAGGTCAAAGGACCGGGCAGGCACCTCAGGCCCTCTGGGATATGATAGTATCTTTTTGAATAGAATAGTGAGGGAAGCTGGGTTGGTGGATGTGCACGTTCGCCACTTCCCCAACCTCACTGGTTTCACATATTCCAGAGGTAGTTGTAGGAGTAGGTTAGATAGGTTTTTTTTGAAGGGGGACTCGTCCTTTGCAGCTCCTGCGCTGCATGCGGTTGAGTTCTCTGATCACCGTATGGTGTCGGTCACTCTGAATGTGGCGGACACCCCTCAGAAAGGGAGGGGCCTGTGGCGACTAAACGGGTCGCTACTTGAGGACCCTGAAATCAGATCGGCCTATGAGGACTTCTTTTTAGAACAAGCCTCGCTCCTTGAGAGCGGCTGCTCCCGCCAGGAATGGTGGGAAGTGGTGAAGAAGAGGTCGGAGGGCTTCTTCCGGGAAGTCTCGGGCCGTCGGGCAGCATCCCGGTATCAGGCCTACCAGAAGTTACGCAGGCAGCTAGATCGCTTGGTTTCTGATGGTGGCCCTCAGGACCAGATCTCGGATCTGAAGCTCCAGATGAAGGAGTGTCAGTATGACCGTCTCGCCTCCCTGGTGCTGGAGAGGGATTAGGGGAAGTTCACCAACCCAGATCCCTACAAAAGCTGTGGGGACGCGGTGAGTGGGAAGGTCATACATGGACTGAGAGATCCCTCGGGTTCCCTGGTAAGGTCCAAGCCAGGCATCCTGGGGATCATCAGAGCCCATTTTTCAGACATCCTTCGGAAGAAGCCATTGGATCTGAGGAGAGCCAAGGAATTTCTTGACGGGACTCCACTTGAGGTGGGGTCTGACCCCCTAGACTCCTTGGTGGAAGAGATCTCAGTGGCCGAAATTGAGCAGGCTATTGACTCGTTGTCTCTAAAGAAGTCGCCGGGGCCTGATGGGTTCACGGCAGAATTTTATAAAGCCTTTAAGAGCCTTTTGGCTCCTCCTCTGAGGGAGGTGTTCAGTGAGTGTTTGGCATCTGGCCTGCTCCCTCCCTCGATGAGAAGGTCGGCCTTGATCCTTCTGTCCAAGGGGAAGGATCCGTCCGTGGTTGAGAATTGGCGTCCTATCGCCCTTCTCTCCACGGATAGAAAGATTCTGGCAAAGATTTTGTTTACGCGTATGTCTGCTGTTGCGGGCAAGCTGCTGTCTGCCTCCCAGCACTGCACAGTTCCCGGCCGTAGCACCTTTAGTGCAGTCCTTAACGTCCGGGAGGCTGTGGAGAGGTGCAGGGCAATGGGTGATGGGCGGTATCTGCTGGCATTAGATCAAGCGAAAGCTTTTGATCGGGTAGACCACGAGTACCTCTGGCTTCTCCTGGGTAGATACGGCCTGCCTGATCGATTTATTGATTGGCTCAGGACTTTGTACAGAGGGGCCGAGAGCTTCCCTCTGGTCAATGGTTGGGTGGGTCCTACCTTTCCGGTGGACTCTGGTGTTAGGCAGGGCTGTCCGCTGAGTCCCCTGCTCTATGTCTTTGCAGTCGACCCCTTCGTAAGAAGGCTAGACTGTGGGCAGCTGAGGGGGGTCCTGATGGAGCCCGGCAGTGGCCCGGATAAGGCGGTGAAGGTGGTGGCCTACGCGGACGACGTCTCGGTGGTGGTGGCTAGCCGAGAGGAGGCCCATTTTGTGGAAACACAGATTGGAGGCTACTCCGAGGCGTCTGGTTCGTTGGTCAACTGGGACAAGAGTGAAGCTCTCTGGTTGGGAAGGGAGGGTGAGCAGTTTGCCCTCCCGGACGTTTTTCCCCCGCCCCGACCAGAAGTTAAGATCTTAGGCATTTATTTCGGCCAGGGTGATTATCCCAAGCTAAATTGGGAGCGCAGGTTGGTAAGTGCCACCCAGAAAGTCAACGCCTGGAAAGGCTGGAAGCTGTCGTTGAGGGAAAGGGTGAGCCTGGTTAAAACCTATTTGCTTCCTGAGTTCCTCTATGTCAGCTACGCATGTCTGTTGCCAGAGTCACTCTATGCGCGGGTCTGCGGTCTGTTTTTTCTGCTTTTGTGGGGAAACAGACTGAACCTGATAAAAAGGGAGGTCACGTATCGACGGAGAGGGGAGGGCGGTTTGGACATGATCAACCCCACGGTTTTCTTTACTGTGGTGTTCCTGAAGTTCAATCTGCAATCCATTTTTGTGGACGAGCCCTCTCTGTGGGAACGTTCATGTAAGAATTGGTTCCTGGTGTTCCTGAGCAGGTGGGAGGGGGGCGGTCGCCCGGGTGACCTTCGGAGGTCCCACGGGTACCTCCCCGCCTATGTCCCAACCGCCCTGAAGGTACTAAGGCGGTGGAGGATAACGGCCTTAGAGGTAGGCTCCCTGGGCCGGCGTGAGCTGTACCAGAGGGTCATGGCTTCGGACGTTTTGAGACCACTAGCCTTAAGGGACTGTCCAGACAGGGTTCTCAGGGAGGGACTAGCCCTCCTGAATTCCAAGAGAATTCCTGCCAAGTTCTGGGATCTCGCATGGAGGGCGTTCCACGGACGACTCTATGTGAGATCGAACTTGAAGTACCAGAGCCCAGAGGACAGAGGCTGTCCTCGCCCTGAGTGTGGTGGGGTGCTAGAGACCATGGACCACTTTTTGGTCGAGTGCCCCTTCAACTTGGGGGTTCTGGGGGAGGTTGGAGATGCCATTGGCTATCCCCGTCTCCAGGCCCTTGCCTATCCTGAGAGGGTGTACGGTGACTTCAGAGCCCGGAGGGGTTTTGTGTTATCATCACTGTATTTAGTTAGTGTCATATGCCTTTACTACACTTGGCACGCTCGGTGTTTAGTGTCCACTAGGGGCAAGTTCCTGCCCATGCATGAGGTGGCGGGTGATATCGTTCGGGAATTGGGTAAGGTGAGGTTTCTTGAGGGGGAAAGAATGGGTAGGGAAAGGTGTGCTAGGTTGTGGAGAGGGTTCTCTTTCCGGCCACCTTGATGATCTCCCCCTTCTTTTCCTTAGGTGGAGGTCTGTCTATCCTTTCACCCCCTTTTTTTTAGCTTTTGGGCAACTTAATTTTAAAAACATGGTATGCACCGTCAGTTTCGTTACGTTCCTGCCTATAGGGGGTATGTAATATAAATGTACATAGTTAGAATAATGATTGGAAATTGTTTGGATAGGTTTTTTTTTTTTTTTTTTTTTTTTTTTATTAGTCCAGATGATCATGGGACTAAGGGTCATCCGATATGGGCGATATGGGCAGTTTGAATAGATCCTGCCTATCTAAAAGCATTTGTACAAGTTGTTCTTTTGTTCTTTTTTGCTCAAGTATGAGTCTTTCTTAAGTTCTTGATTATGTAAATCAGTAGCAGTTTTATTTTAATAAAAATTTCCACCTATATAGCTAGCTATCTTGCTCGTTTTAAATAGAGCTTGCAGTCAGTTGTAGGAGATTGTGCGTGCTGTCTGCGTGCTCTGAACCCAGTATACACCGCTATATCCACCTATATAGCTAGCTATCTTGCTCGTTTTAAATAGAGCTTGCAGTCAGTGGTAGGAGATTGTGCGTGCTGTCTGCGTGCTCTGAACCCAGCACACAGGAGAGGCTTCCGAGGAGAGCAGACGTGTGTGGTAGAGCTCTGTGGAGAACCGTAGCTGTCTTGGACATCCAGCCTTATGGCGTCGGCCAGCCCAGGCTCGGGGCCCTCTTCCCGGCCTGGGGCTACAGCTCATCCCCCTGGTGGAAAGGAAGGCCTCTCCAGGGAGGAACGATTGTTTTTATCCACCCGAGTGGAGTTAAGCGACTGGACCCGGGCACAGCCGGGTGAAGACGGCTTGAAGCTGCAGAGGCGCAGGGTCAGGGTGAAAACCCTGATCCAGAAGGCAGTAGAGGTATACGGCAAGAAGATGGAAAGGCTGACGGCTCTCAGGAACTCCAGAGACCGTTCAGGAAGCAGGAAGAGAGCAGAGTACAGAGATACCATAGAAGAGCTTAAATCTGAATGCAGAGACCTCTGGCAGCTCCTGGGCGGTCTCTGTGAGAAAGGAGTAGGAGAGAGAGGATACCTGCTTGAAATAAAACGGGAACTCCTGAGAATGAGCCAGGAGGGCTCCCATGCAGGAAGGAGGGGAACACGGAAGAGCTTACCCGAGCCGGCTGTCAAAGACCCTTTGGCAAGTGTGGAGGAAGAGAGAAGCCAGCATCCCGGTACAGACATCAGTGAGGACGGTGCCCCCCTTGGAGCAGTAAGCACGGAGGGTCCCCGGGTCCATGTAAGTCCGCCTGCCCAGTCCGTGATTGGGGCAAGGGTTGACCCGGGTAGGGTACCCGGTGAAGTGTTGGGAGGCTCCAGGGGAGAGGGAAGAGCGGGAAGTGTGGAGTGCCAAGGGAAAAAACTGGTAGTAGTCCTCACCCGGAGCCATCTGGAAGGGCCGGTACAACCTGTTGTCAGCAAGTCCGCGGCTGATGGTGCAGCACAGGCCCCCCCAGTGATCCAGGGTGATCCGTCGGTCCCCCATGCGGTGCGAGGGTTGCCGGCCATAATGGCGGCCCCCGCCGCGGCCGCACGTTGTAAGGGGTTGGAGTCTGTGGCGCCAATGGCGTCTGTGGCGTCTGTGAAGACATATGTGGAAAGGAGATCTTCTTCTGCTGCGGACACCATGGCGGGACATGTCGCGGGAAAATCCGCGTCATTTCCGGCGCAGGGGGCCGCGACCGGAAGTGGCTCCCGCGGACCGGAAGTGACTGCCGCGACCGGAAGTGGCTCCCGCGGACCGGAAGTGACTGCCGCGACCGGAAGTGGCTCCCGCGAACCGGAAGTGACTGACAATGCGTCCCCGGAAGTGCAGGAAATGTCCGAAAAGACTGTGGAGTCACCACATGATACTGCCCACGGCCTCTCGGTCGAGGCGGAAGGAATGGACGAGGATTTGGGAGACCCACTGGGTACTATCTCGGAGGGGCAGGGGGAATCCCCTGGTGTGGATCTCCCGGCCAGGCAGGGGAGCTGGGGTGAATCCCCTATGGGAGAGTTGGGAGCGGAATGCTCCGCACTGAAATTTATAAGGGAGCTAGAGGGATCCCAACGGGAGGAGGTGATGGAAGTCGCCTCCCCCCAGGGTCCTGCAGTAGAGGTGGCTAGTGCCCCGCCCCCCATGGTAAGGGTGAGGAGGAAAGTAAGGGTCACAGGTGGGCCAGAGGGTGGGAAAACAGCATCAGCTCAGCCTGGGCCTTCCGGCCTGGTTCACGGGGAGCCTGACCCTTCCCCCGCAGGCCCCAATACCATCTTGGGCACGCAAGCCGAGGCTAACCTCCTGAGTGCCCTGAAAACTGGGCGTTCGTTTGCCCAGGTGGCAGGTGCGTCTGTGCCCCTAAGGCCCCTGTACGGCCAGTTTGGTGCCCAGAACTTCAGGGCCCCCCCCGAGGAGCAGTTCCAAGGGGCGAATGCCTGGTCCAGGGGTACAGGGGGTCCCGAAAGGCGCAGACGCAACGTGGTGCAGCTCAGGTGGGAGGGAGCGACCGCTTGTCCCAGCAGGGGTCAAGTGATTGATTACCTGTTGGAGCTTCGGTTTAAGGTTTCGGACCTGTTCGCAGTGATACATCCTGCGAACT
Organism: Lithobates pipiens; assembly: GCF_037356315.1. NCBI lineage: Eukaryota > Metazoa > Chordata > Amphibia > Anura > Ranidae > Lithobates > Lithobates pipiens. The sequence goes on along the minus strand of NW_027507748.1, from coordinate 403,510,653 downwards.
CGAAAGAGTTCGATATTAGCTTCGTCTCCGTGGTCTCCATGGAGCTTTTCCTGACCCTCTACGAGATTGTCGGGAGGTCTGAACCATGGAAAAGTTTCCGGGTAGTGCCTCTCTCGAGGCAGGAGGAAATTAAAAACATCACTGTGCTGGTCAGGAACGAGTCTCTCCCGCCTGAGGACATCGCCACCTGGCTGGCGCGGTACGGACAGCTCCAGTCAGGGCTGAGGAAGAGCCTTGACGAGCGCGGGGTCTGGACGGGTGCGTGGCAGGTCAGGGTCCGGCTCAAGCGCCAGGGCAACACCGTGGCGCACGTTCCTGGTAGCGCGTTTATCGGGCGAGACCGGATCCTGGTCTTCTACCCCGGCCAGCCCCGTAGGTGTTTCAAGTGCGGCAGTCCTGCACACCTCAGTGCAGACTGCACAATGCCTCGGTGCGTGAGATGTAATGGCTTCGGCCATTCATCTGATGGTTGCAGACTGATAGTCTGCAACCTCTGCGGGGAAATGGGGCACCCCTTCAGCCGTTGCCCCAAGGCTTTCCGGGGGCATCAGGCGGGCGGGGCTGCCCCAGGCCCAGAGGGTGATGGTGACCCTAGACAAAGTGGAGCCCCCAATCCCCCAGAGCCACAGAGGGAGGATCCCCCCCTCCCTCAAAGGGTTAGGCCCCCCAGGCGTGAGCAGGGGGCGGGTAGGGTGGTTGAAGACCCAATAGGTGGTTGCCCAGTAGACCCCCCGGCCCAGCCTGGGTCAAGGAGGGATGGAGTAGTGACAGGTAGACCGGCTGATAAGCCGGTAAAAGCCAATAAATCATCCATTAAAAAGCCTCAGACCCCCCCCTCCCCCCCCCTTCCCATCCTCCCCCAGCTCCCCGTGCTCCCGGCTCCTCCCCTCCTCCCTCCCCTGCCCCCCCCCGGCCCATCCCTCCCCCTCGTACTAAGCTTCCTCCCCCCCTTTCCTATCCCCCATCCCCTGTGTCCTTGGATACAACCCCCCCAAGCCTAGGCCTGGCTGTTAACCCCATGCCCCCCCCAGATTCTTCTGGGGTGGGTGCCAAATGCCAAGCTTACCTGGCAGCAGAAAATCCTTCAGAGACCCCTATGGACACTACTGGTCCTGGGAAAGGGGCAAATAAACGGCCCAAGGACCTATCAAGTGGTAGATCGGACGGAGAGAGTGGGAGGGAGCCCCCACATATTGAGTGGGAAAAAAAGAAAACAAAGAAAAAGAAGAGAAGGAGCCCGGGGAAGGAGGGCGGCGGGGGTCCTCAGCCTGAAACCAATTTGGGGGCGGGGGGGGATCCCTCGCTTGCCCTCTGGAACCGGTATGGGGTCCTCTCCTCGGACTCCGAGGTGGATTAATGTTGTAAGTTTAAAGAGAGGAACGTAGACTTTTTTCACTAAGGATGACGGCGCCCTCTCCAATACGCCTTGCGACCATTAATGTCGCAAGTGTGCGTTCTGCGGCGGCTAGGTTTGCAGCCTTTGATTTTCTCAGCCAGGTTGAAGCCGACATTTTGTTTTTGCAAGAGACCTGGCTGGCATCTGTGGCAGAGATGCATCTAGCAAAGAGGGAGTGGAGACATGGGCCCTCCCTCTGGTCTCTTGCGGCTGAGCCCTGCAGTGGAGTTGCGGTCCTTTTTAAGACTGGTTCGGTGGCTTGTCGACGAGTGATCGAATTAGAAATGGGTAGATGTTTGATTGTGGATGCAGTCGTGAGGGGGGAATTCCTCCGCCTCATAAATTTCTATGGTCCTCAGTCCCAGAGGGGGAGGAAGGACCTTCTCACGCTGCTGAAACCATACCTGTTTACATCCCAGCAGGTGGTCTTTGGTGGTGACTTTAACATGGTCACCAGGTCAAAGGACCGGGCAGGCACCTCAGGCCCTCTGGGATATGATAGTATCTTTTTGAATAGAATAGTGAGGGAAGCTGGGTTGGTGGATGTGCACGTTCGCCACTTCCCCAACCTCACTGGTTTCACATACTCCAGAGGTAGCAGTAAGAGTAGAATAGACAGGTTTTTTTTGAAGGGGGACTCGTCCTTTGCGGCTCCTGTGCTGCATGCGGTCGAGTTCTCTGACCATTGTATGGTATCGGTCACTCTGAATGTGGTGGACACCCCTCAGAAAGGTAGGGGTCTGTGGCGACTAAATGGGTCGCTACTTGAGGACCCTGAAATTAGGTCGGCCTATGAAGACTTCTTTAAGGAACAAGCCTCGCTCCTTGAGAGCGGCTGCTCCCGCCAGGAATGGTGGGAAGTAGTGAAGAAGAGGTCGGAGGGCTTCTTCCGGGAAGTCTCAGGCCGCCGGGCAGCATCCCGGTACCAGGCCTACCAAAGGTTGTGCAGGCGACTGGATCGCTTGGTTTCCGATGGTGGCCCTCAGGACCAGATCTCAGATCTGAAGCGTCAGATGAAGGAGTGTCAGTATGACCGTCTCGCCTCCCTGAAGCTGGAGAGGGATTACGGGAAGTTTACCAACCCGGATCCCTACAAAAGCTGCGGGGACGCGGTGAGTGGGAAGGTCATACACGGACTGAAAGATCCCTCGGGTTCCCTGGTGAGGTCCAAACCAGGCATCTTGGGGATCGTCAGAGCCCATTTTTCAGACATCCTTCGGAAGAAGCCGTTGGATCTGAGAAAGGCCAAACAGTTCCTTGACGAGACTCCACTTGAAGTGGGGTCTGACTCTCGGGACTCTTTGGCAGAAGAGATCTCTGTGGCTGAGATAGAACAGGCCATAGACTCTTTGTCACCAAAGAAGTCGCCGGGGCCCGATGGGTTCACGGCAGAATTCTACAAAACCTTTAAGAGCCTCTTGGCTCCTCGTCTGAAGGAGGTTTTTAACGAGTGTTTGGCATCCGGCCTGCTCCCTCCTTCGATGAGAAGGTCAGCCTTGATCCTTCTGTCCAAAGGGAAGGATCCGTCTGTGGTAGAGAATTGGCGTCCCATTGCCCTTCTCTCTACAGATAGAAAGATTCTGGCAAAAGTATTGTTTGTGCGTATGTCTGCTGTCGCAGACAAGCTACTGTCAGTCTCCCAGCACTGCACAGTTCCCGGCCGCAGCACCTTTAGTGCTGTCCTTAACGTCCGGGAGGCTGTGGAAAGGTGCAGGGCGACGGGTGAAGGGCGGTACCTGCTGGCACTAGATCAGGCGAAAGCTTTTGATCGGGTGAACCACGAGTACCTCTGGCTTCTTCTGGAAAGATACGGCCTGCCTGATCAATTCATTGATTGGCTTAAGATCTTGTACAGGGGGGCTGAGAGCTTCCCTCTGGTCAATGGTTGGGTGGGTCCTACCTTCCCGGTGGACTCTGGTGTTAGGCAGGGTTGTCCGTTGAGTCCCCTTCTCTACGTCTTTGCGGTCGACCCTTTCGTAAGGAGGCTAGACTGCGAGTGTTTGAGGGGGGTCCTGACGGAGCCCGGCAGTGGCCCAGATAAGGCGGTGAGGGTAGTGGCCTACGCGGACGACGTCTCGGTGGTGGTGGCTAGCCGAGAGGAGGTCCAGTTTGTGGAAACACAGATTGGGGGCTACTCCGAGGCGTCCGGTTCGTTGGTCAACTGGGATAAGAGCGAAGCTCTCTGGCTGGGTAGGGAGGGTGAGCAGTTCACCCTCCCGGACGTTTTTCCCACGCCCCGGCCAGAAGTTCGAATTCTTGGCATTTATTTCGGCCCGGGTGATTATCCCAAGCAAAACTGGGAGCGCAGGCTGGTAAGTGCCACCCAGAAAGTTAACGCCTGGAAAGGCTGGAAGCTGACGTTGAGGGAAAGGGTGAGCTTGGTTAAAACCTATCTGCTTCCCGAGTTTCTCTATGTCAGCTACGCTTGTCTTTTGCCAAAGTCTCTCTATGCACGGGTCTGCGGTCTGTTCTTCCTGCTCCTGTGGGGAAACAGACTGAACCTGGTGAAAAGAGAAGTCACGTACCGACGGAGAGAGCAGGGTGGGTTGGACATGGTGAACCCCACGGTCTTTTTCACCGTGGTGTTTATAAAGTTCAACCTACAATCCATCTTTGTGGACGAACCCTCTCTGTGGGAACGTTCGTGTAAGGATTGGTTTCTGGCTTTCCTGAGTGGGTGGGAGGAGGGAGGTCGTCCTGGAGACCTTCGGAGGTCCCATGGATACCTCCCTGCCTATGTTCCAACCGCCCTAAAGGTACTGAGGCGTTGGAGGCTGACGGCCTTGGAGGTGGGCTCCCTGGGGCGGCGTGAGCTGCACCAGAGGGTCATGGCCTCGGATGTCCTGAAGCCTCTAGCCTTAAGGAGGGCGTTCCACGGACGCCTCTATGTGAGATCGAACTTGAAGTACCGGAACCTAGAGGACAGAGGCTGTCCTCGCTCTGAGTGTGGAGGGGCGCTGGAGACTATGGACCACTTTTTGGTCGAGTGCCCTTTCAACTCAGAGGTTCTGGGGGAGGTGGGAGATGCCATCGGCTATCCCCGTCTCCAGGCCCTTACCTACTCTGAGAGGGTGTACGGCAACTTTGGAGCCCGAAGGGGTTTTGATTTGTCGTCACTTTACCTAGTTAATGTAGTCTGTCTCTATTACACCTGGCACGCTCGGTGTTTGATTTCCACTAGGGGTAAGTACCTGCCCATGCATGAGGTGGTGGGTGATATCCTTCGGGAATTGGAAAAGGTGAGGTATCTTGAGGGGGAAAGAATGGGGAGAGAGAGGTGTGCCAAGTTGTGGAGGGGGTTCTCTTTCCGGCCGCCTTGATGACCCCCCCCTTCCTTTTCCTTGGTGGTGGGTCTTTCTATCCTATCACTCCCTGTTTAGCTTTTTGGTAACCTTCTTTTAAAAATATGGTAAGCATTGAGAGTTTCGCTACGTTCCTGCCTTTATCATAATATAATGTAAATAACTGTGTGGTATATGTAGATATAGAGTGTAGTTTTAAGTTGTCAATAGTTTAGGTGACTGTACTTCCCACTTTGCGGGTAAGTTAAGATGGTCTTTGTTGGCCTGTTTGGGCCTATATAGCCCTGTCTAATTTGTTGCTCAAGTAAGAGCTTATTTTATTTGTCACCTTTTCTCAAAGTCTGAGTCAAATTTATGTTATAAGTTGATGTATTGGTAGCAGTTTACAAATAAAAAAAAATATCCACCTATATAGCTAACTATCTTGCTCTTTTTAAATAGAGCTTGCAGTCAGTTGTAGGAGATTGCGCGTGCTGTCTGTATGCTCTGAACCCAGTATACACCGCTATATCCATCTATATAGCTAGCTATCTTGCTCGTTTTAAATAGAGCTTGCAGTCAGTTGTAGGAGATTGTGCGTGCTGTCTGCGTGCTCTGAACCCAGTATACACCGCTATATCCACCTATATAGCTAGCTATCTTGCTCGTTTTAAATAGAGCTTGCAGTCAGTTGTAGGAGATTGTGCGTGCTGTCTGCGTGCTCTGATCTGTGTGAGCTCCCAGACTTCCAGGAGGAGTGCAGCGTGATGACTTCTTCCAGCCCAGGGCCAGGGCCTTCTTCCCGGCCGGCGGTACAGCATGGAGCCCCTAGGTTCCAGGAATGGACACAGGAGGAGAGGCTGTTCCTGGAGGACCAGTTGGACTTCCCTGATTGGTCCACAGCACAGCAAGGAGAGGATTTGGTGGAAACCACAGGAAGGAAGAATAAGGTGAAGGCTTTATTGGTGAAAGTTTCAAGAGTGTTTTGTGAGAAAATGAGGATTTTATCCGAACTAAGAAACAGAAGGGATAAAGCTGGAAGTGCCAAAAGATCTGAGTTTAAGACGGCTATTGATAGCCTAAAGAAACAGTGCAACCAGATTGGTGAGTTGGTAACGGCAATGGTGGACAGTGCAACATATGAAAGAGACTTTCTGGAAAAAATTGACAAAATCATGAAAGTGGCGAGTGAGGAGGGATCCCAGGCGGTGAGGAGCCGTAAGGAGCAGCGTCTGTCCCAGGCAGTGGAACCTGAGAGAGAGGCGGCGGGACCCTTGGAGGAAAGACAGTCCGCAGAGGAAGAGGTGAAACAGAAAACCCCAGCAAAGACATTTGTGGAAGGTACAGACTCTAGCCCTAAGACCGCTGGTTCTGGTAGTGCCACAGAGGGTCCCGGTAAGCCTATGGGCACTCAGCCTGCAAGCAGGGCTGCAGTCCCGCAGGTTACGGCAGATCCCAGTGATGTGGTGAAGAGCCAGGGTCAGAAGGCAAAGCAAGTTCCTGTGGTACAGCTTAAGAGATTGCCAGAAGAAGGAAAGAAATCTGAGGACTTACCTTTAAAACCCCCAGTGAATCCAGCCGGTGCTTGCAAGCAAGGCAAGCCGTCAGTGTTGCTGTCGGCTGCCGTTGCCGCAGGCCAGGTGCAGGACAAGGGGAAAGGATTGGCGGGAAGTGTGGGTGGAGGGAATAGCCAGGTCTGCATGACTACTGCCGTCAGAGACACAGTGGCGTGCAGCAACAAGGCTATGGACGGTGAAACAGCAATGGCGCCGGGAGATGGTGGAACGCCGTCTTCCCGCAAAGTGGGAAGAGGAGTAGCCAAACAGGAAACTGGTGTTGGTTTGGCGGGAGATTTTGGCGCGGTTTTTGGGGGCGGGAAGGTTGGTGGAGAAGCTGCAGTCGCGCCGGAAGTGAGGTCACGCCCGGAAACGGAAGCCAGCTGTGTGGAAAACTTCCGGTCACGGACCTCAGGGACTTCCGGTGTCGAAACCCAGCGGGAGGAAGGTGGTAATGTAAGCAATGTTGTTATGTCTGAAATTCTACCCCCAGGGCAAGTATCAGCTTGGGGTGACTGCCCGATGGGAGATCTAGAGGATGATGATTTAGCCATGAATTATATTAGATGCCTAGAGGGCTCTCAGCAAGTTCAGGATCAAATAGTGGTGGACTCCTGTGGAGCTCACATGGAGGTGGGGTTGTCTGACAGCCTGAGTACTCCTGTGGAAGGTCCCCAGGTAGTCCAGCAGGAGGACATGATCACAGAGGGTGTGGGACAGGTTGGAGAAGAGTGTGCCCCCCGAGTGGATCCTAAAGAGGGAACTTCTTCCCCCAGACCAATTTTGAGGGGTACACCGGAGGCAAGGCTTTTAAATGCCTTAGGTGAAAGGTGTTCTTACACCAGTGTGGCGGGATCGTCCGTACCTCTGGACCATTTATATAACCAATTTGGTGCTAGTAATTTTCGAGCTCCCCCGGCGGATCAGCCTGCTGGAGCTGGTTCATGGTCCCGTGGTACGGGTGGTCCTGAGCGCAAAAGGCGCAATGTAGTACAGCTAAGGTGGGAGGGGGAGGGGCAATGCCCTACTAGAGGGCAGGTTGTGGATATGGTTCTATCGCTGGGGATCAAGGTCAGCGAGATCTTTGCAGTTATCCATCCTGCGGGGTCTCCTGACTTTGACCTGAGTTTCACTAATGTGATAATCATGGAGATTTTCATTACCTCCTTTAGTCTGATTAAGGGAACAGATCCTTGGAAAAATTTTCGGATCATTCCCTTGAGCAGACAGGAGGATGCTAAGAATCTCACGATTCTCGTGAGAAATGAGAGTCTGCCACCTGAAGATATAGGGACATGGTTGAGTAGGTATGGTCAGCTACAGTGTCCATTAAGTAAAAAGCTGGATGAGCGGGGTGTTTGGACTGGAGCGTGGAGCACCAGGATCCGGCTGCGTAGAGCCGGTAACACGGTGGCGCATGTCCCGGGGAGCGCGTTTTTGGGGCGCGACCGGATCCTGGTGTTCTACCCGGGACAACCCCGGCGTTGCTTCAAATGTGGGTGTCCGACCCATTTAAGTGCGGATTGCACAGTGGTGAGGTGCATCAAATGCAATAAGTTTGGGCATTCAAGCGAGTCATGCGGTTTAATTTGTTGCAATCTGTGCGGCCAGATGGGGCACCCTTTTAGCAGATGTCCCAAAGCCTTCAGGGGTGAAACCACATCTGGTGGCCAGCCCAGGGATACAAGTGCCCCTTCTGGAACTGAGCAGGGCAACATGGGAAGTGAACAAACCACTACTGGGAAGGGGAATGGAACAGAACAGGGCAACAGGGACAGTGAGCAAACCACTGCTGGCGGAAAGGTGAGGGCGTCCTCTAACGCTGCTGTTGTTGCCCAGGCCAAGGTGCCCTCTCGTATCTCTGATGCGCCTGGTGGGGTGGGTCGGACTGCTGACAGTCCGTCGGTGGCTCCGGTCCCTCCCCCGGACGAGAGTGCTCCTGGGGGGAGGGAAGTACCCCGTCGGGATCTAAGTCCAGAAGGGAGGAGGAGGAGTAGAATTTCTAGGAGTGGGTCAGTCAGGCAGAGGCCGGAGCGTGCAAGCTCTTCTCGGAGCAGGAGTCCACTTAGATCTCCCGATCCGGCCCCTCCCTCTGTACGTCGAGGTCTTCCTAGTATAGGTGTCGAATCTTCTAGTTCATCTATGTCAGAAGGTGAGCAGGAGGATGGTAAGGGTAAAGAAACTGGGTCTGGTAAACCTCAGGTAAAGGGTATAGTTAAGGAAGTTTCTGGGGAGGAAAAGAGTTCTGTACATAAGTGTAGCGGTAAGGCTATTGGTAAAAAAAAGAAAAAGAAAAAGGAGCGTGGTGAGTGGGACAAATTTTTTGATGGTATTTCAGATGATCAGGTCCGTGACCTAGTCATGTCCCCTTTGTGTAAGTCAAAACAATGTTGATTTAAGCAATGGTATAGTTTAAGTTATGTATAGAAATTATGTTTGTAAAGTTTTTTCTGTTATAAGTTATGATTGTAATGTTTGGTAGCAGTTCTATACAATAAAAACCTCCACCTATATAGCTAATTATCTTGCTCTTTTTAAATAGAGCTTGTAGTCAGTTGTAGGAGATTGTGCGTGCTGTCTGCGTGCCCTGAACCCAGTATACACCGCTATATCCACCTATATAGCTAACTATCTTGCTCTTTTTAAATAGAGCTTGCAGCCAGTTGTAGGAGATTGTGCGTGCTGTCTGCGTGCCCTGAACCCAGTATACACCGCTATATCCACATATATAGCTAACTATCTTGCTCTTTTTAAATAGAGCTTGCAGTCAGTTGTAGGAGATTTTGCTTGCTGTCTGCGTGCTCTGAACCCAGTATACACCGCTATATCCACCTATATAGCTAACTATCTTGCTCTTTTTAAATAGAGCTTGCAGTCAGTTGTAGGAGATTGTGCGTGCTGTCTGCATGCCCTGAACCCAGTATAGACTGCTATATCCACCTATATAGCTAACTATCTTGCTCTTTTTAAATAGAGCTTGCAGTCAGTGGTAGGAGCTTGTGCGTGCTGGCTGCGTGCTCTGATCTCTGAGGACTTCCAGAGTGGTGAAGGAAGAGAGGGAGCTGATGACTTCAGTAAGCCCAGGCCAGGTGCCTGTTTCTCAGCCTAATGAAGGACGTGGAGCCCCTAAGCTCCTGGAGCTCGTCAAGGAGGAGAGGTTGTTTTTGGAGAACCAGCTGGATCTTGCAGATTGGTCTCTGAGACAGCCAGGAGAGGATGCGGAGAAATCTGCAGACAGAAGGAAGAAAGCTAAAAGCTTAATTGTGAAGGCTTCCCGCAGCTACTGCGAGAAAATGAAGGTCCTGGCGGAGCTAAGGAATCGGAGAGACAGATCGGGTGTTGTAAAGAGACAGGAGTTCAAGACGGTGATATACGGGTTGAAGAAGCAGTGCAACTTGATGGGTGAGCTGTTATCCAACCTGATTGACAGTGCTTCTAGTGAGAAAGAATTCCTATCTAATGTGGAGAAGGCGGTGAGAGTAGCGTGTGACGAGGGGTCCCAGGCAGGGAGACGCCGCAGACAGCATCTAGCCCCAAGCACAACACAAGAGGAGGAAATGGCGGGTCCCTCTGAGGAGGCCACCCGTGAAGAGACAGAAAGAGTAGTGGAAGGAAAGATGGACGGTGAGAAACCAGTGAAAAAGACTGTGGGTGTGGGAAAGCCATTGACCTGCAAAGAGACAGTCCCAGTGCGTAAAGGTGCAGAGAAACCTGGAAAAGTGGAAAGTGTCCCTAAAGACAAAACGGGTAATCAGCCTGTGTGTGAGGCTGTGATCCCGGGTGGCGTTGTAGGTCCCAGTGAAGCAGAAGGAAAGCAGCAAAGGAACAAGAAAGACTCTAAAAAGGTGAAGACACCAGTGGTGCAGTTAACAAGACTGAAAGACAATCAAGAAATGGACTTACCTTGTATGCAGTCCCCAGTGATCCCGGGCGGTAGTTGTAAGCAGGGCATGCCGTCAGAAGAGCTGTCGGCTGCCGCTGCTGCAAGCCGACCTCAGGGAGAGGGGAAGGGGGTTGGTGGTTGTAATGGTGGTGTAAAGAGCCAGGCCAGCTTGGCCGCCGCTGTGGGGAAGGTTACAGTGACGGCCGGCGGCAAGGCTCCTGGTGGTGCGGTAATGGCGGCTGCTGATAGCAAAACGCCGTCTTTTCGCGGGCAAAAGGGCGGGTCTGTTGGGCGTGAGCCTAATGTAAAGACAATGGGGGAGGGTGACGCGCTTCCGGTAGGCGGATCGGCCTCTTGCGGGGTTGATTCAGGGCCGGAAGTGATGTCAGCGGGAGCGGAAGTTGGCCGTGGAAAGCATTTCCGGCCAGTGGTTAACACAGCTTCCGGTCCAGCGCTTCACGCAAATGTTGTTGACAGTTCTAATAATATGGATATGTCTGATAGTTTGGAACTTGGTCAGGGGATTGCATGGGGAGATTGCCCAATGGGGGAACTGGATGAGGGTAATCCAGCACTGGACTATATTAGAGGTCTAGAAGGATCCCAAAGTGAAGGAGGACAAGTTCCAGTAGACTCCTGCGGGGCTCATATGGAAGTAGAGTGGAAGGAGGTCTGGAACGCGCTTCTTTGTAGTTCAGAGGATGAGACCCCTTTAGGAAATCATCCGAGTGTAGAAGGGGTGGAGGGTAATGCTTCTCGTGCTGGGGAGATAGGGGTGTCACCGTCTGCTCCCCCCTCTGTACCTGTGACAGGAGCCCCTCCCCCTGAGCCTATTTTGAGGGGTTCACCAGAGATAAGGTTACTAACGGCCTTAAGGGAGAAACGGTCTTATGCTAAAGTAGCAGGAGCAAATGTGGCTCTGGACCACATCTATCACCAGTTTGGGGCCGGGAATTTCCGGGTTCCCCCGGCTGATCAGTCCTCAGGGGCCAATTCTTGGTCAAGAGGGACTGGTGGTCCGGAGCGTAAGAGGAGAAATGTGGTACAGTTGCGTTGGGAGGGAGGTGGTCAGTGCCCCACTAGAGGCCAGGTGGTAGATATGGTCCTGTCCTTAGGTATTAAGGTAGAGGAACTTTATGCGGTGATTCACCCGTCTGGTTCCCCTGATTTTGATATCAGCTTCATGAACGCGGTCATCATGGAGCTGTTTATCACAGCCTTTGGCATGATTAGGGGAACCGATCCCTGGAAGGGGTTTCGGGTGATCCCTCTAAGTAGGCAGGAGGATATTAAAACTCTTACAATATTGGTAAGAAATGAGAGTTTGCCCCCAGAGGACATTGCGACTTGGTTGGGGAGATACGGCCAGTTGCAGTGTCCTCTAAACAAGTGTCGTGATGAGAAGGGGGTCTGGACTGGAGCATGGAACACTAGGATCAAGCTAAAAAGAGCTGGCAGCACAGTTGCGCATGTCCCGGGCAGTGCTTTTCTGGGAAGGGACAGGATCCTAGTGTTCTATCCAGGACAGCCCCGTCGGTGTTTTAGGTGTGGGTGCCCGACCCATTTGAGTGCTGACTGCACAGTGGTCCGGTGCATTAAGTGCAACAGGTTCGGGCACTCGGGGGAGGCATGTGATCAGATCTGCTGCAACCTCTGTGGCCAGATGGGACATCCATTTAGTAGATGCCCTAAGGCCTACAGAGGAGAAACAGCAGATGGGAATAAACCAAACAGTAGTAAGGCTCCGCCTCCTGCTGGGCGGGGTCCTGGGAATAAAAAACAAAGTGCTGACCCTGAGGCTGGGGTGAGACGTGGGAAAACCCAGCCTCAGCAAGAAGGTAATATACCTCAGAAGGTTAAAGAGGTCAGGTCTGTGCCTGGGGAGGCTGCTCAAGCACCTGCAAATGAGGTGGAGGAAGAAGGGGTGGTTGGGCTTCCCCCCTCGGAGGGGGTGGTTCAGGTTCCAGCCCCCCAGTCTTCTGGTCCTGTTCCCCTCCCTCGGAGGCGGCGACCAGGTGGACGCCCAGTTAGGGTCTCCTCATCTGACTCTTCGGCAGGGGACAGTCAGACAGGGGAGGAGGAGATGGAGGTTTCGATGAAGGGTGCCCAAAAGCGCCCCAAGGAACAGTCTGATGAAGAGGGGGAGGTTAACTGGGTAACAGTTAAAAAGAAGAGTGGGAAGAAGAAGAAAAAAAAAGGCCCCACCCCTTGAGGTGGAATCAAGGCCCCAGTCAGGGTCTAGTAACAAAGGGGATGCTGCGCTTATACTCTTCTCTTCGGGAGAAGAGTATAGTGATGAGGATATGTAAAATTTTATTTCCTTGTATAGCCTAGTATTTTTGTAAGTTTGTATTATGTTCAAGTGGATGTAAACTAATGTTTGGTTTTCTTATGTAAAGTATTGTATATTTCGGTAGCAGTTTTGGATTAAAAAAATATCCACCTATATAGCTAACTATCTTGCTCTTTTTAAATAGAGCTTGCAGTCAGTTGTAGGAGATTGCGCGTGCTGTCTGTATGCTCTGAACCCAGTATACACCGCTATATCCATCTATATAGCTAGCTATCTTGCTCGTTTTAAATAGAGCTTGCAGTCAGTTGTAGGAGATTGTGCGTGCTGTCTGCGTGCTCTGAACCCAGTATACACCGCTATATCCACCTATATAGCTAGCTATCTTGCTCGTTTTAAATAGAGCTTGCAGTCAGTTGTAGGAGATTGTGCGTGCTGTCTGCGTGCCCTGAACCCAGCACACACCAGGAGAGGCTTTACAGGAGAGCAGACGTGTGTGGAAGAGCTCTGTGGAGAACCACGGCTGTTTTGGACATCCGGCCTTATGGCGTCGGCCAGCCCAGGCTCGGGGCCTCTTTCCCGGCCTGGGTCTCAGACAACCCCCCCTGGGGTGAGAGACCTCTCCAGGGAGGAGAAATTGTTCTTGGTCACACAATCTGAGTTAATGGACTGGACCTGGGCCCAGCCGGGAGAGGGCCCAAGCAAGCTCCAGAAAAGGAGAGAGAGGGTAAAAACCCTTATACAGAAGGCCGTGGCGACTTATGCACAGCGATCAGAGCGACTGGCCGACCTACGAAATCGCAGGGACCGCTCAGCCAGCAGCAAGCGTGGTGAATATAGGGAGACCATAGACAGCCTGAAGCTTGAATGCAGGGACCTCTGGCGGCTGCTGGGCGGTCTCTGCGAGCGTGGAAAGGGTGAGCGAAGTTTTTTGGCAGACGTGAAGAAAGAACTTCTAAAGACCAGCCAGGAAGGAACCCAGGCGGTGAGACGAGGAAATGCCCCCCTGAAGTCCCCCCTGAAACTCTCACCTGATGTAGCAGTACAACAGACCCCAGTGGAAGCAACATTTTTTGGAGACGACCAATCCATGGCCGGTCAGGAATGTATGACCCCCGGAGCTGTCAGTGCGGAGGGTCCCCGGGTTCCTGTGTTAACACCTGCCATGCCTATGGCCGCAGTCCAGGAGGATCCGGGTAGGGTACCCGATGAAGCACGTAAAAGCTCCGGTGGAATCGCAAGTCACAAGAAACTGATGGTGGTCCTCACCAGAGAGCCGTCGGAGGGGCCAGTGAAGGCCAATGGTCAGAGGTCCCCAGCGGATAGTGCAGTCCGACCCCCCTCCGGGGCCCCCCCGGTGACCCCAACAATTCCCGCCAGACCCATAGCGGTGCGAGGAAAACCGGCCATAATGGCGGCCCCCGCCGCGGCCGCATGGAGAGAGGGGGAGGTGCTGATGGGAACGGACACATGTGCAGTCTTGGATAGACATTGTGGACAAGCATCCTCTGCTGACACTGGGAGGAGTGGTGGGATGGGGGCGGGTGCATCACTTCCTGTTCCGGGTGACGAGACAGGAAGTGACCTCATCGACTTCCGGGAGCCGGAAGTGATGTCAGTGGTGACCCTGGAAGTCCCGGGAGGGCCTAAAACAGAAGTGGGGACACCGGGAATTCAGCCAGGGGGGCCGTTGGTGTCGCTCGTTGGGGGAGAGGAGGCGTTGGTATCGGAGACCTCCCTGGAAAAAACAGCTTTAGCGTCCTCTGGGGATTTTCTTCCAGCAGGACAAGTATGCTGGGGTGAGTCCCCGATGGGGGATTTGAGGAGCGAGTGCTCGGCCCTGGATTTCATACAGGGTTTGGAGGGGTCACAGGAGCGGGGTCCTGAAGAAATGGAGGTGGCTCCCCCCCAGGATCATATGGGTGTAGGGGGTACTGCTCCTTCCCCCGTGGTAAGGAGTGAGATGCCGGTTGGTGGGGATGCGGTGGGTAGAGGTACTGAGCCAGGGAGTCCGGTCCGTCAGGGGTCTGGCCCTTCCCCCACAGACCCAGTTTTCATCTTGGGCACACAGGAGGAGGCAAACCTCTTAGGTGCCCTGAAGGCTGGGCGCTCGTTTGCACAGGTGGCAGGTTCCTCTGTCCCCCTGGGTCCCCTGTACTGCCAGTTTGGCGCCCAGAATTTCCGGGCTCCCCCTGGGGATCAGCCCCAGGGTGCGCAGGCCTGGACGAGGGGTACGGGGGGCCCTGAGAGGCGCAGACGGAATGTGGTGCAGCTCAGGTGGGAAGGGACGTCTGCATGTCCCAGCAGGGGTCAGGTCATCGACTATCTGCTGGGGCTGCGCTTTAAAGTTTCGGACTTATTTGCAGTCATACACCCCACAAACTCGAAGGAGTTTGATGTGAGTTTCGTCTCCTTGGTCTCCATGGAGCTTTTCCTGACACTGTACGAGATCGTCAGGAAGTCAGATCCGTGGAAAAGTTTCCGGGTGATACCTCTTTCGAGGCAGGAGGAGATAAAGAATGTGACTGTACTGGTCAGGAACGAGTCCCTCCCACCTGAGGACATCGCGACCTGGCTGGCGCGGTACGGGCAGCTCCAGACAGGGCTGAGGAAAAGTTTGGATGAGCGCGGGGTCTGGACAGGTGCGTGGTTGGTCAGGATCTGGCTCAAGCTCCACAATAATACCGTGGCGCATGTACCTGGCAGCGCCTTTATAGGTAGAGACCGGATCCTGGTCTTCTACCCTGGACAGCCCCGTCGCTGTTTCAAATGCGGCAGTCCCGCGCACCTCAGTGCGGACTGCACAATGCCCCGCTGTGTGAGGTGCAATGGTTTCGGCCATTCACCTGAGGGTTGCAGGCTTATTGTCTGCAACCTCTGTGGGGAAATGGGACACCCCTTTAGTCGGTGCCCCAAGGCGTTCAGGGGGCGCCAGGCTGAGGGGGGTGCCCCAGGCCCGGAGGGTGAGGGGGTCCCTAGACGAAGTGGGGATCCCAACCCCTCAGGGTCACAGAGGGAGGGTTCCCCCCTCCCTCAAAGGGTCAGACCCCCCAGGCGCGGATCAAGGACAGGAACTGGCGTAGTTAGGGAGCCGGCGAGTTCTCCGGCCCCGTCTGACCCTGTGTCAGATGGGGCAACGGTAACAAAAACACCTGGGAAGCCGGCCAAGGCGAAAAAGCCCTCGCCCAAAAATCACCCTCCCCCCCCTCCCCCTGTTTCCCCCCCCCGTCCTCCTCCCTTTCCCCTGCTCCCCCCCCTTCCCCTTCTTCTCCTTTGCCCCCTCCCCCCCCCTCCCTTCAGTAATTAAATCTGCGGGTAAACCGCATCCACCCCTGGATCAGGCGGCTATACTAATGCCCCCTCCGGCCTCTTCGGTGGTCGTGAGTGGTCGGCAGGCTAGTGCAGGAGGGGTGACCCCGATGGACATCTCAGGGGCCGGTAAGGGGGTTAATAAGAGGATTAAGGAGATGTCCAGTGGGAGGTCCGATGAAGAGAGTGGGAGGGAACCTCCCAAAGTGGAATGGGAGAAGAAAACTAAAAAGAAGAGGAAGGTTTCGGGGAAGGAGGGTGGTGAGGACCCCCAGCCCAGTACGAGTTCAGGGGCAGGGGGGGGCTCCTCACTGGCCCTATGGAACAGATACGGGATCCTTTCCTCCTCGGACTCCGAGGAGGATTGATTTTTTTAGAAATGTAAAATAGAGAGGAACGTAAAATTCAATCACTAAGGATGGCGGTACCCGCTCCAATACGCCTTGCGACCATTAATGTCGCAAGTGTGCGTTCTGCGGCGGCTAGATTTTCAGCCTTTGATTTTCTCGGCCGGGTTGAAGCCGACATTTTGTTTTTGCAAGAGACCTGGCTGGCATCTGTGGCAGAGATGCACCTAGCGAAGAGGGAGTGGAGACATGGGCCCTCCCTCTGGTCTCTTGCGGCTGAGCCCTGCAGTGGTGTTGCGGTCCTTTTTAAGACCGGTTCGGTGGCTTGTCGACGAGTGATTGAATTGGAAATCGGTAGGTGTTTGATTGTGGACGCAGTCGTGAGAGGGGAATCCCTCCGCCTTATCAATTTTTATGGACCTCAGTCCCAGAGGGGGAGGAAGGACCTTCTCACGCTGCTGAAACCATACCTGTTTACATCCCAGCAGGTGGTCTTTGGTGGTGACTTTAACATGGTCACCAGGTCAAAGGACCGGGCAGGCACCTCAGGCCCTCTGGGATATGATAGTATCTTTTTGAATAGAATAGTGAGGGAAGCTGGGTTGGTGGATGTGCACGTTCGCCACTTCCCCAACCTCACTGGTTTCACATATTCCAGAGGTAGTTGTAGGAGTAGGTTAGATAGGTTTTTTTTGAAGGGGGACTCGTCCTTTGCAGCTCCTGCGCTGCATGCGGTTGAGTTCTCTGATCACCGTATGGTGTCGGTCACTCTGAATGTGGCGGACACCCCTCAGAAAGGGAGGGGCCTGTGGCGACTAAACGGGTCGCTACTTGAGGACCCTGAAATCAGATCGGCCTATGAGGACTTCTTTTTGGAACAAGCCTCGCTCCTTGAGAGCGGCTGCTCCCGCCAGGAATGGTGGGAAGTGATGAAGAAGAGGTCGGAGGGCTTCTTCCGGGAAGTCTCGGGCCGTCGGGCAGCATCCCGGTATCAGGCCTACCAGAAGTTACGCAGGCAGCTAGATCGCTTGGTTTCTGATGGTGGCCCTCAGGACCAGATCTCGGATCTGAAGCTCCAGATGAAGGAGTGTCAGTATGACCGTCTCGCCTCCCTGGTGCTGGAGAGGGATTACGGGAAGTTCACCAACCCAGATCCCTACAAAAGCTGTGGGGACGCGGTGAGTGGGAAGGTCATACATGGACTGAGAGATCCCTCGGGTTCCCTGGTAAGGTCCAAGCCAGGCATCCTGGGGATCATCAGAGCCCATTTTTCAGACATCCTTCGGAAGAAGCCATTGGATCTGAGGAGAGCCAAGGAATTTCTTGACGGGACTCCACTTGAGGTGGGGTCTGACCCCCTAGACTCCTTGGTGGAAGAGATCTCAGTGGCCGAAATTGAGCAGGCTATTGACTCGTTGTCTCTAAAGAAGTCGCCGGGGCCTGATGGGTTCACGGCAGAATTTTATAAAGCCTTTAAGAGCCTTTTGGCTCCTCCTCTGAGGGAGGTGTTCAGTGAGTGTTTGGCATCTGGCCTGCTCCCTCCCTCGATGAGAAGGTCGGCCTTGATCCTTCTGTCCAAGGGGAAGGATCCGTCCGTGGTTGAGAATTGGCGTCCTATCGCCCTTCTCTCCACGGATAGAAAGATTCTGGCAAAGATTTTGTTTACGCGTATGTCTGCGGTTGCGGGCAAGCTGCTGTCTGCCTCCCAGCACTGCACAGTTCCCGGCCGTAGCACCTTTAGTGCAGTCCTTAACGTCCGGGAGGCTGTGGAGAGGTGCAGGGCAACGGGTGATGGGCGGTATCTGCTGGCATTAGATCAAGCGAAAGCTTTTGATCGGGTAGACCACGAGTACCTCTGGCTTCTCCTGGGTAGATACGGCCTGCCTGATCGATTTATTGATTGGCTCAGGACTTTGTACAGAGGGGCCGAGAGCTTCCCTCTGGTCAATGGTTGGGTGGGTCCTACCTTTCCGGTGGACTCTGGTGTTAGGCAGGGCTGTCCGCTGAGTCCCCTGCTCTATGTCTTTGCAGTCGACCCCTTCGTAAGAAGGCTAGACTGTGGGCAGCTGAGGGGGGTCCTGATGGAGCCCGGCAGTGGCCCGGATAAGGCGGTGAAGGTGGTGGCCTACGCGGACGACGTCTCGGTGGTGGTGGCTAGCCGAGAGGAGGCCCATTTTGTGGAAACACAGATTGGAGGCTACTCCGAGGCGTCTGGTTCGTTGGTCAACTGGGACAAGAGTGAAGCTCTCTGGTTGGGAAGGGAGGGTGAGCAGTTTGCCCTCCCGGACGTTTTTCCCCCGCCCCGACCAGAAGTTAAGATCTTAGGCATTTATTTCGGCCAGGGTGATTATTCCAAGCTAAATTGGGAGCGCAGGTTGGTAAGTGCCACCCAGAAAGTCAACGCCTGGAAAGGCTGGAAGCTGTCGTTGAGGGAAAGGGTGAGCCTGGTTAAAACCTATTTGCTTCCTGAGTTCCTCTATGTCAGCTACGCATGTCTGTTGCCAGAGTCACTCTATGCGCGGGTCTGCGGTCTGTTTTTTCTGCTTTTGTGGGGAAACAGACTGAACCTGATAAAAAGGGAGGTCACGTATCGACGGAGAGGGGAGGGCGGTTTGGACATGATCAACCCCACGGTTTTCTTTACTGTGGTGTTCCTGAAGTTCAATCTGCAATCCATTTTTGTGGACGAGCCCTCTCTGTGGGAACGTTCATGTAAGAATTGGTTCCTGGTGTTCCTGAGCAGGTGGGAGGGGGGCGGTCGCCCGGGTGACCTTCGGAGGTCCCACGGGTACCTCCCCGCCTATGTCCCAACCGCCCTGAAAGTACTAAGGCGGTGGAGGATAACGGCCTTAGAGGTAGGCTCCCTGGGCCGGCGTGAGCTGTACCAGAGGGTCATGGCTTCGGACGTTTTGAGACCACTAGCCTTAAGGGACTGTCCAGACAGGGTTCTCAGGGAGGGACTAGCCCTCCTGAATTCCAAGAGAATTCCTGCCAAGTTCTGGGATCTCGCATGGAGGGCGTTCCACGGACGACTCTATGTGAGATCGAACTTGAAGTACCGGAGCCCAGAGGACAGAGGCTGTCCTCGCCCTGAGTGTGGTGGGGTGCTAGAGACCATGGACCACTTTTTGGTCGAGTGCCCCTTCAACTTGGGGGTTCTGGGGGAGGTTGGAGATGCCATTGGCTATCCCCGTCTCCAGGCCCTTGCCTATCCTGAGAGGGTGTACGGTGACTTCAGAGCCCGGAGGGGTTTTGTGTTATCATCACTGTATTTAGTTAGTGTCATATGCCTTTACTACACTTGGCACGCTCGGTGTTTAGTGTCCACTAGGGGCAAGTTCCTGCCCATGCATGAGGTGGCGGGTGATATCGTTCGGGAATTGGGTAAGGTGAGGTTTCTTGAGGGGGAAAGAATGGGTAGGGAAAGGTGTGCTAGGTTGTGGAGAGGGTTCTCTTTCCGGCCACCTTGATGATCTCCCCCTTCTTTTCCTTAGGTGGAGGTCTGTCTATCCTTTCACCCCCTTTTTTTAGCTTTTGGGCAACTTAATTTTAAAAACATGGTATGCACCGTCAGTTTCGTTACGTTCCTGCCTATAGGGGGTATGTAATATAAATGTACATAGTTAGAATAATGATTGGAAATTGTTTGGATAGGTTTTTTTTTTTTTTTATTAGTCCAGATGATCATGGGACTAAGGGTCATCCGATATGGGCGATATGGGCAGTTTGAATAGATCCTGTCTATCTAAAAGCATTTGTACAAGTTGTTCTTTTGTTCTTTTTTGCTCAAGTATGAGTCTTTCTTAAGTTCTTGATTATGTAAATCAGTAGCAGTTTTATTTTAATAAAAATTTCCACCTATATAGCTAATTATCTTGCTCTTTTTAAATAGAGCTTGTAGTCAGTTGTAGGAGATTGTGCGTGCTGTCTGCGTGCCCTGAACCCAGTATACACCGCTATATCCACCTATATAGCTAACTATCTTGCTCTTTTTAAATAGAGCTTGCAGTCAGTTGTAGGAGATTGTGCGTGCTGTCTGCGTGCTCTGAACCCAGTATACACCTCTATATCCACCTATATAGCTAGCTATCTTGCTCTTTTTAAATAGAGCTTGCAGTCAGTTGTAGGAGATTGTGAGTGCTGTCTGCGTGCTCTGAACCCAGTATACACCACTATATCCATCTATATAGCTAGCTATCTTGCTCGTTTTAAATAGAGCTTGCAGTCAGTTGTAGGAGATTGTGCGTGCTGTCTGCGTGCTCTGAACCCAGTATACACCGCTATATACACCTATATAGCTAGCTATCTTGCTCGTTTTAAATAGAGCTTGCAGTCAGTTGTAGGAGATTGTGCGTGTTGTCTGCATGCCCTGAACCCAGTATACACCGCTATATCCACCTATATAGCTAACTATCTTGCTCTTTTTAAATAGAGCTTGCAGTCAGTTGTAGGAGATTGTGCGTGCTGTCTGCGTGCTCTGAACCCAGTATACACCGCTATATACACCTATATAGCTAGCTATCTTGCTCGTTTTAAATAGAGCTTGCAGTCAGTTGTAGGAGATTGTGCGTGTTGTCTGCATGCCCTGAACCCAGTATACACCGCTATATCCACCTATATAGCTAACTATCTTGCTCTTTTTAAATAGAGCTTGCAGTCAGTTGTAGGAGATTGTGCATGCTGTCTGCGTGCTCTGAACCCAGTATACACCGCTATATCCACCTATATAGCTAGCTATCTTGCTCTTTTTAAATAGAGCTTTCAGTCAGTGTTAGGAGCTTGTGTGTGCTGGCTGCGTGCTCTGATCTCTGAGGACTTCCAGAGTGGTGGAGGAGGAGAGGGAGCTGATGGCTTCAGTCAGCCCAGGCCAGGTGGCTGTTTCTCAGCCTAGTGAAGGGCGTGGAGCCCCTAAGCTCCTGGAGCTCGTCAAGGAGGAGAGGTTGTTCTTGGAGAACCAGCTGGATCTTGCAGATTGGTCTCTGAGACAGCCAGGAGAGGATGCAGAGAAATCTGCAGACAGAAGGAAGAAAGCTAAAAGCTTAATTGTGAAGGCTTCCCGCAGCTACTGCGAGAAAATGAAGGTCCTGGCGGAACTAAGGAACCGGAGAGACAGATCGGGCGTTGTAAAGAGACAGGAGTATAAGACGGTGATAGACGGATTGAAGAAGCAGTGCAACATGATTGGTGAGCTGTTATCCAACCTGATTGACAGTGCTTCTAGTGAGAAAGATTTTCTATCTAATGTGGACAAAGCGATGAGAGTTGCGTGTGACGAGGGGACCCAGGCAGGGAGACGCCGTAGACTGTATCCAGCCCCGAACACAACGCAAGAGGAGGAAATAGCGGGTCCCTCTGAGATGGCCACCCGTGAAGAGGTGGTGGAGAAAAAGCCAATGGCTTGTAAAGAGACAGCACCGGTGAGAAAGAGTGCAGAGAAGGCTGCAAGTGTGAAGAGTGCTCCCAGTGACAAGACTGCTAACTCCGTTAGTACTGCAGAGGGGTCGGGTAAGCCTAGGGGTTGTCAGTCTATGAGCGAGGCTGTATCCCCAGAAGGCAGGTTAGACTCCGGTGAAGCAGGAAGGAGACAGCAGAAGGACAATAAAGAAAAATGTGTCATGAAAGAAAAGAAGATACCTGTGATTCAGCTTGCTAGACTAGTAAGCAAAGAAAAATCGGACTTACCTGTACAATCCCCAGTGATCCCAACCGGTGGTTGCAAGCAGGGCATACCGTCAGTTGCGTTGTCGGCTGCCACTGCTGCAAGCCGGTCTCAGGGTAAGGGGAATGGGGTATGTGAAGGTCAAGCCAGTTTGGCTGCCGCTGTGGGCAGCGGTGCAGTGTCGGCCGGCGGCATGGCATCTGAAAGTTTGGGAATGGCGGCCGTGAATAAAAAAACGCCGTCTACCCGCGGGAGGAGGGGTGGTGCTACTGACCGCGAGGCCAATAGTAGCGTGGGTAGAGGTGATGACGCACTTCCGGTGCGCGAGTTGGTTCATGGCGGGAATAGCCCGCGGCCGGAAGTGACGGTAGGGGGACCGGAAGTTGACCACGCGGGTCATTTTCAAAAGGCTTCCGGTCTTCCTTCTGGTCAAGAATGTGTAAACAATAACAATAATGTTGAAATGTCTAGCTGTATAGTGCCAGAGCGGGCTTCGGCCTGGGGTGACTGCCCAATGGGTGAGCTTGATGGGGAGAACCCTGCAATGGCGTTCATTCGCGGCTTGGAGGGTTCTCAACCAAAGCAGGGTCAAGTGCCAGTGGATTCCTGCGGGGCCCATATGGAGGTAGAATGGCAGGAAGCTTTGGAAGCCTTGCTTTACAGCTCTGAGGATGAGACTTGTCCTAAGGTTCAGGCTGGGGTAAACAATGTGGGGAGTGTGACTTCTCATGCCGGGAGTGGGGGGGCTGCTTCTCATGTTGTACCCCCAGTGTCTGTGGCAGAGGCTCCTCCTCCGGGGCCCGTGCTAAGGGGGACACCGGAGGTAAGGTTGCTGACGGCACTTGGTGAGAGGCGTTCCTACGCCAATGTGGCTGGGTCTAGTGTGCCTCTGGACCACCTGTACCACCAGTTTGGGGCCAGTAATTTTCGGGTACCCCCGACTGGTCAGACCCCTGGGGCCAATACTTGGTCTAGGGGGACAGGTGGTCCGGAGCGCAAGCGTAGGAACGTAGTCCAGCTGAGGTGGGAAGGTGAAGGTCAGTGCCCCACGAGGGGTCAGGTGGTCGACATGGTCCTGGCGTTGGGGTTCAGGGTGGCTGAGCTATTTGCTGTAATCCACCCAGCTGGCTCCCCTGACTTTGATGTCAGTTTCACCAATGCTGTGACCATGGAGCGTTTTATAACTGCTTTTGGGTTGGTTAAAGGGGCTGATCCCTGGAAAGGGTTCCGTCGAATCCCTCTGAGTAGGCAGGAGGAGATCAAAAACCTGACGGTGTTAGTGAGGAACGAGAGCCTGCCCCCAGAGGACATAGCAACTTGGCTGGGAAGACACGGCCAGTTGCAGTGTCCTCTAAATAAATGCTTAGACGAGCGTGGGGTATGGACTGGAGCATGGAATACCAGGATTCGCTTGAAAAGATCTGGCAACACGGTTGCGCATGTCCCAGGGAGTGCTTTCCTGGGACGGGATAGAATCCTGGTGTTCTACCCAGGCCAGCCCCGTAGGTGTTTTAGGTGTGGGTGCCCAACCCACATGAGTGCAGATTGCACAGTTGTGCGCTGCACTAAGTGTAATAGGTTTGGACACTCAGGTGACACGTGCGGGTTGATCTGCTGTAACCTTTGTGGTCAAATGGGGCATCCCTTTAGCAGATGCCCCAGGGCCTACAGGGGTGAAGCTGCAGCGGGTGGTGGGCCAGGTGGGGATGGTGTACCTCCTCCTGCTGGGCAGAGTTCTGAAAGGGAAAGGCAGGATAGTGCTCCTGCAGCGGAGCCACAGGGTGCGCCTCGAACCCAAAGGGCAAGTAGGGCCCCTCAAAGAGAGAAGGGGACACGGCCTGCAGAGGCTACCCAGGCCCCTGTCGCTGAAGCTCAGGTGTCAGGTCCAGATATTGGTCAGGCGGAGGAAGTTGGGCCTCCCCTTCCGGGTGGGGGGGGGCACAGGGTTCTAGTCCCCAGGTTTCTGTTCCCACTCCCCTTCCTCGGAGATGTAGGCCGGGCAGGCGTCTGGTCACTGTCCCCTCGTCCGAGTCTTCGGCTGGGGATGATAGGTCTGGGGAGGAGGAGATGGAAGTCTCGGTTAAGGGGGCTCAGAAACGCCCAAAAGAGGTATCGGATGAAGAGGGTGAAGTGGCTTGGGTCACAATTAGGAAAAAGCTGGGGAAGAAGAAGAAAAAGAAGGCCCCGCCACCTGAGGTGGATCCTGGGCCACCAGCAGGGCCTAGCAGTAGAGGTGATGCTCTGCTTATAAATTTTTCTTCTGGGGAAGAGGAGGGGGAAGTTGACATGTAAAAATTGTTTTTCCCTTTTTGACTGTATAGTTTATTGTTGTTAGTTGTTTTGTAAAGTGAATGTAAACTGATATTTGTTTTGTTATATTAAGCTTGTAATTTGGTAGCAGTTTACTGGAATAAAAAATATCCACCTATATAGCTAACTATCTTGCTCTTTTTAAATAGAGCTTTCAGTCAGTTGTAGGAGATTGTACGTGCTGTCTGCATGCCCTGAACCCAGTATACACTGCTATATCCACCTGTATAGCTAACTATCTTGCTCTTTTTAAATAGAGCTTGCAGTCAGTTGTAGGAGATTGTGCGTGCTGTCTGCGTGCTCTGAACCCAGTATACACCTCTATATCCACCTATATAGCTAGCTATCTTGCTCTTTTTAAATAGAGCTTGCAGTCAGTTGTAGGAGATTGTGAGTGCTGTCTGCGTGCTCTGAACCCAGTATACACCACTATATCCATCTATATAGCTAGCTATCTTGCTCGTTTTAAATAGAGCTTGCAGTCAGTTGTAGGAGATTGTGCGTGCTGTCTGTGTGCTCTGAACCCAGTATACACCGCTATATACACCTATATAGCTAGCTATCTTGCTCGTTTTAAATAGAGCTTGCAGTCAGTTGTAGGAGATTGTGCGTGTTGTCTGCATGCCCTGAACCCAGTATACACCGCTATATCCACTTATATAGCTAACTATCTTGCTCTTTTTAAATAGAGTTCGCAGTCAGTTGTAGGAGATTGTGCATGCTGTCTGCGTGCTCTGAACCCAGTATACACCGCTATATCCACCTATATAGCTAACTATCTTGCTCTTTTTAAATAGAGCTTGCAGTCAGTTGTAGGAGATTGTGCGTGCTGTCTGCGTGCTCTGAACCCAGTATACACCGCTATATCCATCTATATAGCTAGCTATCTTGCTCTTTTTAAATAGAGCTTGCAGTCAGCGATAGGAGCTTGTGCGTGCTGGCTGCGTGCTCTGATCTCTGAGGACTTCCAGAGTGGTGGAGGAGGACAGGGAGCTGATGGCGTCGGTCAGCCCAGGCCAGGGGCCTGTTTCTCAGCCTAGTGAAGGACGTGGAGCCCCTAAGCTCCTGGAGCTCGTCAAGGGGGAGAGGTTGTTCTTGGAGAACCAACTGGATCTTGCAGATTGGTCTCTGAGACAGCCAGGAGAGGATGCGGAGAAATCTGCAGACAGAAGAAAGAAAGCTAAAAGCTTAATTGTGAAGGCTTCCCGCAGCTACTGCGAGAAAATGAAGGTCCTGGCAGGGTTAAGGAACCGGAGAGACAGATCGGGCGTTGTAAAGAGACAGGAGTATAAGACGGTGATAGACGGATTGAAGAAGCAGTGCAGCATGATGGGTGAGCTGTTATCCAACCTGATTGACAGTGCTTCTGGTGAGAAAGACTTTCTATCTAACGTGGACAAAGCGATGAGAATTGCGTGTGACGAGGGGACCCAGGCAGGGAGACGCCGTAGACTGTATCCAGCCCCGAACACAACGCAAGAGGAGGAAATGGCGGGTCCCTCTGAGGTGGCCACCCGTGAAGAGGTGGTGGAGAAAAAGCCAATGGCTTGTAAAGAGACAGCACCGGTGAGAAAGAGTGCAGAGAAGGCTGCAAGTGTGAAGAGTGCTCCCAGTGACAAGACTGCTAACTCCGTTAGTACTGCAGAGGGGTCGGGTAAGCCTAGGGGTTGTCAGCCTATGAGCGAGGCTGTATCCCCAGAAGGCAGGTTAGACTCCGGTGAAGCAGGAAGGAGACAGCAGAAGGACAATAAAGAAAAATGTGTCATGAAAGAAAAGAAGATACCTGTGGTTCAGCTTGCTAGACTAGTAAGCAAAGAAAAATCGGACTTACCTGTACAATCCCCAGTGATCCCGACTGGTGGTTGCAAGCAGGGCATACCGTCAGTTGCGTTGTCGGCTGCCGCTGCCGCAAGCTGGGCTCAGGGTAAGGAGACCGGGAAATGTGAGAGTCAAACCAGCTTGGCTGCCGCTGTGGGGAGCGGTGCAGCGTTGGCCGGCAGCATGGCGTCTGATAGTTTGGGAATGGCGGTCGTGAATGAGAAAACGCCGTCTTCCCGCGGGAGGAGGGGTGGTGCTTCTGACCGCAAGGCCAATAGTAGCGTGTTGGGTGGTGATGACGCACTTCCGGTGGGCGGGCAGGTTCCTGGCGGGATTGGCCCGCGGCCGGAAGTGACGGTGGCGAGGCCGGAAGTAGACCACGGAGGTTGTTTTCAAGGAACTTCCGGTCTTCGTTCCGGTCAGGAAAGTGTAAACAAAAGTGGTAATGTTGAAACATCTAACAGTATGATACCTGAGCAAGTTGCAGCCTGGGGTGACTGCCCAATGGGAGAGCTTGACGATGAGAACCCTGCAATGGCGTTCATTCGGGACTTGGAGGGTTCTCAATCAATGCAGAGTCAGGTGTCAGTAGATTCCTGCGGCGCCTATATGGAGGTGGAATGGCAGGAATCTTGGAATGCTCTGTTTTACAGTTCTGAGGAGGAAACTCACTCTAAGGTTCAGCCCGATGTAAAAGTGAATCCTCATGTTGGGGGAGTGGGGGTCTCTTCTCATGTGGTGCCCCCGGTGTCTGTGGCGGAGACTCCTCCTCCGGAGCCCAGGTTGAGGGGTACACCGGAGGTGAGGTTGTTGACAGCCCTTGGTGAGAAACGTTCCTACGCCAATGTGGCTGGGTCCAGTGTGCCTTTGGACCACCTGTACCACCAGTTTGGGGTCAGCAATTTTAGGGCTCCCCCGGCTGGTCAGACCCCAGGGGCCAGTTCTTGGTCTAGGGGGACAGGTGGTCCGGAGCGTAGGCGTAGGAACGTAGTTCAGCTGAGATGGGAGGGTGAGGGTCAGTGTCCCACAAGGGGCAAAGTGGTTGACATGATCTTGGCGTTGGGGTTCAGGGTGGCTGAGCTTTTCGCTGTAATCCATACAGCGGGCTCCCCTGACTTTGACATCAGTTTCACCAACGCGGTGACCATGGAGCGTTTTATAACCGCTTTTGGGCTGGTCAGGGGTACTGATCCCTGGAAGGGGCTTCGTTTGATCCCCTTGAGTAGGCAGGAGGAGATTAAAAATCTCACGGTATTAGTGAGAAACGAGAGCCTGCCTCCAGAGGACATAGCAACTTGGCTGGGAAGGCATGGCCAGTTGCAGTGTCCTCTGAATAAATGTCTAGACGAGCGGGGGGTATGGACTGGAGCGTGGAACACCAGGATTCGCTTAAAAAGATCTGGCAACACGGTTGCGCATGTCCCAGGGAGTGCTTTCCTGGGAAGGGACAGAATCCTGGTGTTCTACCCAGGTCAGCCTCGTAGGTGTTTCAGGTGCGGGTGTCCAACCCACCTGAGTGCAGATTGCACAATCGTGCGCTGCACTAAGTGCAATAAGTTCGGGCACTCCGGTGACACTTGCGGCTTAATCTGCTGCAACCTATGTGGTCAAATGGGGCATCCCTTTAGCAGATGCCCCAGGGCCTACAGGGGTGAAGCTGCAGCAAGTGATGGATTAGGAGGGGACAATGTACCGCCCCCTGCTGGGCAAAGTTCTGGAGGGGAAAGGCAGGAAAGTTCTCCTGTGGTGGAACCACAAGGTACACCTCAAGTTCAGAAAGCAAACAAGGTCCCTCAAAGAGAGAAAGGGGTGCGACCTGTAGAGGTTGCCCAGGCCCCTGTTACTGAAAGTCAAGTATCTGGTCAGGTGGGGGTGGTCGGGACTCCCCTTCCAGGTGGGGGGGCACAGGGTTCCAACCCCCAGGGTCCTGTTCCCACTCCTCTTCCTCGAAGGTGTAGACCGGGCAGGCGTCTGGTCGCTGTCTCTTCATCCGACTCTTCGGCTGGAGACGATAGGTCTGGGGAGGAGGAGATGGAGGTCTCTGTAAAAGGAGCTCAGAAGCGCCCAAAAGAGGTGTCAGATGAGGAGGGTGAAGTGGCTTGGGTCACGATAAGGAAAAAGCAGGGGAAGAAGAAGAAAAAGAGGGCTCCACCACCTGAGGTGGATCCTGGGCCTCCGCCAGGGCCTAGCAGTAGAAGTAAAGACCTTCTCATAGATTTTTCTTCCGGGGATGAGGAGGGGGAGAATGACATGTAAAAATTGTTCTCTTTGATGGTATAGTTTGTTTATTGTAAAGTGTATGTAAACTGATTTTTGTTTTGTAATGTTATGATTGTAAGATGGTAGCAGTATTCTTGGAATAAAAATATCCATCTATATAGCTACCTATCTTGCTCGTTTTGCGTGCTGTCTGCGTGCTCTGAACCCAGTATACACCGCTATATACACCTATATAGCTAGCTATCTTGCTCGTTTTAAATAGAGCTTGCAGTCAGTTGTAGGAGATTGTGCGTGTTGTCTGCATGCCCTGAACCCAGTATACACCGCTATATACACCTATATAGCTAACTATCTTGCTCTTTTTAAATAGAGCTTGCAGTCAGTTGTAGGAGATTCTGCGTGCTCTGAACCCAGTATACACCGCTATATCCACCTATATAGCTAACTATCTTGCTCTTTTTAAATAGAGCTTGCAGTCAGTTGTAGGAGATTGCGCGTGCTGTCTGTATGCTCTGAACCCAGTATACACCGCTATATCCATCTATATAGCTAGCTATCTTGCTCGTTTTAAATAGAGCTTGCAGTCAGTTGTAGGAGATTGTGCGTGCTGTCTGCGTGCTCTGAACCCAGTATACACCGCTATATCCACCTATATAGCTAATTATCTTGCTCTTTTTAAATAGAGCTTGTAGTCAGTTGTAGGAGATTGTGCGTGCTGTCTGCGTGCCCTGAACCCAGTATACACCGCTATATCCACCTATATAGCTAACTATCTTGCTCTTTTTAAATAGAGCTTGCAGCCAGTTGTAGGAGATTGTGCGTGCTGTCTGCGTGCCCTGAACCCAGTATACACCTGTTAGAAAAGTTTTAAATGTTTATTGTGTGACTATTAGAAAAACAATAGTCCTGAGACTGATTTGTTAAAAAGCTTACTTCTGAGCACATTATTGTATAACTCATTGTATTGTTTTGTCCTAATTAACTCCATAGTAAGTAGGATGATTAGATTTAACTAAATATGATAGCCTAAGAATGCACGGAACATGTATAGCTTATAAAGTGCAAGCCTGTGCCATGACACGTTATTTATGTTCTTTCAGCCAATAGAAGCACGGAGATGTTATTCTTGTGGGATATGTGAGGGCGGAACACTTTCTTTTGTGGAGACTTTTTCTTCAGCTTTCGTCCTGTAAGCATGTCTCCCTGTTGTGGGCCACATCAGAAATAAATTGTCTGCTTCTCAGAACACCTGATGTTTTTTTACTGATCACAAGGGAATTTCCTAACATTTTTGGTCCTTCGAGCCGGAAGCAACACGCTGGTTTTCAGATCAGACGGCCCGACAACACTTCGGTGAGTATTGGACTTTGAAGCTCACCGAACCTTACAAGTCCCCCCAATCAATGTTATTTGGTGAAAAAGGGGCGGGGCCATAGATCTGAATTCCACTGTCTGTTTCCGAACCTTGTGTGATCCAGTCCAGGTGTTTGAGAGGTAAGATAATTTAAATTATTCTTAATTCTTTCTGAGTCTTTTCTTCTCTTTCTCTTGCTTCTGGTTTAATGTGTTGTAATTGCCGACATTGGTATTGATCGTATAATATCTAGATGATCCAGTGCTCGTAGACAGAGACACTTGGGGACGTTGTCTAAGGTAAAAAATTACGTCGCCCGCTGTCCGGACAGATAACAAAAAGATTTGAGGTATACCGAATGTCAGAGGTTGATTGCCTGACTATTTTAAGCGCTGTTTAGTTAAGTGATCTACAAAGATCGCAAGGCTAATTTTCTTCTGTGTGTGTTTACTTTATCTTTGTTGATGTTTTTTTTTCTCTTGTATTGACATGGTTTTTGTGCTGGTATTTCTCAGCAGATAAGAAGGCAAATTCACTGAACTCTCTCCCCCTCCCCCTCCCCTCATGGAAGGATTTCTCCTGATCCTGCAAGACGTTGTAAAAGTTAACCCTTGATTAGCTATGACAATACAGAAGGGTTATATTGTATATATTGAAACTTAGCATAAAAGAAAAAGAAGGTAGATGGCATTTTGGAGTAAATAGAATGAATGTTGTAGAATTATCAGGTGGCTTGATGAATGTGAAATGAAATGAAAAAAAAAAAGGCTGAGGATTTTTTCATTGCTACGAAGGTCAAGAAGCTGTTTCTCAGAAACAAGAAAATGCAGATTGCCTGACAGAGGTTAATTTGTGCATCTGTGAAAATATTAGGACTTTTGGTGGGAAAAAGAGTTTGAAAAATAGTCTAAGTAAATATTTATATTGGATTGGAGTTATTTTTAGAATTCATAGACTTTCAACTGTGAAGTGTTAATGATGCAATGCTGTTTATATTTGGGTACATTTATAAAGTCAAAAGGCAAAGTTCAAAAAAAAGTATGGGTTAAAAATGGCAGCGTATTGGCTTCAGCATGCTAAAATTAGGGTAGAAGGAAAAAGGACAAAGGAAAAATGCCAAGCCCAATTGCCCCTAGTGGACAAAGAGGATGATCTCATCTGCTGTACCCAGAGACCACCTCCCTATGGTGGTCCTCCCCCTCAGGTGCAAGTAACTGCTCAGAGTAACACCTTCCCTGTGACATCCACCCATCAAAGGAACCGCCTCTGAACAAAACCCCAATTCCACTTCCTCAATCTCTCCAGACAGTAGTTCAGTCTTGGAGATGAACAGATCGATCCTTGAAACATTAACTGACGCCATAACTCATGTACTAGGTGCCCCAGCAGGAGCCAAGAGACTAAGTAAACCTCCTATTAGGTATGGTGTGGAGGACGGTGAGGAATACCCCTTGATAGAGGTCCCAAACCCAAGGGGAGGACAGAATGATGCACTGGGCCAGCCATATCCCTTGACTATGACTGTTTTTCGACCATGGACTGACAGTGATATACAAAAGGCTACAGAACACATAAAACATCCAAAATTAGGTCCAGCTGAATTCATTGAAAACATAGAGGGATTACGGAACAGTTATAAATTGAATGGGGTGGAAGTAGAGAGAGCCCTGAGGAGAGTATTAGGGTCAGATTGGGCTTCGGTAAAGGGGGATTGGGACCCCTGCGCCCCAGCAAATGCACATGGACGGGGGGGATCCATTGCTTCTCAGAAAAAAAAAAAAAAAATATGACAGTACAAGAAGACAAAGAAAGTGTCAGTGACTACCTAAATAAATTACGAGAGATTTTTAGAGTGTTCTCTGGGCTCCCCGAAGCTGAAGATGTGAATAGTGCATATTAGCAACAGCTAAAGATTGCTTTTTTAAATGGATTGAAACAGGATCATAAGGATTACATTGTTTAAAACATGGTTACTTACCGAACTGCATCAGTTTTAGATGTTTTACAATATGCTAAGCATTCTGAGAAGTATTTGAAAGCAAAAGCAAAAAAGAATGTGAAAGTAAAGGTTCTTATGCAAGGTGATGAAAGAGAGGAGGATGCAGAAGAGTACACTGCTGAGGCAGAACCAGAGGGGTCTCATAGAGGAAGGATTACTCTACAGAAATAAACAGTGCAACGAGAGTACTTCCACCCTGTGTACAAGCACTGGTAGCATCAGCGGTGTAGTGGTTAGCACTCTCGCCTAGCAGTGAAGGGGGTCACTGGTTCGAATCCCAATCATGACGCTGCCTGCCTGGAGTTTGCATGTACTCCCTGTGCCTGCGTGGATTTCCTCCGGGTGCTCTGGTTTCCTCCCGCACTCCGGAGACATGCAGGTGGGTTGATTGGCTTCTGTCCCGGTTTGGCCCTGGTATATGAATGGGGACGTTGGATCCTTGGGGGTGGAGAACGATGTGGGTGTACAGGGGTAGGGGCTAGACACTCACTCAGGCTGAACCGGATGGACTGGTGTCTTTATTCAACTTTACTAACTGAAAAGGTACCACATGCAGTGTTTGTTATCCTGTTACAGCAAAAGATATCACATTTGAGCCCAGCACGACACCTTTCCTGTATGACAATACTCTTGACACAACCTCACTTAACAATACAGAGGTGTACTACATTAAACCCATCCACACTACCACTTCCTACTGACGGGTATAAACATGACTGCACTGTTGCCATCGCTGAAAAGGTACTGCCACGAAGTGATCTGAAAGATATACCATTATCTAACCCTGACATGATACTTTTTGTTGATGGTTCTAGTAAGAAAAATGCAGATGGCACAAATGCAACAGGATATGCAGTAGTGACACAGGATGAGATTTTGGAAGCGGGGCCACTACCAAAACATTATTCAGCACAAGTTGCAGAACTTGTAGCACTGACAAGAGCATGTATACTGTCAGAAGGAAAATCTGTAACCATATACACTGACAGTCAA
Organism: Lithobates pipiens; assembly: GCF_037356315.1. Taxonomy (NCBI): domain Eukaryota; kingdom Metazoa; phylum Chordata; class Amphibia; order Anura; family Ranidae; genus Lithobates; species Lithobates pipiens. The sequence continues at coordinate 403,478,238 of NW_027507748.1, read as the reverse complement.
TATGCCTTTTCAACAGTGCATGTTTTTGCACAACAATGGAAAAACAGGGGGATGGTCACCTCCAGTGGTAAACCAATTTCACATACGGACTTCATTTTAGAACTCCTAGATGCAATACAGTTACCAAAAAAGCTTGCAATCTGTAAATGTCAAGCACACACAAAATATACGGACCCCATCTCAAAGGGAAATAAAAGGGCAGATGAAGCTGCACATAAAATAATGACGAGAAATCATAGTGATAGATCATACAGTCCTTACTGATATGCAGCAAAATGCCCCCCCTGGGGAAAACAATATTGGAAAACAAAGGGTTGCACAATAATTGATGATATTTACACATCACCTGAAGGGAAACCGGTATTACCAAAATCTTTATTTAGGTATGCAGCAGTATTGACACATGGAGTAACGTATGTGTCAAACAGGGGGGTGACTGAGATGTTAAATAAAGTATGTACAGCCTATGGATTCACAAATTATTAAAAAAAAAACTTTTTGCTCTCAATGTCTTATATGTGCAAGACACAATGCTCAGGGAGGTATAAGACCACAGAAAGGGAAGTTCCCTACACCGCAATATCCATTCCAACACATTTGCATGGATTTTATTGAATTAGACAAATGTGAAAGGAAGAAATATTGTTTGGTACCCAGGCACCCTGACCAAATGGGAGGAGATATTCCAGACAGGAAGTGCAGATGCACAGACTGTAGCCAAAGCATTACTAAGAGATATTATTCCTAGATTTGGAATCCCTGAAAGGATTTACAGTGATAATGGACCCCATTTTGTAATTAAAAAATATACAACATTTGATAGAAGTGATGAGAATTAAAGGGAAATACCATTGTGCCTATCATTCCCAATCAGCTGGATTGGTAGAAAGACATAATGGCATTCTAAAAAGCAAACTGAGAAAAGTTATGGAAGAAATAGGTAAAAATAATTGGATGTATTGCCTACTAGTAGCTGTGACCAGTATGTATATCACACCCCCAAAAGAAGATGAAAAGGTGCATGTGGGAGATTGGGGTCTCAATAAAAAGTAATAAGAAAAAAGCAGTGGTACTCCCCAAGGTGGGATGGTCCTTTCAAAGTCCTTTTAACTACCCCTACTGTGATAAGGATTGTAGAGAGGTCTACCTGGATTCACCAGTCCCATTGTAAAAACGTTTTACAGGCAGAGTAGGGCCAGTTGGCTACAAGAGGTCCAGAAAGTCCGGCTACAAAGGGAGGTCTCACACAAGGTGGGACTTGTCTCAAACCGGTGAAGTCTCCCTCCCCTTCCAACTCCCCTATCCTATCCGCTGGAACTCTGTAGCTGGTTAGAATGAAAGGGACAGTAATTATCCTTGGGTTACTGGTGACTCTAGGAGAGGCATCCATAAGAGGGGGTAGGCGCTATGGAAGAGTAGAGGAACTTTTGGATTGGGAAAGAACAGGAAAAGCATTAAATCTAACCTTTATAGAGGGAATAACTAGCACTATACTGGTAGACTTCTGTCAGATTGCAGATTGTGGGGATACAACTGGGGCTAGAGGACTTCTATGGGCAGATAAATATATCTGCTGGCTCTGGAATAAGGTAGGATGTCAAGCATGGGATCAGGCCCTGTGGACTACAGCGCATCAAGATTGGGGGTATAATCAACCAGGGGCTAAAAAGAGTGGTATAAAGGAGAGACTCGTAATCACAAAAGCGGCCAACTCCCCCTGCACAGATAGTAAGAACTGTAACCAACTATTAATAACATTAACGGAGCCGAGGAAGGAAGATCAGCGGTTGTATTCCATGGGAGCATGGGTGTCAGGAACTGACCCCTCAGGAACATTTTTCCTTGAGGTATTACCTCCTAATAAAATTAAACAACAGGAAAAAGTAGACTCAGAAGGGAAAGAAGAAGGCCATACTAAAATAGAAGTTCTGAGTAAAACTATAAGATTCACTAACCTAACAATAGAAGATGCCATAGCTTTGGAGACGGGCTACCAAGAAAAAAATGAGTGGTTAGAATGGTTGAGGTACACGGTTAGAACTCTGAAAAAGGAAAACTGTTTAGTTTGTGCCGGAGCCAGACCACATTTAGCAACAGTTCCTTTTCCTCTAGATCACAATACAGAACCAGAAGGTTTAAAATGTATGTTGCAATTGTATAATAAGAGCTATAAACCTGAAACAAATTCTACTTGTCACACATTGAGTTTGTTGTTTCCCCCCAGTACAGAGACCTCAGATACCTCCAGCGGTTACCGCTTATCCGGGCAACTTTACTTGTTTTGCACTCCCAGGGAACCGCAGCGCGGTGGATCTTGGGTCATTACCTGATGACTACTGTGTGGAGAGGATTAACACGGACAACGGTGACTGGGTTGAACATGACATTCAGAGAGCTGATGTCTGGTGGATGTGTGGGGATAAGAAACTGCTAGATAGACTACCGGCCAATGCCCAAGGGGATTGCGCTATGGTCCAGCTGGCTATGCCCCTGAGAATCCTGTCAGAATACCCGTGGACTAAGAGTCACCGACAGTATCGTAGGGACACCTCTCCCTTGGGGTCATTTGACTCTCAGATCTACATAGATGAGATTGGGGTTCCTCGCGGGGTGCCGGACGAGTTTAAAGCCAGGAATCAGGTGACAGCTGGGTTTGAGTCTCTTCTCTGGTGGGTGACTATAGATAAAAATGTTGACTGGATTAATTATATATATTATAACCAACAACGATTTGTAAACTATACTAGGGATGCTGTGAAGGGCCTAGCAGAACAGTTGGCCCCCACATCTCTAATGGCCTGGCAGAACCGAATGGCTTTAGATATGGTCTTAGCTGAAAGAGGAGGGTATGCAAAATGTTTGGTAGCATGTGTTGTACATTTATCCCCAACAATACAGCTCCTGGAGGGACCGTGACCAGAGCCTTGGAAGGACTGACTGCGCTATCGAATGAATTGGCGGAAAACTCAGGTATTAATGATCCATTCACAACTTGGCTTGAAGGATGGTTCGGTAAATGGACTGGATTTATCATATCATGTTTGATCTCAATCGCTGTGGCTTTGGCCGTTTTGGTCACTTGCGGATGCTGCTGCATTCCCTGTATTCGAGGACTTTCACAAAAACTCATTGAAACTGCAGTCTCAGGAACAATGTATCAAACCCTCTCTACCTCCGAGGAGACCTATGTGGACATTGAAGCTCAACTTAATGACATACAGTCCGAAAGTGTATAACACAGGGACTATCATCAAAATGTGTGGAGATAAAATAGTCACACAAAGAGGAGGGAATGTTAGAAAAGTTTTAAATGTTTATTGTGTGACTATTAGAAAAACAATAGTCCTGAGACTGATTTGTTAAAAAGCTTACTTCTGAGCACATTATTGTATAACTCATTGTATTGTTTTGTCCTAATTAACTCCATAGTAAGTAGGATGATTAGATTTAACTAAATATGATAGCCTAAGAATGCACGGAACATGTATAGCTTATAAAGTGCAAGCCTGTGCCATGACACGTTATTTATGTTCTTTCAGCCAATAGAAGCACGGAGATGTTATTCTTGTGGGATATGTGAGGGCGGAACACTTTCTTTTGTGGAGACTTTTTCTTCAGCTTTCGTCCTGTAAGCATGTCTCCCTGTTGTGGGCCACATCAGAAATAAATTGTCTGCTTCTCAGAACACCTGATGTTTTTTTACTGATCACAAGGGAATTTCCTAACACACCGCTATATCCACATATATAGCTAACTATCTTGCTCTTTTTAAATAGAGCTTGCAGTCAGTTGTAGGAGATTTTGCTTGCTGTCTGCGTGCTCTGAACCCAGTATACACCGCTATATCCACCTATATAGCTAACTATCTTGCTCTTTTTAAATAGAGCTTGCAGTCAGTTGTAGGAGATTGTGCATGCTGTCTGCGTGCTCTGAACCCAGTATACACCGACATATACACCTATATAGCTAACTATCTTGCTCTTTTTAAATAGAGCTTGCAGTCAGTTGTAGGAGATTGTGCGTGCTGTCTGCATGCTCTGAACCCAGTATACACCGCAATATCCACCTATATAGCTAACTATCTTGCTCTTTTTAAATAGAGCTTGCAGTCAGTTGTAGGAGATTTTGCGTGCTGTCTGTGTGCTCTGAACTCAGTATACACCGCTATATCCACCTATATAGCTAACTATCTTGCTCTTTTTAAATAGAGCTTGCAGTCAGTTGTAGGAGATTGTGCGTGCTGTCTGCGTGCTCTGAACCCAGTATACACCGCTATATCCACCTATATAGCTAACTATCTTGCTCTTTTTAAATAGAGCTTGCAGTCAGTTGTAGGAGATTGTGCGTGCTGTCTGCGTGCTCTGAACCCAGTATACACCGTTATATCCACCTACATAGCTCTTGTCTAATTGAGCCATCTGCCATCTGCAGGAGTTAGTGGATGTTGTGTGTGCCTCCTGCACAATATACACTACCCAATTGCTGGTTTTCCCATCTCCCTTCAGGCCATTACCATGTCTGGAAGGCCAGCAAGGAGAGGCAGACAGGCGCGAGCCGATAAAAGAGGGCAAGCAGGCTCTGTGTCTAGAGACAACAGTGCTGGTCGTGGACGTGGTGCATCGTCATCATCAGCACGTGGCCATGGCATACGCTTGTCCTTCTTTGAGCTGCAACATGCCAACGACTTGGTAGAGTGGATGACCAAGCCCTCTTCATCCTCCTCATCCTCTCTCACCCAGGCTCAGGGTACTAGCAAAGCAGATGCCAATGCATCATCTTCCCTCCTCTCAATGTCATCATCAGTGACTCCTTCCCTAGACCCACCACGTCCTCCTGAGGAGTCTCCTGAACTCTTTGAGCACAGTGTTGGGTACAGGCTCCAGGAGGATGCCCAGTGTTTTGTAGGCTCTGATGATGATACTCAGCTAGAGGAAGGCAGTGAGAGGGGATGCTCAAGAAGGACAGCAATCTGGCAGTCATGTTCTACAAGCTGCAGCATACTGCCAGGTTTGCTCCAGCGATGAAGAGGGAGGGGATGATGAGGGCACTGACTCCACATGGGTGCCTGGTAGGAGAGAGGAGGAGGAGGAGGAGGCACATGTCCAACGAGGCAAGATGCCCTCCGGGGGCCAGCTTAGGGGCAGCACACCGACTGAATCACACCGCAGAGCTCCGCCTGTGCAGGGCGCTGCCTCTGCGCGTTATTCTAAAAGTTCTTTGGTGTGGGCCTTTTTTGAGACGAGTGCATCAGATCGCACCACTGCTATTTGCAACATATGTCTCAAGCGTATCTTGCGTGGCCAAAACATCAGCCGCTTGGGCACCACATGCTTGAACAGACATATGTTGACCTGCCATGCAGCTCGTTGGCAAGCGTACCTCAAAGACCCACACCAAAGAACCAAGCGGACCTCTCCTTGCTCCTCATCAGCTGGGATCTCCAACCCCACTAGACCTTCAGTCCTCTCTGAAACCTGCTCTGAGAGGAATGAAGGTGTAGAATTAGGTGTGTCACAGCCAAGTGCTTCCGGGCACACTGCTAGGAGTACACCCACGTCCGATTATAGCAGGCAAATGTCCCTGCCCCAGCTGCTGGACGGGCAAAAGAAGTTCACTCCTAGCCATCCACATGCCCAGCGGTTGAATGCTAGCTTGGCTAAATTGCTAGCACTTCAACTGCTGCCTTTTCAGTTTGTAGACTCGGCCCCCTTTCCGTGAGTTTGTACAATGTGCGGTTCCTCAGTGGCAGGTCCCCAAACGCCACTTTTTCTCACGGAAGGCGTTTCCGGCTCTCCACCGGCATGTGGAAGGCAATGTCCTTGCCTCGCTGGACAGGGCGGTCAGCGGTAAGGTGCATATTACCGCTGACTCATGGTCCAGCAGGCATGGACAGGGACGTTACCTGTCTTTCACGGCCCATTGGGTCACTCTTCTGGCAGCTGGGAAGGATGCAGGACAAGGTGCAGTAGTGTTGGAGGTTGTTCCGCCACCACGCCTCCAAAATGCTACTATTGGTTGTGACACACCTCTCTCCTCCACCCGCTCCTCTTCTTCTTCCTCCATGGCCTCTTCCAGTGCTCTGTCCTCAGAACCAGCGGTGCTCCATAGGCGTTCCAGGGGCTACGCAAGTACTCAGGCAAAACAATGCCATGCCGTGCTTGCGCTGGTTTGTTTGGGGGACAGGAGCCACACTGGGGCGGATGTTTTGTCAGCTCTGCAGGGGCAGGCCGAGAGGTGGTTAACGCCACACGAGCTTAAGCCAGAAATGGTGGTTTGCGACAATGGCACCAACCTCCTCTCTGCCCTCCCAAAGGGACAACTGACCCATGTGCCCTGTGTGGCTCACGTCCTTAACCTGGTGGTGCAGCGGTTCTTGGGCAGGTACCCGGGCTTACAGGATGTCCTGAAGCAGGCCAGGAAAGTCTGTGTGCATTTCCGCCGATCATTTAATGCCTGTGCTCGGCTGGCTGAGCTCCAAAAGGAGTTGAACCTGCCCAAGAACCGCCTTATATGTGACATGCCCACCAGGTGGAACTCAACGTTGGCCATGCTGCAGCAGCTGCACACGCAGCAGAGGGCCATCAATGAGTACCTGTGCGACTACGGCACCAGGACAGGGTTAGGGGAGCTCGGTTTTTTCTCACTACGCCAGTGGGGCATGATCAGGGATGCATGCACTGTCCTGTCACCGTTTGAGGAGGCCACAAGGATGGTGAGCAGTGACAGTGCATGCATCAGTGACACTGTACCTCTTGTCCCCCTCTTGGAGCATACACTGCATGGAATAATGAACAGGGTACTTGAGGCAGAACAGAGGCAGGAAGAGGAGGACTTCCTTGCCTCTCAAGGCCCCCTTTATCCAGACAGTGTTCCTGCTGTGCCACCCATCACACAGGAAGAGGATGAGGAGGAGGATGATTCTGTCAGCATGGAGGTGGAGGCTGGCACTCAGCATCAGCAGCAGCAGTCTTGTAGGGATGATTTACAGTCCCAAGAAACCCGTGGACTTGTACGTGGCTGAGAGGAGGTAGCTGCGGATCATGTTGTCCTTAGTGACCCAGAGGACTCCGGACCGAATGTCTCAGCTAACCTACGCTGCATGGCCTCCCTGATCCTGCAAAGCCTGCGGAAGGATCCTCGTATTCTTCGGATCAAGGAGAGGGACCATTACTGGCTGGCCACTCTCCTTGATCCACGGTACAAGGGTATGGTTGCCGACCTTATCTTGCCGTCGCAGAGGGAGCAGAGGATGAGACATCTCCGGGAGGCCTTGCAGAAAGGTCTGTGCAACGCGTTCCCAGAGACTGGGAGGTTACAAACTCCTGGTCCTGGACAACGTGTTGCTGAGGTATTGTCAGAAGGAGCGGTGGAGAAGGTGGCCGTCTGACCGATGCTTTCAGACAATTTTTTAGTCCGCAGCCCCAAGGTATGATTGGTTCCAGCAACCATCGCCAGCGTCTGATTTACATGGTGCGGGAATACCTAGGGGCAAGGTCAGACTTGGACACCTTTCCCTCCGAAAATCCTCTGGCTTACTGAGTCTTGAGGATGGATCACTGGCCAGAGCTTGCACAGTATGCAATTGAGCTACTGGCCTGTCCTGCATCCAGCGTTCTTTTTCGGAACGCACCTTCAGTGCTGCTGGTGGCTTTGTTACCGATCACAGGGTGCGCCTGTCCACCGACTCAGTTGATCGACTGACCTTCATCAAGATGAATCAGCCTTGGATCACCCACAGCTACCAAGCACCTGAAACTGATGTAACCGAATAATTTTTTTATAAATATCACATCCCTTCAAGACTGCCTATGCTGATGCTGAGTGACTGTCCTGTTATGTTGATTGTCCTCTTCCTCCTCTGCTGATATGTTGGAAGAACATTTTTGGTTCTGGGTGATGCCACCAGCCCAATTTTTCTGCCCCTGTTTAACAGGGGCGTTTAATTACAATTTTTGATGCAATGCTTTGCAGCAGGGCTCATTCCTGCACTACAACTAGAGTATATGGGAGAGGTTGCAGTGTCGTGGCACCAGCACCAGTGCCTAAGGCCCAATTTTTCTGCCCCTGTGTCAGGAAAACCCTTCTCATGGGCATCCGAGTGGTGTAAGACGCAGAAGATCATCTGTGCGCAAGAAGAGCGTCTGACGCAATTGGCGCCAATAGCGCTATTTAAAGTGGATCTTTGCCTTGCTGCCTTGCTGCCCGATCAACAGCGTTCCTGTGTGCTCTGCTATCCTGTATCTGAACTCACCTGATCCGTATTGAACCCGGCCTGTTCCTGACTTCCCTGTTTGCTGCCTGCCTCCGACTCTTGTCTTCCTACCCGACTACTCTTCCGGATTTCGTTTCTGTACCTGATCTGCTCGCCTGTGCCTGACCTGGACCGTTGTACTACTCTGCTACCTGCCAGTCTCCTGTTTACCGTTGCTGGACTACAGAACACCTCCCAGTCCGCCACCGTACCCGGCTGTTGTCTTCCACTGTGTCCTGTTGCCTCTTACCTCTTACTGCGGACTACAGGACTCCTTCCACTATCCGCTGTATCCTGTTGGCACCTGCACTCCGCTGCTGGACTACAGAACTCCTCCCGCTGTCCACTGTACCCTGCAGTCACCTGCATTCTGCTGTCGGTCTACAGGACTCCTCCCGCTGTCCGCTGTACCTTGCTGTCACCCGCACTCCGCTGCTGGACTACAGGACACCTCCCATTACCAACGGTCTCCTGCTTCCTACACCGGCCATCCAGTCAGGCACTTGTGCTCCTCTGTGCTCCCGAGCCCCTGTCAACTCTACCAGGGCCTCCCGAGTCAGAGATTTACAAGAGGCCGCTCCCTGCATTCCGGGCTCTGCCTTAAGGTACGTGACAGTATCGGGCAGCCATGTCTGAGCCCACGCAGGGAGATTCTGCTATGGAGGACTTATGCCGTCATCTTGCTGGACTTACCCAGGCCATTAAATCCCTGCAAGAGGGCTATTCCCGATTGGAAGAGCGTGTCCAGGTCTTATCTACCACAGGCCCTACCGTGCCGGGAACTTCTTCTACACCATCAGTGGTTATGATACCCCCAGAGCCTAAGGTCCCAACTCCGGAAAGGTTCTCAGGAAATCGCAGCAAGTATAGGGCTTTCCGCAATGCCTGTGAACTTTTTTTTGCACTTCAACCCAGAACTTTTTCCCTTGAATCCACTAAGGTGGGTTTTGTCATCTCCCTCCTACTGGGTGAGCCCCAGGCATGGGCCCACCGCCTCTTGGAGCAAAAGGACACATGTCTTAACAACCTGAGTACCTTCTTCCAAGTAATGGGTCTGCTCTATGAGGATCCACAACAAGCGGCTACTGCGGAAGCAGCGTTATATTCACTTCAGCAAGGCCGTAGAGCGGCAGAGGACTATGCGTCCGAATTCCGGCGCTGGAGTTCCGATACTACCTGGAACGATGCCGCTCTACGTTATCAGTTTCGCATGGGACTCTCTTAACCATTAAAGGATGAGTTGGCCCGGGTTGGTATTCCAGCAACGCTTGAAGCCCTTATTAACCTGTCCATCCAGATTGACAGACGCCTGAGAGAACGGAGAGCAGAACGTACTGCCGGTCCTTCCCGACCAGTCTGGATGTTACCCCGTGTTCCCAACCCTCCTGCACATTCCGCGGCTGACGCTCCTGAGCCCATGCAACTGGGCTTACTTCGACCTTCCCTCACCACCGAAGAGTGACAACGCCGGCAGGTCAACAATCTGTGTCTATATTGTGGGGAGTCTGGACACTATGTGAGATCCTGTCCTGCCAAACTCCGTAAGCACTCTTCTTTATCTACTACTGTTTTACCTGCTGTGCTTAGTAATATCTCTCACCTGGCTATTCCCGTTTCTCTTCAGCTTCCAGGAGGGAATACTCAAGTCACCGCGATAATTGACTCAGGAGCGTGCAGTGGGTTCATGGACTTGTCATTTGCCCGTAAATTCTGAGTCCCCCTACGGCCCAGGGCGAAGGGATTGACAGTACACCTTGCCGACAGATCGGCTATCAAATCCGGGCCGGTGACACAAGAGACGCTTCCTTTGACTGCCACTATTTCCGGTAACCATCAGGAACTACTCTGCCTGAACATTATTGAGTCTCCCCTTTTCCCTATTATACTGGGCATGCCCTGGCTCAGGGCACACAACCCGCAAATTGACTGGTCCACCGGGAACATTAGCTTTCCTTCCCCCTATTGTCGTCAGCACTGCCTGCAAGAAGCAATTAATGTCTCGCCCCACTTAATGTGTATGGAGATCGATGTTGAAACTCGCCAGTGTGTTCCAGAGGCTTACCATAGTTTCTTGGACGTGTTCAGCAAGAAGGGGGCGGAAACGCTTCCCCCCCATAGACCCTATGACTGTCCGATTGAGATACTCCCCGGAGCTGAAATCCCTTTCGGGAGAATTTTCCCCTTAACGGAAGTGGAACTTGAGACTCTCAGGACTTACATTGATGACGATCTGAAAAAAGGGTTTATACGCCCTTCTACCTCCCCAGCAGGAGCAGGAATCTTTTTTGTAGAGAAGAAGGACCATTCCCTGCGCCCTTCTGTTGACTATCGGGACTTAAATAAAGTTACAGTCAAGAACCGGTACCCATTGCCTTTGGTGCCCGAATTATTTCAGAGACTCGGAACAGCCGTTATCTTCACAAAGCTGGATCTTCGCGGAGCCTACAATTTGGTCCGTATCCGAAGCGGGGATGAATGGAAGACTGCCTTCAGACACTTTGAATATCTCATAATGCCCTTTGGGCTATGCAACGCTCCTGCGACCTTCCAGCATTTTGTGAATGATATTTTCAGAGACTATCTCGACCTGTTTGTCATAGTGTATTTGGACGACATCTTGATCTTTTCCCCCTCTCTGCCCATTCACAGGGAACACGTCAGAAAGGTTCTAACTCGGCTTCGTCAACACGGCTTGTAAGCGAAACCTGAGAAGTGCGAGTTTGAATGTCGCAGCATCCAGTTTCTGGGGCTGATTATCTCGGTGGATGGAATCAAGATGGACCCACAGAAAGTTTCCGCCATCCTGGACTGGCCAGCTCCTACAGATAAGAGAGGAATCCAACGTTTTGTGGGGTTTGCACATTTTTATCGCAAGTTTATCAAGGGTTTCTCTACTATCATCGCCCCGATCACAAGATTGACCAGACAGGGTATCAAGTTCCAGTGGACCCCAGAAGCTCAGGCTGCTTTCACCTCTCTTAAAGAACAATTTGTGTCAGCATCTGTCTTGAAGCATCCTAATTCTGCGCTGCCCTATATCCTAGAGGTTGACGCATCCAAGATTGCAGTAGGAGCAGTGCTCTCCCAGAGACAAGGTCCCACGGCCCTATTGCATCCGGTGGCTTTCTTCTCGCGCAAATTGTCTGAAGCGGAGAGGAACTATGACGTCGGGGACAGGGAGCTACTCGCTATCAAAGCTGCACTTGAAGAATGGCGCTATCTTCTGGAGGGAGCGGCTCATCCCATTCTGGTATACACTGACCACAAGAATTTAGAGTACTTGAAGACCGCTAAGAGGCTGAAGCCGCGTCAGGCCAGATGGGCACTCTTTTTTATGAGATTTTCATTCCACATTACCTATAGGCCCGGGTCAAAAAACACCAAACCCGACGCGCTGTCTCGGATGTTCAGTGAACCCGAAGCTTTTGAACCAACAGATACCATCCTTGCACCCGGAAACTTCCTTATGCTCCAGGAAGACCTATTGTCCCAACTCAAGCAGGCCTCATCATCGGCTTCTCACCCATCAAACACCACCCTACATTCCAGCAATGACTTATTGTGGCATGGAAATAGAATCTACGTGCCTCAACAATTACGGGTTGCTGTTCTTAAATCCTGCCACGACCACAAACTGGCCGACCATTTTGGGGTACACAAGACCGCCGAACTCCTTCAACACACCTTCTGGTGGCCCCAGCTGCTAAGAGATTGCAAGCTTTATGTTGAATCATGCATCACCTGTACCCAGAACAAGGGTAGCAAGACCAAGGCCTGGGGGTTGCTGAAACCGCTCTCTATTCCGGAAAGGCCATGGAAAATGATTTCCATGGACTTTATTGTTGAATTACCACCGTCAGAAGACTACACCACCATCTTTGTGGTGGTTGACAGATTCTCCAAGATGGCTCATTTCCTACCCATGAAGGGTACACCTTCTGCCCCTGAGACCGCAAAGATCTTCATTAAGGAAATAGTAAGACTCCACGGTATACCTGCAAACATTGTTTCCGATCGTTGGGTGCAATTTACGTCTACGTTTTGGAGAGCTTTGTGTGAGTCCCTGAAGATTGACCTCTCATTCTCCTCTGTCTACCATCCCCAGACCAATGGCCAGACCGAATGAACAAACCAGACCCTCGAGCAATATTTGCGATGCTATTCTTCCTTTTCGCAAGACGATTGGGTATCCCTTTTACCACTTGCCGAGTTCGCCTACAACAACTCCATTCATTCTGCAACGAATCAGTCTCCCTTTTTTGCGAATTATGGCTTTCACCCTCTGTTCCTATCAAACAACATTCCAGAATGTACAGTTCCGGCGGCTCAGGAAACCTTGAACTTTTTCTGCACCAATAACAAGCTGCTTCAAGAGACAATGGCAACAACCCAAAGACGCAACAAGGCGGCATTTGACAAGAAGAGGAGAGGGGAGCTTGATTTAAAACCCGGGGATCTAGTCTGGCTGTCTACCCTGAATTTGAAATTGGCATGCCCATCCAGGAAACTGGGCCCAAAGTTTGTGGGTCCCTTCCCAGTAACCAGGAAAATTAATAACGTGGCCTATGAACTGAAACTACCGGAGTCGTTTCGTATCCACCCAGTGTTCCATGTGGCCCTCCTAAAACCCTCAATCCAGGATCCCTTCACCAATCGGAACGTCGGTCCCCCTGAACCTGTGCTTATTAACGGTGAGGAAGAATTTGAGGTTGAAGCGATTTTAGATTGCAGAAAGAGACGCAACCAAGCCCAGTATCTGGTGAAGTGGAAGGGGTATGGGTCAGAAGAGAACTCCTGGGAACCAGAGACTAATATCCATGCCAAGAGATTGATTCTGGCCTTCAAGAGATCTCACCCGGGTAAGATGTCCCAGTTGGGCATCCTGAGGCTGCCCATTGGAGGGGGGCAATGTCAGGAAAACCCTTCTCATGGGCATCTGAGTGGTGTAAGATGCAGAAGATCATCTGTGCGCAAGAAAAGCGTTATTGCGGTCAGCGGTGCGCGCGCGGGAGCGCGCGCGGCCGTCTGACGCAATTGGCGCCAATAGCGCTATTTAAAGTGGATCTTTGCCTTGCTGCCTTGCTGCCCGATCAACAGCGTTCCTGTGTGCTCTGCTATCCTGTATCTGAACTCGCCTGATCCGTATTGAACCCAGCCTGTTCCTGACTTCCCTGTTTGCTGCCTGCCCCCGACTCTTGGCTTCCTACCCGACTACTCTTCCGGATTTCGTTTCTGTACCTGATCTGCTCGCCTGTGCCTGACCTGGACCGTTGTACTACTCTGCTACCTACCAGTCTCCTGTTTTTCGTTGCTGGACTACAGAACACCTCCCAGTCCGCCACCGTACCCGGCTGTTGTCTTCCACCGTGTCCTGTTGCCTCTTACCTCTTACTGCGGACTACAGGACTCCTTCCACTTTCTGCTGTATCCTGTTGGCACCTGCACTCCGCTGCTGGACTACAGAACTCCTCCCGCTGTCCACTGTACCCTGCAGTCACCTGCATTCTGCTGTCGGTCTACAGGACTCCTCCCGCTGTCCGCTGTACCTTGCTGTCACCCGCACTCCGCTGCTGGACTACAGGACACCTCCCATTACCAACGGTCTCCTACTTCCTACGCCGGCCATCCAGTCAGGCACTTGTGCTCCTCTGTGCTACCGAGCCCCTGTCAACTCTACCAGGGCCTCCCAAGTCAGAGGTTTAAGAGAGGCCGCTCCCTGCATTCCGGGCTCTGCCTTAAGGTACGTGACACCCTGTTTAACAGGGGCGTTTAATTACAATTTTTGATGCAATGCTTTGCAGCAGGGCTCATTCCTGCCCTACAACTAGAGTAAATGGGAGAGGTTGCAGTGTCGTGGCACCAGCACCAGTGCCTAAGGCCCAATTTTTCAGCCCCTGTTTAACAGGGGCGTTTAATTACAATTTTTTATGCAATGCTTTGCAGCAGGGCTCATTCCTGCACTACAACTAGAGTATATGGGAGAGGTTGCAGTGTCGTGGCACCAGCACCAGTGCCAGCAGCCCAATTTTTCAGCCCCTGTTTAACAGGGACATGTAATTACAATTCTTGATGTAATATTTCAGAGGAGGGCCCGTTCCTGTGCCCACCCAGAGTAACTGTGAGGACTTATAGTGTTGTGGCACCAGCACCACAACCACCAAAGGTCAATTTTTCTACCACTGTTCAACAATGGCATGTAATTACAATTCTTGATATAATCGTTCACAGCAGGGCACTCCAGCGCCAACCAAGAGTCACTTTGAGGGCTTACAATGTTGTGGCAAAACCAACACCTTGTTCCGCCATTTCTGCAGAGCATATAGGGCAGGCCCCTACTTTCAAACATCCATCTTACAAACATCTCCTACTTGCATCTCCTACGGAAGGAGACAACAGCAAGTGAGATGAAAAAAGACGGACGGCAAAACAAATTATACAGGGGTGATAACCCTTCCCTATGTTTTCCAAAAAGCTTAAAAATAGATTTTTTGACTGGAGCTACACTTTAAAAATGTACCAGTTGAAAATTACAAACAGATTCTACTTAACACAACAAACCCACACAGTCCCTGTCTTGTTTGCACCGCCTGTATACTGCTGTTCTGAGTATATAGGGCCTGGGGGCCACACGTATTTCCTTCTTTTAATATGGGTACGGGGTTCCCCTTAATATCCGTACAAGACCCAAAGGGGCTGGTAATGGGCAGGGAGGGCTACCCATGCCATTTTTCATTAAATGTCATTTTGTGCAGGGACTGTTCTAAACACGGGAAACACGTGGCACTTCACAGGCATACTATAGACACGACCCAGGCACGATATTTAACCACTTCAGCTCCGGACCAATAAACACCTTAAGGACCAGAGGTCTTTTTGCAATTTCGCACTGCGCTGCTTTAACTGGTAATTGCGCGGTCATGCAATATTGCACCCAAACGAAATTTGCGTCCTTTTCTTCCCACAAATAGAGCTTTCTTTTAATGGTATTTGATTGCCTCTGCGATTTTTTTTTTTTGCGATATAAATGGAAAAAGAGCGAAAATTTTGAAAAAAAAAGATATTTTCTTCTTTTTGTTATAAGAAAAATCGAATAAACTAAATTTTAGTCATACATTGAGGGCAAAATTTATTCAGCCACATGTCTTTAGTAAAAAAAATGTCAATAAGCGTATATTTTTTGGTTTGCGCAAAAGTTATAGCGTCTACAAACTAGAGTACATTTTCTGGAATTTACACAGCTTTTAATTTATGACTGCCGATCTCATTTCTTGAGGTGCTAAAATGGCAGGGCAGTACAAATCCCCCCCAAATGACCCCATTTTGGAAAGTAGACACCCCAAGAAAATTGCTGATGGGTATGTTGAGCCCATTGAATATTTATTTTTTTTGTCCTAAGGGATTGAATAATGACAAAAAAAAAAAGTTGTCACTAAATGATATATTGCTCACACATGCCATGGTTATATGTGGAATTGCACCCCAAAATATATTCCGCTACTTCTCCCGAGTATGGGGATACCACATGTGTGGGACTTTTTGGGAGTCTAGTCGCGCACGGCACCCCGAAAACCAATCACCACCTTCAGGATTTCTAAGGGTGCAAATTTTTGATTTAACTCCTCACTACCTATCACAGTTTCGAAGGCCATAAAATGCCAAAATAGCACAAAACCCCCCAAAATGACCCCATTTTGGAAAGTAGACACCCCAAGCTATTTACTGAGAGGCATGTTGAGTCCATGGAATATTTTATATTTTGCCACAAGTTGCGGGAATATTACAAACTTTTATTTTTTTGCACCAAGTTGTCACTAAATGATATATTGCTCACACATGCTATGGGCATATGTGAAATGACACCCCAAAATACATTCTGCTGCTTCTCCTGAGTACGGGGATACCACATGTGTGGGACTTTTTGGGAGTCTAGTCGCGCACGGCACCCCGAAAACCAATCACCACCTTCAGGATTTCTAAGGGTGCAAATTTTTGATTTAACTCCTCACTACCTATCACAGTTTCGAAGGCCATAAAATGCCAAAATAGCACAAAACCCCCCCCAAATGACCCCATTTTGGAAAGTAGACACCCCAAGCTATTTACTGAGAGGCATGTTGAGTCCATGGAATATTTTATATTTTGCCAAAAGTTGCGGGAATATTACAAACTTTTTTTTTTTTTGCACAAAGTTGTCACTAAATGATATATTGCTCACACATGCTATGGGCAGAAGTCAAATTACACCCCAAAATAAATTCTGCTGCTTCTCCCGAGTACGGGGATACCACATGTGGGGGACTTTTTGGGAGCCTAGCCACGTACGGGACCCCGAAAACCAAGCACTGCCTTCCGGATTTGAATATAAAATGCTACCAAAAAACCTGTTAGCGATGGCAGGGATCAGGCCTGACTCTGCGATCGCTGCAGTTATGTGTTTAGTGTTTTGTAAGTGACAGTGATCGATCGATACTGCACTTGGGTGGGCTGGGCAGAGGGGAAAAACGCAGGTGCTAGCAGGTATTTGGGCTGATCCCGCTAACAATGCGTTTTTGTGGAACCCTAAACTGCTGGGGACGCTAGTATAGATCTGATCAGATCAGATATTGATCTGTTCAGATTCTATACCACTACGGGAGGTGTATGCTTTGCGTGTGGGTGTTAGCGGTACTGGCACTAACCTAGCGCTGCCTGGGGCGACGCAGACCCTGACCCTAAAACCTAATTGATATCACCCGCCGGGTGATCAGGGGGTTAAACCTTTATTAGGTAATAAATGGTGGGTGCCCTGATGCTATAAAAAACAAACTAACCAGAGTCACCAGTAACACTTATACGGTGATCAGTGGTGAAAGGGTTAACTAGGGGCAATCAGGGGGTTCAAATTTTTATTAGGTAGTATATGGGGGTCCCTGGCGCTATATAAAAACCTGACGGGGAACCTAAATAACTAACTGGCTAACCAGCGTCACCAGTGACACTTATACTGTGATCGCTGGTGAAAGGGGGTGAAAGGGTTAACTAGCAGCAATCAGGGGGTTAAAACCATTATTGGGTAGTATATCGGGGTACCTAGCGCTATAAAAACCTGGCGGTGAACCTAAAAAAGTAACTAGCTACCTAGCGACACTAGCGACACTGATGCAGCGTTCAGAAAAATTATCGCTTAGTGACACTGGCAAAAAGGGGTGAAAGGGTTAACTAGCGGAAATCAGGGGGTTAAAACCATTATTGGGTAGTATATCGGGGTACCTAGCGCTATAAAAACCTGGCGGTGAATCTAAAAAAATAACTAGCTACCTAGCGACTGTAGCGACACTAATGCAGCGATCAGAAAAACGATCGCTTAGTGACACTGGCAAAAGGGGGTGAAAGGGTTAACTAGCGGCAATCAGGGGGTTAAAACCATTATTGGGTAGTATATCGGGGTACCTAGCGATATAAAAACCTGGCGGTGAACCTAAAAAAATAACTAGCTACCTAGCGACACATGCAGCGATCAGAAAAATGATCGCTTAGTGACACTGGCAAAAGGGGGTGAAAGGGTTAACTAGCGGCAATCAGGGGGTTAAAACCATTATTGGGTAGTATATCGGGGTACCTAGCGCTATAAAAACCTGGCGGTGAACCTAAAAAAATAACTAGCTACCTAGCGACTGTAGCGACACTAATGCAGCGATCAGAAAAACGATCGCTTAGTGACACTGGCAAAAGGGGGTGAAAGGGTTAACTAGCGGCAATCAGGGGGTTAAAACCATTATTGGGTAGTATATCGGGGTACCTAGCGATATAAAAACCTGGCGGTGAACCTAAAAAAATAACTAGCTACCTAGCGACACATGCAGCGATCAGAAAAATGATCGCTTAGTGACACTGGCAAAAGGGGGTGAAAGGGTTAACTCTAGGGGCAATCAGGGGGTTAAATCTTTATTGGGGGGTGATAGGGGGCTACCCTGGACCTAACACTAACTGTCCTGACAGTTTTTACTGCCACAACTGACACTGAATGCATTGATCAGTAAAGAAATGATCAATGCAATCAGTGACACTGTGACTGGGGGGGGAGGGGGGGCGGGGGGGATCGGGGGGCGATCGGGGGGGGGATCGGGGGGGGGGGGTTTGTGTGCCTGTGTGTACCTACATGTCAGTGTAGTGTTGGTGCACACTTACTATTAGTCTTCTCCTCGTAGTCCGGTCAAAAAGACCGCCCCGAGGAGAATGACATCACTTCCTCCTTCCTGTGTAAACAATACACAGTGGGAGGAAGCTTCTCATTGGCCAGGAGCGATCCAGAGGGGGTGGCCGAAAACCAACGGCCATCCCATCATCACAGAGCGCTCCTGGAGCGAACCGGACCGCCGTAACCAGCGGGAGGGGGTCCGATCGGACCCCCCACCCGCTGGAAGGCAATCACGTAGATCTACGTGATTGTGCCTGCCTGTGCCATTGTGTTGACGTACATTGGCAATACGGCGGTCCTGAAGTGGTTAAAGGAATATTTCACTTTTTTTTTTCACTTTAATCGTCATTAAAATCAGTGCTCCCGCCAAAACGGCAATTTTTAAAAACATTTTAGGCATTGACCCATGTCCCCTGGGGCAGGAGCCAGGTCCCCAAACCCTTTTTAGGACCGTATCTTGCATATTAGCAGTTAAAATTAGCACTTTTAATTTAGTTCGAGTCCCATAGACTTCAATGGGGTTCTAACGTTTGTACGAATTTGGGGTCCTTCGAAAGTTCTGGTGCGAACCGAACCAGGGGGTGTTTGGCTCATCCCTACTTAGGAGTAGCAAGTGAATGTGCCTTTTATTTTGAACCTTACTTTGCAGGAACAGACTGCCCTGCCACCCTGGGTGACCCACGAATGAGACGTATCCTATTGCAAGGACACCCTCCCATCAGGAATTTCAAGAAGAACTGCTATTCCTTTAATGTTTTGTCAGCAGGTTATAACCCCCTTCTGAATTACCTATAGGTGGAAATGTATTTGTGAAATGACCTGTGTGTTGTTGTTGCTGTTATTATTTCTGTTAGCAAGATTTATAACTCCCTTCTGATAGAAATGTTGTAAAGTGTACAGGTAGTAGTAGGATAGGATGTTTGTCTGTTTTGCAGGACTCTTCAGGATGGGATGGGGATCTTGCGGACAGAGGATTTCTCCTGAGGTGGAGATGCTCTGGTCCTAATGTGTGTGTAAATTGTTTGTAGTTGTAGGGACTAATAGTTAGGAATACAATGTACATACTGTAAATGCCAGGAGAAGACTATCTATATTTTTGATACATAACTTATTTGTATATGTCCCATCCAAGTTTGTTCCCTTTTTTCCCTTCCAACTTATTTTATGGGATGCCCTTACTCCTGGGCCCAGGAGCTATTTTTCCAAATTTCCCCTTGCTGGCTGGGCAGGGTGACAGGTGAACCACTACATTCAGCAACCCCTGTAGGAGCATGGCTACATATGCATTACTGGACGGCATTTTAATCACAATCATTTGGCAGGGTAAAAGTATTCTATGTCCCTTACTGTGAATGATATACTCAGAATCCAGAATACTCTGGATTTTATTTCTTTCCAGGTTCTACACAATATAACATTTAGCTTTTATGGTCAAACCTAACATAGTTTAAATTTTTTTTTGCCAGGACAGAAAAAGTTTCAGTTGGCAGCAGATTTGGATGCAAATACTTTAATGTATTAATTAGGAAGAGATAGGGATCAATTTGAAAACAATGACATTTCCTATCATTTTTTTCTAGCACAACATTTACCTAATTTGTACAACCCCAGAAATTGAAACTAGACATAATCAGCAAAAACTTTCTGACCATACTGATATCACATTCGTGCAATCTTTGTAGCATAGCAGAATTTTACAGCTTAAAGTGATTGTAAGGGTTCGTCTTTTTTTTTTTAAATAACAAAACATATCATACTTACTTCCACTGTGCCGCTCATTTTGCACAGAGTGGCCCCAAACATTTTCTTCTGGGGTCCCCCAGTGGCTCTTGCGGCTCCTCCTCACTTTAGATACCACCCTAGGAGAAATGCTCTCCGGGAGGGGGGGGGGGGTTACCTTGCGGGCGCGCTCCCGAGTCCAGCATTTATGTCCATAGACACAAATGCCAGACTTGGCCCCGCCCCTGCCCCTCGGCATGTGTTTCATTGGATTTGACAGCAGCGGGAGCCCATGGCTGCGTTGCTATCAATCTATCCAGTCAAGAGCCAGGACCCCGTGGAGAGAGGGAGAGCGCGTCTCCACCGACAGAAATACGGGGCTCAGGTAAGTAAAATCGGGTGGCTGGGGGTTGGTCACTGCCAGATGTTTTTTCACCTTAATGCAGGGGATGCATTAAGGTGAAAAAATATGAGGGTTTACAACCCCTTTAAAGTGAATGTTTGTGATTTCCCCTTTTCAGTGTTACACCATGAGGCACACATGAAGAAAACATTTCTGTTTGCATGAATTGTTAATGTAGTGTTAAAGTAATATATTAAGGTATACACAGGCACAATTTATCGCAATGGCAAATAATAATGAGCTAGTTTTGGTTTGGGTTTGGTCCAAATTCAAGCTCATCCCCAATGGCAACATTTTCTCATGTTATGTGATCGCCTAAATTCTGAATAAGGTTGCACACACTTCTGAATGTTTAATGCTTATTAGGCATTAGGCACTACTGTCATTTAACATCCACAGAACAACTCTGAACCTGAAGATTAATAGAAATAAGAAATATGTTCTATTTTATATTTTCGTTTTTAATATTGTTTTAAAATTAATGTATTTATTTATTTACAAATTTTATTTCTTCATGGGTATCTGGATCAGGTGAGGGGAGACCTGATCCAGCCCCACTCCCAAATGCACCTCTGCAGTGATATATCACTTATAATATCTGAGCCCATTAGTGTTAATGTACACTTCAGCACAGACATATGCATATAGCTTGCAACCGCATTGATGATTTATACCTTTCATTGTCCAGCTGTTGCCAGACAGATATTGCTCTGCAATATTTATAGATCTTCGCATGGTTAGATTTAAGGCGGTGTAATTAGATACCATAACTGGCCTTCTTATGGTAGCTATACTATTACCTGTATTAACAGTATTCAGGTATTTTAATCAATAATTCTAATGTTAGCAGCATTTTAGAGCACTTAGCTATGAGTATTTTCCATTTACAATTTGACATGAGTGAATTTCATCAAAGCAGTAATTTACACAAGTACTAGTATATTAGCTAAGCCTGACAAAGCAATAATATCTTTGACACCAGGCGGCACCATTTAGCTTCCATTACATTAAAGTCTTGCTATTATATATCAATGCTAACTGCATAAATATCCCAAAAATGTAATTGAAAATGTACAAATAGTGACTGCCATAATGCTGTTTAATTTCTATAATCCTGCTATTAGTATTACCAGGTATAAATAATCATTTTATTAAAATTATAAATATGTATGCAAGAAAATTACACCTTTGTGTCAAGTTGTATGCAATAGGAGATCATTGAACACCAGCGGCTATTTTTTTTTTTATGACAGGCATCTGCGGTGGACCACTTTTCAGAGCTAGTTGACAGACGACTGAGGCTTTATGCTTCCTCCTGGATGCCTGTTTTTTTTTTTGTTTGTTTTTTTAGGAAATCCCACTGAATCACATTCATTAGATGGTCTAATTTACTTGAATAGAGCTGGTTTGGTGCTCATACTATCAAAATCCCCGTGTCTTTTTTGTCTATTGTATGAATTCTGACCAAATCCTTTATATGGGAGACCTCTAGTTCTCCCATATAGAGGAGTGTATTGCTGCCATCGTTTAGAGAAGCAGGATCTCCCAGTCTGTGGATACTTTAGGACCCACTAATCATGGGGTACTTTGTCGCAGTAAGTGGGCTTAAAGGAATTGTAAAGTAAAAATTTATTTATTTTTTTAAATAACAACCATGTTATACTTACCTCCACTGTGCAGCTCGTTTTGCACAGAGTGGCCCCGAACCTGCTCTTCTGGGGTCCCTCGGCGGCTGTCTCTGCTTCCTCCCACAGGTGCTCCCTCGCATGGTGAGAAGCATCTGCGGGCACGCTCCCGTGATACAGCCAGGGGCTATAGCCACTCGCTGTATCACACGGCCCCACCCCCGCGTCAGTGGATGTGAATGACAGCAGAGCGAACCAATGGCTGCACTGCTTTCCATCCATTCACTCCAGCCAATCAGCGGCCAGGCTGAGTGGTGAAGAGGAAGTCGGGGACGAGCGCGGAACTTTCGAGGGGTGAGGTAAGTAAAACGGGGGGGCAGGGGGCGCAGGCACTGTCAGATGTTTTTTCACCTTAATGCATAGAATGCATTAAGGTGAAAAACATTTACCCTTACAACCCCTTTTAGCACCATATAGCAATTTTTTATTTTTTGATAATGTTTTTAGAAAATGTCTAGGTGTTTTAAATAAGCCTTGCTGGAGGTAAATGTCTTTTTTGCATGTGTGCGCTGTAATATTTAGTTCTGTTGTATGGTGTTATGGCTGCACCATCTTTAATGTATCTTTTAGGGTGTGTCCCCCAAATATCTTTTTTGTTCAGCAAGAGAAATACAAAATTTGAGGAAAGGAGTGCTGATAACCGCAAGGCTGCCAGCACATTGTTTACACTGATAATCAGGACACTGATCATCAGTGCAGCCCCATCAGTGCCAACCAATGCCTATCAGTGCCTATCAGCTTATAAGTGCCCATCAGTGCCTCTTCATCAGTGCTGCTTCATCAGTGCAGCCTATTAGTGCCCTACAGTGCAGGCTTATTAGTGCTCATCAGTGCAAATCAGTGCAGGCCCATTAGTGCCACCCATCAGTGCTCATCAATGCAGCCTATTAGTGCCCATCAGTGCAGCCTCATCAGTGCACATCAGTGAAGAAGAAAAATTACTTATTTGCAAAATAACAAAAAAGTTTTTTGTTTTTTTTTTATTTTATTTTTTTTTGTTTGTTTGGCAAAAAAAAAAACAGTCATGAATAAATACCACCAAAAGAAATCTCTACCTGTCTCAAAAAAATTATAAAAGTGTCATATGGGTAAAGTGCTGCATGTCTGCGCAATTGTCATTAAAATTGCGACAGCACTGAAAGCTGAAATTGGCCTGGGCAGGAGAGGAGTGAAAGCGCCCAGTACTGAAGTGGTTAAACGATCACAGCTCCAGCCTCCACCAGTTTTTGCAGCTCAAAAGAAAAGATGTTGCTATCATAGTACTTTCCGTAAATGAATCTCTCTACTAAGATCAAATAAAATACACATGCATAAGTGCACTAATCATAAAAATAGGCAAGACCTTGTGAGTGTGACAATAGGGTTGTCACCTGTCTGAGATTCACCTGGACAGTTTGTGTTTTGAATCATGTGTCTGGGTTTCATTCTGCCTGGAACCTGGACACAATATTCAGACAGGAATGTGGCTCAGAACAGGGCCCGATAGGACGGTGAGGGGGCACTATGCATGCCACATTAATATTCTCATTAGCGTGCCCAAAAGTGTCCCAGGTCTGTTACAATCCTATAGTGTATGCTAAAAAAAAAATGTTGCTGTGCACTGCTAAAGTGTTCAGGTTTGGCTTCTAGAAAAAGTGGCAACCCCATGTGGCAGTAAGAAGACAAATGAGTTAGGCAGACGGAGGATAGACGATACAAGATATATGTGCTGAACTGAGTGGACTGCCAAGGTCCAGCCTGTGTGTGTGTGTGGCTCGGGGAAGATGGACAAGATCCGGAGTGTAGGGAAAGAGAGAGTATATTTTAGTGCTTGCAGTTATAAACACAGCACTGTACTTCCCTTCTCTTCCCATAGATATCCTTACAATACAAAATGTAGTTTATACTATAACAATTTGATTTGACATAGTGTGTTCTCGCTGTTAAATTTCTCCTTATTTCTTGACCCAAACATATTCTGTATGTAAGGTTGTGATAAGCCAGTTAACTGGGACATCAAGTGATTGGAAGTCTCACCAAAAGGCACACAGACAGCAATTTAGACTGATTTTTATGTGTATTTCCCAGTTCCTAATTCCCATTGGGAAATATATTAGATGCTCAGTGGTACTCAGTGGATAATATAGTCATTTATTGTTGACCTATGCAACATCTTCTGCTATTGCTTTAAAACTACTCTCAAGTCTATTCCAAACACAAAGGTGATGTAAGAAATGAAAGGTGATCTTAATATCTAAAAATAATTTCTGAACAACAGGATCATACATTAAATCATGAAATATAAGTAAAATAATGCAAAAGCAACCTCTCAATTTAGTACATTTAAAGTGGTTGTAAACCCCATTCATGAAATGTAAACTAAACATATACAGTATCTGTAGAGTTTACTCATCTCTATCCAAAGCTCTAAGTGTCCTTTCTCTCTGGTGCTCCGTTCCTCTGTTATCAGCATGAGCCACTTCTGAGAAGTTATCCAACACATGAGATAACAGTAGCTGTAAATTTGTGTCGGAGAGGGTGCTAAGAGGGAGATAAGCAGGGAGCTTGTCTATTAAGACTGCAGATCTTCATTTATCTGTATATGTGTAGGGGGTGTGTCCCTTCCGTTGAATCAGCTCACATACAGTGTAATATAAATGATAGAACAAATTTGATTATTTTAGATTAGGTTTATATAATCTATATAATCTAGATACAGGTATGGATGACTAAATATTTCCCCAATAAAGCACTAAATTATATCAAATTGATGTATAAATATTATAAATAAATATGTTTTAATAAAATTTATCTTGCCACCAATGGACAGGGTGCCTATTAAATAACAAGCAATTAAAAAAAAAGTAAAGAGGCAATTTAATAAAGTATTGAATGAATTGATTGAACTTGCCTTCAAATCTAAAAACACTAAACTGAGAACTTAAAGATTTTATTGTGAAATTGTATTTCTCTCAAGTAAGAAGCACATTTGTAGGCATGATAAAAAAGGGACACCGTGGCAAAAATGTACTTTCATACTCTGCCTCATCGGTGCCAATTTAATCATGTTATAAAATTGACTCTAATTTAGCAGATAGGTATTTGAAAAAAAGCCTTATATGGCTTAAAACTGTCTGATACTGTGGCCTTTATAAATAAATTGCATGATGAGAAAAATTGTGCACTGGATATCAGAATGTTCTGTACATGGACCTAGTAGCAGCATACAAATGCAAAATGGTTTAATGAAATGGACCATTCCAAAGTCCTTTAGAATCTGTGTCACAGGCTATAAATCCATGGCCATTTGGTAAATTGCTTCATTTTTGAGATGTGTTCCCCATTTATAGCACAATCTGTGATTCCATCTGACTTCTAGTTGTATTTTATTCATTCTTCTAAAAAGCCTGACATTTATACAAAATTATGCATTTCCATAGCAGAAAAATAAGATGCAGTTGTTATGTACTTACAAAGCATATTATTTTTAAATAAAAGCTCTAGATATAATCTGTTCAAGCTGCTTCCTATTTGGGTGCAAGAATATATAGAATATATTTCAGACTCTGTAGTGGCTCAAGAGTGATAAAATAAATAATTTCTAAAAAGCTACGGACAAACCTCAAAAAGGTATATACAGTATATAGCTAGAGAGCTGGATCATGTGACAGCTGTATATTGATCAGGTAAAAGGTATTTTTTTTAATTAAAATAATTACAGTGCCATCATCTATATACAGAAGGAGAAGGGACCGTGTCAATTAAACAGTATATGTTTAGTATCACTTTAACCACTTCAGCCCAGGAAGCTGCTCAATGACCAGAGCACTTTATACAATTTGGCACTGCATTGCTTTAACTGATAATTGCGCGGTCATGCAGTGTTTTACCCAAACTAAATTTGCATTCTTTTTTTCCCACAAATAGAGCTTTCTTTTGATGGTATTTGATTGTCTCTGCGATAAAAAATTTTTGTGATATAAACCGAAAATTTTGAAAAAATACGATATTTTCTACTTTTTGTTATAGAAAAAATCCAATAAACTAAATTTTTGTCATACATTTAAGCCAAAATGTATTCAGCCATGTGTCTTTGGTGAAAAAAATGTCAATAAGCATATATATATTGGTTTGTGCAAAAGTTATAGCGCCTACAAGCTAGGATACATTTTCTGGAATTTAGTTAATGACTGCCTATTTATTTTCTTGAGGTGCTAACATGGCAGGACAGTACCCCCCTTTCCCCCTCCATGACCCCATTTTGGAAAATAGACACCCCAAGAAAATTGTTGAGGGGCATGTTGAGCCCATTGAATATTTTTTTTTTTCATCACAGGTAAATCAAAAATGACAAAAAAAAAGAAATTACACAAAGTTGTCACTAAATGATATATTGCTTACATATGCCATGGGTATATGTGAAATTACATAAAAAAAATTCTGCTGCTTCTCCTGAGTATGGGGATATGTGTGAGCCTTTTTGGGAGTCTAGCCACGTACAGGACCCCAAAAACCAAGCACCGCCTTCAGGATTTCTATTGGCTCAAATTTTTGATTTCACTCCTCATGACCTATCACAGTTTTGAATGCCATAAAATGCCTAGTTAGCACAAAGCCCCCCCAAATTATAACGTTTTGTAAAGTAGACACCCCAAGCTATTTGCCGAGAGGCATGATGAGAGGCATGATGAGTATTTTGCTTTTTGTCACAAAGTTTTGAAAATTGAAAAAAGAAAAATACATTTTTCTTTTCCTTCTCCATAAAAAAAAAAAATGAGAGCTGCAAAATACTCACCATGCCTCTTAGCAAATACCTTGGGGTGTCTACTTTCCAAAATGGGGGGGGGGGGGTTGTGCTATCTTGACATTTCAGGGCCGTAACTGTGATAGGTAGTGAGGAAGTGAAATCACCATTTTATGCCCTTAGAAAGCCTGAAGGCGGTGATTGGTTTTCGGGGTACTGTACACATCTAGGCTCCCAAAAAGTCTCACACATGTGGTATCCCTCCGCTTCACTGTTAACAAATTATTACATTTCAAGCAGGCTCTCTCCCCCCGTCTAAGTCGGGACTCTACAAGTCATTGGGTGAAGCCCCGGCGATTAAATTGCACGGTGCCACATGAGCCAATTCCACAATCAAAAAGGTGACTAAAAAGTGGCATAAGTGACACCATGTCCCACACAATCTTACCAGCTCTCCCTATGTAGTCTAGGCAGTTCTCCTGCTCCACGTAACTATCTCTTCCCTTGTAAACCATAAAACTATATGTATAGCCTGTTGACCCGTCGCAGAGTTTATACATCTTGACCCCATATCTGGCATGCTTGCTGGGAAGATACTGTTTGATAGACAAGCATCCAGAAAACTTAATCAGGGACTCATCAACGCAGACAACTTGATCGGGAGTAAACAAGACTGCAAACTGCTGGTTGAAGTGGTTCACGATGGGCCGAATTTTGTGGAGCTGATGGTATACAGGGTCAACCTTGCAGATCTTGCGGTTCATGCATTTCAATGACAATGAACAAAGGGCTTATACTCAAAGAGTCAGTAGAGCTTGTGGTGTAAAACACCAATGCATGGAACATCTATGCCTGTAGTCAGGATTAGAGCGGAAGGTGGTCTGCCTATCCAGCGATCAACACAAACCTGCAATCATTGGAAATGGCCAGCGTGATGTACTGGATCCTCTCATGCAGTCAAACAGTATAGCCAAAAAGGGAGAAAAAAAACACATAATGTGAACCAGTAAAAAATGTAATACGTTTATTAAAATAGGGAACACTGTCAGGGAAATTCGGCTGTACGCTATGCGCACACCATATCTCCTGTGCTAATAAGCACACGTTTTGTCTAATGATATAATGCATCTCACCTATAGCTCTAGTTCCCGTATATATCTGCAAGTAAACAGACATCTCCATAGCTTACATTCTCAGCTCCTTCAGCATGACTGCTGCCGAGCAGTTTACTGCTTCTTTTATTTACACACAAACAGGAAGTCACAAACTGGAAGGCTTGTCTACAACAGCCAATTGCCTCCTACACAGGATGTGACCTCACAGGAAATGACCAAATAAGGATGTAACAACGCAGGTTGTGAATGTCAACACAGGATAAATGAATCTATACAACTACCAATGAACGATAACTACAATTCCTACTGATGGGAGCTTATCTGCAGGTGTACGCTCATGCCACCATAAATATGTTGATCAGGCATACAGGGGTGACCCTAGCGCACATCCGCTAAACCAAAAATGTGTTTGCAGAGCGAACACACACCCCCAGACGATCGTTCTGTGCATTGCACAGGGGCCCTTCACTGGTGGACATATCCCCACTCCACAAATACCTCTCTCCAAACAACAAGAAGTTTTCCACTACCCAACGGATCTCAACCAGCATCAGTCTGCCCCAGTCAGCTCTTTAGAGCGGGCTGCGGGAGAACTAACATTGGGAGACACTTATGACAATACATATTAAAGTACATCTTCATAAAATTTCCACAACAACACTCACATTTAGTAGGTGTATAAAGCGCTTAAAATGTACAATATGACCAATGGAATAAATGTGAGTGTTCCCTATTTTAACCCTTTCGTGACTAAGCCTATTTTTGACATTTGGTGTTTACAAGTTAAAATCCGTATTTTTTGCTAGAAAATTACTTAGAACCCCCAAACATTATACAGTGGTGTGAAAAAGTGTTTGCCCCCTTCCTCATTTCCTGTTCCTTTGCATGTTTGTCACACTTAAGTGTTTCGGAACATCAAACCAATTTAAACAATAGTTAAGGACAACACAAGTAAACAAAAAATGCAATTTGTAAATGAAGGTGTTTATTATTAACCACCTTCAGACCGGACCATTTTGCTGGTAAATGACCAGAGGTCTTTTTACAATTTGGCACTGCGCTGTTTTAACTGGTAATTGCGCGGTCATGCAATGTTGTACCCAAACAAAATTTGCGTCCTTTTCTTCCCACAAATAGAGCTTTCTTTTGATGGTATTTGATTGCCTCTGCGATTTTTATTTTTTGCGATATAAACGTAAAAAGACCGCAAATTTTGAAAAAAAATGATATTTTCTACTTTTTGTTATTAGAAAAATCCAATAAACTCAATTTTAGTCATACATTTAGGCCAAAATGTATTCAGCCACATGTCTTTGGTAAAAAAAAAAGTCAATAATTGTATATTTATTGGTTTGCGCAAAAGTTGTCACATCTACAAACTAAGGTACGTTTTCTGGAATTTACGCAGCTTTTAGTTTACGACTGCCTATCTCATTTCTTGAGGTGCTAAAATGGCAGGGCAGTACAAAACCCCCCCAAATGACCCTATTTTGGAAAGTAGACACCCTAAGGAAATTGATAAGTGGCATGTTGAGCCCATTGAATATTTTATTTTTTTGCCTCAAGCGATTGAATAATGACAAAAAATACATTTTTTTTTTTTTTTTACACAAAGTTGTCACTAAATGATATATTGCTCACACATGCTATGTGCATATGTGAAATGACACCCCAAAATAAATTCTGCTGCTTCTCCTGAGTACGAGGATACCACATATGTGGGACTTTTTGGGAGCCTAGCCGCGTACGGGGCCCTGAAAACCAAGCACCGCCTTCAGGCTTTCTAAGGGCGTAAATTTTTGATTTCACTTCTCACCACCTATTACAGTTTTGAAGGCCAAAAAAAGCCAAGATGGCACAAAACCCCCACAAATGACCCCATTTTAGAAAGTAGACACCCCAAGCTATTTGCTGAGAGGCATTTTGAGTCCATGGAATATTTTATATTTTGCCACAAGTTGCGGGAAAATTACAAACTTTTTTTTTTTTTTTCACAAAGTTGTCACTAAATGATATATTGCTCACGCATGCCATGGGCATATGTGAAATGACACCCCAAAATAAATTCTGCTGCTTCTCCTGAGTACGGGGATACCACATACGTGGGACTTTTTGGGAGCCTAGCCACGTACGGGGCCCCGAAAACCAAGCACCGCCTTCAGGCTTTCTAAGGGCGTTACAGTTTTGAAGGCCATAAAATGCCAAGATGGCACAAACCCCCCCCAAATGACCCCATTTTGGAAAGTAGACACCCCTAAATTTAGGGGTACACTAGTGAGACTAGGTAATAAATGGCGGGTGCCCTGAAACTATAAAAAAAATAACTAACCAACCAGCGTCACCTGTAACAGTTATATGGTGATCACTGGTGAAAGGGTTAACTAGGGGGCAATCAGGGGGCTTTATGCGGTAGTATATGGGGGTCCCTGGCGCTATAAAAAGCTGCGGCGAACCTAAATACCTACCTGCCTAACTAGCGTCACCTGTGACACTAATACAGTGATCAGAAAAACGATCGCTTATTAGGCTGGGTTCACACTGGAGCGATGTGGGAACGCCACGAATGTGCGGCGGGTTCCCGCATCACATGCCTCCCGGCGGCAGTTCACACTGCCCTATGCGAACTGCTGGGAGTGTCAGTGAAATGTTAATGACACCCCCAGATCAGTTCGCATATCGCAGTGCGATCTGCAAACTCGGATCGCATGGTGTGAACACCCATGCGATCCGATTCTGCTGCGGACCAAAAAAAGGGTCCCGTGCGA
Source organism: Lithobates pipiens (assembly GCF_037356315.1). Taxonomy (NCBI): domain Eukaryota; kingdom Metazoa; phylum Chordata; class Amphibia; order Anura; family Ranidae; genus Lithobates; species Lithobates pipiens. The sequence goes on along the minus strand of NW_027507748.1, from coordinate 403,447,400 downwards.
GTTTGCGGCGGGTGCGGCGGGTGCGACACGAATTCAGCCATACTATCTGTATGGCTGAACTCGAATCGCACAGAAATCGGATGTGATTTGCACTGCAGTGCGGTGCGAATCACATCCGTTCTCATAAACCGCTGCAATGTGAACCCAGCCTTAGTGACACTGGCGACGGGGGGTGATCACGGGGTTAAACCTTTATTGGGGGGGTTAGGGGGGTACCTTAGAACTAAAGGGGGCTAACCCTAACTGCCCTAACAGTTATTACAGTCACAAATGACACCCGCCGGGTGATCAGGGGGTTAAACCTTTATTAGGTAATAAATGGCGGGTGCCCTGAAACTATAAAAAAATAACTAACCAACCAGCGTCACCTGTAACAGTTATATGGTGATCACTGGTGAAAGGGTTAACTAGGGGGAAATCAGGGGGCTTTATGCGGTAGTATATGGGGGTCCCTGGCGCTATAAAAAGCTGCGGCGAACCTAAATACCTACCTGCCTAACTAGCGTCACCTGTGACACTAATACAGCGATCAGAAAAATGATCGCTTATTAGGCTGGGTTCACACTGGAGCGATGCGGGAACGCCACGAATCCGCGGCGGGTTCCCGCATCGCATGCCTCCCGGCGGCAGTTCACACTGCCCTATGCGAACTGCTGGGAGTGTCAGTGAAATGTTAATGACACCCCCAGATCAGTTCGCATATCGCAGTGCGATCTGCAAACTCGGATCGCATGGTGTGAACACCCATGCGATCCGATTCTGCTGCGGGCCAAAAAAAGGGTCCCGTGCGAATTTGCGGCGGGTGCGGCGGGTGCGACACGAATTCAGCCATACTATCTGTATGGCTGAACTCGAATCGCACAGAGATCGGATGTGATTTGCACTGCAGTGCGGTGCGAATCACATTCGTTCTCATAAACCGCTGCAATGTGAACCCAGCCTTAGTGACACTGGCGAGGGGGGGTGATCACGGGGTTAAACCTTTATTGGGGGGGTTAGGGGGGCACATTAGAACTAAAGGGGGCTAACCCTAACTGCCCTAACAGTTATTACAGTCACAAATGACACCAATGCAAAAAAAAAAAAAAAAAGCAATTGGTGTCACTGTGACTGGGGGGGCAGGGGTAATTGGGGGGTGATCGGGGGGTAAAGGGGGGGTGTGAGTGTGCCTGGCATGTTCTACTGTGTAGTGTAGTGCTTGTGCAACTCACCGATGCTCTCTCCTCGGTGCCGGAACGAAAAATACCGACACGGAGGAGAGAATACATCACTTCCTCTCCTGTGTTTACATTACAGGAGAGGAAGTGATGTCACGGGACATTTTCATTCGTCGGGAGCGATCATGGGTGTGGCCATGAATGAATGGCCGTCCCCTCGTCCGGGATCGCTCCCGAACAAATACCGACCGCCGCAGGCACCGGGCAGGGGCCCGATAGGGCCCCCGACCCGCGGGCAGGCAAGGACGTACATGTAAGCCCTTATGCCTGCCCGTGCCATTCTGTCGACGTACATCGTCGTGCGGCGGTCGGCAAGTGGTTAAAGGTGAAAAAAAATCCAAACCATCATGGCCCTATGTGAAAAAGTGATTGCCCCCCTTGTTAAAACATACTATAACTGTGGTTGTCCACACCTGAGTTCAATTTCTCTAGCCACACCCAGGCCTGATTATTGCCACACCTGTTCACAATCAAGGCATCACTTAAATAGGAGCTGCTTGACACAGTAAGGTCCACCAGAAGATCCTTAAAAGCTACACATCATGCCGAGACCCAAAGAAATTCAGGAACAATTGAGAAAGAAAGTAATTGAGATCTATCAGTCTGGAAAGGGTTATAAAGCCATTTCCAAAGCTTTGGGAATCCAGCGAACCACAGTGAGAGCCATTATCCACAAATGGCGAAGACATGGAACAGTGGTGAACCTTCCCAGGAGTGGCCGGCCGCCCAAAATTACCCCAAGAGCGCAGCGACGGCTCATCCAAGAGGTCACAAAAGACCCCACAACAACGTCCAAGGAACTGCAGGCCTCACTTGCCTCAGTTAAGGTCAGCGTTCATGCCTCCACCATCAGGAAAAGACTGGGCAAAAATGGCCTGCATGGCAGAGTTCCAAGGAGAAAACCACTGCTGAGCAAAAAGAACATCAAAGCTCGTCTCAATTTCTCCACAACACATCTTGATGATCCCCAAGACTTTTGGGACAACATTCTGTGGACCGATGAGACAAAAGTGGAACTCTTTGGAAGGTGTGTGTCCAAGTATATCTGGCGTAGAAGGAACACTGCATTTCATAAAAAGAACATTATACCAACAGTAAAATATGGTGGTGGTAGTGTGATGGTCTGGGGCTGTTTTGCTGCTTCAGGACCTGGAAGACTTGCCGTGATAAAAGGAACTATGAATTCTGCTGTCTACCAAGAGATCCTGAAGGAGAATGTCCGACCATCTGTTCGTGTACTCAAGCTGAAACGAACTTGGGTTCTGCAGCAGGACAATGATCCTAAACACACCAGCAAGTCCACCACCGAATGGCTGAAGAAAAACAAAATGAAGACTTTGGAGTGGCCTAGCCAAAATCCTGATCTGAATCCTATTGAGATGTTGTGGTATGACCTTAAAAAGGCCGTTCATGCTCGAAAACCCTCTAATTAGGAATTAGGACAATTCTGCAAAGATGAGTGGGCCAAAATTCCTCCAGGACGCTGTAAAAGCCTCATTGCACGTTATCGCAAACGCTTGGTTGCAGTTGTTGCTGCTAAGGGTGGCCCAACCAGTTATTAGGTTTAGGGGGCAATCACTTTTTCACACAGGGCCATGATGGTTTGGATTTTTTTTCACCTTTAATAATAAACACCTTCATTTACAAATTGCATTTTGTGTTTACTTGTGTTGTCCTTGACTATTGTTTAAATTGGTTTGATGTTCCGAAACACTTAAGTGTGACAAACATGCAAAGGAACAGGAAATGAGGAAGGGGGCAAACACTTTTTCACACCACTGTATATATTTTTTTAGCAGAGACCCTAGAGAATAAAATGGCGATTGTTGTAATATTTTATGTCATGTGGTATTTGTGCAGCGGTGTTTTAAACGCAACTTCCATGAATTTTAAAAAAACAAAACAGCAAAGTTAGACCAATTCTTTTGTATAATGTGAAAGATGATGTTACGCAGAGTAAATAGATATCGAACATGTCATGCTTTATAATTGCACGCACTCGTAAGATGACGACAAATTACGGTACCTAAAAATCTCCATAGGCGACGCTTTACATTTTTTTTCTGGTTACCAGGTTAGAGTTACAGAGTAGGTCTAGTGTTAGAATTATTGCTCTCACTTTGACGATCGCGGCGATACCTCGCATGTGTGGTTTGAACACCGTTTACGTATGCGGGCGTGACTTCCGTATGCGTTTTCTTTGCTGCTGTAGATGGGACTAGCGAAGGAAGTGAATGTTGCCACCTCCATCCGTGAGATTGACACCTCGCTGGCCCCGTCACATGGTATGGATTTAAAGGGGAACCCCTACGCCAAAAAAACGGCGTGGGGGTCCCCCAAAAGTCCACAGCAGACCCTTATCCAAGTACGCAGCCCAGCCAGTCAGGAAAGGGGGTGGGGACGAGCGAGTGCCCCCCCTCCTGAGCCATACCAGGCCGCGTGCCCTCAACATGGGGGGGTGCTTTGGGGAAGGGGGGGTCCTGCGGCCCCCTCCCAAAGCACCTTGTCCCTATGTTGATGAGGACAAGGGCCTCTTCCCGACAACCGACAACCCTGGCCGTTGGTTGTCGGGGTCTGCGGGCGGGGGGCTTATCAGAATCCGAGAGCCCCTTTAATAAGGGGGCCCCCAGATACCGGCCCCCCACCCTATGTGAATGAGTATGCGGTACGATGTACCCCTACCCATTCACCTGGTGAAAAAAGTATAGATAAAAAAAACACAACACAAGTTTTTAAAATAATTTATTAGACAGCTCCGGGGGTCTTCTTCCGTCCTGGGGGTCTTCTCGTCGGACTCCTCCGCTATCTTCTGCTCTTTTGCTAGCTCTTTTACTAGCGGAGGAGCCTGGCTTTCTTCTTCGCCGTCGCCCCGTCCGGGGGTCTTCTTCCGACTTCAGGGTCTTGTCCCGTTCTTCGGTTCTTCTTGCCGAGCCTCCGCTATCTTCTTCTTTTACTAGCGTTGGCCCGGTCTTCTGCCACTGCCGCCACCTTCTTCTCTTCTTCTTCCTTCCGATGTTGACATGACGCTCTCTCTGGCCGCAATGGCAGGGAAGTGTTGTGCAGTGACTTATATAGGGACAAGGGGTGTTGTCACCGGGTGATGTCACATGTTGACCCTGCCCCTTATGATGTCACAGTCCCGGAGGAAGCACCCCCCATGTTGAAGGGTACGCGGCCTGGTATGGCTCAGGAGGGGGGGCGCTTGCTCGCCCCTACCCCCTTTCCTGACCGGGGGGGCTGCATGCTCGGATAAGGGTCTGCTATGGACTTTGGGGGACCCCCACGCTGTTTTTTCGGCATAGGGGTTCCCCTTTAAATCCATACCAGGTGAAGGGGCCAGCGAGGTGTCAATCTCGCGGATCGAGGTGGTGACATTCACTTCCTTTGCTAGTCCCGTCTACCTGGAGCCACGTTCAAAATGAACGGACTTTTCTCCATGTGTGGGCAAGTCCGTTCATTTCAAAAGTCCGGCGGACTAGCACACAGACAGGCGGATTGTCCACCGGACTGCCGAGTCCGGTGGACAATTTTGAGTCAAAACTTCTTTCTAAGTCCGCCGGACTTTTGGAAAGAAAAAGTCCACCGGAGCCCACGCACGGGCGGATTGACCGAGTCCGCCGGATAGTCCGATCGTGTGTACATGGCATAATAGGTGGTGACAGGTACTCATTATGGAGGGATCGGAGGTCTAAAAGACCCCAAATCCCTCCTTTGTACTTCAAAGTATTCAGATTGCTGTTTTCGGCAAATCTGAATACTATATATATTTTTAAAACCGGCGCTATTGGCAACCAAGTAAACGGGAAGTGACATTATGACGTAGATTCCATGTTTACAATTAGGAGGCTGGAATGAAGCTGCTTATGGCTTCATTCCAGTCTGTCCCTAGCCGCCAGAAGCGGCGGTTTGTTGATTGGGTCTCACGATAGAACGGGAGCCCCGGTAAGAGCGGCGGGAGCAACTTTTAGATGCATCGTTTGTTATAGCTGGAAAGCCGATTGCCGGCTTTAAAAAACAGTACCGGGATGATGCCTGCAGCTGTGGGCATCATCCCGGGTATAACCCCCGAAAGCCGAGTACGCACATCAGCATACGCTCGGCGGCAAGGGGTTAATAAACATATTAAGTTTTTTACTGGTTCATACTATTTGGAGTTTTTTTCTCCCTTTTTGGCTATATTGTTTGACTGCATGAGAGGATCCAGTACATCACGCTGGCCATTTCCAATGATTGCTGGTTTGTGTTGATCCCTGGATGGATAGGCCACCTTCCTCTCTGATCCTGACTACAGGCATAGATGTTTCATGCATTGAAGTTTTACACCGCAAGCTCTACTAACTCATTGAGTACATTTGAGTCCTTTTACTCCGATAAGCCTTTTCAAAACCAGTGGTGGTTCTACTGCTGTTTTTGTCACCTATTATTGATGTCACGTAGACATGTCTTTCTTGGCCTAGAGGTCATCATCTCACTATATTTTTTACGGACCTTTTCACATTATATAAATTTTTGTATAACAATATATGGACTCACTGAATATTGGATGTCCTGTGATATTCATGGTATTGTTCTATGTCATTTTTATTTGTTGATATTCATATTTCACTTATTGAACTTTTATGTCACTTTTCCATATATTATTTAGGATCATTATAAACAGCCTACGCTGGTGAGCCTGCACTGATTGGCCCTGGTGAGCCTGCACTGATTGGCACTGGTGAGCCTGCACTGGTGAGCCTGCACTTATGAGCCTGCACTGATGGGCACTGGTGAGCCTGTACTCACGGGCACTGGTGAGCCGGCACTGTTGAGCCTGTACTAATGGGCACTGATTGACACTGGTGAGCCTGCACTGGTGAGCCCACACTGATTGGCACTGGTGAGGCTACACTGGTTTTATACTGATGAATTTGTGCAATAAATATTCTTGAAAACATGCAAATCTTTGTTGGTGTTTTTACGTTTTTACATTTGGGGGGGGGGGTGCCAGACATAGGATCCGTCCCAGGTGGCAAATCAAATGCTCTCTGTATGCCCCTGCCTGGAACTCAAAGTGGTACAGATTCATATTGAGTTATTTGTGATAACTTTGGTTCCATTAAGAATCACATGTTGTGTGATGGTGGGAGTGTGCTGGCAAGCACAACATTTCTGTCACTATATGTTTAATTTCCTCTAGATGGCACATGTGTGCTTACTTGTTGATTTATTTCCCCAATCATGCATTATTACATGCTAGCTTTATGTCTGTTTTTCTTACAACTGAAAGATTATCTATGCTGTTCTCTCAAGGTTTAAAGTGTTTTTGTGTGTGTGTAAAGTAAGCCATCTACTAAGAATCTTCAAGTTAAAACCCCCAGTCTTAGTTCACAAGCAGGAAAAATTGTTATGTAGATTTATTTCTGTATAGTTATTAGTTTCAAGTCATGTGTGTTTTTAAATGTAATTTACTGTATGTCAGCATTTGTCCTGCATATTTTTTCTCTTTATTTAGTTCTACGGTGTTGATGTAAGTGTCGGTGTAAGAATTTGATATGTACATTAACCACTTGCTTACTGGGCACTTAAACCCCCCTCCTGCCCAGACCAATTTTCAGCTTTCAGCGCTGATGCACTTTGAATGACAATTGCGCGGCCATACAACACTGTACCCAAATGAAATTTTTATCATTTTTTTCCCCACAAATAGAGCTTTCTTTTGGTGGTATTTAATTACAGTTGGGAGTTTTATTTTTTGCTAAACAAACAAAAAAAATGCAAAATAAAAAAACATTAAAAATCATGTTTAATAGTTTGCTATAAAATTTTGCAAACAGGTCATTTTTCTCCTTCATTGAAATGCGCTGATGAGGCAGCACTGGTGGGCACTGATAGGCGGCACTGGTGGGCACTGATAGGCTGCACTGATAGGCACAGTTAAGGCGACACTAATAGGCACAGATAAGGCAGTACTGATGGGCACAGATAAGGCGGCACTGATGGGCAAAGATGGGCACTGATAGGTGGCACTGATAGGTGGCACTGATGGGTGGCACTAAGGGGCACTGATAGGTACCACTGATAGATGGGACTGATAGGCACTGATAGGTGGCACTGATAGGTGGCTCTGATAGGTGGCACTGATGGGCGGCACTGATGGGCACTGGTAGATGACACTGATGGGCACGGATATGTGGCACTGAGGTGCAGCAATGTTGTTGAGGCAGATTGTGGGCACTGATAGGTGGCACTGTGGGCACTGATAGGTGGCACTGTGGGTACTGATGTATGGCACTGTGGGCACTGATGTATGGCACTGTGGGCACTGTTGTATGGCACTGCTGGGTGGCACTATGGGTACTGATGGGTGGCACTGCTGGGTGGCACTTTTTTAATTATCTAGGGGTTACTGGCAGGGGGCAGGTGGGCACTGATACGCTGACCATGATCGGGACTGATGTCCCGATCACGGCCGCCGGTGATCGGCTTTTTTTTTCTCTCCTCGCGCTGTCAGCACGAGGAGGAAAAATAGCCGATTACCGGCTCTGTTTTGTCACATGATCAGCTGTCATTGGCTGACAGCTGATCACGTGGTAAGGGGTCGGGATCGACCCCTTGCTCGGATCCGTGATCAGGCGGGGCTCATAGACTCGCCGATCACAGAGCGCGCCGTCATTCGGTGCGCGCTGTAGCCGTCATTCGGCTATAGCACAGATCTCAAGAGGTTAAACATCAGTGATACAAGAACCTCAGCCTTCTCATTGTGACTAAGGGCAGCATACATACTGCAGATTGCTGCATTTTGTACACTGTGTTCTATGTTAGATACTCCTGAACACTGCACTGCATATACCTAGGGTTGCCACTTTTTCTTTAAGCCAAACCCAAACACTTTAGTGGCGGCATTTTTTTGGGGGAGTATACGCTATAAGAGTTTAAAAGACCTGGGGCACTTTTGGTGGGCTGAAAGAGGTAGTAATATGGCTCATAGCTCGCCACAGCAAACAGTGCGCATGGCTGAATTGTGAGTGTTCTGCACGGAATGCAGGGGTCAGATATGTCCTGGGGAGAGGGCTAGTGCTAGCAGGGGGGTGGGGAGAGTTAGGTATCTGCTGGGGGGGCAAAATTTTGGGGGGACTGAAAAGAAAACATCAATTGCAGCCTCACTGTGCCCCATCAAATGCAGCCACTGTGTCTATCAAATGCAGCCACTGTGCCCATCATATGCAGCCCCTGTGCCCATAAAATGCAGCCACTGTGCCCATCATATGCAGCCTCTGTGCCCATAAAATGCAGCCACTGTGCCCATCATCTGCAGCCTCTGTGCCCATCATATGCGGCCAATGTGCCCATCATACAGCCTCTGTGCCCATCATATGCAGCCTGTGCCCATCATACAGCCACTGTGCCCATCCCATGCAGCCACTGTGCCCATCATATGAAGCCTCTGTGCCCATTATAGAGCCACTGTGCCCATCATATGCAGCCTCTGTGCCCATAAAATGCAGCCTCTGTGCCCATCATATGCAGCCTGTGCCCATGTTACAGCCACTGTGCCCATCATATGCAGCCTGTGCCCATAAAATGCAGGCTCTGAGCCCATAAATGCAGTCTTTGTGCCCATCATATGCAGCCTCTGTGCCCATCATATGCAGCCTGTGCCCATCGTACAGCCTCTGTGCCTATCATATGCAGCCTGTGCCTACCATACAGCCACTATGCCCATCATATGCAGCCTCTGTGGCCATCAGTGGGGCTGGTGGGGCACTTGGGGGGGGGGTCAGATATGTGCAGGGGGGGTGATTTGTGAGAGAAAAGGGAGTGCAAGGTAGAGGGGTAGGATATGTGCTGTGGGGTGCTTTGGGAAGCAAGAGAGATAGGAGGAGAGGCTGTCAGATTTTAAATCCAATCCACATTTCTAGCATTGTCTTCCCCCTGCCAAAGCCCCCCCCCCCTCCCCAGCACATATCCTCCTAACCGCTCGATCACTCCACATATTTTCTACATTGTCCTCTTTTACAGCCGCTCTCTCCCCTTCCCTCTTTCCATCTACACAGTATAGATAACTTTTTACAGACCTGATATCAGTGGGTCCCTGCTCCCCTCCTCCTTGTGTGTGTACAGAACTGAGAAGGAGGAGGAGGGGAGGTGCTTTGATTCACTGACACTGTGCTCTGCTTTGCAGAATGAAGCTGCTGTCAGGGAGGGGGGAGACATCAGATGTCACTCTCGGTGCAGTCCGTATGAATGATGTGTCCGGGTCTGGGGCATAAGTAAACCGGAACACATCATTCAAAAACCAGACTGTCCGGGGGAAAACCTACATATACCATGTTGTATGCTATATTCCCCACTCAGCTGCCTGTGTACATGATGGTGCACATTACATAATTTTGACCACTGAACTCACTGTAAATATACATCACTATCCTATTTGAACTATGTTGTACTATATATACTCCGGGCCATCATTTTCCATACACAATGCTGCATGTTACGTAATCTGGATCTATACACTCTACACATCGTGCTGTATATTACATACTTACAGTGCCTTGAAAAAGTATTCATACCCCTTGAAATGTTCCACATTTTGTCTTGTTAGTTTGTATTCAGTCCCTTTTACTCAGATACCCCTAACTAAAATCTAGTGGAACCAATTGCCTTCAGAAGTCACCTAATTAGTAAATAGTGTCCACCTAATTTAATCTCAGTATAAATACAGCTATTCTGTGAAGCCCTTGGAGGTTTGTTAGAGAACCTTAGTGAGCAAACAGCATAATGAAGGCCAAGGAACACACCAGACAAGTCAGGGATAAAGTTGTAAATAAGTTCAAAGCAGGGTTAGGTTATAAAAAAATATCCCAAGCTTTGAACATCTCACGGAGCACTGTTCAATCCATCATCCGAAAAATATAAAGTGTATGGCACAACTACAAACCTACCAAAACATGGCCATCCACCCAAACTGACAGGCTGGGCAAGGAGAGCATTCATCAGAGAAGTAACCAAGAGGACTGGTAACTCTGGAGGAGCTGTAGAGATCCACCTCTATTAGTCGTGGATTCCACAAATCTGTCCTTTATGGAAGAGTGGCAAGAAGAAAGCCATTGTTGAAAGAAAGCCATAAGAAGTCCCGTTTGCAGTTTGCCAGAAGCCATGTGAGGGACACAGCAAACATGCGGAAGAATGCAGTCTGGTCAAATGAGACCAAAATTATTCATTTTTTGGCCTAAAAACTGTCTCAGCTATAGTGGACTCTCCCTTTTCTCCCTTGCAGCCACCACTGACACAGGGGAGATGGAGCTGCGGATCACATGACTGGAAGGGAGTGGGCTAAAAATAGGCATGTATACACAACCTCACAATGGAAAAGCTAGTTGCTTGGGTTTGCCACCCAAAGATAAAGTTCCCAGGTTTAATGATGCTTGCAATAATAAAAAAATATATATATAATGGACAGACCTGGTTGTCATCTACACAAAACTGAACAATGGAAGACTTAACCTGTAATTCAATTATAGCTGCTACTAATTTTAGACACTTGAACAATTGCAAAGCTTGTGAAAGTTTAATTCTGTAAATATGTTTGAAACTTCTAATGACACTATGAGGGTTATTTACAAAAGGCAAATCCACTTTGCACTACAAGTGCATAGTGCACTTGAATTGCACTGAAAGTGCACTTGGAAGTGCAGTCGCTGTAAATTGTGAAGTGGAAGGAAAATGACAAATGGTTTTCAACATTTTTTACAAATAAATATCTAGATGTGCAAAGCTGGTAGAGACATCCCCAAAAAGACGTGTAGCTGTAATTGCAGCGAAAGGTGGTTCTAAAAAGTATTGATTCAGAGGGGACTGAATACAAATGCACGCCATACTTTTCACATATTTATTTGTAAGAAAATGTGAAAAACATTTATCATTTTGCTTTCACGTCACATGTGCCACTTTGTGTTGGTGTATCACATAAAATCCCAATAAAATACATTTATGTTTTTGGTTGTAACAAAATGTGAACATTTTTAAGGGGTATGAATACTTTTTCAAGGCACCGTGTGTACAATGTCTTAAACTAATTTATAAAAAGAAGAAACTATTTATTATATAGGAATGCACGGTCTATGGATCTGCATCATGATGACATTTAGCTGTTCAAGATAATTCATTGTCACTTCAACTTTCTCTTAGCTGTATGTTACAGTCAAACCCCTATTAGCAGGATTGTAGCATATTGATATTCTGTAAGATCAAAACAACATAACCAGCAATCATCAAGTTCAACTTTATTTCACGCTGCAGCGATTTACATGGAATGATGGTTTCCTATTGATCTTGATTCCAAGAAAATACAGTGTCATCGTCTAATCTCTAGACATCATGGCTTTAACTAGATAATTGTATAACAGATAACTATCAGGTCACCTGAGGCCAGGTGACAGATGCACACCATTGGGGTCAGGAGTGTACCGCTAAGGTAGTGGATCCTATGGCTGACCGCTGTGGATGGAACTCTGGGTGGTTCAGGAAAGCAGATCCACTGGAGCACCAACACGGATCACACTGGAAGCAAGAGCATAAGATTCTCCAGGGCACAGAGTCTAAGAGCCAGCAAGTGTGTTCACCAGAGCCTCTAGTGGTGAGGATGGACTGCTTGCAACTATTTCCAGGACGCGGCCCCCAGGGCCTCACTGCTCATGCTCAGCGTAGGCTACTGGAGGATAGAGAGGAAGCAGCAGTCCAGGACAACAAGTCATAGTCAGGAGATAAGCCAAAGGTCGGGGCAACTAGCAGACAAGGATAGACAAAAAACACGCCAATGATCTGGGTACAAAACAGGCTGGGATAGTCACAGAACAAGCCAAGATCGGTAAACAGAAACAGACGTAGAGCACACGACAAGAAGCACACAGAAAGCCAAACACACAATATTGCTCAGGCAAGGCAAGCTTGGACAGCACAGTGTGAAATAGTGTATCCTGTATGTAGAGGCTAGGGTGGAGCCACGCTGAGGGAAGATTACTTAACCATGCAGGTGTGAGAGTGCAGGCTCTAAGTCTGGACACAGACCAGAGGTAAGCATACAGATAGGGCATGAAGGTATTACTGGCGATTCATGACAATACTTTGGACCATACTTAGTGGTTGAATTAAGTATTGAAATAAATTTACCCAATTTTTTTTTCCCCGGAGGAAGTCGGGTCAGGGCAGGGGGAGAGGCACTGAAGCTCAAGTGGCACTCACTTATGTAGCGGGGGCCTCTCTGTCACCTGAGGCCCTGCAGCTCCTGCCGGTCGCGCTCATACTAATCCAAAGACAGTGGCGTGAGAGCCAGCTTGTCCGATTCTGCGAGGGATTTCCCCCTCCCTCTCCTCTGAACATTGCAGCATGTGCAACGCTTGCAGAGACCGGCCGTCCACTCTATTCCCTCCCCTGCTTCCTCATTGATAGGGGGAGGGAGCCCATTAGCCAGGCCTCCAGCAGCTGCAAAGCATCATGGGACATGTAGTCCTTATCGCTAGTGGCCCAATAGCAATCCCTGGGGGCGGAAACTCTCCAGCCTGAGGAGGATGGATAAGAGGCTGCGGGGTAGTGGACTGTCACTCCATGAGGCGAGAGGACAGAGAAGAGATAAAGTAAGTTTTTTGGTGAATGTGTTTTTTTATTAAAACGAAAGGTCTTAAACTATGAAGATTTCTTTCTTCCTGATCATTGTTTCATTCTGGGAGCTGGTATTATTAACCCCTTCAAACATTTTTTCATGACATCGCTTCCGGGTTACTAGATCTGAGACCCAATCAGAGCCAATCCTGGGTTTGTTCGGGTCACCGGTCAGCTGGCAGACTTAGAAAACAAAAATTCACCGCTCCAGGTCAATCCACCGGCAAGCTACCAACTCTCCAGATAGGTGGGGGTTCCAGGTGCAGGCTGATTGCACAAACCAAGTATACAGGAAGCGGACAAAACTCTGGACAGCCGCACTCCGGATTAGGTAAAAAATGAAAATGCCTTTATTCCTTCAAGTGAAAAAACTCCATATCACACAAAACATCACAGCAAAGGGAAAAATAGAACAAAATCTCTGACACGTTTCATGCTAAAACCAGCGCTTACTCATAGCTAACTTTTGTTCAAAATGAAAAACGAATATATACTATACAGGTATCAACACGTGATAGTAAAATCAAGAGTGGAAAACAGTGACAGCTGATGAACTATCATCGTGAAGTCTGTGAATATATGTGAACAGTGAAATGTGAATGAATGATGAAAGAAAATAAAAAAAATTTTGAACAGTTCGAAATCAGAAAAACAGTGATGATTATTTGTATGTTAATTAAAGTGTTAGAAGATACCCATAAAAGGTGGTAAAGTGTTAATGGATGTTGATCTTGATCACCTTTTATGGGTATCTTCTAACACTTTAATTAATATACAAATAATCATCACTGTTTTTCTGATTTCGAACTGTTCAATATTTATTTTATTTTCTTTCATCATTCATTCTCATTTCACTGTTCACATATATTCATTCACCATTTGCATTAAATAATACTTTTACCAATATTTTTACTTTAACACTAGCACTATCATTCACATATTTATACCTTGTTTTATTTAACCATTTTTCACCACACATCGTTTTTCATTCACTCTTGGTCACCTAATGATCGAGTACAGAAGACACACGTGTAGAGACTTCACGATGATAGTTCATCAGCTGTCACTGTTTTCCACTCTCGATTTTACTATCACGTGTTGATACCTGTATAGTATATATTCGTTTTTCATTTTGAACAAAAGTTAGCTATGAGTAAGCGCTGGTTTTAGCGTGAAACACTTCAGTGATTTTGTTCTATTTTTCCCTTTGCTGTGATGTTTCGTGTGATATGGAGTTTTTTCACTTGAAGGAATAAAGGAATTTTCATTTTTTACCTAATCCGGAGAGCGGCTGTCCAGAGTTTTGTTCGCTTCCTGTATACTCAGCTGGCAGACTTGCCGGCGGGTCGCCGGCCAGCTGGCCACTCGCAGAAGGCGGCGGGAGGGAATTACGTCTCCTCTTGCAGCTTGTGATAACAGCCGAGTGGCTGATTATCCGCATTGGTTGTCACTACAAGAAAGCCGAACGTCGGCTCTAAAAACATTATTGGGGGGATGCCTGCAGCTGCAGGCATCACCCCAGTACAACCCAATGAAGCTGAAGGCTGCATATTTGCATTATGTTGGCATGAAGGGGTTAATCAGCCAAGTGATGCTGCTGTTTGTTTTCAAAATAGGGTACCCATGGAATGTCCTTTGCCTCCCAGCCATACATAAATATAAAACAACTCTAAAAAGCAACATGTATGAAAGATGGAGTGGTGGCCATAGAATCATTTGTAAAGAGGAGGAGTTTGTAAGATCACAACCTTGTGGGGGCGCCAGAAATATTTCTGTTCCCAGGCATCTGTGACCCTAGGATTGGCCCTGCTAATGAGGCTGCGCTGATAGGCCGCACTTTTGGACACTGATGAGGCAGCACTGCTGGGCATTGATGAGGTGGTACTAATAGGCGGCATTGATGGGGGCGGTACTAATGAGGCGGCACTGATAGGCACTGATGAGCACTGATGAGGCTGCGCTGATGGGCACTGATGAGGCGCCACTGATGTGCACTGATGAGGCTGCACTGACTGGCACTGATAGGCAGCACTGATGGTCTGCACTGATGGGCACTTATGAGGTGGCAATGTTGGGCTGTACTGATGAGCACTGATGAAGTGGCACTGATGGTCCCTGACAGGTGGCACTGATGGGCCCTGACAGGCGGCACTGATGGACACTGACAGGTAGCACTGATAGGCAGTGACAGGTGGCTCTGATGGGCACTGATAGGCGGCACTGACAGGCAACACTTATAAGCACTGATAAGGTGGCACTGATAGGCAGCACACCTTACCACTCAACGGTGGTAAGGAAAGGGGAAGATGATGTCGGAGGGGGGCGGACAGTGAGAGCAAGCCACGCTCATCACAGCACCGCCCACCAGAGGAGGGCGCAGTTCACACAAAGAAACGTGAATCCCGATCCAGTAGGCCACAAAGCTGCGGCCTCAATCATCGGCCAGCCCGACCTTTGTCCATGAACCCGTGGCGGGGCCACAGGGGAGGAATCCAAACAGCTGCTGCAGTGTAGCCCAGGGGTCAGGACACAATTTCCAGTTACCATTGCGACCTGGTATCTGGGTTTTGTCGAGCCCTGATTTATTGCCTTCAATCATCATGCTCACCCTAATGCTGGGCAGTGGTCAGTGTGGGAGTACATGCTTGTAATGATTATAACTTCATACCAGAACTATCAACTGTTTTGGAGAGAATGATTAGATGTTGTCTGTTTAAAGCAGAACTAAAATCTCTCAAAATTAACTATTTTTAATCTTTATGCTGCTAGCCTTAGTAAATAGATAGGGATATATATTATATTTACTTGTTTTAATCTTTTAAACATTTCTTTAGTTGCCTTCTGGTTTCTGGCCTGGGCCAAAATGATGTCAATTATCCCAGGAGTCTTCCTAGACATTGTTTTTTTTTTCATCTGGAGGGAAAAGAGGGGCTTTCTCAGCCAAGCGCATCCTCCTGCCTGCATCCCTGAGCTAAGAGCAGATGGATTCAAGGAAGTAAATTCTACATGAATCATCTGCCCTTAATCAAGATGACCAATGAAAAGGTTATCAAGAAATGCTAGGGTTATGTTTTTCAAAAAAAATTCTCAACAAAATGAAGCATGGAGACATTAATGGAAGTTTGCTTTGCATATTAAAAAATTATTAAATAACGTGTTCAGTTTTTGATGCTAAAATACAGCTTCTTTCCACTTTAAGTAGGCAGAATGGCAACCATATGGTATATAAACTCATGGCATGGCAAAAATGGGTATCTGAACCCAAAGAACAATATGGGGCTACAGCTGTAAAATATAGCTTTGCTATGTGGTACAGTTTAAATGTAATAATGTAACAATTTATCAATTCCGAATATTACTATATTTTTAAAGTGGAGGTCCAGTCAAAAATAAAAATGTTTCTATTATTTGTATGTAAAATATCTTTATCTTGGACATTATTCATTTCCTGTATAGCTGCCAAGCTTATAAAGTCTAATCAAAGCCAGACAATCAGCTTCTTCCTGTTCTTCAGGGACAACCTTACTTCCTTATTTCTGAATTCTGCATGGGGGCCTCTCACTTCCTGAAAACGTCATCCCTCTCTTCTACACAGGCATGCCTACTGTTTATTCTGACCGCCCCTGTCTTGCCCACCCCCATCCCTCCTATCCTTAGACAGAGAAGGAGAACTTCCTGTCTTCAGAGCCTCGTTTTGGTTCCTAACTGCCTTAGCCCTTGTACACACGGTCGGACATTCCGACAACCAAATCCGTCAGATTTTGTCAGACGGATTTTGTCCGAAACTGGTGTTGCATACATACATCGGACAAAGTTGTCGGAAAATCCGATCGTTCAGAACGTGATGACATTATTTTGTTACAACGGGACTACGTTCAGGCTAGTAGCCAATAGCTTTGGTCTAGGAATTTTATCTGAGCATGTGTGGCACTTTGTCCGATCAGAATTCTCTTTGTCCGATCATGTTGTCGGAAAATTTTATAGCCCAGTTCTAAAACTTTGTCGGTCGGATATTCCAACGGAAACAGTCTGATGGAGCCCACACACGGTCGGATTATCCGACAACACGGTCCGATCGGACATTTTCCGTATCGGACATTTTCCGTATGAATGTCCGACCGCGTGTACAAGGTCTAAGAGAGACAGAGAACAGGCATGCCTGGTAACTATGTTCTGCTTACTGCAGCACATGGCACACACAGAGACTCACAGACTTCTTACAAATCATTACATGGCTTCAACTTTCAATTGGAAGTCCAGTTAAAAAAAAACATTTCCCCATCTATGTGCCTTTGAAAATCAGCGACTTTAAAAAAAGGTGCCTGCACTACTTTGATGCAACTTTTGATGTGACTTTGATCCAGAGGGTAAAGTTGGATCAAAGCTGCACTCAAAGTCGCACTCTAAATCACACAGCTTTGGAGTGGCAATAGTGGAAACGTAGCCTAAGGCTAAAGTGCGACTATGGAGTGTGACTTTGATACAACTTTGAGTGCAGCTTTGATACAACTTTACGTTCTCTGGATCAAAGCTGAATCAAAACATTGTAGGTACCTTTTCAAAGTTGCATAGATGAGAACAGGTACCATTGAAATCAATGGGCTGTGACTTTTCATGCGACTTTAAGTGTCCAAAGTCGCAAGACAAGTCATACTAGTGGAAACAGTGCCTTTAATAGACGCAAGTAGAAATTGAATAGGTTAGTAAAATCACGAAAATTCTCGTACGGCAAAAAAAAAAAAATAGAAGTGATGTCATGTCTTGTAATGTATTTGTATTGTATTTTCGGACGAAAAATGTACTGACTAAACAAAAATCATATGATCTGTTATAGTAAGAGGAAAATTTTCTTGCTTGTCCGATTGAATGATATCGGATGAATTGTCGTAATCGGCTCTTGAAAGCTCTGTAACGATCCAATTATCGTATGATCACGTCGAATAGCAGTGGAGGAGGTTCAGCCACAACAAGTGGGGCCCTCCCCTCAGAGAAGAATGCGGTGGAGCATGCCCCCGGAGCATCTTGTGGCTGTGGGAGGTGTAGAGGAGGATACCAGGCAGGCGGGAGGAGCCGAACAGGACAGAATGGAGGCAGTGCCCAGGAGACGGAAAGGACAGAAGAGGCAGCCGTGCTTGCAGTCACCAGCCAGGAGAAGGGGCAGAGGGCATAATGAACCATGGGGGGGGGCAACTGGAGAGAATGGTGTCATCCGCACCTGCAGGCAGTCTACAAGCGACAGCTACCCCACGGTTGTCGGTTTCTCGGAGTGACCTGGTCCCGGGTGCACTCTTCAACAGTATGCAGCCAAGCCTGAGTATAACAGCTTTGGCAACTTCACCAGCTGTGCAGGGTGAGTCTTCTCTGTCTAATGCTTTGCCTGATATTCTGGTATACCTGTAAGCTATTTCAAATGCTCTCTCTGCTGTTGGCATTTCTGCACCTGTGTCAGCTGGGCAGCACAACGCATGCCAGGGATATATACATACCCACTCCTGCTATTGAGGTTGCAAATAGGATGTCAGTACCTGAATCCTGTATGAAGGAGGCAATGAATGCCCTGTGAGATTTCTCCTTAAGGGTACCACTTCCAGTTAAGGAGAAAATCCGGAAGGGTGAATTTGTAGATGTGTTATCCCTTCTTCCCGTTACAAAAGATTTTGTTCTGAAATCAGATAAGAAAGGGGAGGATAGACAGGAGGAGAATAGAAATAGGCCTGTACCCTGCTCTTTCAATAACTGCCTATAGGCATTTTTAGTTTTTGCCGGCGTGTTAGTAGAAAAGCACCCTGATTGGAGCAGAGGCCTTTTTTAGCATTTAGATCACATGTTGAAGGCCTATAAAAGTTTTGGCAGCTTGGGCTGGTACGCCTGCAATAAGTTGTTTTCTCCAAACGCTGGCAGTCCACCCATCCTTAAGATGAAGGATGTGGATGTGGGCCTATGGCTTAATTTGATTCTGCCCCAAAGAGCACCTGCTATTCGGCAGAACCTGGTTAATCCTATCAGCTCCGCTTATCGCAGGGGTTGTTGTTTTTAATTTAATGAAAATCAATGTCACTTTATTGCCTCCTGTAAATATAGACATGAGTGCTCATTTTGTTCAGGGCCACATCCAGTGGTGCGATGTTTTAAAAAAAACTGCTGGATCTGCAGCAGGATGTTTTTTCCAAAAGCCTGCATGCCAGTGAGGCTTGGAAACATACGCCCTTGGCTGGACTTATACCCAAACAATAAGGCCGCGTACACACGCGGGGACTGTTCGCCCAACTTTGTCCGTCAAACAGTTTCGGCAAACAGTCCGCTCAAAATTAGCATGGACGGACATGGCCACACACGATGGACGAACAGTTTGCTGAAACCGTGCGCGATGACGTGAACGGCACGTACGACGGGACGAAAAATACGACGTCCTATACACTGCATTATAACTTTCGGCGTGAAAATCCTTTCTGAGCATGCGCGCAACTTTGTTTGACGAACAAGCCTACACACGCGGGGACTGTTCGCTGAAACAAGGTTTCAGCGGACAGTTTTTCGGAATTTCCGAAAAACCTTGT
This sequence comes from Lithobates pipiens, assembly GCF_037356315.1. Taxonomy (NCBI): domain Eukaryota; kingdom Metazoa; phylum Chordata; class Amphibia; order Anura; family Ranidae; genus Lithobates; species Lithobates pipiens. Next base: position 403,427,986 of record NW_027507748.1, on the reverse strand, counting down.
TCAGCGGACTGTTCGCTGAAACTGTCCGCTGAAAGCCCACACACGAGCGGACTGTCCGCTGAAACTTGGTTTCAGCGGACAGTTTCAGCGAACAGTCCCCGCGTGTGTACGCGGCCTAAGAAGACGCGTTTGCTAAATGAAGGATTTTCAGTCTGTTTTTCTCTTCCGTCTTTTTCAGGCACTGGGTACAATATTGTGGGTAATTTAAAGTTCGTCGATCAGTTTCCGGAGGTTGTGCCGGAGAAAGTTTTTAAAGACATAGAGGAGGGTCGCATGGTGGACCTCTTTCAATCTCCACCGTCAAAGCTTTCCGCATCTCTCCGCTAGGGGTGGTCCCCAAGAGGGAACAAAATACATTCTGTCTAATACAACGTCTCCCTTTTCCAAAAGGGGGATCGTTCAATGACGAAATTAATGAGGCGCTATGTTCAGTTTATTATGAGATTTTTGAGGAAACTATTTTGAAGTTTATGTCGTGCGGCCAAGGGGCCTTGTTGGCTAAAGCTGACTTGAAGTCGGCTTTTAGGATTTTGCCAATCTACCTGTTAGCTTTCAGTTCTTTGGATTTTTATTTTGAAGGATGTTATTTATTTGACAAATGTCTCCCTATGGGATGTTCTTTGGCCTGTAAGTATTTTGAAATTTTTTCCACTTTTCTTTATTTGGTTATGTTTTTTGAGTCTGGGCAGGACTCCATAGTGCATTTCTTGGACGTTTTTTTATTTATTGGTCCGCCAAAATCTGACATTTGTTCTCGGCTGTTGCAGTTGTTTGGCGTAATTAGGGAAAATTTTGGTGTTCCACTGGCCACAAATTGTGTTTAAATTGTTCTCCTGCGAGATTTTTAGGTATTTTGATTGATACCGAGGCAAGGGAGTTTAGTCTGCCACAGGCTAAGATTGACAAAATGAGGAACCTTATTGCCTTTTTCTTAAAGAGACGTAAGGTGTTGTTAAAGGAGATGCAGTCACTATTGGGCATCCTGGCTTTTGCTTGTAAAATTATGGCGGTAAAGAGGATTTTCTCCCAATATCTATACCTTTTAACCTCAGATTTAAAATCCCCTTTTGCTCACATCCGCTTGATGGCTCTCCTCAAGGATGACTAATGCCGCGTACATACGCCCGGACTTTCTGGCAGAAAAGGTCAGACGGAATCACTTCATCGGATATTCCAATCCTGTGTGAGCTTCATCTGACTTTTTTTTTTCAAAAATTCTGACGGACCTAGAAATAGAACAAGTTTTAAATCTATCTTACGGAATCAATTCCTATTGGGAAAACCGGTCGTCTGTATGCTATTCCTTTTTCTTGTTCCGTCGTACGCCATTGCATTCTAAACGAACGGACTTTGGTGTGATCGTATGTAGGCAAGTCCGTTTCAGCGTAATGCCATCCGAACTCCGTCGGAAAGACCATCAGAGTTTATTCTGACGGAAAAAACTGTCGTGTGTACGCGGTATTAGTGGTGTGGGCGATTTTTTTTAGCATCCTTTAACAGAAGGTCAGATTTTATTTTTGCTCCAGATTTCCACTTGTTCACAGACGCGGCGGGCTTGAAAGGTATTGCGGCGGTATGTGATTGAAGTTGTGGTGCTTGGCCGGATGCGTGGATTCGGAAAAAAGCTACTAGATACCCCCGAAAACCCCCCACCCGGTTTGGTTCGCACCAGAACCTTCAAACGGATCAAAAATTTGTACGAACTTTAGAACCCTATTAAAGTCTATGGGACTTGAACGTTTAAAATCAAAAGTGCTAATTTTAAAGGCTAATATGCAATATATGCAACAGACAACACCAGCAATAAGGGGTATCTTCAGGTGTATACTGTGCTGGAGGCACACAACACCCACTTTAACTCCTGCAGATGCCTGTATTAGAGAAACCAGCAATAAAGGGTAGATACAGGTGTATACAGGGGCGGATCCAGAGTCCAGTCTCGGGAGGGGCACTGCTATAAAATATGTTTTTTTGGGGGCAATTTATATGGGAAATGGCTGGTATTGGCGCTTCAATCATTACAGCACCATGGTTGTTATGGTGTCAGGATGATTGAAGCGCATTATTTCTATTAATACATTGTAATATAAAATTAAATGGTTCAACTCACCATAATGCAGAATCAGTGGGAGCCCTGAGGGTGTCATTTGCCATGTCGCCTGCCACCAAATGCGGATTGTCACTTGCCACGTCACTTGTCACCAAATGTTGATTGTTACTTGCCACGTCACCTGCACACATTGCGGATTGCCACTTGCCACGTAGCCTGCCACACATTGCGGATTGTCACTTGCCACGTCACCTGCCACACATTGCGGATTGTCACTTGCCACGTCACCTGCCACACATTGCGGATTGTCACTTGCCACGGCACCTGCCACACATTGCGGATTGCCACTTGCCACGTAGCCTGCCACACATTGCGGATTGTCACTTGCCACGTAGCCTGCCACATTGTGGATTGCCACTTGCCACGTAGCCTGCCACACATTGCGGATTGTCACTTGCCACGTAGCCTGCCACACATTGCAGATTGTCACTTGCCACGTCGCCTGCCACACATTGTAGATTGCCACTTGCCACGTAGTCCGCCACACATTGCGGATTGTCACTTGTCACATAGTCTGGCACACATTGCAGATTGCCACTTACCACATAGTCTGCCACACATTGCGGATTGCCACTTGCCACATAGTCTGCCACACATTGCGGATTGCCACTTGCCACGTAACCTGCCACACATTGCGGATTGTCACCTACTGTGTCACTTTTCTGCTTAGGTGTTCTTTTGTTGAGTCCCAGAGTGAAGATAGGCAGCAGAGAGATGATATAATCTCTCTGCTGCACACAGATTCCCGCACAGTGAGGGCGGAACTGGAGGGATGCAGGGCAGTGAGAGATGATGTCATCTCCCTGCTCCCCTGCCCGCTGGCTTCCTGATTGGCCAGCAGCCCTCCTAACCTGCCCAGATGCCCCCCCTCACCCGTCCACTCAGCGCAATCACCCACGGAACCGGCCGTGCTGGCACCCGCGGAACCGGCCGCGCTGGTACCCATGGAACTGGCCATGCTGGCACCCGCGGAACCGGCCGCGCTGGCACCCGCGGAACCGGCCGTGATTGCACCTGCAGAACTGGCCATGCTGTCATCAGCTGGCGGTATTCCCGGAGGGGGCAATTATCCCATTGCCCCCCCCCCCTGGATCCGCCCCTGGGTGTTACTGTGCTGTGCTGGAGGCACACAACTCCCACTAACTCCTGCAGATGCCTGTATTTTAGAACACCAGCAAAAAAGGGTAGATACAGGTGTATACTGTGCTGGAGGCACATAACACCCACTTTAACTCCTGCAGATGCCTGAGGAAAGAACAATGTCCCTGCCTATCTTGCTCTTTCCCTGCACGCCGGAACACACTACACAAGGCTGCCACGCTGGCGGCCTTATATAGTGTGGGGCGTGTACTAAACCCCCTGAGCTATAATTGGCCACAGGCATTCTGCCTGTGGCCAATTATGGCTCTCCTCGCTGCCGGCGCTGTGATTGACATGCGGGATCACAGTGCATGCTTGGCCAATAATGAGCCAGCAATGCACTGCGATGGTGTAGTGCATTGTGGGCCATTCGTACCACACTAATTTGGTGCGAACGGTCCACAAAGTTCTGAATTTGCCGAACAGACGAACGGCCGATGTTCGAGTCGAACATGCGTTCGAGTCGAACACCGAGCTCATCCCTACTAGATACATTATGCTACTAGAACTTTCCTGATTTTAGTAGCCGTGTCACTTTGTGGAAATGTTTTTGCTAACAAGCGGATTCTGGTGGAAACCGACAATAAAGGGGTCCTCTTCGCTGTCAATTGCCTTTCTTCCAGCTCTTGATTTCTGGTTAAGATTTTGTGTCACCTGTTTTTTTTATGTTTAAAATGTAATATCTGGATTAAGGCTAAGTACACGCCTGGGGTTTTAAACACCATAGCTGACTCTCTTTCACGTTTCCAGATGCAGCATTTTCACCAATTGCTCCCTGGGGCAGACGCAGAGGGGACTCAATGCCCAGTTTACCTTTGGGGTCTGATTTAACACCGGTTGTTGAAGCTTCTAGACACTCGGTCGCTCCTCGTAAATGAGTGGATAATGCCGCCACTTGGAGGAATTGGATACATTTTACTGAAAACACTGGAGTCGCTTAGGATGCTCCCAAGTAGCAGGCTGTTCTGGCTTTTTGGGGGTTTTTGATGGAGAGGCAACCTTCTTATGGGCTTCTAGCAAAGACCTTATCTGGGGTATCCCACCCTGCTCTAGTTTTTATACAGTGAAACAGGCATTGAAAGGCTACAGGAGGAAAACTTTTGCCCCGAATGGTAGACGGCCTATTTGTTTGGATATTCTTAAATGCCTTTGCGAGGTCACACCTTTGGTTTGCTTACCAGTTATGATGCTTTACTATTTAAGGCGGCTTTTGTGTTGTCTTATTTTGGGGCCTTTCGGGTTTCTGACCTGGTTCCAGCATCCAAAAGGAGTTCCTTTGGAATGCTATCGGAGCATGTGCTAGTCGAACAAGGTCAGGTATGCCTTTTTTTGAAGCGATCTAAAACTGAAGAATTGGGACGCGGTGAACGGGTAATTCTATCGGCATGTGGAGACATCTCAGTGTGCCTGGTGGCGCTGGTAAATTATTTCTTGGCAGTGTGTCTGGTTAGGTCGAGCAATTTTCTCATTCATTTAGAGCAGTCTCCCCTCACTAAGTACCAATTTTCAAATGTCCTGAAACGCTGTCTTGAAAAATTGGGTTTACAAAATTTTAAGTTTTCATCCCATTCATTCAGAATAGTGGCAGCGTCTGACGCTGCTGAGAGGGGTTTGCCGGCCAAAGCCATAATGGGTATGGGAAGATGGAGCTCCAATTGTTTTAAGAGATATATCAAACCTAACCTTTCACTTTGATTCCCTAGGTTTTCAACATTGCATATGGATTCTGGGCCACTTTTACAAGTCGGAATCCTTCGCTCTGTACTGGAAGGGTGTGAGAGGTCTGAAGTGGCACCAATTATATTTTCATTTGTCACAATTATATCAGTTTTGGCCACCACCTTCAATCCTGATAGTTCATCTGGGAGGTAACTTGGGTAACATTCGTACTTTGGATCTTTTGCTTATGATCAAAAGGGATCTTTATCTGTTTCATTTGACTTTCCCGGGTACAATCATTGTTTTTTCAGAGATAGTTCCCGACTTAGCTTAGCTGTCTTACCCATTCCATAGAGTGATGGAGAAAATGAGGAAGAGGGTCAATCGGGCAATGGCTAAGTACATGCCACTGTTAGGGGATTTTGCTTATTGGCATGTGGATCTTAAAGGGGGAATCCCAGGGCTTTATAGACAGGACTGGATCCACCTTTCAGATGTGGGTTCCGATATCTTCAATCTTGGGCTGCAAAGCAGCATTGAAATGGCCACGTATTTGGGGTAGGCTGGTCTTGTTTCACAAGTCCGGCTGGTGGGTACGTAGTTCTTTGTTCAATAAAGTTTAAGCTGCCCGAGTTCTAACAACTGGGCAAAAGTTTTCTGTATGTTTGATTTCATCCAAATATTGGATTAATATGAATCTAATAACCGGGGTAACTGGCGCTACCTATTTAACATAAACAAATATTGACTCTTATTGATGAAGCAAATGAAAAAGAGAAAATGAGAAATGCCAAGAAAAAATAGAAGTAATCTATCTCACCAGTGATAGTATTCATATGTGTAATCGTACCTAAATAAAAATGAAGCCTCCCTAAGGAAAGTCCACTTATTTCAATCCAAGCCCAAAAAAAGACACATACAAGAGGCTACTTCCAGAGGTGACATACAATCGCACAGATTCCCTACTGCGACTCCAATGTGACAATAAACAGTGTAATAATTTAGGACCATATCCTGAGAACTTAGTATAATCTTGAACAAATCATATGTAAAGTCTGTGAAAAAACACCAGATTAATATAGAAAAACTTGTACTGAGTGCGACTTTTCCTTAAAATCGCATTAGTGCCACATTATGATAAACCCACCGATCTGTCGGCTGGGAAGAGAAAAATATAATACAAAAATCTACTCCAATTACTACATGTGAAAAATATATATGAATCTAAAAAATATATGAATATATAAAACAAACTCTAATAATTATGTGTAAGTGAGACGTGCAATTGAAAAATACCGAATTAGGTGACACAATTCAAATTCAAAAGCAAAAAAGTTCCAAACATATGTACTAGCAAAGCATCTATGAAAAAAATTATACAAATAAAAAATGTGTTATAGTGACCCTTAGAAAAATAATAAAAATAAAAATACAAAAATAGAATAAAAATAAAAAATAAAAATAAAAATAAAAAATAAAGAAATAAAAGTCCAACTCTCCAAAAAGTCTTCAATAGTGCAAATTCAACATTAAATGTTCATAAAGTGACTTTTGTGCTTCTTGTGTGATCTTCAAAGTGACTTCCGTGCTCCCCCGCAAGGTACCCCACTCACCAAAAAAATTCACCCCTACAGGGGTAGTTTGCCTTTAAATCCAATCTGCCGATATCCAGCTCTTTGACCTTCTGACCTCTTTATTTATAATCGTTCGTATCCAAAAGGAGATTTCATTTGTGCCCTCACAAGAAACAAATAACAGTCTCCATAGTGTAATCCGTATCAGAACCAATTTATTTCCACAAAAATAGTAGTAAAAAGCAGCAATAAAAAACAATTTTCATAGAATAAAAATAAAAAATAAAAATAAAAAAAATATATCTATAAATGAACAATGTGGAAACGTAATTCACCAATAAGTCCACTTCACATAGGTTCCAGTGGTCCAAGCTCCAGTATTAGACCAGAAAAGCAGACTAAAAATTATAAAATACAGCTATGGAAAAAACGCTGATGGCTCTCTACCCTAAGAGAGACAAAACATAAAAAACATAAAAAACACCCGTCTCCAATGTACCGATCGCTTTATGCAATGTACCGGGTTTTTTCTGTTTAGCTAGATAGCTTTAGTCTTTTTGAGTCCCCTTAGGAAAGAGCCCTTAAAGCGCAAATTCCACTTAACTCGTGGGTACCGTTCGGTGGGAACGCAGCGTGCGCTCCAACTGCGTTCCAATCCCCATAGGCAACCCTGAACTGACGTGGTAAGCGTAACTCCGTCGAACGCGTTTCGTCATTGACGTCTTGTGGGGGGCAGCAACCTATAATTATTTACACATAGAGTACCCATCCTGGATTTGTTGTTTTTTTGTCTGTCCAGTACCCAGTGTTGACAAGCGCGGTTTTATCTTTATAATCATTATAATCATTGGATTAATATGTTTTGTCTTTATGAATATTGTAAACCAATAAAATGCAGCGGCTATTTTCTGCCAAAATAGTGTGTTTGTGTATTGCTCTGCTATACGGTTATATCCAGGGAATTAAAGTAGTGGGCAAGTGTTTCCTGTAGTCTCAAGTATAAAGGGGGTGCATCATCTGAGACCACTTTTTTGGGACGGCAGCCACCCAGCCCTGTTTGGTGGCAATATTCATGTCAGTTTTATGATTTATAATGTAAATGATGGTAGGTGCACTTTAAATATGTAAATGAAGTATCAAGGTGGGTCCAGTGGGAATTCCTGGAAGTTTCTGGATGTCCCCTGGGATGTGATAAAAGGGCTGCAGAGGGTTTCTCCTTCCTCTTGCAGCAGCCAGGACTACAGTAGAAAAAGCTCCCTCCCTGTTGCAAGCATTTTATGTGGTTGGGTCACCCCAGAATCTGGGGGGGGGCATATTTCTTTGTTCAATAAAGTTTAATCTGCCTGAGTTCTGACAACTGGGCAAAAGTTTGCTGTATGTTTGATTTCATCCGAATATTGGATTAATATGTTTTGTCTTTATGAATATTGTAAACCAATAAAATGCTGTGGCTATTTTCTAACAAAATAATGTGTTTGTGTATTACTCTGCTATACGGTTGTATCCAAGGAGTTAAGGTAGTGGACAAGTGTGGCCTGCAGTCCCATTAATAAGGGGAAAACTGTTAAGGTAACATTTGTAGTTCAAATCATTCTGTATCTAAGGACATAGGCACATAGTGATTTTTTAAGTAAGACATCAGTCCTATGGAGAATATATTATTTACAATGAGCCAGGCCATTTTCAGACTTGCATTGCAATAATGTGTATTAGAGCGCAACCACTTAATAGCACTGCCTTAACATGTAATGAGAAAATGTCCCTTCCCCATGTTTATACAGTAGATGTAAAAAAATAAAAAATAAACTGCATGGGGTCCCCCCCCAAATACATGCCAGGCCCTTCGGACAATTTATTTTTAAAATTTTGGCGTGGAGTTTCCCTTAAAATCTATGGCAAACCCGAAGGGCATGGTATGGATTTGGGGGGGGAGGGGACCCACGCCAATTTAAAAAACAAAATTGGCATTGAGTTTCCCTTAAAATCCATACCAGACCCAAAGGCCTGGTATGGCTTTAAGGGGACTCCATGGCAAATTGTGTTAAAACTATTGTTTTTGTGGTATTGTTTGTATAAATTTGGTGGTGTTTTTATAAATTTGGTGCTTAGAGAGAATGCACATTTAGTTGACATATTTCATGGCTTACCTAGTCCACAAAATAATTAGAAGCACCCTGAAATTCAGCTTTGGAGCAGGGATTTTTGTTTTTGTTTTTGTTTTGTTTTTTGGTGGTTTTCTTTCCACCCCCCCCCCCCCCCCCAAATTACACTTTCTAATCAAGGACAAGCATGTGTACACAACCAAATACTTTTGTATGCAACTAGATTTAATATAGATTTGAAGTCATATAAATAGTTTGTACTTAAAGCGGAGGTCCACCCTAAAAATACATTTTACATTAATAGCTTCCTTTTAATGTACTAAAAATCGTTTAGTTAAAAAAAAAAATTACTTGCCTGTAAGACTCTGTTGCTAGGCAGATTTCCTAATCTGCCTACTTCCTATTCCGCGGTGGTCCTACTTCTGTTCCTGACTCGCCTGGCCTACTGGGAAATGAGTGTCATCATTTCCCAGGAGTCCTGTGGGCATTACTGTGTTTAAAAATCGTGTTATTTCCATACGGGAAATGATGCAATTTACTCTTTACTGTTTACTGTTATCTTAGTTGTCACAACTACAGGGTGGGACCTTCCTCAATCGCCGCCCATTGTTATGGCAACTATACAAACTAACGGGCTACGAGTGTCGTTTAACTGCGCATGCGCGAGATAGGTGGGTAACCAGCATGAACACTCTCATCGAAAACCAGGAAGCGCAAACAACTGGGCTTCACATGCCAATAGACAAGATGGAAACAGCCACAAGATCGCTCAGACAATATTCTGTAAGTGTATTAATTGAATACTGTATTAATTGAATACTGAACAGATCTGTTAATGCACCTATATTATAATAATATTAAGTATGTAAAAAAAAGGTGGCTTGGACATGGCCGCGTGAGGAAACAGGATCCCGGAGCTCCTCATACACCGCAGCTACATTAGCCTGATCCGGCGACCACATCGCCCCACAACAAGCCTCACTGGCATGTCTCAGCGCCGGAGGGCCTCCTCCAGATATAGGGGCACCTCGCAGCCTGGAAGTGGCTCCATAGGCGCATATTTCGGCAGCAAAGGAAGGCAGCACGAGTCATCCAAGATGGCGGCCGGGAAGGGCCAGCGGAGCGGACGCTATGGCAGAGGCATGTGTACAGCCATAGTCGGCCGGGTCGCCTATACAGACGCCGCAGTTGGTAAGAGACACCGCTGCTCCTGACTCCCCTGGCTATTCAGCCTCTCTAGACCAGGGCTCTGATGCCTCAGCACTTATGGGTGACAGGGATTTGAAGCAGCATATCTGGTCTCTCCCCACAAGAGAGGACCTGGACCGCTTTGCCACTAGAGTTGAGAAGGCCTTTAAGCAGGATATAGAGCAGTTAAAGGAGGACACAACTCAGTTGGGGAATAGGCTCGAAACCCTTGAACAGACAGTGGAGGAAGCGTTGCCAGTGATTACACAGTTAAGGGACAAGTGCGCAGCTCAGGACCAACAGATAGTAGCACTAATCTCACAAATTGATGATTATGAGAACCGTAGCCGCAGGTCCAACATAAGGGGGTTGCCAGAGGCAACGGGAGCTAAGGACATTGTCCCTACCTTGCAAGGCATCTTTAAAGAGCTTCTGGGCCTCTCCCCCCCCCGCGACCATGGAAGCCGATAGGGCACACAGGGCCATTCGCCCCCCGTCACAAGATGTTGATAACCCCCGGGATATCATTTGCAAATTGCATAAATACACAGTGAAGGACCAAATAATGCAACTCATGCGCAAACGTCCCTACTTTGACTTTGATGGCACACTTTGATGCAGCAAAGGGCACTACACCCTCTCTTGGACTCCCTACGCACAGTAGGCATTACTTATAGATGGGGGTTCCCCTTTAGCCTCCACGCAGAAAGAGATGGGAAGGCTGCCACTTTGCGTACTAAGGACGACCTTCAGCGTTTCCTGATTGGAGGCTCTCCACGAACATTCAGACGGTGCAAGCTCCTCCACCATGGCAGCAGGCCCGACCCAACCGAAACCCACGGAATCGCAAGCGCTCATCCTCAACGACTGTGAGACAAGAGCCCATGGCAGGGATTTAACGGTGCTTCACTTGCCTCTACCTTCTTCAAGATGCCCCTCTGATGGCCTTTGACCAAGTGCCCACAGCATGCAGTGGAGCTACCAACAGTACACGCACCAGTGAGGTATGACTTATTTGCCTCGCCTGCAGCTCCTCTACTCTTCACTTTTTCTTTTTCCTTTTCTTTTTCCTTTTTTGGGGTGCTGATAGCACTTTTTTGCATAGTCTGCACGGCGCATGGCTGAAGAAACTGCTATGAAAGATCGCAGCTTTCCTGTGTACTAATGTATTCTGGCACATCAGTGACTCAGGGGCTTATTACTCCCCAGACACTTACCGCATCTACTGTAGTGAGGGGCAGGGACTTCCGAGTTGTCCATGTCCAGTTACGTTCCCCACGTAGGACTACCCGTATTGGGTGTTAGCCCAGGATTGGGCGCTTTGCCGGGCGCCGGCTGCTCCCCTATATGCAACTTTGTGGCGTCGGTGGGCCTAAACCACATGATGTTATCTGTTTTCTATGATGTGCTAACGTTTTCCTTTTTCCTCTCTCCCATCTTTCTTATTCTGTTTTTTGTTTTCGTGTCCCCATCCTCCTTCCTGCCCCCCCCCCCCACCCCTTCTTGCCACCCTACATCCCAGCCTACCTTGCTGTTCCCTGATATGCTGGAGATACTGGAATCTTGTCTCGCCGGACACCACAGCACTAGGAAGGTCGCCTGGACGGAACACACAGACACAACATGGCTACGATTAAGGTAGTGTCCTATAACGTGCGGGGTATGTGCTCCCCTAACAAGCAAAATAGGCTATGGTTAGAACTGAAGTGCCTGGGGGTGCAAGTGATGTTTTTACAGGAGACCCACTTCACCGATACCTCTCTCCCTAAATTGCCCACACACCTATTCTCGCAATGGTTTCTGTGTAACTCGCCTAAGCCCAAATCCAGGGGCACGGCCATAGCTATCCATAAAATTGCCCGTTCCAACCCCTAGAACACAGGGTGGACCCCCAGGGACGCTATATGTTTCTAAAAGGCATTCTCCTAGGACAGACGTATACGTTTGCTACGATTTATGCCCCTAACACCCAACAACTTGCATTTATAGACCAAACCCTCTCTAAACTGGCGGACTTTAGGGAAGGTAGATTAATCCTGGGAGGGGACTTTAACATCAGCCCAGACCCCACACTTGACACCTCCGCAAATAGATTGTCACATTCCCATGCCTTCCTGAGACATTTCCGTAGATCCCTCCAGGGATATGCCCTGGTGGACTGTTGGAGAGCATTACATGCTTCTGAAAGGGACTATAGCTACTACTCTGGAGTACACAAGGTGTACACTAGAATAGATCTGTTGCTAGTAGACCAAGACACCCTGGATTTTATTCTGGGAGCAACCATAGACCACATAACGATCTCGGATCATGCCCCGGTGGCACTTACGCTCTCACTGGCCCAGGCCTCGACCAAAGCAAGGACGTGGAGACTGAATGAGAACTTGTTAGATGACCTGGGAGTGGTGATGGGGGTGCAGGAGACTCTGACACACTACTTTGCGGAGAACGATAATGGGGATGTGAGCGAGGGCATTCTCTGGGAGGGACATAAAGCCGTGTTGCGGGGCACCTTCATTGCGCTGGGAGCTAAGCTTAACAAGGAGAGGCGGGGGGACTTCCTGAGGGTGTTGCAGGAGTTACAACGCGCTGAGCTTGCACAATGTTGGGCTCTGCAGAGCTCCGGCACCTGACCGAACTCAGATAACTATTTTCTAAACTGCTGGACCGGAAAATTAACCGGAAATTACACTATTTGGCTCACACTTACTACGAGCACGGTAACAAGTGCGGCAGGCTACTGGCCCAAGCACTCCACAAAAAGAGACTCCTGGCCCATGTGCATAAATTATGCTCTCCCACTGGGGAATCTACACAACACACATCCAAGATAGCCACCGGTTTTGAGATTACTATGCGAACTTGTACAACTTAGACCTCGCCTCCTCTTCGGCTGACATAGCCCTCAAGAGGACACGCATACACTCATACCTGTCTTCCATAGGGCTCCCCACCCTTAACCCGGATCAGGCGACTGACCTAGAATGCCCAATTACCGCGGAAGAAATATTAGCCACAATTAAATCCATGCCTACGGGCAAGAGCCCCGGTCCTGACGGCTTCACTAGGGCCTACTATGTAAAGTTCTTTGACAAACTGCATTCCCCTTTATGTGCCCTCCTCAATTCCCTGGCTTCAGGTGGGGCCCTGCCACAAGAGACCTCATTGGCACATATTACCGTACTCCCGAAAGAGGGGAAAGACCCATCCCAACCACAAAGCTATCGCCCAATCTCCCTCCTGAACACGGACCTTAAAATCTTTTCCAAAATTATTGCCAACCGCCTGAAACCGCTATTACCGGAGTTGATCCACACAGACCAGACAGGCTTTATTACGGGGCGAGAAGCTAGAGACAACTCCAATAGGGCTCTCCAGCTTGTCCATTGGGCACGTACACGCGGTCGGATGCCTCCATACCTGGTTCTGTCTACAGATGCGGAGAAGGCATTCGACTGCGTGGATTGGGATTTGCTTCAGGGAACGGGGCTGGGCCCACGCATGCTACAATGGATCTCGGCCCTTTATGTGTCTCCCACATCAAACGTCACACCACGTCAAGGTGAATGGCGGCATCTCCTCACCGTTCCCTATTCGCAACGGCACGAGACAGGGGTGCCCACTCTCGTCCCTCTTATTTGCCCTGGTATTGGAACCATTACTGCAGAGGGTCAGAGACAATCCAAATGTCAGGCGGGTGTTGGGGGGCTCCCTAGAGCACAAACTTTCTGCTTATGCAGACGATATACTGTTTCACGTGGTGGACCCTCTGGTCTCGTTGCTGAATCTAATGGGAGAATTACAGGCGTAGGGAGAGGTGTCCAATTTTCGGATAAATTATTCCAAATCGGAGATATTGCCGATCGCCATCCCTCCGGCTCTGGAGGACTCTCTGAGGGGCTCATTTCCGTTTACATGGGCCACCCCCTCCTTGAAATATCTAGGTGTCCAGCTCACAGATAGTACTGACTCCCTGTATGCGCACAACTACCTGCCCCTACTTAAGAAGATCTCGAGAGACTTATCCACATGGGACAAATCACTCTTTACCTGGGTGGGACGAACGAACATTTTGAAAATGACAATACTACCCCGCATTCTGTTTCTCCTGCAAATGATACCAATACACCTACCACAACGTTTTTTCTCAGATCTATGTAGCCTTTTTGTTAAGTTCGTGTGGGGTGGGAAGAAGCCATGCTTGGCCATAGCAACGCTCTAAGCTGAAAGGAGGCCTAGGCGTACCCAACACACTCCAATACTACCAAGCGATCGCATTACAACGCATTCTAAATTGGAGGTTTCATACGCCCCATAAGTTATGGGTCCCCCTGGAAAAAACTATGGCGGGCAGAGACTTGGCCTATGCACCCTGGGTCCCTGCAGGGGACAGGGGGCTCTCTAGGTGGGTTTCCCCATTAACAGTTCACTCCCTGGAAACGTAGGATAGGGTAAACACACGCCTTGCACTGGCACCACAGTTATCCCCTTTGACACCAGTGAGTGGGTACCCGTGGTTCCCCCCGGGGAACAGCTGGCCGCGTTCGGTCCGTAGACAAGGGATGGGAAGGTCAGCCTAGAAAGATTTGTAGAAGGGGGGGCGGTGATACCGCTTTCTACCCTGAGGGAGCGGCATGGTAGCTTCCCCTTCGATTTCTGGAGACATCGCCAACTGGAGGGAGGCCTTCATAGCTACGTGCCGTAGACAAACACCACTTAGGACCACGTTGACAGACTTTGAGAACATGTGGGCATCCACAGAGCACTGACACATGTGATCTCGGTGATGTATGGACTGTTAGAGTCCACCACACCCAATCACAAGCCACACTACATTACAGACTGGGAAAAAGATCTCCAACATGAATTCACAGGTGACCAGCTACATCATTTATACCGCCTCCTTCCTCCATATTTGGTGGGAGTGCCCTGTGCTAGTACCATTCTGGACTATGGTCCGCAAACATGTGTCAGATAGTCTGGGTATAGATATCCCGGCCCTGCACTTCTTGCTCCACAACCCCCCTATGCCTCTATTATGATATAAAAGGAGTGCACTCCCCCACCTCCTCAATGCAGCCAAACGTTTAATACCACTACATTGGGAGAGCTCACAGATCCCAAGCGAGCAGGACTGGTTGGGGAAGGTGGGGGAGATTATGGGGGCGGAGAGTTGGCTGGCCACATGTAAGGATACCAGGGAGAAATTTGAGCACATATGGGCATCTTGGAAGACCCATGTCCAGACCGCAAATATGGCTCCGTCCAGTCTAGATGTCGCGCTTCTTGCCTTAGCGGATCCAGAATTTGGGAGACTTGTCCAGACGAACCTTCCTCCACCAAATACATCTTCTGCTTGTGAGTTGAATAATGAATCCGGTGAGACATGATGATTACACTTCCTCTCCCTCCCCTATCCCAACTTTCTTCTCTTTTTGTTTCCCTTTTGCTATTCTCTATACTCTACTGGTTAATGTTTGTTTGTTTTTGTTTTTTATTTGTTATTCTCCCTCCTATGCTATAAAGTATCACCTGAGTGGTCGGTGGTTTCTAGACCATTCTGGGTACTTCGAGTCCATCTTTGTTATATATAAGGCGGGAGTCACTTGTAAATGCCTTTTAAACTGCGACAGGGGGGTACCCCACCCTCCTCCAGTATGGGGGAGGGGCCTGTTCATGTGGACCGAATGTCTGGGGCAGGAAGGGTGTCGTCCTGGGTTTCTTGTATGGAAATGACTCTCTATCGCAATGTATGTTTACCTGTAACTGGACTACGTCGTATGTATCCCCCCCCCCCCATGGATTACCCCTCCCCGTATTTCCCTAATGTATGTTGATTTCTTGTGATGTTCCTTTTTCTTTTTGTTCAAATTTGAAAATGAGAATAAAATAAAAATTATACAAAAGTATGTAAAAAAAAAAAAAAATTATGTCCGGAACACCGCTTTAAAAAATGTACATTTTGAGTCTGGAAAAGTCAAACATAAAGCAAAAGACGATCAACTTTTTATTTCAACTTTAGTAAAAACATTTGTTACATATAGTTAGAAGGGTCCTACTCAAAAGAGCTTACAATCTACAGGGTAGGACACTAAAAATTAGACACATTAAAAAAATCACATTAGAAAAGCAAGAATCCAAATCAAGCTAATAACAACCATGACAAACCTTTGTGGTGATCAGAAGGCCTCACCCCAAACCTAAAAAAAGTTAAATGGTAGGATTATAAGCAAAAACAGGCAAAATTAATACAAAAGCCAAAAAGGCAGCACACAAACTAAGTTAACGTGGACAGCCACCCTAAAAAAAAAAAAGCATCAATATTCTTAAAATTAAAAACTTGCACATGCGCAGTAGGAAATGGGCAGTGAAGCCACAAGGCTCCACTGCCTATTTCCCTTAGTGAGGATGGCGGCGCTGGGACCCGAGAGCCGAGGGACATGTTGGCCTCGGCGGCCGAAAACGCAGGCGCCCTGGAAAGGTAAGTCTCCTTATTGAAAGTCAGCAGCTACTTTTTTTTTAGCTGCTGATTTAAAAAAAAAATTTTTACAGCTGAAACACCGCTTTAACACACACAGCAGGAATGAATTAGCAGGAACCTTCCTTTACATCTAAACCAGTATTTCTCAATTGGGGTTCCGTGGAACTCTAGGGTTCCATGAGAAGTCCCCAGGGGTTCTGCCGTGTTTCAACATTATGGTGAATGTATATATGCCCAATGTTGTTCCCAGTGTTACCAATGGGCGCTGACAGTGAGTACTGTTAGCGTGCATTAATACTCGATGCCCTCTTTGTAGTTCCCAGCTCAGAGAACTCAGAGGGCTGAGTCGGGAGCGATACAGAGAGTGGGAGTTCTGAATTCAGAGTAGGGATGAGCTAAACAACCCCCTGGTTTGGTTTGCGGCAGAACATGCGAACTGACAAAAAGTTTGTGTGAACACGCGTACACCATTAAAGCCTATGGGACCCGAACGTGAAAAATCAAAAGTGCTAATTTTAAAGGCTAATATGCAAGTTATTGGCATAAAAAGTGTTTGGGGACCTGGGTCCTGCCCCAGAGGACATGTATGAAAGCAAAAAAAAATTAAAAAAACGTCCGTTTTTTCGGGAGCAGTGATTTTAATAATGCCTAAAATGAAACAATAAAAGTGAAATATTCCTTTAAATATCATGCCTGGGGGTGGGACTATAGTATGCCTGTAAAGTGGTGCATTTTTCCCATGTTTAGAACAGTCCCTGCAGCAAAATTACATTTCTAAAAGAATAAAAATAATTTAAAGCTGCTTGCGGCTGTAATGTATTATTGGGTCCTGGCAATATAGATGAAAATCATAGAGAAAAATGGCATGGGTCCCCCCCCCCCCGCCCATTACCAGGCCCTTTGGGTCTGGTATGGATATTAAGGGGAACCCCGCACCCAAATTTTTAAAAAAAGGTGTGGGGCCCCCAGGCCCTATATAATCTGAACAGCAGTATACAGACGGCCCCCGGGTTACAAACAAGATAGGGACTGTAGGTTTGTTCTTAAGTTGAATCTGTTTGTAATTTGGAACAAGTAAATTTTTTTAAGTGTCAGTTTCTATTTTTAAGCTTTTTGGATAACATAGGGAAGGGTTATCACCCCTGTAACATTTGTTTTGCTGTCTGATTTCACCTCACTTTCTGTCCCAATGACAATTGGATTTAGAATATTTTGGGTTATTAGAGAAACAAGGATTGGTAATAAAGCATCAGTGGAGACACCTTTTTCCCATATTAGCTCTTACAGGAGAGAATTTCCCTTCCTAGGGGTAGATTTCCTCTCACTTCCTGTTTTCTCCCTCCATTTGTAAGTAGGAGTAGTGATGGACGAACGTTTCGCCCGGCGGTCGTTTCGCGGCGAATTTCCGACATTCGCGGTCCGCACGTTCGAACGCCTTTTTCCGTCGTTCGCCGCGGCGGACTTACGTGTTTAATGTATACAAGAACTTTAACCTTTGG
This sequence comes from Lithobates pipiens, assembly GCF_037356315.1. NCBI lineage: Eukaryota > Metazoa > Chordata > Amphibia > Anura > Ranidae > Lithobates > Lithobates pipiens. Next base: position 403,410,233 of record NW_027507748.1, on the reverse strand, counting down.
TGACACGTTTATCATGTGATACAGGACAGCCAATTGAGACATGACAGCACATGGACACTTGGACATTCCCCCTAACCTATAAATACACCCGATCCGGTGGCCATTTTACATTCTTTCTTCTGTTACGATAGGGACAGGTTCCTGTGTGGAGTAGGGAGAGATAAACCACTAGCTATTTGGTACACAAAAGTTCTTTTCAGGACTGGTATAGGTGTTAGGTGTTGATAGGTTTGCTGTGCTGCTGATTCTTGCAGCAGCCTGAGTGTCTTTTGTTAGTTTAGAGAAAGGGAAAGGACGGTGTATGCTACAGGGACAGCCAGATTAGTCTTTCATCATCATCATCATCATCATCATCATTAGCTGTTACTATCAAGGTCCACAAAAGAGCTGTTCCAGTAACCACTAATCGTTCTCTTTTTTTGCCAATTTGTATAGGGACAGGAAGGAAGCAGTGTTGTCAGGCAGTGAGGGTAATTTTAAAGACTTGCTGTTATTATTAGTTCCACAAAGGTTCTTTTCAGGACTGGTATCAGTGGTACAGTAATAGGCTTGTACATGTATAATATTCTTTCTTCCAAATATAGAAAGGATATTATACTTGACTGCTGCCCTTCTGCTGCAGTCTGCTAAACATTCACAACTCACTTGTTCCACAAAAGTTCTTATAAGGACTGGTAACTTGGTATAGGGTGCTACGGTACATAGGCTTGAGTGCGGTACAGTCTGCTGTTCTGTAAGGACCGCTATCGGTCCACAATAGATAGGGTTGACGTGCACCACTGCTGACCGCTGCCCTATACTGCAGCAGTCCTTCAGCGGTATAGGGACTGACGTACAGTCTGCTAATCACTAACACACAACCTGCTTGTTCCACAAAAGTTCTTATAAGGACTGGTAACTTGGTATAGGGTGCTACGGTACATAGGCTTGAGTGCGGTACAGTCTGCTGTTCTGTAAGGACCGCTATCGGTCCACAATAGATAGGGTTGACGTGCACCACTGCTGACCGCTGCCCTATACTGCAGCAGTCCTTCAGCGGTATAGGGACTGACGTACAGTCTGCTAAACACTAATACACAACCTGCTTGGTCCACAAAAGTTCTTATAAGGACTGGTAACTTGGTATAGGGTGCTACGGTACATAGGCTTGAGTGCGGTACAGTCTGCTGTTCTGTAAGGACCGCTATCGGTCCACAATAGATAGGGTTGACGTGCACCACTGCTGACCGCTGCCCTATACTGCAGCAGTCCTTCAGCGGTATAGGGACTGACGTACAGTCTGCTAAACACTAATACACAACCTGCTTGGTCCACAAAAGTTCTTATAAGGACTGGTAACTTGGTATAGGGTGCTACGGTACATAGGCTTGAGTGCGGTACAGTCTGCTGTTCTGTAAGGACCGCTATAGGTCCACAATAGATAGGGTTGACGTGCACCACTGCTGACCGCTGCCCTATACTGCAGCAGTCCTTCAGCGGTATAGGGACTGACGTACAGTCTGCTAAACACTAATACACAACCTGCTTGGTCCACAAAAGTTCTTATAAGGACTGGTAACTTGGTATAGGGTGCTACGGTACATAGGCTTGAGTGCGGTACAGTCTGCTGTTCTGTAAGGACCGCTATAGGTCCACAATAGATAGGGTTGACGTGCACCACTGCTGACCGCTCACCTATACTGCAGCAGTCCTTCAGCGGTATAGGGACTGACGTACAGTCTGCTAATCACTAACACACAACCTGCTTGTTCCACAAAAGTTCTTATAAGGACTGGTAACTTGGTATAGGGTGCTACGGTACATAGGCTTGAGTGCGGTACAGTCTGCTGTTCTGTAAGGACCGCTATCGGTCCACAATAGATAGGGTTGACGTGCACCACTGCTGACCGCTGCCCTATACTGCAGCAGTCCTTCAGCGGTATAGGGACTGACGTACAGTCTGCTAAACACTAATACACAACCTGCTTGGTCCACAAAAGTTCTTATAAGGACTGGTAACTTGGTATAGGGTGCTACGGTACATAGGCTTGAGTGCGGTACAGTCTGCTGTTCTGTAAGGACCGCTATCGGTCCACAATAGATAGGGTTGACGTGCACCACTGCTGACTGCTGCCCTATACTGCAGCAGTCCTTCATCGGTATAGGGACTAAGAGTTTTGTCACAGGGTCATTTAAAAAATGACAGGCAGAGGAAGAGGCAGGCCCTTCCGCAGGGGTGGTAGGGGTAGGGCAGGAGCAACAGGCTTGAGCCAAAGTGGGAAGTTGCAGAAGGTGCGTTCAATTACTTTAAAGGATGCACCAGACTTGGTTGAGTGGCTCGCTCAGCCTTACTCTTCTGCACCCTCCTCATCCTCTCGATCTGCACCCTCTTCTTCACTCTCTGCTATGTGCACCCCCAAAGACACTACCACCAACAACACGACCACCACCACCACCACCACATACCTTCCGCTTGAGTCACTGGAATTATTTTCCGATCCATATCAAGAGGACATTTCTGATGCGCAGCCACTCTTGGTATTGGATCAGGAAGAGGAGGTAGCAACAAGCGCTACTCAGCAGTCTGACGACAGTACCCAGATCAGCCCAAGGAGGAGGTTGGTCCCCGGTGTTGCTGCCTACTCCGAGATCTCTACTTATAGCGGTGGGGAAGGTGACGTTGATGATGACGTGTCTAGTGATGTCACGTGGGTGCCCACAAGAGAGGAAGAGGAGGGGAGTTCAGAGGGAGATATGGACCAGCAGATAGGGAGGAGAAGCAGCAATGACTTACATTGCACAGCAGGGACAAAGCAGACTGCAAATGTATCAGGAGCGAGTCATCGACCATGTACGGTCACATCTGGCGCTCCCAGGACACCGGCACATGGCTCCGCAGTGTGGGCTTTTTTTAACGTGTCCGCTGCTGACAATAGCGTTGCCATCTGCAATCTTTGCAGTCAACGCGTTAGTCGCGGTAAGCCCAATACTCACCTAGGGACGACCGCCTTAAGAAGGCACATGAGCAGCCATCACCGAGCCCAGTGGGAGCAACGGAACACACAAAGCCACACTGCAGGCTCTCACCGTCCAGCCTCGTCTTCTACTTCTCCTTCTCCTCTCTCCTCACAATTGTCCTCCACTCCACCTTCCATCACGCCAAGCTCACATTTTTCTGCAAAAAGGCAGGCTTCCGTGGGCCTAATGTTTGAGCGTAAAAAAATGATGACGCCGGATAACCCTCTTGCCCAACGGTTGGCGGCTGGCTTGTCAGAACTCATAGCCCGCCAACTACTGCCATATAAACTGGTGGACTCGGAGGCCTTTCGCAAATTTGTGGCCATTGGAACACCACAATGGAAGGTCCCAGGAAGGAAGTATTTCTCAGAGAAGGGCATCCCAGAGCTATATGGCCATGTTCAGCGGCAAGTGAATGTATCTCTGGCACACAGTGTCGGTGCCAAGATACATCTGACCACAGACACGTGGTCTAGCAAACACGGGCAGGGAAGGTATATCAGTTTTACTGCCCACTGGGTGAACCTTCTGACGGCCGTCAAGCATGTAACCCGTGGCACCCGTGTAGATTTGGTTTTACCGCCACGGATTGCATGCAGGCCTGACTCTTCTTCTCCTCCTCCTACTCCATCCTCCTCCCTCTCCTCCTCAGCTGCCTCCTCCTTTTCCGCTGCTAGCGTCTCTTCCACTGCACCGCCCAAGCTCCCCAGAACCTATTCCACATGCCAGGTGAGACGTTGCCATGCCGTGCTGCGTCTGTTGTGCCTGGAAGCAAAGAGCCACACTGGCCCGGCACTCCTTTCAGCTTTGCGTTCACAGGCAGATGAGTGGCTAACACCGCTCAATTTGACAGTTGGTAAAGTGGTGTGTGACAACGGTGCCAATCTGCTTAGCGCATTGAAACAGGGCAAAATCACGCACGTGCCGTGCATGGCACACGTCTTAAACTTGGTCGTGCAGCGATTCCTTGTCAAATACCCTGGGGTCCAGGACATCTTGCGGCAGGCAAGGAAAATCTCGGCCCATTTCAGAAGATCTTACACGGCCATGGCTCGCCTTGCTGACATTCAGCGGCGACACCATCTGCCGGTCAGACGTCTTATTTGCGATTGCCCGACGCGATGGAACTCAACCTTCTATATGCTTGATAGGCTGCTCCAGCAGAAACGTGCAGTTAACGTCTACCTGTATGAACTCTGCGAAAGAAACGGTTCTGGGGAGCTGGGTTTTTTTTCACCGCGCCAGTGGCTGCTCATGCGCGACACATGCAGACTTCTGCGGCCATTTGAGGAGATCACCAAACTGGTCAGTCGCAGCCATGGCGCCATCAGTGACATGGTACCTTATGCCTTCTTTCTGGAGCGTGCATTGCGTCGTGTCATTGATCAGGCTGTGGAGGAGCAGGAGCGGGAAGATGAGGAAGTCGCAATGCTGGATGAATTCCCAGGGGGGGCTACTCTATCTGAGACAAGTCAACAACAGGAGTCTGATGAGGAGTCAGAGGAGGATGGTGCCGGGGCGGATGAGCAGGAGCAAGAAGAGCATGCTTTAAACCTTTCTGGGATCCCTGTTGTGCGAGGATGGGGAGAGGAGAATGAAGAGGACGACATTATCCTGGATGATGAGCAGGAGCCAGGCCACCACACCGCTTCCACTTTAGTGCAAATGGGGGCCTTCATGCTCCAGTGTTTTAATAGGGACCCCCGTATAAAAAGCATGAGGGTCAAGGACCAGTACTGGGTGGCAACGTACTTAGACCCCCGGTACAAACACAAAATGGCGGAAATGTTACCGCCGTCGCAGAGGGCTGTCAGAATGCAGCACTTCCAGGCCTTGCTTCGAGAAATGCTGCATTCTGCTTTTGCGTGCGCTGGCAGAGGAGCAATTCCCACTCCCAGAGAAGGATTTGCGGGTACCAATCCAACAGCGCCTGCAAGAAGAGGCCGGTTTGAAGATGTGTTGGTGACTTCGGATATGAGGTCATTCTTTCAGCCGACCCATCGACAGGTGTCATCCGGATCCAGCATCAGGGAACGCCTAGACCGTCAGGTGTCCGACTACATTGGGTTAACGGCCGATGTGGACGCTCTGAGGAGTGATGAACCCCTAGACTACTGGGTGGGCAGGCTTGACCTCTGGCCAGAGCTTGCCCAATTTGCAATCGAACTGTTGGCTTGCCCCTCATCCAGTGTCCTGTCCGAAAGGACGTTCAGCGCAGCAGGGGGGATTGTGACCGATAAGCGTACTCGCCTAGCTCACGACAGTGTTAACTACCTCACATTTCTAAAAATGAATGAGGCATGGATCTCGGAGGAATTCAACACATGTGACCAGTAGACCATGTATATGTCTATAAACTATTTTTTTAATCAAGCACACAGACCTTCTTAATTCATTTGGCTCACTTCCTTGACCCAAAAAAGCACACCGTACTATATGCCCCTACCCTCCTCTTTGAAGAGGTTGAGCGGTGTCATATTTCTACTGGGGCTGCTTATGATATCCCTGTGCTGTGCTGACTTCCTCCTGGGGGTTCTTATTATGAAGGGATCACACTATCCCTGTGCTGTGCTGACTTCCTCCTGGGGGTTCTTATTATGAGGGGATCACACCATCCCTGTGCTGTGCTGACTTCCTCCTGGGGCTGCTTACGGTGCTGCTGTCAGTGCTGTATGTCACGGTGCTGCTGTCAGCGCTGTATGTCACGGTGCTGCTGTCAGCGCTGTATGTCACGGTGCTGCTGTCAGCGCTGTATGTCACGGTGCTGCTGTCAGCGCTGTATGTCACGGTGCTGCTGTCAGCGCTGTATGTCACGGTGCTGCTGTCAGCGCTGTATGTCACGGTGCTGCTGTCAGCGCTGTATGTCACGGTGCTGCTGTCAGCGCTGTATGTCACGGTGCTGCTGTCAGCGCTGTATGTCACGGTGCTGCTGTCAGCGCTGTATGTCACGGTGCTGCTGTCAGTGCTCTGTATTACGGTGCTGCTGTCAGATGCCTCTATCACGGTGCATGTGTCATTCCGGTATGTCACGCTGCTGGTGATCATCTCCTGCACCCTCTTCTTTGCCTACCCTGGTCCCTGACCTTCCCTCTCCTCCATTGCCTTCATTAGCTCCATAGTCCTGAATTGTTAGAACAATTTCCCAAATAAAATAAAAATGCTTGTAGTTATCGATCCCAAATTCACCTCATACATGTATTATGTCATTGTCCAGATGGTGGGACTACGTTTTACCCCCTAATAATTACCACGTGGCCGCAAATTCGACATGAAGGTTTGCAAAGTTCGCCTCCCATTGAAGTCAATGGGGCCCGTGGCGAACGTTCGGTTTCGCGAACGTTTGGGTCCGTTCGCATTTCGCTTTCGCGAAACGTCCCGTCGGAAGTTCGTCCATCACTAAGTAGGAGTCATTTGTAAGTCAGATGTTTGAAAATAGGGGACCACCTGTATATACTATACGGCCTGCCCTATATGCTATGCGGAAAATTGGTGGGACCAGAACACTGTAAGCCCTAACAATTACTCTTGGTGGACGCTGGAACGGGCCCTGCTGTGAAATATTATATCAAGAATTGTAATTCCATGCCCCTGTTAAACAGAGGCAGAAAAATTGGGCCTTTGGTGGTGGTGGTGCCACAACACTGTAAGCCCTCACAGATTCTCTTGTTGAGCACAGGAACAAGCCTTGCTGTAAAAAATTTGATCAAAAATTGTAATTACAGGGGTAGAAAAATTGGGCCTTAGGCAGTGGTGGTGATGGTGCTACAACACTGTAACGCCTCACAGATTCTCTTGAGCTCAGGAACAAGCCCTGCTGTGAAATATTACAGCAAAAATTGTAATCACATGTTAAACAGGGGCAGAAAAATTGGGCCTTAGGCGGTGGTGATGGAGGTGGCACAGTACTGTAAACCTCACAGATACTCTTTTTGAGCGCAGGAATAGGCCCTGCTGTGAAATATTAGATCAAAAATTTTAATTACGTTCCCCTTTTAAACAGGAGCAGAAAAATTGGGCCTTGCGAGGTGGTAGTGGTGCCTCAACACTGTAACCCCTCACAGATTCTCTTGTTGATAGCAGGAACAAGCCTGCTGTGAAATACTAGAGTAAAAATTGTAATTACATGCCCCCGGTGGTGATGGTGGCACAACACTGTAAAGCCTCACAGATACTCTAGTTGAGCACAGGAACGGGCCCTGCTGTGAAATATTAGATCAAAAATTGTAACTCCATAGGGAGCCTGTCACATTCCCCTGCTATGCGAATTGGATGCGGGGAAACCCACTGCATATGCGTGAGCCACGCCTCGCGCCGTGACTGGCCGGGCAATCATTTGTGACCTATGATATGCCCCAGATGATTGCCGAGAGGGAGGGGGGAGAGGTGATTTCTTACGTTCGATTCAAACATCAAGCTCATCCCTAGTAAGAGGCTGCAATTAGTGCTGGTGGGGAAATGTTAAGGCTAATTATAGTCCTTGCCCATGGAAAACACAAGACACGATTTAAAAAGATGGTGGAATCCTCCTACACTTAAATACTAAATTTAGGCATAATTTATGTAAGGACCTGAGTCAGTAGTTATGTTTAACAACATAAGAAGAAATAACAAACTCTCTACATGAAGTGACACGTTTGGGATTCAAACCAAGAACCTCAGTGCTGGTAGGCAAAAAGTGCTAACCTGTTAGCCACTGTGCTGCCACATGTGAAACCCTCCTACACATAAATACTACATTTCTTTGGACATATAGGTGGTGGAATGACATTAGTCAGGAGTCATTCTTCTTGATTTACTCTGTAATATTTGGTGGTTCTTGGTGTGAGTGGAGAATAGTGATGTTACCCTCTGATTTTTGGGAATGACATTTTGATGTTGGTACACATATCACATTTTGTGGGCTCTAATTATGATCATTTGGAAATAATACAAAACACATAAAATTGTGACTCATTTTAAATTTGCATCAGCAATGGTATTGTTTGTAAAGACATCTGTGTGAGTTTGGGTAAATATTTTTGTGAAATGGACAGCAACAAGTGAGAGATACAGAGAAAAATTTATTTTACAAAAACATGAAAACATTCCACATTCTAGCATTCTTAAAAAGAAAATAGATGAAGAAGAAGCAACACTGTTGCAAGGACAATTTCTTTGAGAGAAAGAAACATTTAATTTAAACATGAAAAGTATTTATTTGGGGAAGTTACCATTAGAATCAATGGCTGAAAACTTGCACTGGGCTACATAACTCTTATTTTCACTCTTTAACCCAGTGCTCATTTTGATATTTACTATAACTCTTGGTAAAAAAGGCATGAGTTAAAATGAGAGTAATTTGCATGTCTGAGCATGCTCAGTTGTGCTGGCACCTAGTTGTAAAGAGACGGGGAATTTATCTCTTCTCATACTTTTAAAGATATTTCACTGTAATATAACACTTTTTAACAAAGTTTAAAAGCAGATTATCTTTAAACAATATACCACATATCTCAGTACAATTTAGGCGATCATATCATGCTCTAAACATTATTTCCATGTGCAATTCTCCAGGTCCAGCAAGAGTAAGGGTTTGGGCACTATCTGTTGTCTGGGAGCTACAGTAAATTCGTTTTTGTGAGTATTTTTGCCCCAGCACTATTGTGAATTCCATTTGGGCAATAATTACCATGATTGCGGTAATTTGATAGATAATTAGCGTGTTGCGCTATAGTAGATGACCTCCTGTGTCTTGTGCCATGTAGTAAGTAAGGATAGTTAGGTTAATGTACTAGGAGCTGCTACAGTGTCTTGAAAACGTATTCATACCGTGAAATTTTCCACATTTTGTCATGTTACAACCAAAAACGTAAATGTATTTTATTGGGATTTTTTTGTGCTAGAATAACACAAAGTGGCACATAATTGTGAAGTGGAAGGAAGATGATAAATGGTTTTCAAACTTTTTTCCAAATAAATATCTGAAAAGTGTGGCGTGCATATGTATTCAGCCCCTTTTACTCTGAAACCTCTAACTAAAATCTAGTGGAACCAATTGTCTTCAGAAGTCACCTAATTAGTAAATAGAGTCCACCTGTGTGTAATTTAATCTTGGTATAAATACAGCTGTTCTGTGAAGCCCTCTGAGGTTTCTTAGAGAACCTTAGTGAGCAAACAGCATCATAAAGGCCATTGAACACACCAGACAGGTCAGGGATAAAGTTGTAGAAAAGATCCCATACTTTGAACATCTCACGGAGCACTGTTCAATCCATAATCAGAAAATAGAGTATGGCACAACTGCAAACCTACCAACACATGGCCGTCCACCCAAACTGACAGACCGGACGGGGAGAGCATTTATTAGAGAATCAGCCAAGAGGTCTAGGGTAAATATGGAGGAGCTGCAGAGATCCACAACTCAGGTAGGAGAATCTGTCTGGAGGACAACTATTAGTTGTGGATTCCACAAATCTGTCCTTTATGGAAGAGTGGCAAGAAGAAAGCCATTGTTGAAAGAAAGCCATAAGAAGTCCCATTTCCAGTTTGCGAGAAACCATGTGAGGGACACAGCAAGCATGTGGAAGAAGGCACTCTGGTCAGATGAGAACAAAATTTTACTTTGTGGATTAAAAGCAAAACGGAGGAAAACTAACACTGGACATCACCCTGAGCACACCATCCCCACCCTGTGCAACATGGTGGTGGCGGCATCACGTTGTGGGGATGTTTTTCTTCGGCAAGGACAGGGAAGCTGGTCAGAGTTCATGGGAAGATGGAAGGAGCCAAATACAGGGTAATCTTATAAGAAAACCTGTTAGAGTCTGCAAAAGACTTCAGCTTCTTTTACCACCATTCAACCTAGAAGAAGCATGATGTCGCTGCTGCTCCTCCTTCTGAAGCACCTTATGGATCATACGGTCTCCAGTCTCATTCCACATCCCTTGTTGTTTGTGCACATTTGATAGAGCAAGCCACTCACAGAGGCTCTAATCACACGCTGACTCCATCCATGACATAGTCTAACTCTGGTCCTACTGGTCCTCCATCATAGGCGTACCTGGTCCAATATTACCATCTCTGATTCAGACTCAGGGCACCCACTATCTTGTCCTGAAGAAACTGTATTTTTGCAAACTGACTTACAATCTAGTCCTCACGAGACTGTATTATAGCAAATTTACTAATTTATTTGCAAGGAGCTGTTTCTAAAGTGATTGATGCAGTACATTCTTCCATGCGGTTTAAAGATCAGCCTGCTGTTCCATGCATAGGGTCTGTTGATGCTCTTACACCTGCCTGGGACATTGAGAATATGCTAAAGGAATAGCTGATTATATTGCCCTTTAACCACTTTCAGACCGGACCATTTTGCTGGTCAATGACCAGAGGTCTTTTTACAATTTGGCACTGCGCTGCTTTAACTGGTAATTGCGCGATCATGCAATGTTGTACCCAAATAAAATTTGCGTCCTTTTTTTCCCACAAATAGAGCTTTCTTTTAAAGGTATTTGACTGACTCTGCGATTTTTATTTTTTGCGATATAAACGTAAAAAGACCGCAAATTTTGAAAAAAAATGATATTTTCTACTTTTTGTTATTAGAAAAATCCAATAAACTCAATTTTAGTCATACATTTAGGCCAAAATGTATTCAGCCACATGTCTTTGGTAAAAAAAAAAGTCAATAACTGTATATTTATTGGTTTGCGCAAAAGTTGTCACATCTACAAACTAAGGTACGTTTTCTGGAATTTACGCAGCTTTTAGTTTATGACTGCCTATCTCATTTCTTGAGGTGCTAAAATGGCAGGGCAGTACAAAACCCCCCCAAGTGACCCCATTTTGGAAAGTAGACACCCTAAGGAAATTGATAAGAGGCATGTTGAGCCCATTGAATATTTTATTTTTTTGCCTCAAGCGATTGAATAATGACAAAAAACAATGTATTTATTTTTTTTACACAAAGTTGTCACTAAATAATATATTGCTCACACATGTCATGGTTATATGTGCAATTGTACCCCAAAATACATTCTGCTGCTTCTCCTGAGTACGGGGATACCACATGTGGTCGACTTTTTGGAAGCCTAGCCGCGTACGGGGCCCCGAAAACCAAGCACCACCTTCAGGATTTCTAAGGGCATACATTTGTAATTTCACTCCTCACTACCTATCACAGTTTTGAAGGCCATAAAATGCCAAGATGGCACAAAACACCCACAAATTACCTCATTTTAGAAAGTAGACACCCCAAGCTATTTGCTGAGAGGCATGTTGAGTCCATGGAATATTTTATATTTTGCCACAAGTTGCGGGAAAATTACAAACTTTTATTTATTTTTTCTTTTTTTTCCCAAAGTTGTCACTAAATGATATATTGCTCACACATGCTATGGGCATATGTGAAATGACACCCCAAAATAAATTCTGCTGCTTCTCCTGAGTACGGGGATACCACATATGTGGGACTTTTTGGGAGCCTAGCCGCGTACGGGGCCCCGAAAACCAAGCACCGCCTTCAGGCTTTCTAAGGGCGTAAATTTTTGACTTCACTCCTCACTACCTATTACAGTTTTGAAGGCCATAAAATGCCAAGATGGCACAAAACCCCCACAAATGACCCCATTTTAGAAAGTAGACACCCCAAGCTATTTGCTGAGAGGCATGTTGAGTCCATGGATTATTTTATATTTTGCCACAAGTTGCGGGAATATTACAAACTTTTTTTTTTTTTCACAAAGTTGTCATTAAATGATATATTGCTCACACATGCCATGGGCATATGTGAAATGACACCCCAAAATAAATTCTGCTGCTTCTCCTGAGTACGGGGATACCACATATGTGGGACTGTTTGGGAGCCTAGCCGCGTACGGGGCCCCGAAAACCAAGCACTGCCTTCAGGCTTTCTAAGGGCGTAAATTTTTGACTTTACTCCTCACTACCTATTACAGTTTTGAAGGCCATAAAATGCCAAGATGGCACAAACCCCCCCCAAATGACCCCATTTTGGAAAGCAGACACCCCTAAATTTAGGGGTACACTAGTGAGACTCACAGGTAAAAAAGCACCTAGGCTGTCAGCGACTGTATCAAAACGCTACAAAAAAAAACTGTTAGCGATCGCAGGGATCAGGCCTGACTCTGCGAACGCTGCAGTTATGTGTGTTGTGTTTTGTAAGTGACAGTGATCGATCGATACTGCACTTGGGTGGGCTGGGCTGGGCTTGGCGGAGGGGCTAAACGCAGGTGCTAGCAAGTATCTGGGCTGATCCCGCTAACAATGCATTTTGGGAAACCTAAACTGCTGGCGACGCTAATATAGATCTGATCAGATACTATATTACTAAGGGAGGTGTATGCTTTGCGCTTGGGTGTTAGCGGTACTGGCACTAACCTGACGCTGCCTGGGGCGACGCAGACCTTATCTGACCCTCAAACTTATATCACCCGCCGGGTGATCAGGGGGTTAAACCTTTATTAGTTAATAAATGGCGGGTGCCCTGAAACTATAAAAAAATAACTAACCAACCAGCGTCACCTGTAACAGTTATATGGTGATCACTGGTGAAAGGGTTAACTAGGGGGCAATCAGGGGGCTTGATGCGATAGTATATGGGGGTCCCTGGCGCTATAAAAAGCTGCGGCGAACCTAAATACCTACCTGCCTAACTAGCGTCACCTGTGACACTAATACAGCGATCAGAAAAACGATCGCTTATTAGGCTGGGTTCACACTGGAGCGATGCGGGAACGCCACGAATCCGTGGCGGGTTCCCGCATCACACTGCCCTATGCGAACTGCTGGGAGTGTCAGTGAAATGTTAATGACACCCCGAGATCAGTTCGCATATCGCAGTGCGATCTGCAAACTCGGACAGGAATCGGATCGCATGGTGAGAACACCCATGCGATCCGATTCTGCTGCGGCGGTTGCGATGCGAATTCAGCCATACTATCTGTATGGCTGAACTCGAATCGCACAGAGATCGGATGTGATTTGCACTGCAGTTATTACAGTCAGAAATGACACCAATGCAAAAAAAAAAATGCAATTGGTGTCACTGTGACTGGGGGTGCAGGGGTGATTGGGGGGGTGATCGGGGGGTGAAGGGGGGGTGAGAGTGTGCCTGGCATGTTCTACTGTAAGTGTAGTGTGTTGGTGCAACTCACCGATCCTCTCTCCTCGGTGCCGGAACGAAAAATACCGACACGGAGGAGAGATTACATCACTTCCTCTGCCTGTGTTTACATTACAGTAGAGGAAGTGATGTCACGCCTCACTTCCATTCGTCAGGAGCGATCGCGAGGGGGTGGCCATGAACGAATGGCCGCCCCCTCATCCCGGATCGCTGCTGAACGGATACCGACCGCCGCCGGGCCCCCCACCCGCGGGAAGGCAGGGACGTACATGTACGCCCATATGCCTGCCCGTGCCATTCTGTCGACGTACATCGTCGTGCGGCGGTCGGCAAGTGGTTAAGGCTGGATTCACACCTATGCATTTTTAATGCTTTTTGCAGATTTGCACTACAGTCCATTAAACACGGTTTCCTATGGAAGACGATCTGTAGTGCAAATCTGCAAAATGTAAAAAGCAATAAAACTGCATAGGTGTGAATCCAGCCTTAGGGAAGGAATTGGTGCCATTCCCAATACTATTGGTGGTCGCATTGCACACATACTTTACTGCAGGACCCCGACTTTTGTTTATTACTGCAAGAGTAATGCCGTGTACACACGAGCGGAATGTCTGACAGAAAAAGTCTGACGGGAGCTTTTCATCATATATTCCGATCGTGTGTATGCCCCATTGGACTTTTCACATCGAAAATTCTGACGGACCTAGAAAGAGAACATGTTCTAAATTTTTCAGACGGAACCAATTCCTATCGGGAAAACCGCTCGTCTGTATGCTGGCCCGACGTACCAAAAACGACACATGCTCTGTAGCAAATACGAGACGGAAGCTATTGGCTACTGGCTATTGAACTTACTTTTTCTAGTCCCGTCGTACGTGTTGTACATCACAGCGTTCTTGAGGGTCGGACTTTGGTGTGATTGTGTGTACGCAAGACAGTTTCAGTGGAATTCCTTCAGAATTCTGTCAGAAAAACCTTCAGAGTTTATTCCAGGAAAACCAGTCGTGGGTACACGGCATAACACATGCTGAAGCCACAGATCCCAAACCCAGAAGCTCTCTGCCTAATCTGCTTCTGCATGAAGGTGCACCCATACTTTTACAAAAGGGACATGTTTGTTAATTTTACCCTTGCTAATTTACCTCCTTGCAGTTTCAATACTCAGGCTTCATTTTGCAGCTTCCACTCTAAATCTACTAATTTGGTACCTCCTTCATCCTTTTGACATTACTGAATCCCATTGTACATTTTACCAATGTTGTTTGGGTTTTCAGCATATTGAGACCTCTGATTCCTACTGTAGTAGGAAACTATCCTTGAGTATCCCTCTCAAACTCTCCATTCTCCAGAGGAGTCTTTTTCCATCATGAATGATTGTACCCCTTGTAGTGCTTAATGTTTCTCAACCTTATCCCTCTCCTGAGGGACCCCTTGATCTAGAAGTTCCAGTTCTTACTTTTTCTTCCCTAATAAAGACTTAACTTTTCATTGTCCTCCAGTATTTCTGGACCCTGCCAACAGCACTGACTCCTAGTGCCATTTCCTAAGAACCCAATTGTGGAAAACCCAGGAGACCTTGAAGAGTGTCAGTTTCCCATACTTTTGCAGTTCATGCAAAGCTTAGGATCCTATTGTGTAAAATCCTTGCCTAGATATGAATTAACAAATATCTCAAGAAATTCAAGATGCTATTCCCTGGACTGGGGGAGGGGGGGGGGGGGGCGGAATCCTCCTACAATCTTGTGAGAACTCCCCTAATGGATCTATGTTTACTTCAGTCTGATTCTCCAGAACAGACCGTATTCAAGTCAATGTCGCATTCCTTTCTTAGTATGTCTGATCTGACCTCCACTGAACTTCATCTAAAGACAACAGGCTCTTCACCTCCAGAAAGTTTTGAGAACTTCCTCCACAACAGACCGGGTGCCCTACCCTCTACTCTGGACAGTGTCTCTTCTCGCTAAGTCACCTAAGATGCTTTGCCTTATGTCTTGCTTCTCTTGAACCTTGAACTCTTTGCTCCGCCGTGAACTTCCTGATTTAAGCCACGCCTATGCACTTCCTGTTTACCAGATTATTGTGGTCTCTTCAGCCAATATCTCCCTCTTGTCACTCCTGCTGCTATCCTTATTTTTTCTAGCGTTCGTTACTGACCTTTGTCTTGTTCCTCGACTATGTTTCTGCTTGATCCCAACCTGCAACCACGTGTGACTGACCAGTGGCTTGTTTACTACATACACTTCTACTTAATCCCTACCTGCTATATCTGCTACTAGTCCCCAGCTTCCTTACCTCCTGGTGGGGAAATCCTGGGGACAGCTACAGCAAAACCCATCTCCACCAGCAGGAGCTCTTAGTTAGTACTTAGACTCCACACATCGGGCGAGCTCCACATCATCTGCCAGGGTGACTTGCTTGTTCACTTATCCAGCTGATCGGTGGGAGCCTCTCTACTGCTATAGCTACTAGACATGTGCGATTAGTTTCGTATGAATTTCCCTAAATTCGTACGTTCAGGAGGATCCGAAATATGAATTGTCATGCGTCCGAATTTTGTACGAAATACACTCATTATGAGGGGCTTCCACCATTTCTGTGCTGTGCTTATACTGAGCACAGCAGGGGTACAGCCCCAGGAGGAAGTCAGCACAGCACAGGGATGGTGGAAGCCCCTCATAATGAGCACATGGCTGCCATGCACAGCTGCTCCAGTTTTTGCCTGCTCCAGTTTTGATCCCCTGCACTGTACGGGGTCACCGGGGATGTGCGGGGTCACTGGAAATTGTTTGGTGTTACCACGCATGTGCTCTCTGCACATCCCCAGTGACCCCAAACAGTGTGGGGGATCGATCGAAACTGGAGCAGGCGAAAACTGGACCAGTGGTGCATGGCAGACAATCCGCTTCTCTCTTTCGTTTTCAAATCTTAACAGAACGAACTAAAGAGAAGCTGATTGGTTGCCATGGGCAACTGCTCCAGATTCTGTTTGCTTCAATTTTGATCAATTTCTCTAAATGTCTTTTTATCTGTTCTAGCAGTCATATGTGTAAACGAGAAGAATGGTGGGGGCACATCAGGGCACATTAAGGCACATCAGGGCACATTGGAGCACATCAGGGCACATTGGGGCACATTGGGGCACATCAGGGCATATTGGAGCACATCAGGGCACATTGGGTCACATCAGGGCATATTGGAGCACATTGAGGCACATCAGGGCACATTGGGACACATTGGGGAACATCAGAGCACATTGGGGCACATCAGGGCATATTGGAGCACATTGGGGTACATCAGGGCACAAACCATACTTCCATCAGCATCGCCTGTCATATCGAGGTATATATTTTTGCCTTTAAATTCATCGTAAAGAACGTTCGTACAAGTTAACGACAATTCGTATTTTGTATGAATTGAAGTTGAATTTCGGACACAAATTACGAAGTACGAATTAATTCTAATACGAACCGTAACAGAATGAAACAAAACAAATTTATTGACGGCACCCATGTCTAATAGCTACTGGTCTCCAAGCCTGACCCCTGGCCTGTTACAGATTTCCCCTAAGAGGGTTAGAGTAATGCCGCGTACACACGATCGGAATTCCGGCCAGAAAAAGACAGATGAGAGCTTTTTTAATCGGAAAATGCGACCGTGTGTATGCTCCACCGGAATTTAGCTGTCGAATTTCCGCCAGCCAAAAATTGATAGCATGTTCTCAATTTTCCTGATGGAAAAACCTTCTATCGGAAATTCCAATCGTGTGTATGCAATTCTGACACGCCAAAAATCACACATGCTTAGATTCAACTACGAGATAGAAGCTATTGGCTACTGGCTATTGAACTTCCTTTTTCTAGTCACGTTGTACATGTTGTACGTCACCGCCTTATAAATGATCGGAATTTGATGTGACCATGTGTAGGCAAGACAGCTTGAGCTGAATTCCATCGGAATTCTGTCTGGAAAACCATCAGAGCTTTTTCCGACGAGAATTCCAATCGTGTGTTCTAATACTAAAATTCCTATCTCTCACCTTTAAGTAGCGGTATCTGTTACAGAGTTAGGTTGGATGAGTTCTAAATTCATACATTTTCTTACTGGTTAGGCAGGTTTTTTTAGTGTGGCTACCACACCCCTAAAACACCTATGGGTGTTGGTTAGAAGGATTCATTTTCATCCTCTCAGTTCTGATGTTCTTGTACACCAGTCTGTGCTTCTTCTCTGCTTACCCTTACATACAAGTGTTCCCAATCAACATACCTTAAGAAGGATTTGTAGTTAGCGCTTTAAACGTCTGTCAGAGTTCTTTTTCTTCTATCAATTATAATGTTATGCTGTAAGGGCTCTCATATCCATGGATATCTCTTTAAGTTGTCTATTAGATAACATGCTTTCTTATTGTGGATCTCTTTGAAATTAAGGGTTAGGAGTATTCAACTTCTACTGTCTGTCCAAGTTTCCTTTCCCTGAAGAGAAGGGTCAGGTATGTTAGGCTTAAAGCTGAATGCTGGGATAAGCAAACATTTTCTAAATACAAGAGTCATGTATTCTTACTAACATCTCGGTGCATTTTGTGTATTTCCTCTAGATCTGTGCAGTAATCCAGTGTAAAACTTTGCCTCTGTGTAGAACAGGGGTGCCCAACCAGTGGCCCGGGGGCCACATGTGGTCCACAGAGCCCTCTGATGTGGCCTGTGACCTCCTGCTCTGGGATAGAACTGAAAGAATACTGTTATTAAAGGTCAGTTTATTTCTAAAATCACAGTACATATATGGGCATATCTTTTCTGCAGTGGTTACTGGGCTGCTTTCAAACTGATCCGCAGGTGCACTGAGCCATAGACTTCTATTATTACCTGCGAGTTTGGTGAGCTTTCTGAAAGTGCACCAAACCTGCATAATATAATAGAAGTCTATTGCAAACTGCAGGAAAGCCAAAGGTATATTGCGTTGCACAAGTGCAAACCGCAGCGCATCAGTGTGAAAGCAGCCTTGGACCCCTTTCACACGGACAGTCTGACAGTCCGACCAACTGGACACTCCACTCACCGCTAAGTAGTGGCAGACATAAACCGACTTGTGTTCTACCTCCAATACGATCTGCTAAAAAGTATCGTAGGCTGTGTCCGTGTCCACTCTGCAAATGCAGAGCGGACATGGACATGCCATCCACCCGCTCCGCTCATTGTGGCCCGCGACCATTTACCATGTCCCTCAAGTGGCCCTTGCTCTTCAAAAGGTTGGGCACCCCTGGTGTAGGACCTTCCTCTAATACAGACCGGTCATTGATGCTCTCTCTCCTTGTGCAGAGGGACTGATCTTGTCTCTGCCCCCTCCCGTAGTTTTCTGCAGGCAGTCAATAGTAGGTTGAGTCTGCTGGGCCCCTCCAACGGCTCTGCTCTCTCCATAGGCTATGTACAGCACCATCATGGTGTCACTGCTACTTTTACAAAGCAATATCAAAGGCAGTTAGTGCACACAAAGTAGATTTATATCCTTAGTGGTTATTGAGGAACCAAGATTTAAGTCTTTCCTGCTGTTGTTAGAGTTTTTTTTTTATATTGGACACAGTGGGGGTCATTTATTATAGCGCTGGGAAGTACTGGGCGCTATTACATGTAATAGCACCCATTTTAGGCGATTAAGATTTCAGCAGGCGAATGTGCGAATGAAAAAAAGCGCTATTAGCTGCGAACATACGTTAGTAAATTCAGAAATCATCGCTAATTAGCGATTCCACAGATATGCAAATGCAAGTTTCTTTTTTTTTTTATCAAGAGACAAACAGTTTGTATTGGCAAACCAAAGTAGCAAAGACGAGACCGCCATGCCCTTCTTAGGACCAGCCACCGAAACAAACAATGAGTCTGACTTCCGAAAGTAAGCTGTGGCAGACAAGTACACATTCAGAGCCCTAACCACATCTAGAGCGTGAAGGGCCACCTCCTTGGGGTGCTTCGGCTTAGGACACAATGATGGCAATACAATGTCCTCATTGATATGAAAGGCCGAAACCACCTTCGGTAGAAAGGACGGTTGCAGACGCAACACCACCTTATCCCTGTGGATGACCAGATAATACTTGCAGGACAAGGCCGCCAGTTCCAAAACCCTCCTGGCCGATGTGATGACCACTAGAAAGACCACCTTCTGTGAAATGGTCAGCAGAGGAATCTCCCTGATGTTCTCAAACGGTGGCTTTTGCAGCGCCGACAACACCAGGTTGAAATCCCACGGAGGTAACGGAGGACGCACCGGAGGGACTACATGTCGCACTCCCTGCACAAAGGTACTCACTAACGAGTGAGACGCCAGGGGTCTTTGAAAAAAGACAGCCAGAGCTGAAATCTGCCCCTTGATGGTGCTCAACGCCAACCTCTGGTCTACACCTTGCTGAAGAAACAGCAGGATTCTGGATATAGAGAAGGAGTGTGGATGCCACCTTTTCTCCTCACACATGGAGGTGTAGGCCTTCCAAGTATGATGGTATATCTTCCTGGAAGAAGATTTTAGCGTCCTCAGCATAGTTGGAATCACAGAGTCCGACAGACCCCGGTTCCTCAATACCTGGCTTTCAATAGCCAGGCCGTTAAAGCCAGCGGTGGTAAAGCAGGGTGAAGGATTGGACCTTGATATAGAAGGTCCTCTCTCAACGGCAGTCGTCAGGGAGCGTCTGCCACCAGGCGCACCAGGTCTGCATACCAGGCCCGCTGAGGCCAATCTGGGGCAATCAGGATTACTGGAATCCCCTCGGCTTCCACTCTGCGAAGCAGACGTGGCAACAGTTTCAGCGGAGGAAAGGCCTAGATCAGCTGGTACTGATCCCACGGAGCCACCAGCACGTCTGACGCATCTGCCTATGGATCTCTTGTCCTGGAAACGAATCTCGGCACCTTCCGATTGAGCCAGGAGGCCAA
This sequence comes from Lithobates pipiens, assembly GCF_037356315.1. Taxonomy (NCBI): domain Eukaryota; kingdom Metazoa; phylum Chordata; class Amphibia; order Anura; family Ranidae; genus Lithobates; species Lithobates pipiens. The sequence continues at coordinate 403,390,193 of NW_027507748.1, read as the reverse complement.
TAGATCCACATCTGGTGTGCCCCATTTCAGGCACAGCAGCCTGAATATCTCCTGATGCAATGCCCATTCTCCTGGGTCCAGCATCTGTCAACTCAGATAGTCCGCCTGCCAATTTTCCACCCCTGGGGATGTAAATGGCCGACAGGGCCGGAACGTGTCGCTCTGTCCACCGAAGTATGTGAGCAACCTCCTGAGCAGTGGCTGAGCTTCTTGTTCCCCCTTGGTGATTTATGTATGCCACAGCCGTGGCATTGTCTGACTGTATCCTGGTCGGACGCCCTTGAAGACACGTCGACCACGTGTGGAGGCACAGCCTGATCGCTCTCAATTCGAGCAGATTGATCGGCAACTTGGATTCTTCCGTCGACCAGAGGCCCTGAGCGACTGAATCCCTATCACTCCACCCCAGTTGGACAGACTGCCGTCTGTAGTGACCACTGCCAATTTCAGAGGAAGGAACGATTTTCCGCCCTGAAATCACCGGGGACCTCAACCACCAGATCAGACTGGCTGGCTTACCTGGATCTGCCAATCCAGGGACAACAGAGATTTGTCCCATTTTGTCAAGATCTCCTTCTGCAGGACTCTGGTGTGGAACTGGGCATAAGGTACTGCCTCGAAGGAGGCTACCATGAGCCCCAGCACCCGCATGCAAAAGTGGAGTGATGACCACTTGCAGTTCATCAGTAGTTTGACCGCAGATCTGAGAGTCAGCAATTTGTCTGAGGGGAGAAAAACCCTTGCTTCCCTGGAGTCCAATAGTAACCCCAGGTACTCCAGACGCTGAGTCGGTACCACCACCGACTTCTTTAAGTTCAACAGCCACCCAAATGCTTGCAGGAACTGCAAGGTGATCGCCATATCCTCCTCTAATTCTGAGGCGGAAGAAGCTCTTAGGAGGAGATTGTCTAGGTAACCCACGATCGCGATCCTGCGTTGTCTCAACAACGCCAATACTGGAGCCAGTACTTTGGTAAAGACTCGAGGGGCTGATGCCAGGCCAAAAGGAAGAGCCACAAACTGGTAGTAGGCTTCCCCGACTGCCAAACGCCAAAACTTTTGATGCCAAAGGCAGATGGGTATGTGCAGGTAGGCATCCCGAATGTCCAAGGACGCCAGGAAGTCCCCTTGATGGAGTGCAGTGACTACTGAGCGAACTGATTCTATTCTGAACCTCTGCACTTTTACAAAGTGATTTAGGGCTTTTAGGTTCAATATTGGACATACCCCTTCCTTCTTGGGAACCACAAACAGATTTGAGTAGAACTCCTGGAAGCGTGCCAAGTCCAGAACTGGTACAATCACCCCCTGATTCAGCAAGCCCCTCACCACCCCTAACAGGGCCTCCCGGCGAGCCGGGGACACGGGTATGCTGGAGGGAAAGAATCTGTCTGGCGGCCAAGAGAGAAACTCTATCTTGTAACCTGTGGAAATCAGATCTCAGACCCACTGGTCTGATAACCGGGAGGTCCAACGGGCTGCAAACTCCCAAAGACGACCCCCCCCACCCGAGACATGGGTGGGGGCCCTCCTTTTCACTTTTGTTCGCAGGCTTGTTAGGCTTGCGGTTCCAGGGACGCTTCTGACCGTCCGTGGGCATCCTGTCGGGCTGGGGTCGTTTTGCCGAAGCACCGGAGCGGACGAAAAAGCCGCTTGTGGGCAGAAAAGGAGGGCCCTTGCCTGCGGCGTGGCTCCTTAGCCTTCCTGGTCTGTGGGAGTAGTGCACTCTTACCACCCGGGGCATTTTTAATAATGTCATCCAACGAGGCTCCAAAGAGTCGTTCTTGGATGCCTGGTTCAGCAGACCAACATTTCAGCCAAATGAGGCGCCTCAGCACCACGGCTGACACTGAGGCCCTGGATAGCAGAGGGAGAATATCCAGGGTCGCGTCATAAATGTACTTAAGGCCATGCACTAGTTGGTCTGCTAATTCCACGCAGACAGGGGAGGCATTCTGCTCTCCCAATTCGCGGTGCAAAAGTTTTGCCCACTCAGTCATTGTCTGCGACACCAGTGCGGGTCGCACGGCTGAGCCCACAACCGTAAACAAGGAACGAGCCACTGCTTCGGCCTTCCTGTCCGTGGGATCCTTGAATGCAGGAGTCCCCTCAACCGGGATCATGGTTACCTTATTTAACCTAGATGCTGAGGGGTCCACGACCGGAGGAGCCGACTACTTTTTGAGAAGGCTTTCCTCAAAGGGGTAACGCACTGCCAAATTTTTGGGGACCGAAAAGGTCCGTTGCAGGCGACCCCATTCCCCGTAGATTAATTTGTCAAAATAACTCAAATATGGGAACACCTTAGGTGAATGTGCTGGCTTGCGGGACCCAAAAGGGACTGGTACATCAGCAGAGGAAACTGCTGGCTTCTGAATCTTCAGGGTATTACGCACAGCTGTGATAAGTGCTCCAACAAGCGCCTTGTCGCACCCGGACAGGGAATCATCCTCACTGTCTGAACGGTCCTGGTCAGCCACGTCTGATAGGTCAGAACAGGGGTCTCCAGCTGCAGCAGGGCCCGAGTCTGCATCAGAGCTCTCCCCAGAGGGCGGGGGGGCAGGGGCCTCTTACGTGTACCTTTCCTGCCATGTGCCGCCTCTATCTTAGCAACATAGGAGTCAAGGACCGCCGTCAGGGTGTCCATGCGCACCGCGTTAACTGCAGGTGATCCGGTTGCTATAGCCTGGATTTCGGGGGAAGAAACACCAGTTTCTGAAGCCATGCTGACCTTAGCCTGTCTGTCACCTGCAACGGGACTTAGGACAGTGAAGGTCCCACCCTCCTGCTGCCGCCGCGTGGGGGGTTACTTAGCGCTAGACTCCCCACCCTGGGGTGTTCTGTGATAGCCACAGCAGTGCCTGTAGTCCCTAGGAGGTTCCCAGTTGCAGAGAGGAGAAAACAGTGTCAGCAGCAGCAGCTCCCACCAGCGGTGCAACGATCTGCAGAGCAGCTTCAGCGTTCAGCAAAGAGCCATCCAGCATCCTGCACACACACACAGTGGATACGGGAAGCAGCAAGAGAAAGCACATGTAATGCTGCCACAAGAGGCCAGCAGGGAAAAAAGCGCTTAGGCTTTAAGAAAATGTCCGCCAATGTAATCAATAGGAATCCTAAAGAAAATGGCTGCTGAAGCTCACCAGAGGAATTCATAGCTTTCCCAAATTCAAGATGGCCACCGGAACTGCGCCATGCGGTGACAGAGCAAAAAATTAAAATGTGCTGCCTGCAATCAGTCAGAACAACCTCCATAAACATGTTTTGGGACCCCCAGACCTGGACCAGGACCAACGCCAGCCGCACAGACCCCACAGGTGAGAAACAGCGACCCACACACAAACACACCGCCTGCATCGCATGCAGCCACCCCCCTCAGAGGTGATAGGGACTTGAGAGAGAAGATAGGGAGGTGAAGTGGCCCCCGAATCGACTCCCCAGGGAATGCCCAGCTGCTCACCCCACCGAAGCAGGGAGAGCCGTACTTACCAGTCCTGAAGAGCTGGAAGACATTCCATCACAGACCCACTCCTGCGCAGTTACAGGGTGGCTGTTGGCCTTGGTATACTGTGATCCAGACATCAGTAGCCCGGTCATATGTATACCCCGGAGCATTGAAGCTCACGACCACCTCTGGAGCTGAGGCATGTCATGGCCTGCCGATCCGTAGCTGCGGCCTGCTCACGCTCGATGGCCGGACTGGAGAGACTACAAGGATATCATTAAACAGCCTGTCACCCAGCCGGCAGTTGATAGAAGATCTCAGGATCTTTCATCTTGCGCAAAAAGCAGCAAACCTGCAGCAAAAATATGGACCGAGAGGCCGCAGGGTTTCCTAGGTCATTCTCCTTGCTAGGCAAATTAAAAACTGAAGCTGCTAGAAGCAGTGGGAAGGGTTGATAGCACGGGGCCCGCCCCCCTGGTGCGGGATTAAAGTTCTGTATATTGTGTAACAATTTTGCCTAGTTTCTCCTAATGGCAAGCTATACAACCCATTTAGTTACAGAGAGGAGCTGTGTCAGTCGGTGAATATAAGAGAAAGCAGTATTTTTAGTAAAGTTGTTGTTTTCTGTGACAATGGGTGTTATTTACTAAAGGCAAATCCACAAGTGAGGTTTCAGGTGCACTTTTGCAGTGCACTTGTAGTGCATAGTGGATGTGCCTTTAGTAAATAACACCCACAGTGATGTTTAAATTTCCCCAATCACGCCATTTTCATGACCCCACATATTTCTGCCATGGTGCTGAAAATGATCAATATTTTTTTCAGTAATGCACTACATACATTATCAACAAAAACAAGGTGTGTGCGTAGCAGACCCACAACATAGTGTAGTAAGATTATCTGAAGAAGAGACTGTCATCTCATCTCGCTCTGAAATTGAGTTTGCACTGTTGTAGAAAAAGGCCCAAAAAAAAACAAATAAAACCTAGGAGACACCTAAAACCTAATGCAAACATTGTCTGGCATATCAATGGCCCCCCCTACCCACAAAGTACTCCACATATCTGGATCTGACCCGACGGGCAATTTGGGGGGGGGGGGAGCCAGGACGAGCAGCTTCAAGGGCCATGAGGTTGACATTTTCCGGCAAGTCTGCATCAGTCCCAACTGAGGCCACATAGTTTGCTCAGTGTTTTTTCAAAAACATTTGCAGAACGCAGCAGGCAAGCACAATATGATTTCGTTTATATTCCGCCATGTGTATTGGAGTCAAAAATAGGTGGAACCGGATGGCTATTATCCCGAAAGTGTTCTCCACTACTCTTCTGGCTCTGGCCAGCCGCACATTAAAGATCCTCTGATCTGGGGTGAGGGCCCTCATCGGAAAAGGCTGCATAAGATGATTTGCCAGAGAAAACGCCTCATCCATGACGAAAACGAAGGGGAGTCCTTCGACATTCTCCTCTGGAGGTGGCAAGCCCAGACTGCCACTCTGGAGATGCCAGTAGAACTCCGTCCACGCGAACACTCCACCAATCCAACATACGGCAATTTTTCCCCACGTCCACATACAAAAAGTCATACGTCGCTGACACTACCGCCAACATCACGATACTATTATACTCCTTGTAATTATAATAGTAGGACCCCAAGTTGGGGGGTGGGATGATGCGGATGTGTTTCCCATCAATTGTACCTCCACAATTGGGAAAGTCCCAACGGCTGGCAAAGTGGGAGGCCACAGTCTGCCATTCCTGTGGCGTTGAAGGAAACTGTGGAGTCAAACAAGAAAAAAAAAGTAGTCATTTTGCACATCAACATTGCAAGTATATTAGACACAAACATTTTTGGCCAATATCAGTATAACATTTTTGGAAAGGAGTATTTAAAGCCAAAAGTATAAGGTCCCCTTATCAGCTTCCAGCATGCATGAGGACAAAGGGGCATAGCATATCAATTGCAGCATATTGCAATCATGGTAATTAGGGAATGAGGAAAGAAATCCAATACATTAGCAAACATTAAATACATAGAATGTGATGTTAAAGGAGAAAACTTATCTTAATATAGTCCTTCTGCAGGACCTGTATGATGGCAGAACAGGTCTCTGGAATAATGATTCCCAGAGCCTGGGGGGAGATGCTTGTCGAGAACTTGAGGTCCTGTAGACTTCTCCCTGTTGCCAAGTAGTGCAATGTGGCGATGTGCCTCTGCTCCGGAGTGATGGCTTGCCACATGCAAGTATCCTGCCTGCTCATATAAGGGGACAGCAAAGCCAGCAGACGGTGAAAAACAGGGTCCGTCATCCGGAGATAATGCCTGAAATCATCAGGATTATTCTCCCGGATCTCACGAAGCAAAGGCATGTGCGAGAATTGGTCACGCTGGAGCAACCAATTCTTGGTCCACGAACTCCTCCTCGCCCTGTTCATGGACTGGGTGGCAGAAGCCATGAATCAGACTGAGAAAAGAAGTACAATTAAATCACACTTGTTTATTAATAAAAATAAAAAGGTAAATAGAAAAAGCGTAGTCAAGCAAAACCAGCGTCCAGTAACCAGATCGGGTAGTCAGCCAGGCCAGAAGTCAGGGATCCAAGTAGAGCAACAGCAAGCAGGATAAGGAGCCAGATGGGATGTCAGCAAGCCAGTCTTTAAGCAAACAGCAGGAGATGGTTTCTAGTGATGTGACCAAGGCGAAGGCAGAGGTGAAGTGAGCTGGAAGGCTTTAAGTAGCCAGGTCAGACGAGCATCATTAGGAACAGCTGGTAACTGTGGAGAGAGAAGAGAGCTGGCAATTAGCCGACAGCTGAGCGGCCAGCCCAGAGAAGGAAGGGCTAAGCCAGCCCTGACACCGGGCACGGGCATACGACGAGTATGTACACGAAACATAGCTTAAAAGGGTCGGCTGGTTAGAACGGACAACAGAAGGCACAGATAAACAGCAAGGCCTGAAAAAACAAACTGAAAACCAGAAACAAGCGGACAATAAGCACTGAAAATCAAAGCATACTATATACCAAGATATAGTCCACAATGACCAACAAATGCTAACTGACTACACGCACTGATAAGCAGATACGCACCGACAAGCACAAACTGAAGAGCAGTAACGATCTGAAGCACAAATCTGAAAAGCGCAAATAGTCTCTAGCCAAACTTCTAATAACACGCGATAAACACGAGATCAGCAGAAGGTGTCCAAAGTGTTGCCGTGATGCTGAACTTCCCTTTTCTAGCCCCGTCGTACGCGGCTTACGTCCCCGCGTTCTTGGCAACCGGAAATTCCGACAACTTTGTCCAACCATGTGTATGCAACACCACTTCCGGACTAAATCCGTCGGAATTTATCCGACGGATTTTGTTGTCGGAATGTCCGACTGTGTGTACAAGGGCATACAGATGACTGATGACCATCTGGTCACCGGAAATCTCTACCGTCCTCATCCGGCGCCAGCCGATACTTTCTCTGGGCCCCCGATGGCACGGGAGAGCCCAGAGAAGCATCGGATGGCGGCGGGGTGGGGGGGAAACGTCCCCTCCCGTCACCTATAAGAACGATCAAGCGGCAGAACTACCGCTATAATCATTCGTATTGTGGACAGAATCGCCGGCTTGAAAGAATGATATCTGAATGATGCCTGTAGCTGCAGGCATAATTCAGATATCCCCACTCAATGTCAAGGACATCATATGACGTCCTAAGTATTGAAGTGGTTAAAATGTCTATGATCTCTCAGAAAGTTTAACTCGAACCCTATCTCAAACTCAAAACCTTGTAGCAGGAATTTGTAGCAGATACAAATTGGTCTGCTTATCTTCTCTGGCAAATTATTGCTGAATACAGAATTGATGTCATAGCTGTTACAATGCTTATCTTTGTAGCTACAAAACATGAATTTTGCCATAGCCTCAGCAGCTGCACTGTATAACAAAAGTAACTACTGAAGCTTTTCTAGCTCTAAATGCTACAAAAAGTCAAGTAGAGCAAAGTTGCTCATTGATTTAGCTACAGATAACTTGGAATTTCAGTGGCATAGACCCTTCGCTGACTGCAATTTAGTTTTTGTAGCAACAAAAATGCTATGGAGAGAGAGATTCACTAATACACACCAAGCAGCATGGATGGAGGAATCTGCACTGCCAGCTACTGTATTGAAACCTCCACCATTGACTATTATTATGATATAGGATTTATATAGAGCCAACAGTTTGCACAGAGCTTTACAATATAAAGGGGATAGTACAATTACAATAGAGTTCAATACAGAAGGAATAGGAGTGCCCTGCTCATGGAACTTACAATCTAAAGGAATGAGTTTTCTGATAGGATGCAACATTTCCCACCTGGCACAGTAAATTATTATGATTAAGTCTCGGATGTGTGAATTGCATAAAGCCCCATACACACTATCAGTTTTTCTGCTGAGTTTTTCCTTCAGATTTACTAAAAACCATGTAATGCAAGGGCCTGCCTGGTTGCATACACATTGAAACTCCTAAGGTTTGCCCTCATATTATATGGTTTTGGTAAATCTGAAGGAAAAACTCAGCAGAAAAACTGATAGTGTGTATGGGGCTTTAGAGAGCAGACCTAAGTTGGAAGGATGCAGTGTGTGAATGAATGAATGATTGATTTGTATAGCGCTGCAATGCTAACTGAATCGCCAGGCGCTGTATTCGTCCTGTGTTGTCCAGCTTCTTAGAAGAGGTAGGTCTTGAGTTTTTTCCTGAAGGCCTGATGGTTTTCTTCCATGTGGATGTAAGTCATGTGTGTGTGTGCTAGCAATCATTAAACTTGTTGGATTCTTAAATTTGGTGCCAAAGAAACTTGTTTGTTGCAAAATCATTGGTATGCGGCCCATTGTTTTTAAAGACTTACGTGTCCAGCACTGTCCTAACCCAAGCCGATTCTTCAATTGGCTTTGTGTTCAAGAGCCAGCATGTTAACTAAGGGAAACCAGTAGTGAAGTTCTGCTTTGATAGATACCGTATTTATCGGGGTATAACACGCACCGGCGTATAACACGCACCCCAAGTTTAGGAGGGCATTTTAAGGAAAAAAGTTTTAGGAGGGAAGTTTAAGGAAAAAAAAAACTTACATTTAAATGCCCGTCAATGCAGCCTTATCAGTGTGCATCTGCAGCCTTGTCCATCATTGCAGAATAATCAGTGTCATTTGCAGCTTGCCCACCATCATTTACAGCTTGCCCAGCGCTGTTTGCAGCCTTGCAGAGTGTCATTTGCAGCTTGCCAGTGTCATTTGCAGCTTGCCCAGCGCCGTTTGCAGCCTTGCCAGTGTCATTTGCAGCTTGCCCAGCGCCGTTTGCAGCCTTGCCAGTGTCATCTGCAGCTTGCCCAGCGCCGTTTGCAGCCTTGCAGAGTGTCATTTGCAGCTTGCCAGTGTCATTTGCAGCCTTGCCCATGTTTAAATTTCCCGGCGCCAAGACAGACCGAGCGCCGCCGAAAAAGACCGAGCGCCGCCGAAAAAAACAGAGCGCCGCCGAAAAAGACAGAGCCGACTGCTCGGCTCCGCTCGTAGTTCCGCCTCCCTGCTGTCCAGTATGGGCGGGACTGCAAGCCGAGCCGAGCCGAATACACAGTACAGCCGGGCTTGGTCTTTTTCGGCAGCGCTCTCTCCAGAAACAGCAGGGAGGCGGGACTACGAGCAGAGCCAAGCAGTGGGCTCGGTCTTTTTCGGCGGAGCTCTGTCTTTTTCGGCGGCGCTCAGTATTTTGGACTCACAGACAGTGGGGATCAGCGTATAACATGCACCCATGACTTTCCCCTGATTTTAAGGGGGGAAAAGTCCGTGTTATACACCGATAAATACGGTAAATCTTCTCTGATAGTCCAACTGCATAGGCAACATGGCTTTACCATTTAATAATTTCATCTAATTTGTCACACTGTGAGTTTACTAAAGCTGTAACATAAGGCTGTATTGAAACATTAATCACTTCAGCCCCGGAAGATTTGGCTGCTCAACGACCAGGCCATTTTTTGCGATATGGCACTGTGTCTCTGCTTTGGCACTGCGTTTAACTGACAATTGCACGGCCGTGCGACGTTGTACCCAAGCTAAATTGATTTTCTTTTTTTCCCACAAATAGAGCTTTCTTTTGGTGGTATTTGATCATCTCTGCAGTTTTTATTTTTTGAGCTATAAACAAAAAAAAGAGCGACAATTTTGAAAAAAAAACACAGTGAGGTTTATTTACTAAAGGCAAATCCACTTTGCACTACAAGTGTACTTGAAAGTGCACTTGCAAGTGCAGTCGCTGTAGATCGCTGCAGATCTGAGGAGAAGCTCTGAAATGAGGGGAAGCTCTGCTGATTTTATCCTCCAATCATGTGCAAGCAAAAATGCTGTTTTTTATTTTCCTTGCATGACCCCCTCAGATCTACAGCGACTGCACTTCCAAGTGCACTTGTAGTGCAAAGTGGATTTGCCTTTAGTAAATAACCCACAATATTTTGTACTTTTTGCTATAATAAATATCCCTAATTTTTATTTTATTTTTAAAAGCAACTGTTTTCCTCAGTTTAGGCTGATATGTATTCTTCTACATATTGTTGGTAATCGAAATGACAATAAACGCATATTGATTGGTTTGCGCAAAAGTTAAAGCATTTACAACATAAGGTAAAGATTTTTATAATTATTTTTTTTTTTTTTTAACTAGTAATGGCGGAGATCAGCAATTTTTATTGGGACTGTGACATTACGGCAGACAGATCAGACACTTTTGACACAGTTTTGGGACTATTGGCATTTATACAGCAATCAGTGCTATAAAAATTCACTAATTACTGTGTAAATGTCACTGGCAGGGAAGGGGTTAACGCTAGGGGGTGATCAAGGGGTTAGCTGTGTTCCCTAGGGAGTGATTCTAACTGTGGGGGGAGGGAACAGATTGGGTGAGGAGACCAATCGTTGTTCATACTTAGTATGAACAATAGATCGCTCTCCTCACCCCTGACAGCACGGAGATCTGTATGTTTACATTGACAGATCTCCTTTCTGTCTCTGTGTGGAGCAATCACGGGTGCCTGGTGGTCATCACGACCGCTGGGCATGCACATTGGCTCTGGCATCGTGGCATGCACGCGCCTCCTAGTGGTCAAAAGGGGGAGCCAACCTGCCGCAGTTCAACTGTGGCGGCTGATCGGGAAGGGGTCGTAAAGTCTAATTTTAAAAAAAATAACAAACATGTCATGTTTTTTCACAGAGTGGCCCCCGATCCTGCTCTTCTGGGGCCCCCCAGCAGCGCTCCTGGCTTCTTCCCGCATTGGGTGCCCCGACGGAGAAGCGCTTTTCCCTGAGGGCACTCGTGAGGGTGAGCTCCCGTGTCCTGCTGCTGGGTCCATTTACACAGATAGCAGGACTCGGCCCCATCCTCGGCATCATTGGATATGATTGACAGCAGCGAGAGCCAATGGCTGCGCTGCTATAAATCTATCCAGTCAGGACCTGAGACACTGGCTGGAGTTAGTGTGCTTGTCCCCAGTGCTGGAAAGACCAGGTTGAGGTCAGTAAAAGGGGGGCTCCTGCATCACAGGAGGTTTTTCACCTTGATGCAAAGAATTCATTAAGGTGAAAAACCTTGAGGGTTTACAACCCCTTAAACCACCTGCCGTTCAGCTGCTGTACAACAGCAAAAACAGTGCAGCTATGCAGGCAGGGGAGCCCTTTTAAAGTGCCATAGTTTTGGATCGTTTCTGATCACAGCTAGTACACAGCAAAAAATAATAAAAGTATAACCACTACCAGAAACACTGACGACATACACCCCTCTATTGTCATTGCCCCTCTACAGTATATGTCAGCCTCATCCTGCCACCTGCCTTATCCTACACATCTATACAGAAACCCCTTCATCTCCATCCTCCCATTCTATATGACCTGCACATTAACCCCTTACCCTCTGATCCCTCCATGTATGACCTGTAAATGTATATAATGACTCTAATGATGTTTATCCGTTTCTTCAGTCAGTAACAGACAGGATCACTGGGTAAAAATAAAGGAAAAAAGCTTAAATAAAATGTAGCCACAACATCTAAGAAATAGTAAGATGCCATATATTACATTTTTGCTTTTTGGTTTAATACTGCATCATTTTAAGGGGGTTCACAGTACATTTTATTTTAAAGTAGGCTAATGGTAGAAAGACTTTAAAATGGAACAAGTTAATAAAAATTATGTAAACTCAGCTCAGTGTACTCCTGGTGTTATTTGCTTTGGCTCTCACTGAACCAGCTTGTTCATAGCATACTATTTAGATACTTTTAATCTCAGAAAGGGTAGACAAGATCTGCTCTTCTCTTTATCTTAGGCTCTCCAATATTGATACCTCTAGGGCACATGTGTCAAACACGAGGTTCATGGGTCAAAACTGGCTCGCCAGGCCATTTCATGTGGCCCTTGCACCTCTCCTGCAGCTGCAGCACCTCCCAGTCTCTGCCCCCACCTTGTCTCAGCATAACTCCTCCACCATATCCTGTGCTTCTCTGTGCAGCTGGGAGAGTCTCGTCGCTCCCCACCCTGGTCTCAGCAGTTGACAGCAGAGAGGAGGGCAGAACTCCTCCACAAGATCCTGTACCTCTTTGTGCAGCGGCAGCACCTCCTTGTCTCTGCCTCCCCTGGTCTCAGTATTCAGCAAACTCCAGCAGCTGACTCCAGCCCTCCTCTGCTCCTCATCTTCTTACTGGAAACACAACAGGGTAAGGGGGGTACACTGTGATGTAAGGGAGGGTGGGGGACTCTTGACTCCTGCTTACAGTTATTATGAGAATAATACAATTCTATGCCAGTTGAAAAGGAGGGTCGTATACTGTTGGTATCATACATAAGAAATTTTATTGGAGACTGAACAGACAGAACACCATGGCAGATACAACCGGCAAGGGGCAACCATAATGCTGATGTGGCCCGGGATGAAATTTTATTTGATACCTGCTCTAAAGTTTCTCTGATTTTCAGAAGCCGGTGTGGTTTCCAATACTGTCCCCTATCGGATAGTGTCCACCCTGTACTGCGCTTGCGCAGTACGGAAGACAAGCAGATGCCAAAAGTCTCGGCAGATGAATGGCGCCTGTGAGTCCAGGTTCAAGCCCCACCATCCAAGTGGACATAGAGTTAGAATAAAAAATTGCTGAGCGAAGCAAGGCCATGCCCGGAGCGTGGCGAGCAAAGCGAGCCCACGAGGGGCCGTCTTACTAACTGCTGCCGTATATACACTTGGATGGTGGGGCTTCAACCTGGACTCAGTGGGCAGGCGCCGTTCATCTTTGGAGACTTTCGGAGTCTCCTTGTCCTCCGTACTGCACAAGTGCTGCGCCTGCGCAGTATGGGGCGGACTCTATCCAATGGGGGGACAGTTTTTGGCAGAACACCGGCAATAGGCTGGATACACTAGCCTTGACAGATGACGACTGGGATGAGAGAATACAATACCTCCCCCTTATGATATCTGCCAGAGATAGATTTAAAGCGGGACTGTACTGGGGAAAAAAATATTAAAAGCCAGCAGCTATAAATACTACAGCTGCTGACTATTAATAAATGGACACTCACCTGTCCCGGGGTCCAACGATGCCGGCAGCCGAGGCCGATTGATCGCTCGGCTCTCGGCTGCTGCCACCACCATTCTAGGTGAGGGAATCAGGAAGTGAAGCGAATCGGCTTCACTTCCCGGTTCCCTACTGCGCATGCGCGAGTCGCGCAGCGCAATAGGAATTGTCTGTGCTGTCTCTGGGACCCGTGTGTGTCTCAGCAGACAGCGCGGCAGGACAGGAAGAGGCATAGACTCCCACGGGAGTCTATGCCCGGAAGTGGGTGTAAATACCTGTCTTTGACAGGTATCTCCACCCCCCTCCCCCCTGTAAGGTACCAATTGTGACACCGGAGGGGGGGAGGGTTCCGATCAGCGGAAGTTCCACTTTAGGGTGGAACCCCGCTTTTTAATGACAATACTAAAAATCACCTGTGCTATAAGTGTAAATTGAATACAAATAAAACGTATGTGCTCTGTGAAACCCTGTTTAAATATCTGATGCTCCAAACCATGCACAATATGATATACTATATGATATAACTATGACATAAATTCTAAAGAGAGCAGCTCTGTTATCGTGACTAATTTCATACTTGTATGGCTATACAAGTCTAACAGTGGGAGGAATTGGATATTGGCACATTCTGACCTACTTATGAAAAAAATAAGGGTCAATATCTGCTGGTAAATGAGAACCCCGGTGGGGGGTTTGTGGAGGAGTACTGACAGTGGCCAGAGGAACACATAAGAGCACCTGACACTTTATGGACTGTTCAGCATTTTGTAAGCCACTTTTTTTGGGTAGCACTGTTTTAACACAATGTGTTACTAGACCTACTAATTATTAACAATACAGACCTGATCACGAATAAAACGATTCACGATCACGATCTAGAAAAAGAGCCAACTTCCCTAAACTCTGCTCTTTTGCTAGATGACATTAAATGGGATGAAATCCTAAGAACAAAGAACACAGCGGAAAAATGGGAGTGCTTTAACCACTTCAGCCCCGGAAGAATTTACCCCCTTCCTGACTGGGCCATTTTTTGCGATACAGCACTGCGTCGCTTTAACTGACAATTGCACGGTTGTGCGATGCTGTACCCAAACAAAATTTATGTCCCTTTTTTCCAATAAATAGAGCTTTTCTTTGGTGGTATTTGATCGCCTCTTTTTTTTTTTTTGCGCTATAAACAAAAAAAGGCCGACAATTTAAAATACAAAAGACTATTTTTTACTTTTTGCTATAATAAATATCCCCAAATTTAAAAAAAATATATAATTTCCTCCTCAGTTTAGGCCAATATATATTCTTCTACATATTTTTGGCAAAAAAAAAAAAATTGCAATATGCGTATATTGATTGGTTTGCGCAAAAGTTATAGCATCTACAAAAGAGGGGATAGATTTATGGCATTTTCATTATTATTATTATTTTTTTACTAGTACGCGGTCACCGTACAGCAACGGGGATTTGTGCAGGGCAGCCATTCTGCGGCGGGCAGTCGGCAAGAGGTTAAGTGGTAAATAAAGGTATTTGCCAGTGCATTTCAATGGGAAATAAATTTTAAAAAGCTAAAAAAAATCCTGGGTGGCTAAACTCCAACGTAATTCTTTAAGTATATAAATAGTAAGAAAGCAAGGCCAGAATATATTGGCCCCATAAAGGATGATGAAGGGAATTTTGCTACAAAGGACAGAGAGAAGGTGAAGGTTTTGAATATATTCTTCTCCTCAGTCTTCACAAAGGAAATGGGGGATACAGTAAACAAGACTGTAATGTTAATTTTTATAACATGTCACACCAAGCACCATCATGGGTAACAGAAGACAGAATCAGAAATAGACTTGAAAAACGTAACATAAATAAGTCCCCGGGACTAGATTGCTTACACCAGAGGGTCCTTAAGAAACTCAGCCAGGTGATAGCCAGACCATTGTTCCTAATTTTTATGGACAGTTTACTGACTGAAATGGTGCCAGCCGATTGGAGAAAAGCCAACGTTGCACCAATATTTAAAAAAGGGCTGACACATATCCCTGGGAACTACAGCCAATTAGCCTAACATCAATAGCTATTGGAGGGGATAATAAGGGACAATATACAAGATATTAGTAATATACAATATACAAGATTTTAGTAATGAAAACATTATTATTAGCAATAATCAGCATGGATTCACGAAGAATCATTCTTGCCAGACCAATCTACTAACCTTTTATGAAGAAGTGAGCTGCCATCTAGATAAAGGAAGGCTTGTAGATGTGGTGTATCTGGATTTTGCAAAGGCATTTAATACAGTTGCCCACAAGCGTTTACTATACAAACTGAGGTCTGTCAGCATGGACCATAGGGTGAGTACCTGGATTGAAAACTGGCTACAGAGTCCAAAGGGTGGTGATAAATGATGAGTACCTGAAATGGTCAGGTGTGGAAAGTGAGGTCCCCAGGGATCTGTCCTGGGACCAATACTGTTTAATTTACTCATAAACGATCTAGAGCAGGGGTGTCCAAACTTTTTTCAAAGAGGGCCAGATTTGATGAAGTGAACATGCACAAGGGCCGACCATTTTGCCTGACATTCTTTGAACCATTAATTTGGTCTAAGTGTGTTCATTTGAACACTAATACACGGCCCAACAAGAATTCTCTTGCCTTTGTAGCTGTGTGTGTTAAAGAGATGAGCTCGGGCGTGTTATTTGGATATACCGTATTTATTGGCGAATAAGAGGGAAGTTTCAGGAAAAAAACTTAAAATTTTAAATAAAAAAACGTGAAGCAAAATAAGGGTCAGTGCCCATCTGCGCGCCCACCATTCCTGGGAATGCAGCCCCCACCATTGCCAGGAATGCACTCACCATTGCCAGGAATGCAGCCACCATTAGCCAGGAATGCAGCCAACATTAGCCAGGAATGCAGCCACCATTGCCAGGATTTCACTCACTATTGCCAGGAATGCACCCACCATTGCCAGGAATGCAGCCACCATTAGCCAGGAATGCAGCCAACATTAGCTAGGATTTCACTCACTATTAGCCAGGAATGCACCCACCATTGCCAGGAATGCAGCCACCATTAGCCAGGAATGCAGCCACCATTGCCAGGATTTCACTCACTATTGCCAGGAATGCAGCCACCATTGCCACGAATGCACCCACCATTGCCAGGAATGCACCCACCATTGCCAGGAATGCAGCCACCATTAGCCAGGATTTCACTCACTATTAGCCAGGAATGCACCCACCATTGCCAGGAATGCACCCACCATTAGCCAGGAATGCAGCCACCATTGCCAGGATTTCACTCACTATTAGCCTGGAATGCAGCCACCATTGCCAGGATTTCACATACTATTGCCAGGAATGCAGCCACCATTAGCCAGGATTTCACTCACTATTAGCCAGGAATGCAGCCACCATTAGCCAGGAATGTACTTACCATTGCCATCAGTGCAGCCTTGGAGGGGACATGGAGGGGGCTGGACGAGCGCCAAAGAACAGGAGAATCTCCTGTTTACACAGCGGCCTCTTTAAGAGAAAGTCCCGCCTCCTTTGATGGACAGAACAGTCGTCCAATGGCGGAGATGGGACTTCCTATTACAGAGGCTGCCGTGTAAACAGGAAATACTCCTATGTGCACGGCGCTCGTACAGCCTCCTATCTCCAATGCAGCCAGACTATATATCTTTTGTGGCCCCGGCGCTGGGAGATCGTCGGGAGCCACAAAAGATATATATGTTTAGATTACCAGGCGGGCCGTTCTAAACCGGACCGCGGGCTGTGATTGGCCACAGGCAGGACTTTGGACATGCCTGATCTAGAGGATGGGATAAATAGCTCAATCTCAGTATTTTTTCCTTCTATGCAGGATGTGGAAACCTTGCAAGAAGACCTAAGCAAAATAATGGGGTGGGCAACTACATGGCAAATTAAGTTTAATGTTGAAAAATATAAGTTAATGCATTTGGGTGCCAAAAATTCAAACACAAGTTACTGGATAGAGTGGAGAACCTCTGGGGGAATCCAGGATGGAAAAGGACCTGGGGGTCCAAGTAGATGACAGGTTCACCAATGGCATGCAATGCCAGGCTGCTGCAAGCAAAGCCAGCAGAATATTGGCATGCATTAAAAAGGGGATTCACTAAAGAGATAAAACAATCATTTTTCCTCTCTACAAGTCTCTGGTCCAGCCGCATCTTGAATATGCCGTCCAGTTCTGGGCACCATTCCTCTTTAAGGATATGCTCTGGAACTGGGGAGAGTCCAGAGAAGGGCAACAAAACTAATTAAGGAAATAGAGAACCTCAGCTATGGGGAATGACTACAAGCATTGAATTTATTCTCTCTGGTGAGGAGACGCTTGAGAGGGGATATGATATCAATGTACAAATACAATACGGGTGACCTTAGCATAGGAAAAAAACAATTTAGTGAAAGGGAATTTAAAAAAACATGCGACCATTCACTAAAGTTGGAAGAGTAGCGGTTTAACCATAAACTGCGTAGAGGGTTCTTTACTGTCAGAGTGATAAGGATGTGGAATTCTCTTCCACAAGCAGTGTAAAAAAACTATTAGATGGACACCTCAATGACCACAACATACAGCAGTATACAATGTACCATTGACATAAACACATACACACATCATAGGTTGAACTGGATGGACTGATGTCTTTGAACCTCACCAACTAAGTAACCATGTAACACTTAAGCCCCATACACACTATCAGATTTTCTGCTGATTTTTTCCTTCAGATTTACCAAAACCATATAATATGAGGTCAAAACTTAGGAGTTTAAATTTGTATGCAATCAGGCATGCCCTTGCACTACATGGTTTTGGTAAATCTGAAGACAAAAATCAGCAGAAAATCTGATAGTGTGTATGGGGCTTTAAAGTCCTTTATTTCTAAGCACAAATTTTCATGTGAATTCACTTTTGTGTACTTATGATATTTAACGTAAGTATAAGTAAGTCGTATACTAGTCATAACAGCACTGCTCTCTTTTAAATTTATGTCACTGAAATAGATTTATCTAACTTAAATTTCTACATCAGATGTATTATACCCCCCCCCCCTCCCCCCGAGACTCTCTACTATATACCGCAATGTTGATGAGAAATGGCCTAGGTGAGGCTTAGAAATAGGACCATTCCTACATGTAGTCTGGACTTGCCCCAACCCCCCCCCCCCCCCCCCCATGTGTAGACATTCTGGCATGAGGTGGAAGATAAATGTTAATACAGTGGTGGAGGCCCGTTTAGGAGATATTCATTTTACCTACATGTGGTAAGCCTTATTATAGGCTTACCTGTGGGTAAATATCACAAAGCAGGCTTTACTACCACTTTAATTGGCCCTAGTATGTGTATGTATGAATGTGAGTTTGGGGCCTTATATTGAAAGCTCCTTTTGGGCAAGGACTGATGTGAACGTATAATAAATATGTAAAGTGCTGCGTAAATTGATGGTGCTATATAAGTACTTGTAAACAAAGGAAAAATAACTTTACCAGTTAGTAAAAAGAAAAAAATGCAGGCGTAGGGGAACCCCAATTTTAAAGGAGTGTGGACAAGGACATGCCGCAAGTGAGGAAAATCAGGTTGACCCCATCAGGTTGCACTTGGTGGGGCACGGCAATAAGGCTGGAGTGTATGAATTGGACACTCCGTCCTCACCGCAGCTCGATATACACAGAGCAGCATTACTGAGCTGGTTTCTAGCCGCCTGTGCCATAACAACGAATGACGCTATACAGCCCAGCTGCTTGTGCAATAGCAATCAAATAATGCAGAGTAATTGGTTGCTATAACACTGGCAGCTGGGCCGCATGGCATTGGTTGCTGTATCTGCATCCTAGCAACTGAAGTGGAGGGGGCGAAAAAATTGGGTGTGGAATTTGGAGTGTTGGCACCTGCCCCACAACAACAAATGGCAATGTACAGAGCAGCTGCCTGTATCCTAGCAACCAATAATGTATAGTGTCAGTGGTTGCTAGGACAATGGCAGCTGGGCTGTATAGCATTGGTTGCTGTGTGAGCATCCCAGCAACTAAAGTGGGGGGGGCACAAAAATTGGGTGTGGAATCTGGAGTGTTGCCACCTGCCCCATAACAACCTATGACATTGCAGAGGGTAGCTGACTGCAGACAGAAGTACAGTTATATCGCTCAAAAAATAAAAAGTAAATAGAACACACATAGTCAAAACATAGCCAGAGTTTAGGAACCGGTAGGATAATTAGACAAGCCAAATGTCCGGGAGCCAGAGATGAGCATAGTAAAACAGCAAGCAGGATCTGGAGCCAGAAGGGATGTCAGCCAAGCAAGTCTTTTAACAGGAATGCAGGAGAGCATCTCTGTGATGTTGACTAAGGTGAAGACAGAGATTCTCTGGGCTGGACGGCTTAAGTAGGCAGGACTGACGAGCAGCATATCATCAACAGCTGAGTAACTGTGGAGAGATAGGAACTGGCAATTAGCCGACAGATGAGTGGCCAGCTCAGAGAAGGAAGAGCTGAGCCCAGCCCTGACAGTTCCCCCTCCTCAATGATCCTCCCCCTCGGAGGACCACCAGACTTGAGGTGAAAACATCTATAGAAATCACGGAGGAGGACAGGGGCATGTATGTCCAAAGATGAGACCCAAGAGCAGTCCTCCGGACTGTACTCCTTCCAATGCACCAGGTACTGTATGTGCCTACGGGAGTCAACAATGGACTGTACTTCATACTCCTCATGGTTCTCAATCTGTACAGGGTGAGGACGTGGCACTGAGATGGTAAAGCGGTTGCAGACCGGAGACATGAAATACATTCCAAATATGCATGTTAGAAGTAAGGTCTAATGCGTAAGCCACTGGGTTAATCCTGTCAAGAATACTGAAAGGCCCAATAAACCGAGGTGCGAACTTCAGTGAGGGGACACGAAGTTGCAGGTTGTGAGATGACAGCCAGACCCTGTCCCCAACTTGGTAGGAACATGCGGACAGGCCTCTGCGGTCAGCATGGAGTCTGTACCCATCATTAGCATGTCGTAATAGGTCTGACCAGTTGTTATGATGGTCAGAATTATAGCAACATAGGAATTGCTCCAAGAAATTATTGGCTCGTTCTGTGGCCCCATTAGACTGCGGGTGATACGCAGAGGAAATAGCAAGCTGAATTCCCAACTGTGCACAAAAGGTTCGACAGAACTGTGACACAAACTGACTACCCCTGTCCGAGACAATCACCTTGGATAGCCCATGTAAGTGTAAGGCCGCGTACACACGGGCGGATTGTCTGCCCAACTAAGTTCGTCAGACATTCCGACAGACAGTCCGTCCAACATTTCAATGAACGGACTTGACCACACACGATGAACAGACAGTCCGCTGAAAGCTTGCGCGATTACATGTAGAGCAGGTACGACGGGACTAGAAAAACGACGTCCAATACACTGCAATGGAACCTTCGGCCGTGTAAATCCTTTCTGAGCATGCGCCATACTTAGTCCGTCCAACTAGCCTACACACGAGCGGACTGTCCGCTGAAACCAAGTTTGGACGGACAAAACCAAGTTTGGACGGACAAAATTACGGAAATTACGAAAGACTTAGTCCGTCAGACTGTCCGCTGAAAAAGTCAGCTGAAGCCCACACACGAGCGGATTGTCCGCTGAAACACAGTTCAGCGGACTAAGTTGGGCAGACAATCCGCCCTTGTGTACGCGGCCTTAGATCTCCCAAGCAAAAATGGAAGACAGTTCCTTAGAAGTGGACAACTTCTGGAAGTGGAATACAATGAGACATTTTTGAGAACCGATCAACCACCATAAGGATAACTGTGTTGCCCTGGGGGTTGGGTAACACCACAATGAAATCCATAGACAGGTGGGTCCAGGGCCTCTCTCCATTGAGTATGGGTTGTAGGAGGCCCACTGGAAGATGTCGTGGAGTCTTACTCTGAGCACACATGGAACAGGCAGCTACGAAGTTTACATCAGAACGTAGACTAGGCCACCAGAATTGTTGGGAAATGGCCCAAAATAGCAGATTCTTCCCAGGATGGCCAGCAGTCATGGTAAGTCTGGAGCATGGCAGTACGGAGACTCTCTGGGACAAAGCAACAGTCACAAGGTTTCCAGAAGGAGGATGGACGTGAGCAGCAAGAATTTTGTCACCCAAAGGAGAAGTGTGACTGGTGCAAACCATAGCCAGAATACAATCAGGAGGAATCACAGGAACTGAAACCGACTCCAACTTGGAAGTGCAGGAAAATTGTTGTGACAAGGCACCAGCCCTTACATTCTTAGTACCAGGTAAAAATGAGACAATGTAATTGAAACTTGACAAGAAAAGAGCCATTGTGCCATTCTGGCGTTTACCCTCAGACAAGAATGTGAGATTCTTATGGTCAGTAAGAAAGAGAACTGGGACAGTGGTTCCTTCGAGGAGATGTCTCCATTCTTTGAGGGCTAAAATGATCGCCAACAGCTCTCTGTCACCAATATCGTAATTGTACTCCGCAAGTAGGGGTGCAACGGATCAAAAAACTCACGGATCGGATCGTTCCTCGGATCAGAGTCACGGATCGGATCATTTTTCGGATCAGCAAATAATAATTTAATTTGCAAAAACCTGTGAAAATTCCACCACCATATAGTCCCCACTGTAATATCCACAATCTCCCCCACTGTAATATTGGCTGAGTATGGCTGGGTACGGCTGAGCATAGCTGGGTACGGTTGAGTATGGCTGGGTACGGCTGAGCATAGCTGGGTACGGTTGAGTATGGCTGGGTACGGCTGAGTATGGCTGGGTATCGCAGAGTATGGCTGGGTATCGCAGAGTATGGCTGGGTATTGCTAGAGTATTGGCAGGCAGGGTATCGCTGAGTATTGGCAGGCAGGGTATCGCTGAGTATTGGCAGGCAGGGTATTGGCTGAGTATTGGCAGGCAGGATATTGGCTGAGTATTGGCAGGCAGGGTATTGGCTGAGTATTGGCAGGCAGGGTATTGGCAGGGTATTGCAGAGTATTGCTAGAGTATTGGCAGGGTATTGCAGAGTATTGCTAGAGTATAGCCAGGGTATTGCAGAGTATTGCAAGAGTATAAGCAGGGTATTGCAAGAGTATTGGCAGGGTATTGCAGAGTATTGCTAGAGTATAGGCAGGGTATTGCAGAGTATTGCTAGAGTATAGGCAGGGTATTGCAGAGTATTGGCAGGGATGGCTGCTTCCATCTCAGGATCTCCCCCCTCCACTGTACAGATTAGTGCAGAGAGGGGAGAGAGGAACCGGCGTCATGACATGACGCCAGTTTGTTTACAAGTGATCGCTCCGTCGGATCGATCACAGTGTAAACAGCCTGGGTGTAGAAAGATGGCCGCCGCTTCGGAGCTAGGCCGAAGCCGCGGCCTTTCCTAAGGCCGAGACCGCGGAGCGCGGCATGCGGTGATCCGAGCGGGGTGACCCGTTCAGATCACGGATCGGTGACGATCCGTTGCACCCCTATCCGCAAGTGACAATTTCTTCAAAAAGTAGCCACAAGGATGCAAAGCTCTCTCACTCTCAGAGGTAGGGCGTTGAGACAGAAGGGAGCCTACTCCAGTCTCAGAAGCATCAACCTCAAGGATAAAAGGTAACGTAGGATCAGGATGTGCAAACACAGGAGCAGAAACAAAGTCAGCCTTGAGACTCTCAAAGGCCTTATTGGACTCCAGAGACCAACTCTGTGGGTTACCGTCCTTTCTAGTAATATCAGTCAGGGGCTTGACCAGAGATGAGACGTTATGAATAAACCTCCGATAATAGTTGGCAAAGCCCAGGAAACACTGCAGAGGGCATAAACCCACGGGTCGGGGCCAACTGTATGACTTCTGAAAGTTTCTCTGGGTCCAACAAAAAACCAGCAGTGGAAATGACATAACCCAGGAATTTAACCAGTTCACAATAGAACTCGCACTTCTCCAATTATGAATAAACCTCCGATATTTAATTATGAATAAACCTCCGATAATAGTTGGCAAAGCCCAGGAAACACTGCAGAGGGCATAAACCCACGGGTCGGGGCCAACTGTATGACTTCTGAAAGTTTCTCTGGGTCCAACAAAAAACCAGCAGTGGAAATGACATAACCCAGGAATTTAACCAGTTCACAATAGAACTCGCACTTCTCCAATTTACAATAGAGATTGTTCTCTACGTTTCTGAAGCACACGACAGACATCTGTGTGGTGGCTGTCCAGGGACTTGGAAAATATGAGGATATCATCGAGATAAACCACCACACATAACTGCAACAAATCTCAGAGGACATTGTTAACCTCTAGGGATCCTCGTTATAGCCGAATGGCGGCTACAGTGCGGACCTGCATTTCCGGGGCTCTGTGATCAGTAAGTCTATGAGACTCGCTGGATCACAGATCGGAGTAAGGGGTCGATCCCGAACCCTTACCACGTGATCAGCTGTCAGCCAATGACAGCTGATCACGTGATGCCAACACAGCCGGTGATCGCCTATTTTTTTCTTCTCGGGCTGACAGCGCAAGGAGAAAAAAAAAGCTGATCACTGGCGGCAGTAAGCGGGACATCAGTCCCGCTCACTGCGATGTGCCCAGATCCTCGGTGCCCACTAAAAGTGCCACCTACCAGTGCCACCTGTAAGTGCCCACAGTGCCACCTGTCAGTGCCCACAATCAGTGCCTGGACAGTGCTGCACATCAGTGCCACCTATCAGTGCCATCTATCAGTGCCCATCAGTGGTACCTATCAGTGCCCATCTGTGCCACCCATCAGTGAGGAAAAGATGATCCGCACTCCAGTGATTGCTCTTAAAAAATGTAGTATTTATTAACAAACCACAGTGACCAAACACAAATAAGAAAGGTTGACGTGTTTCAGCCTAAAAGGCCTTAGTCATTATGACTAAGGCCTTATAGGCTCAAACACGTCAACCTTTCTTATTTGCATTTGGTCACTGTGGCTTGTTTATAAATACTACATTTTTTAAGAGCAATCACCGGAGTGCGGATCATCTTTTCCTCATTTCCCTACTCAGCCAACGGCTGTGTGTCAGAAACCATGAATCAGACTGAGACAGAAGTACAATTAAATCACACCTGTTTATTAATAAAAAATAAAAAGGTAAATAGAAAAAGCGTAGTCAAGGCATAGCCAGAGTCCAGTAACCAGATAGGGTAGTCAGCCAGGCCAGAGTTCAATAACCAGATCGGGTAGTCAGCCAGACCAGAAGTCAGGGATCCAAGTAAAGCAACAGCAAGCAGGATAAGGAGCCAGAAGGGATGCCAGCAAACCAGTCTTAAAACAGAACTGCAGGAGATGGTTTCTATTGATGTGACCAAGGTGAAGGCAGAGGTGAAGTAAGCTGGATGGCTTTAAGTAGGCAGGTCAGACGAGCATGATCAGGAACAGCTGTTAACTGTGGAGAGAGAGATGAGAGCTGGCAATTAGCCGACAGCTGAGCAGCCAGCCCAGAGAAGGAAGGGCTAAGCCAGCCCTGACACTGTGGATCGAGCACCTGGGAGCTCTGCTATCTATGTGATGTATGGGTAGTAGTACTGACTTTTTTGTTTATATCCAGGGCCCATCAGTGCCATCTTATCAGTGGCCATCAGTGCCATTTTATATGTCCCCATCAGTACCGACTTATCTGTCCCCATCAGTGCCACCTTATCTGTGCCTATCAATGCCACCTTAACTGTGCCTATTAGTGCAGCCTATCAGTGCCCACCAGTGCAGCCTACCAATGCCCACCAGTGCCGCCTCATCAGTGCATATCAATAAAGCAGAAAAATTACCTGTTTGCAAAATTTTATAGCAAACTATTAAAGATGATTTTTTTATTTTTCAAAATTTTCCATCTTTTTTTATTTGTTTAGCAAAAAATAAAAACCCCAGCTGTGATCAAATACCACCAAAAGAAAAATCTATTTGTGGGGAAAAATGTTATTTGGGTACAGTGTTGTATGACCGCGCAATTGTCATTCAAAATGTGTCAGCACCGAAAACTGAAAATTGGTCTGGGCAGGAGGGGGGTTAAGTGCCCAGTAAGCAAGTGGTTAATGACTTTCTGGAAAACTCCTGGGGCATTAAAAAGGCCAAAAGGCATTACGAGTTACTCATAATGGCATGTTCTGGTATTAAACGCAATTTTCCACTTGTCGCACTTCTTAATTCTCACGAGATTGTATGCCCCTCTCAAATGCTGCATGAAAACTGTTGCTCCCTTGAGGCGGTCCAATAACTCTGTAATCAACAGAATCGGACAGGCATTCTTAATCGTGAAATGATTGAGACCCCTATAATCAATACAAGGTCTCAGTTCACCACTCTTCGGGCCCTTTCACATGTGTGGACTGTTCAGATCCGCCTGTCAGTTTTTTCAGTGGATCTGAACAGTCGCTCCATACATCTCTATGGAGTGACGGATGTCAGCGGTGACATGTCCACTGACACCCGATCCACCCCGGAAAATACAGACCGATGGATGTCCTATTTTGCATCTGTCTGGTGGATCAGATCGGATGAGAAAACGGACAGGCGGTCCATAATCATCCAATCCCCCCATAGAGGAGAGAGGTCTCTCTGACAGGTCCGTCCCTGCACAGTGTGCAGAGATGGACTTGTCATCCGCCAGCTCAGTGGAGATCAGCGGAGCGATCCCTGCTGAGCAAGTGGATGGCTGGATACTGATCTGAATGTCTGAAAGAGCCCTTCTTCATGAAGAAGAAACCAGCACCAGCAGGGGACGAGGATTTGCAGATGAAACCTTGAGAAAGTGCGTCTGCAACATACTCCTCCATGGCCTTATCCTCCAAGACCGACAAAGGGAAAACGTTGCCACGAGGGGGAATGGCACCAGGTTGAAGGTCAATTGTGCAATCATAAGGCCGGTGTGGAGGCAAACTACCAGCTTGACCTTTGTCAAAGACATCGCTAAAATCGCGGTACTCCTCCAGCAGGGAGGAGAGTGAAGAGGTGCACAGTACCTTGGCTACCTTCTGGAAGAATGTCTTATTGCATTGTGGCAACCAGGAGAGAACCTCAGCATAGAGCCAATCAGAAGAGGGGTTGTCCCTCTTTAACCAATGATAACCCATAACCAGCAGAAACTCAGGTGAGAAAATAGCTTGGAATTGGATTATCTAATGGCGAAGAGCCCCTACGGCCATGGACTAAGGAACCGTCTCATGAGTCACATGGGCAGGCTGTAGGGGTCTGCCGTCAAGAGCCTCAATGGCAAGTGGAGTGTCACGCAGCTGCAGTGGAATTGAGTGCTTTGATACAAAGGCAGCATCAATGAACAGGCCTGCAGCCCCAGAGTCGATTAGGGTCTGTATCTTGAGGGACGACTCAGCCCCAAGAAAGGGTGACTGAAACCAGGGGCTTATCCTTATGGATAACTGGGGACGAAACAATGCCACCTCAGGTCTGTCCTTGACAGGACCTCAAGTTTCGGGCATTCCCTGGACGGGAAGGAAAAGACTTCAAAAAGTGCCCTGCCTGGCCACAATAAAGGCACAATCTCCTCATAAAGGTGCTTTCGTTCACAGAGAGATGCGTGAAGCCCAAGTGCATGGGTTCATCTTCAATGACTGACTCGGTACCAGGAGGCATGGGAGGTGAAGGAGCCACAGATGGGACTACAAAGCTCAGAGGCAAATGTACAGGAGGTTTCCCCAAGCGCTCCTTAAAAGAGAGTCTTTTGCTGAGTCTGGAGTCAATGAGGATGGCAAACGTGATCAACTTCTCCAGCTAAGTGCGTATATCTCAGGCTGCTATCTCATCATTGATGGAATCCGAGAGACCATGAGAAAAAGCAGCCACGAGGGCCTATTTGTTCCAAGCAACCTCTGCTGCCAGAGTACGGAATTCAATGGTGTAGTCGGCAACAGTTCTCATACTCTGTTTGATGGACATGAGGCACTTTACAGCAGAAGCGGAGCATGCGGGAATGACAGATACCCTTTTAAAGGAGGCCCCAAAAAATTAGGGTAACTCAAGATAATAGATTTTTGCGTCTCCCAAAGAGGGTTTGCTCAGGCCAAGGCTCTCTCAGAAAGCAAAGATATTAGGGGACCTACTTTGCTTCTGTCCATGGGAAACACCTGGGGCAGCATCTCAAAGTATATCTCAACCTGGTTGAGAAACCCTCTGCATTGGACTGGATCACCCCAAATCGCTGGGGAAGCGGAGCGGAATAGAACATACCACTTATAGTGATAATACTCAAGGCAGGTGCCTGCACAGAGACTGGCACAGCAGCAGGGACGGCCTGCAACTCAGGTTATACTGGAGCAGCAACAGTGGGAGATTCCAGGTGAGCTGTGCGACTCAGGAGCGTTTGTAATGCCATGGCAAACTGATCCATGCAGTGATCTTGCTCATCCAATCTGGAAAAAATATTACCAACAAGTGAATTGACTGTATCTTCCATCAGGAACCATGAAATCAGACCGAGACAGAAGTACAGTTAAATCACACTTGTTTAATGATAAAAGTAAATAGAACAAACTTAGTCAAAACAGAGTTCAGGAACCGGAACGGATAATTAGACAAGGCAAATGTCAGGGAGCCGGAGATGAACGTAGTAAAACAGCAAGCAGGATCTGGAGCCAGAAGTCATGTCAGCCAAGCAAGTCTTTTAACAGGAATGCAGTCGAGCGTCTCTGTGATGTTGACTAAGGCAAAGGCAGAGATCCTCTGGGCTGGACGGCTTAAGTAGGCAGGGCTGACGAGCAGGATATCATCAACAGCTGAGTAACTGTGGAGAGATAGGAGCTGGTAATTAGCCGACAGCTGAGTGGCTAGCTCAGAGAAGGAAGGGCTGCGCGCAGCCCTGATAGACACTGGCAGCTGGGCTGCACAACATTGGTTGCTGTATCAGCATTCTAGCACTTGAAGTGGGGAGCACCAAAATTGGGTGTGGAATCTGGAGTGTTGCCATCTGTCCCATAACAACCAATGGCACTGTACAGGGCAGCTGCCTGCATCCTAGCAACCAATAATGTATAGTTTCATTGGTTTCCAGGACAATGGCAGCTGGACCGCACAGCAATGGTTGCTGTGACTGCATCCTAGCAACTGAAGTGGGGGGCACAAAAATTGGGTGTGGCATCTGGAGTGTTGGCATCTGCCCCATAACAAACAATGGCATTATACAGGGCATCTGCCTGCATCCTAGCAACCAATATTGTATAGTGTCATTGGTTGCTAGGACACTGGCAGCTGGGCTGCACAACATTAGTTGCTGTGTCAGCATCCTAGCACCTGAAGGAGAGCACAAAAATTGGGTGTGGTATCTGGAGTGTTTCCATCTGTCCCATAACAATGAATGGCACTGCACAGGGCAGCTGCCTGCATTCTAACAAGCAATAATGTATAGTGTCATTGGTCGCTAGGACATTGGCAGCTGGGTGTGGAATCTGGAGTGTTGCCATCTGTCCCATAACAACCAATGATAGTGTACAGGATAGCTGCCTGAATCCTAGTAACCAATAATGTATAGTTTCATTGGTTACCAGGACAGTGGCAGCTGGACCGCACAACAATGGTTGCTGTGTCAGCATCCTAGCAACTGAAGTGGGGGGCACAAAAATTGGGTGTGGAATCTGAAGTGTTGCCATCTGCCCCATAACAACCTATGGCATTGTACAGGGCAGCTCCTTGCATCCTAGCAACCAATAATGTATAGTGTCATTGGTTGCTAGGACACTGGCAGCTGGGCCACATGCATTGGTTGTTGTGCCTTCATCTTAGTAACTGAAGTGGGGGGAGTCACAAAAACTGGGTGTAGCATCTGGAGTGTTGCCACCTGCCCCGTGACAGCTAATGAAACTGTACAGGGCAGCTGCCTGCATCCTAGCAACCAATAATGTATAGTGTCATTGGCTGCTAGGAATCTGGGCCGCATGCATTATTTGCTGTGTTTGCATCCTAGCAACTGAAGTGGGGGACACAAAAACTAGGTGTGGTAACTGGAGTGTTTCCACTTGCCCCATAACACTGTACAGGTCCACTGTCTGCTTCCTAGCAACCAATAATGTAGGGTGACCAGACATCCCTGGTTTCCAGGGACAGTCCCCGGATTGAGGACACTGTCCCTGGACCAAGTCTGTCCCCGAATTGGATTTGAACAGATGCTGGGGCAATTTCAAAATCTTAAAAAAAATTGAAATAAAAATTCTGAATTACACACCCCCCCGCTCCGCCATTCCTACGAGTTTAGGGGGATGTCACGTTTACCTTACCATCCGATCTAAGACACGATCATGTTACAAAATATTGTGGCACCCCTGGTCTCCCTTTTTTCAAATTTTTCTCATTGCAATCTACTGGCCCTGGCCTCTGGACTTGGGCCATTTTTGGTCAGCCATTCAAGGAAAACCCAGTGCCCGTCCTTCCATTCCAGTCATCATTGGCTTTTCATCAGTGCGCATTTACACATCCATTTTGTCTTTCAACAAATATCCCCGAGGAAGCCCCAGCGGGCGAAACATGTCGGGACACAATTGCTGAAAAACTTCAATACATCTATACTTTACGATGTGTAATTGTACTGCACAATGTTTGGTATAGCCATCTTTATTGGTTTTGAATGTCTGTGTTATTGTTGAATAAAATTTGTTATATCTTTATAAGTTATATGGTTTCTTTATCTGTGTATTTGGCACCCGGAAAGTCCCATTAAACTACCTCCTGAAATCCTTAGGGGGATATATTTTTTCCATTATCTGTGCCTCTTTCTAATGATCTTGTGCTGGTCGGAGCAGAGGGAATATTTTTTCCATTATCGGGTCCACGTTCTTCTGCCTTGGCTCAAGCCGTGGCCAGCCGCCTACCTCCTTCCCTTCCCTGGTGGAGTGATCTTCCTCCGCTACCAACCCAGTAGTAGCCGGGGTCCGGAGAGTAAGACTTGACAGGCTGTGAGGCAGGCATCGGCGGCGACGGGCAGAGAGTCGCCGATTGCTGCTATTATTAGTGAAAAAAATAAAAATAAAATATGTCCCCGGATTTCATTTTAAAAATGTGGTCACCTTACAATAATGTATAGTGTCATCGGTTGCTAGGACACTGGTTACCAGACCATAAACTCATTGGTTTTCGATCAAAGCGTGGGGGGCACAAAAATGGTGTGCCACCCGTGGGAATCAGTATAACATTAGTTTGCGGACAATAACTGAGTGTGCCTAGCTGTGGCATTTGATAAGATCTTGTGTAGATTGTACAGCACCCCTGATAATGTATATACTGATCACTCCAATCACAGTCTCCTCATTCCTACAGAACTGCATGCCCTCACCAGCACTGCACAGCCCAGGCACGAGCCATACCCACGTTCCCCTGACCTTCCTAAAATGTCTACCGTAATCCGACCTCCCCAAGATGGCGCCACGTGATCTCCTTCCCCCCATCGCCCGGTGTATAGGTCACGGTGTTGTGGGGGGGGAGGGCTATATCCGCGCATGCGCGAAGGGTGCTCCGAGCGCAGAGTGAGAGGGACAGAGAGAGTGAAGAGCCGGGGAGGGGGAAAGAGGTGACGGCTCGGACCAGCTGCCTGCTCCCTCCTCTTCTGGGTCGTCCGTGTGTGTTGTCAGCCAGTACTGATCACGTCGGGAGACAGCATGACGGAGCCGCAGTCGGCGCTCCTGCTGCGGAGGCAGCTAGCAGGTAACGTGCCCCCTCCCTGGGTAACAAGGGAAGGAAGGAGGGAGGGTGAGGGGGACAGCGCCGGCGTGTGTGAGGGGAGCCCGGGCACACGGCTGTGCTGTATAGAGAGTGGAGAAGGAGGGGGGGTGTTAGAGGCAGCTGCCTGCCTACCGGCTGTGCGTGAGAGAGCAGCAGGAAGGGCTGACAGGCTCCGGGGGGGGTCACCAGGAGGGGGAATCCGGACGCGGAAAATACGCAGTCGTCATGCGTTAGACCCAGGGAATCCCCTTTGTAATGTACTCCCGTCTATAGGACCGGTCCGTCTTTGTGTTCCTGTCAGGACAGAGGGGAGCGCACCCCCGGGGGGGAAACTTTGTGCCTTCCCTGGCCGGGGCTGCTGTGTTGTGTTCAGCCTGCCTCCCCTCCTCCTCCCCCTTTGTGTGGCAGCCCTCGGCTGCTGCTGTGTGGCCCGGGGCTCCGACTACTGCCAGTGACACACCGCTCTGCGCCTGCGCACTGACCCCCTCACGCCGGGGTCCTCACTCTCTACACTCACATGTGCGAGGAGCTTTAAAGAGACACGAGCCTGTCACTTCTCTGGGGGAAGGGTACTTCTCTCTTGCCTGCTGACAGTCACTGACAACGGCTCGGGTCATAATGGAATTGGCATGGTCAGCAAGGATTCATTTGTAAATATTTATTTTTAATTTTAAAGCGAGGTTCCACCCATAATATCTTTTTACATCTTTGAGCATGAACAACATTTGGGCAACGATTTTTTTTTTTTTTTTTTACTTTGTCTTCATTGTTGCTATGGGGTCCCTTCTAATCTGCCAAGTCTGGGCTGCAGCGATTTATGTCATATCCCACAACGCCTTCGCTCCTGGGAGATGTGCGTCCTGGTTTTCCCAGGAGTCAGTGGGCAGCACCGAAGGTTAGCATCGCATTGTTTTTAAGCTCTCAGCGCTACGCCCGACTTGCAATGCGTGAGATCGGGAGGTGCATGCTGGGTAACCAGCATGCTCTTACTTACCCCGGAAAAGAGTTCTAGTGGGCTTCACATGCCCACAATCAAGATGGAATCGCTCAGTAACACAAACATAAGGTTAAGTAAATTCTAAAAAAAAAAATACACTGGGAATAGGATTTAAATATATACATGTGTTAATATATATTAACACATAGAAGCGGAGGGAAAGCCTAAAGGAGAAAAAAAAAATGTGGGCCAAACTCCGCTTTCTACAAGAAGGGGAGGTAGGATTTCACTATGGGTAATTAGTGAATATTTAATTAAAGGTAAGAGCTGCCTCTACCATATATTTGCAGCCAAAATGGATGGAATAGAGTAATGAGAAAAATGTGGGTAGATGTGGCGCTATACCTCAGTTGATACAGAAAAAAGGGAAATGTAAAACCTAGGAGAGCCTCTCCTTAAATTTATCTAAATATATCTGCTTGTATTGAACTTAAAAGAAACCTTAAAAGCAAGGATGGTACTATGGTGTTTGAACTCTGTTTTAACCAGGTCACCCCGGAAAGATTCACAACCACGCGATAAAGCACTGCATTATTTTAACTGACACTTGTGTGGTCGATCAATGCTGTATCCAAACACAATTTTACAATTCCCGTGCGATGAGTTCATCTGTACATTTGCCGATGTTTTTGGCGCATGCCCACTTTAGAAGGGGGATGCTGTGCCGTTTCTAGCTGGGCTCACGCCGTGACCGGCGGCTCCCAAGCGCGGGAGTGATGTCACGCTGCTCTGGCCAGTCACAGAGTCTGAGTTTCCTGTCAACAGTCAGTGGGTCCCAGCAGACATCATGTCCCCCGGACCTGCTGATTGGGCACAGTGGGAGCCAATCACAACAGGAGCATGTGGCCAGCGCACACACCCCAGACCAGGAAGAAACGGCAACATACATGTACGTTGTTTTGCACAGAAGCAGTTAATATATAAAAATTTTTTTTTTTTTTTTTATATATAAAATGCCTTTATTTCTGGAGATGCTATAGAATTTTTATAGACCTATTCAGAATGCTTTAGTTGAGCTGTGTCGTTCAGCATAGATTGTTTTGGCTGAGCCCAGGCACCAATTTTCTATATTCCTCCTTGGTATCATTACAGTGCCTTGCATAAAAATACAGACCTGCTACCTTTTTTTTATACAACACAGTGCACCTCAATGTCACTGCATCATGGCTCATCTATGTTGCATAGAAATGAATGATATACCATTATGTGATTGGTACGTGTTTGAAATACTTGTGTGCTGCTATGTATATAAATAAAAATTCCCACTATCCTTAACAGCTGCGACCATTAATTAGTGACCGCACACTGAATTATAAATGATAATAGTAAATGGTGTGCTCATTCTAATTTTGTCCTCCATGACTCTTTGACCATAATCAGTGTACCATGCTAAACATAAAATCCTAAAAGAAATTTTATTAATATTCAGAGAAAAAAAATAAATACATGTCCATATAGTGGTGAATAATCCAACCGTGAAAGCAGGTAAACCGGTGTTTCAGCTGCATACAGTTCATCCATGTTCCAATCCATGCCCAAATTTGTGATCTGTTCGTGGAGATATCTCTATCTCTATCCTCCACCTTAATGTGAATTGGCGCCTCATCTTAGGGAGTGACCAGACTTGGTCAAACAGCGCCTTTTTTGTTATAAATGATGTAATCAGTTTCACCACCAATCTCCTGGTAAGGTACGCACTAGATGCACTTCCCATTTTCTTGCAGAGAAACACTGGCAGAATTTTATTCCCTTTCTCCCGTTGTTGATTTCATGTAATAAAAAGGCAAGGTGGCCATGCCAGGTTCAAGTTAGAGCAACTTCAAAGGGAAAAAGAGAGGGGGGGGGGGGTTGGGCTAGCTTTCCACAACCCATGGCTCTACTACTATGGGGGGGGGGGGGGGGGCTATGGCTTCGGACACATGCTGTGAAGAGGCGATTAAGCACTCCATGTTGATTCGTTATGATGCACTTTTGTAGGGCCAGAACATTGGCTGGGGGACTGGAAGAACAACTTTTTTTTTCTAAGTTTTTAATAGGCAATATCCTGCGTACAGGCTTATACACAAAATTTGGCTGAAGGTTAAGCAAATGCAACAGGTTTTGGGATACACCCGTTCTAGTCCCATTTGGAATAATCAGATGTACCCTGAACTGGCAAAAGTAAAAAGTACAGCTCGGAGTGCAGTAGGTTTTGCATCTCAGACACATATTGGAGAATGGCAAATTTATGGCCTTTGCTCCAGCTTCAGACTAGGTATGGGGTTCCACAAAATATGCATTTCAATTACAACAAGCTATTTGGGCTGAACATTCACTGGAGAATATGGTAATGTCCTCAATATTTCATATGATGCATTCCTCAACCAAAGGTTTAATATCAAGATGTTACGCTATGCTCCTGCCTGACTACCTGGAACATTGTCCCAATTCTGTTAAACTAAGATGGGTCATAGGGGATATTTCGAGTGACCACTGGGAGGAAACCGAGGCGGTGCGCTTATGCCGTATGAACATGTCCCAATAGACTGTCAACTATATATTTTACTGAGATTACACTATAACGATACTGGGAGTCAGTATTGAGAACGCTTTATAGCGCTTTTTCCACTGATATACCTTGAGACCCTAAGCCATGCCTTTTTAGGCATTTTAGACCCCTTTCACACTGAGCCACTACAGACCTCGGCGGTAAAGCGGTGCTATTTTTAGCGTCGCTAGCAGGGCGGTTTTAATCCCTTCTAGCGACCGAAAAAGGGTTAAATCTGCCCGCAGAACACTGCTGCGGTGGCTCTTTGCTGGCGGTATGGTGGCGCTGCCCCATTGTTTTAAATGCAAAGAAGGTGCTGGCAGGACTTTTTGTGATGCCCTGCCAGCGCAGTGCCCTAGTGTGAAAGCACTCTCTTTCACACTGGGTTTTCAGAGAAGGCTTTTTTCAGGTGCTATTTTTAGCGCTGTAGTGCCTGAAAAACGCCTGCAGTGTGAAAGGGGTCTTGGAGGTGGTGCTGGATATTTTCCTTAGGGAGGCAGCTGGCAGAGCTCTGTTTCAGGCTTGCAGACTCATTCTACTACATTGGATCTCCCAAAGGTTCCAATGCAGCAGATGTGGATAGACACATGGGTACTGTGCTTGGGTATGAAAAATTGATCTATGCACGTAGAGGTAACCTGCATACGTCTGAAAAAGTATGGGGCAACTGGACGTCAGTGCCGGGCTTGGCACCAGTAGACCCTGATCATAGACAGATTGTTAATGTAAAACACCAGCAGCTAGTGTGGGTAAAGTTAATACCATCAGGAAACTATCTCACAGGGTGATGGAGGGGCAATTGACATGAAAACTCTTTGTAAGTTTCTTTATAGGTGCAGTGCATGTGAGGTAAAAGAATAGAACTACCCTGTCCTAAGTGTGTTAAAGCGGGAGTCCACCGGGACTCCGCGTTTTTTTTTTTTTTTTTTTTTTTTTTTTAAAAGCCAGCAGCTACAAATACTGCAGCTGCTGACTTTCAAAATAGTGACACTTACCTGTCCAGTGCGCCCGCGATGTCGGCACCCGAAGCCGATCTCTAGGTCGACACTCGAGTGCTGCCGCCGCCATCTTGGGTATGGGAATCAGGAAATGGAGCCTTTCGGCTTCATTTCCCGGTTCCCTACTGCGCATGCGCGAGCCGCGCTGCGCAATGAGGACGGTCCCCGCTGCCTCTGGGATCTGTGTGTTTCCCAGCAGGCAGCGGGGCACTTGCGGGAAGGGGCGGGCACTTGCGGAAAGGGGCGTAAGTTATGCCCCTTTCCGCAGAGAGCTATCCCGGAAGTGGGTGCAGTTACCTGGATTATCCAGGTAACTGCACCCCCCTCCCCCCTGAAAGGTGCCGATTGTGGCACCGGAGGAGGGGAGGAATCTGATGAGCGGAAGGTCCACTTTAGGGTGGACCTCCGCTATGGCTATGTACTTTATTTTGGTTGACTCAATGTACATGGACTGTCTGGAACGTTCATTGTTATTGATAGATGGCTTGTTGACGTTATCAAATAAAGTTCTACCGAATTCAAAAAACAGGCAAAGTAGCTTGTCCTCGCTGAATAACTTACTGTGCAGGTTGTGACCTCCTGCCTTTGTGGAGTACTATTGTGCTGAAATAGTATACCTATTTAGCTAGTGAATCAATTTGTGATTATTTTAATAAACCTGGGGTTGTAATAACACAAGGCACCGTCCCTCACTGCTGCTACACAATGGACACGAATCCACAGATGTTAGCATGCAGGCTGGTGTGAACAACCTCCATACCAGTGCAGAAGCAGCAAGTAGATATAAAGCACAATAACTTGATAAACATTTTGATAAAAAAAATGTTCTTTAGCAAGGAACATACATTCCATATTGATGATTATGCTACCAAAATGAGTGTGTGCTGTAAATTGCCTCCAGCATTGCTCCTGTTTGTTCTTGCTGGAGTCTGCCATTTTGCTGAGGCCCAGAGCTCCTCAATAGAAATAAACTTGGGCTGTCAGCAGATCAGCCTCTACATTTTGGCACAGTGCCGAATAATAGAGCAACTGAGCAGGGTGAGAAAATGTATTAGGCCTCATGCACACGAGACACAGGTGAAAACTCTGCTAAAAAAAAGCTGAAATGCGTGTTTAGCTGTGTTTAGCCGCGTTTTGCGTTTATAAGCGTTTATAAAGATAACATCATGTAGACCCTCCCCAAGCTCTCAAAGCATGTATTTTTAACTATTTCTGCTATTTTGATCAGAGTGAGCAGCAGCAGCAGCATAGAGAGCAGTTGTACACTTGCATTTGCCTCTTTCTGTGGTATATATTTTGAAATGGATCCCATATTGAATATATGTCAGGAAATGCTCCTGATGTTGCTCTTGATGAGACAGCAACGTCGTCGCAAATTTCGTTAGAGGTCCAGAGTCAGAGCTCGTCGATATTGGACCCATCTGTTGATGGGACAGCGAATGTCTGTTGGATATTTCACAAACATGACAAGTCGGGTTACAAAATGTCATTCTCTGATGCAGAAAAGTGCATGACATTTTGGGGCCCCCTATCTCAGGGTCACTTGGTGATAGAAACCTCAAATTTGGATATGTTGTAGTGCTAGTTCCAGTGTCTGCATACAGAATTTGGGGTTCCTGGCAATAAGTGGCCCCAAGATATGGGCCCCCAAATTTGGGTCGCAAAATGTCATTCTCAGATCATATTTGAGTTTTCAGGTCCAAAAAATTGTGTTCCCTTAAAAACGCTTATAAATGCAAACGCGGCTAAACGCGGGTGCCGCGTTTGTCTGAAACGTGGAAATTTTTGCGTCTGAACCCATTTTTTTGCTTCTGGAAAAACTAGGTTAAACGCAACTGCATAAAAATGGCAAAAAAAAACGAGACTGTGTGCATGGACACAGGATAACATTGAATGAGTTCAGGGGCAGTTGAAAAAAGTGTCCACCTGCATCTGAACACGCGTTTAACTGCGTCTCGTGTGCATGAAGCCTTACTTGATTTTAAACAGTATAGGCATTCATTTATAACGTTTTACTATAACTGCTAAAGGGGCCCGCTTAAAGTAATTTGGCAGGACTTGCAGGAGCTCCAGCCGTTTTTGGGTTTTATTAAAAGTAGCAGCTACAAAAAGTTTAGTTGCTGACTTTTAACAAACGCTCACCTATCCAGGCATCCAGTGATGTGCTCCCCCAAGTCTTCGCTTCTCTTCCTGGTGCCTGCATTTCAATTGTGGGCACCTGGCTGTGACAGCTTGCGGCTTTATAGCTGGGTGCGCATGCACGAGTCGCGCTGCGCCTGCTGAATGGTCCGGCAATCTTCTGGGACCTGTGACATGTTCCAAAAGACTGCAGGGAGGGGGGAGAGAAGAACTTCTGCTGTCTAGGCAATTCGAGCAGAAGTGGGAGCAGGTACTTGTTAAAACATTGTACCTACTTTAAAGTGGAACTTTTAGTCAGAAAATCCTGCTAGATCACTTTAGGTTGGCCCTCTTTGCAGGTTTAGCTATGTAAAACATTAAAAATGTGTACCATTTAAAATCCAGTAATGCTGTCTCACCCTGTTCTGCTCATACACAGTTGCTCTTAAAGTTTTGGCACTGTGCTGAATTTGTAGAGGCCGATCTACTTGACATCCTTGAAGTGGAATTAAACCCTCCTATCCTTTAGACTGCTTTCACAGCGAGCCATGGGGGGTGTCAGCGGTAATGTTTTTAGCGCTGTTTTAGCGATGCTATTCGGGCGCTAGTGAGGCGGTTATAACCCCCCCGCTAGTGGCCAAAAAACGGGTTAAATCCGCCCATAAAATGCGGTGCGGCGGTTTGCCGGCGGTATCGCAGTGCTGCCCCATTGATTTCAATGTGGAGGAGCAGTGAGTTCACTCCAAAGAAGCTGCTGGCAGGACTTTCACACTGGAGTGAATGGAGCTGCTGTTTTTAGCGCTGTAGCTCGTGAAACACTGGCAGTGTGAGGGGGTCTTACAGCCAAGGAAGCTGCTTCTGTTTTGAACTGCAACTGCCATGGTACTGCACTTGTGATCAGTTAAGACACCAAACTTTTGATGATTTGACAGTTTGGTTGAGGTCACAATCAAATGTGACCATTTGTATTTCCAACATTCCAGGAATGTAACTGTTTTTTTTAAACCGGTAAATAAATTGGGTTTAGTTCTGCTTTATGATTTACTTCTATTCAGGGGCTCATGGCATCAGCAAAATGGCAGTCTCCAGCAAGAATAAACCAGAGCAATGCTGGAGGCAATTTACAACGCACACTAATTTTGATGGCATAATTAACCTGGAATGTATGTTCCTTGCTAAAGAATATTTTTTTTAATCAAGTTGTTATGGGTAAGGTTCCACTTTAACCACTTCAGCCCTGGAAGGATTTACCCCCTTCCTGACCAGAGCACGTTTTACAATTTGGCACTGTGCTGCTTTTAACTGGTAATTGAGCGGTCGTGCAATTCTGTACCCATACAAAATTTGAATTTTTTTTTTACCCACAAATGAGGCTTTCTTTTGGCGGAATTTGATCACCTCAAAAAAATACAATAAACTCAATTTTAGTCATACATTTAGGCCCAAAAGCATTCAGCCACATGTCTCGGGTAAAAAAAAAAAAATTCAATAAGCGTATATTTGTGCAAAAGTTATAGCGTCTATAAACCAGGGTACATTTTCTGGAATTTACGCAGCTTTTAGTATGAATCTCATTTCTTGAGGTGCTAAAATGGCAGGGCAGTACAATACTCCCCCCAAATTACCTAATTTTGGAAAGTACACGCCAAAGAATTTGCTGAAAGGCATGTTGATCACATTGAATATTAGATTTTTTTTTTTTTTTTTTTGCCCCAGGTGAAGTAAAAATGTGTTGGGGGGGGGGGGGGGGGGGGGGGTGTTTGTAATTTTTCAACAAAGTTGTCACTAAATGATTTATTGCTCAAACATGCCACTGGCATATGTGAAATTAAACTCCGAAATACATTCTGCTGCTTCTCCTGAGTACGGGGATACCACATGTGTGGGACTTTTGCAGTCTACCCGCATGCAGGACCCCGAAAACCAATCACCGCCTTCAGGATTTCTAAGGGTGTAAATTCTACATTTCACTCACTACCTATCACACTTTCGGAGGCCATGAAATGCCCAGATGGCACATCCCCCCCCCCCCACCATGACCCCATTGTGGAAAGTAGACACCCCAAGCTATTTGCTGAGGCATGTTGAGTATTTTGCAGATCTTGCCTTTTGTCACAAATTTTGAAAATGTAACCACTTCCCGACCGGCGTACGATGATGTACGTTGGCAGAATGGTGAACAGGTACGTCCATTTGTATTTGCCGCCCTGCCATCGCGTGCACGCGCCGGTCCCCTGTGAGTCTGGTAGCGGGTCCCGCGAACCCGATTGCTGTGGGGATACCCGCGATCGTCTCACGGGGGGATGCCAATATAAACAGCATCTCCCCATTCTGCCTAGCAACAAGTGACACTGATCTCTGCTCCATGTGATTGGAGCAGAGATCAGTGCTCGCTAAGACACAGCCCAGTCCCCCCCTCAGTTAGTAACACGCCCCTAGGACACACTTAACCCCTACATTGCCACCCCCTGGTTAACCCCGTGCTGGTCGGTATCCCCGTGAGTTCGATCGCGGGTCCCACGGACTCGATACCCGCGATTGTCTCACAGGGAGGCTGCACAGGAAGATGCGGAAGTAAATCTCCCCGTTCTGCCTAGCAATGAGTGACGCTGATCTCTGCTCCCTGTGATTGGAGCAGAGATCAGTGTTCACCAACACACAGCCACGCCCCCCACAGTTAGAAAAAAAAAAAAAAACCCTAGGACACACTTAACCCCTACACTTCCACCCCCTGGTTAACCCCTTCACTGCCAGTGTCATTTACACAGGAATCTGCATTTGCATAGCACTGATTGCTGTATAAATGACAATGGTCCCAAAAAATGTGTCAAATATCCAATGTGTCCGCCATATTGTCGCACTCACAATAAAAATCGCTGATTGTCGCCATTACTAGTAAAAAAAAAATAAAAATAATAAAAATGCCATAAAACGATCCCCTATTTTATAAACGCTATAAATTTTGCCAATCAATAATAGCTTATTGTGATATTTTTTGGGGAAAAAAAAAATGTAGAATACGTATCGGTCTAAACTGAGGAGGAAACTTTTTTTTTTTTTTTTTTTTTTTTTTTATATCTTTTTGGGGGATATTTATTATAGCAAAAATTGTCGCTCTATATTTGTTTATAGCGCAAAAAATAAAAACTGCAGGGGTGATCAAATACCACCAATAGAAAGCTCTATTTGTGGGGAAAAAAAGATGTCAATTTTTGTTTGGGAGCCACGTCGCACAACCACACAATTGTCGGAGACGCTGTGCCGAATCGCAAAATGGTCCGTTCTGAAAGTGGTTAAAAAAGAAAAATATTTTTCTTTTCAAAAACAAATGAGAGCATCAGAATACTCACCATGCCTCTTAGCAAATACCTTGGGTGTCTACTTTCAAAATTGAGGTCATATGGGGGGGGTTTGACCTGTCCTGGTATTTTATGCACCACATTAGAAGCTTATGCCACACATCACCCTCTCTTCTTAACCACTTGAAGACCAAGCCCTTTATGACACTTCCCTCCCGCTGCTTATAAATGCAGTCTAATTAGCCACTACTGTTGGCTGAAAACGATACTAAGATGATGCCAAAACCTGCAGGCATCATTCTGGTATAACCACTC
This sequence comes from Lithobates pipiens, assembly GCF_037356315.1. Lineage (NCBI taxonomy): Eukaryota > Metazoa > Chordata > Amphibia > Anura > Ranidae > Lithobates > Lithobates pipiens. The sequence continues at coordinate 403,349,248 of NW_027507748.1, read as the reverse complement.
AAATTTCAGCAACATACCAGTACGTTACTAGTCCTTGTTTGACATACATTGTTTGTTCGTTCTTGATCATGTAGGCTGAACAAAAAACAAAAAAATGGATCGGTGGGTATGCCCACCATTAGAATACAGCCCTGCATCCACCCATTTCTAATGATGGGCATACATGCACCTTTTTTTTTATTTTATTTTTTATAACTGTGGTGGTGAAATCACGACCTACAGCGCTGGAGTCGCTGATTTACATATCATGAGAGCAAACGCTGTTGCTGTCAAGATAGATAAATCAGTGCTGCAACTGAATGGCATACGTGAAAAGAAAATAATGGTTGATGACAAAACACAGTAAACGGTAAATTACAAAAGAATTGCATACCTGAAAAGCAAACGTGATAAAACAGTAAAAAGAGCAGAGCAATAGAACTATGCAACCATGGCCTTTTATATTTTACCAGAAAATTGCATAATTTTTTTTTTCTTTTTTATGGAACTGAAACATGATGTATTTGCACGTGGAGTTCTTTCCACCAGCTTAAAGAGTAACTCCACTTTTGAGAAATAGATCACCCAGTGTACATTGCAATGATTTAACCAATTCATCTTTGGGTGTACAATGTACATCCAAAGAGTGAAACTTTAATCACAAGCTGATTGCTCCATAGCTGCAGATTTTTGCTATCACTCAGGCAGGAAATTAAATTTCTGGGGGTGTATGCTACACCAACAGTGTACACAACGCCTCCAGGTTGTCATATTACATAGAATTTTACAGAAAATTACAGTACTGCATATTGAAAAGAGTTTTTAATAACCTTCAATTACAATATGACATGGTACCAATTACTGTGTATACAATTTTTTTTTATTTTTTTTCCCCCCTACAAAAAAAATTATATAGTCCTTAAGCAACAAAATTGATGAGCAGCTGGGACAATTACTGAGGAAAATCTTTTCTCTGTTCAAATAGTTTTAGGCTGGGTTCACACTGCTGTGGCTACGAGAACCGGATGTGATTCGCACTGCAGTGCAAATCTCATCCGATCTCTGTGCGATTCGAGTTCAGCCATACAGATAGTATGGCTGAATTCGCATCGCACCCGCCCCAAACTTGCACAGGACCCTTTTTTTGGTCCGCAACAGAATCGGATCGCATGGGTGTTCACACCATGCGATCCTATTCCTGTCCGAGTTTGCAGATCGCACTGCGATATGCGAACTGATCTGGGGGTGTCATTAACGTTTCACTGACACTCCCAGCAGTTCGCAGAGGGCAGTGTGAACTGCCGCCGGGAGGTATGCGATGCGGGAACCCGCCGTGGATTCGTGGCGTTCCCGCATCGCTGTAGTGTGAACTCAGCCTTATAGTGTATGTGGGTCAGTGGGAATATTTTGACTGCCACGCATGCATTTTATAGTCGTATGAGGGAACACTGACAACTCTGTTCCCCAGACAATCTTTAGTTGAGTCCTTATGACGTGGTTTGAAAAAGATAAGCCTAAAGTTGATCCTATATGTTGCAATATGTCCTTTTCGATTTTTTCCAAAAACTTACAGGGTGGAGCCCTCCTGATTAAAGAAGAACTGTTGTCTTCTCACATAATTCCTAATAAAATATTAAAACATCTTTCCAATTCTGATGCTCCTCTCCAACCACTTTGAGATAAAAAATGTACACACACACACACACACACACACACACACACACACACACCCCCCCATCCTAATCGGTGGGATGCTGTATTTGCGGCACCTCGCTGATTTCAAAAAGTTGAAATTTCAATTGACATCTGTGCAGAAACCCACACGGATGTCTGAAATTGGGACTGACATGCAGGAGTGAAATTGTGCAAATTCAGCTTCAGTTCTGTCTGATACTAGTAAAACTACCCTCCACCACAGACTGACAATGCTGCGCCTCCTATGGACAATCCGCTGAGGTTGTCTCACTAATACAGGTGGTGTAGTTGACTGCATCTAGAGACAATGCTTGCTACAGTATACAGCAGGGATATGCAATTATTGGACCTCCCAGCTGTTCCATAATTATGAGTCATAGCAAGACTCTGACAGCCACAAGCATGACACCCAGAGGCATGATGGGACCTGTAGTTTTGCATCAGCTGGAGGTACGCTAATTGCATATCCCTGATATACAGGGTACTCCTATATTTATAAGCTTAAATGATCCCCTATGATAATGAGTGGTGCTCCGCAAAGGGTAGTAGTGACTGGGGCAGATTTCAAACCTTCCTGCAGTTGCCTGCCTTTGCAGGAGTGAGTTGCAGTAGTAAAATGCACATTAAAAACTGAAATCAAAAAGTTGCACTGCGGCTTCAATACAAAATGTAATTGAAAATCAGATCAAAATTATACTACACATATGGGAACCTAGCAGGGGCACTTGCTGTCAGCACTGTATGTAGCAGCAGTTATGTAAAAGTTCAGTCAAAGTTGGAGTTGGGCTTAGGGACTTGTTCGCTCTGCCAGAGTGTGTAACGCATAGCATGGAATGTGTACGATGTGAGCATGCACTATGATTAATTAGGGTTGCACTGATATTGGTGTTGGTACTTGTGCAAATGTTCTGATACCTGAAACGGATACTTTCAGGCTCAGTTCTTTTAGCTGTTGGTGGGATTTCCCCTGCTGACAACTGAAATGTGTTTTAAAAAAAAATAAAAAATGATCGGTTAAAGTGGTTGTAAACCCTTACAAACCACTTTGACCTACAGGTAAGCCTAGATTAAGGCTTACCTGTAGGTCCAAGAAATATCTCCTAAACCTATATGGTTTAGGAGATATTTGCCTGAAAACAGGCACTGCTGTCTACGGCGCATGCGCCATAGACAGCGGCGCACTGAGCGCGGCATTCTCAATGACGGAGCTGCCGCGCGTGTCGGCTCCCGTGCGCGGGAGTGATGTAATCGCGGCTTTGCCAAATGACAGCGGCGGAGCTGCGAGACCCCACCAAGAAGATGGATGCGGCGGACTACAGGGGACAGCGGTGACTTCGCTGGCTCCTGTGTCAGGTAAGTGACACATAATGGGCTACTATGCGATGCATAGTAGTCCATTATGCTTTGCCTTTGCAGGGAATGAAAGAGGAAGTAAACCCATCAGGGTTTACTTCCTCTTGAATGTATCTTAAGTAGAAAACCCATCTTTTAGATATATTTTTACTCCAAAATCATTTTATTATAAAGAAAATAAAAAAAATTTTTTTTAGACCCAAGTACAGGAAAATAACATGGTAGGCTGCAACCTTTAAAACAAAAACCTGCGAGACAATGGCCTAATGTGCTAGTATGCATTGCACACTAGCACATTATGAAATGCTTAACTTGAAATGAAGCCCTCCAGCAGAAAACGGTCACCGCTGACAGGGCTTCTGTCCTTGTAGGTACAAGTTAAAAAAAAGTACTTTTGCTTCCACTTTAAAGTTCCTGTAGTGTGCTGACAAAACAAAGCTTTTTGTAGACTGGAATTACAAGACGTTTTGTCAGCCATCCTCTGATGTACTCTGTGCAGATATCCAAAAGCCCTGAGTCTGCTTGCTGGGCCCAACATTCTGAGGGTGCTGACAGCAGACTCAAAACATTTAATTGACACTATAGAAATTGTGGCCAATTTGAAAATTGTAGAGGGCCTCAAATGCAGCCCCCAATATTTCAAAGGGCCTACCACAGTGGCAAAAAGTTTTGGCCCTGCTGTGCTATTGCGCACACCAAAGAGAAAGTGGCAGTGAAACAAAGCACTTATATTGATGATGGTATTGCCAACACCCAGCATTGGTGTGTCCATGACCACAAAAATACCTCCCCCCCCCCCCCCCCCCCCGCATTATTGGTGTGTGCCACTGACTGCAATACCCCCCCCCCAGCATTGGTGTCACCGACTGTATTATTTACTCCCCAGCAATGGTGCTAGTGACCACAAAAATAAGCCACACCATTGGCGTCAGTGACTGCTATAATAATCCCTCACTTGCCGGTCAGTGGCTCTCATGTTGCACATCCTTTCCTCGTGCTGATAGTGGCATCCTGCAGGCTTATGAGGTGCAGTTCACCATTGCTGGCATATATACAATGTGGTTATGTTAGTTTCCTAGTGTCTATAAGAAGTGTGTTTTTGATTTTTACAGCTTCGTTAGAGATTCATAAAGTCATGCTGTCTTTTCCCTTGTGGTGAGATTTGTACATTACGTGCAATGTAATAAACAACCAGGTTGTACATGGTGAATGGCATCTGATTTCACAGCAGGTTTGTGAATAAATTGGCTTTTATATCAGCAGAGTTCTTACAACGGACAGTTCTGCTTCCGTGATGAGGTATGTGCTGCTGTTTGTACCTTGGAGGGAACTTTTAGACCTTGAGCTTACGAATGTTAAAACAGATGGTGGTACAGTGTGTACATATAATGTGTACATTGAAACAGGGCAACGTTTTTCTTAACAATTGCACAACAGCCCATGTTCTATACACCTCTGTGAGTGTATCGAAACACCATTTCCTTCTGTTAAAGAAAATGAATTCTGTAGTTTTTAATAGCCATTTTCACTGGTTGCCACACTGTATATTGGGGTCTTTTAAGTCCTTTGTTATGTAAGGTCTCCTTCACATGGGGTATCCTATTGTGTTTACCTGCATGGGGAAGCACTGGTGTTAGTGCATCACTGTACTGACAGTCCCATTGACAATTGGGACACACAGGTTCAACGGACACAGCTGCTGCTCCCAATTTGTCATTGTGTGGCTGAGGGTGCGTGTCCTGAATTCAGTGTCTGTGTTCAGAGCTGTGTACCCGTACGGATGTCAAATTAGAGACAGTGGCTGTGTCTCAATTTACATTACACTGCCTACATGGGATGTACAGAACACCTGCACACCTTTGTGCAGGTACACAGACTCACGTGTGTACGTATTAGGATGCACAATTCCTAGTTCCACATAAGTCCCAATTTCTGTCCCTGCTACTGTATAACTGATGCAAAAATTGGTATGTTTTTTTTTTTTATTTTATTGTTTTTTTTTTAAATGGACTTGTCCCTGGCTATAGGTATTTGATGTTGTTGTGTTTTTTTTATTATTTTTTTGTTTTTTTTTAATTTATTTTTTTCACCGGTCATAATTTAATGGGAGGTTGCCTATTTCTTTTCATACTACCACTGTATTTTTTTGTTCTTTTTTGTTTACTATGCTAAACAGTTTGGTAACATTAGTGGTGCCTGCATGCATACATACATTGAAAGTCAGAACTTTCTACCGGGTAGGGTCACACTTGCTCTGGGGCACAATAAGTTGTCACAGGAGGTGAGGGGAAATTGTACAATTGAGTAATCCTGTTCAAGAAAATACTGTCTGAGAGGGAATACTTTTGGGTGTTAAAGAATAATTGTGCCCCCCCCCCCCCATTCACTTCTGGTGCCGTGCTGCCTGGCTTGATGCATTGTGAACAGGGTTGGCAACTTTCAGTTATTTTACAAACAGTTTGTAAATACCATCATTTTTGCATCTCCCGGGTATGGGCAGTCATGGAGAGATGCAAACATTATGGATTTTACATGCTGTTCATAAATGTACTGAAAGTTGGCAACCCTGACTGTGAACACAGTATATTGGCTGATCAGCACAGGTGCCATTCAGAGATTGCTTTGCATTTTCTGAATGAATGCAATGTGTTCTCTGATTAGATGAGGTGATGTCTCTGCCCCGCCTCTCAGCTTTGTCCAATCAGAGCACAAATTTACACCTAGCCCTACTTGCAGTTTCTGGAGTGACAGCATTGCCTCTGTTGCTAAAACTTTCCCACTGTGATCTGCAGTGTCAAGGAGAGGGGGGGTATATGGAATATGAAAATCAAGGAGGATTTGATTCAGTCAGTGAAGGTATTGTTTGTACTTTGAGACTTGTTCATCATAGTACCTGCCATTTTGGACTTGTTTAGACTTTTAAAGAAACTTCTACTCATTAATTATTTAATCAAATTTGTTCAGAGGGGTGTGTGTGTGTGTGTGTGTGTGTGGTGTTTTTTTATTTATTTTTCACATTCAAGGCATGCCTATGGTGATACCTGTCACTCTTGCCAGTGTGCACATGTCAGCTTTCAAGACCTCAAATCGCTGATCAGACATGCAGCTCCATGGCAAATGCAGATTAACTAGACGCTGCAAAAGGAAAGGAGGGTTTACATATGCTTTAAGGATAAGTTCACCTTTGAAAAAAAAGTGCTCATCAGCTCCCATGCAGTTCATTAATAACTACAAACTGCCAACTGCATTGGCCGACTGTACTTGTAGGCATCCGTTCACAGGAAACTGAATGATGCAGCTGTGTGGATGAAGCGTCGTACCCACTGTCAGATTTTAAAAACCATGCAGTGCACTTATCCTTTAGTGATATTAACCACTTCCGGACCGCCTTCCACACATTTTGCTGTGGCAAGGCAGCCTGGCTGTGCGAAACGACCTACCTGTACATCGCTTCATACAGTAGCCTCTGGACACACACACACACACACACACACACACACACACACACACACACACACACACACACACACACACACACACACACGACAGGAGGAGACAATCAGCGGGTCCAGCAGAGGTCATGTCTGCCAGCCACCCACGATTGTTCCCCCAGAGAGGCAGAACGGCAATCTTCCTATGTAAACAAGGCAGATTGTCGTCCTCACAGGGGAGAACATAGAGATCTTGTGTTCCTGCTAAACAGGAACACGGATCTGTGTTCTCCCAGTCAGGGCAATCCCCACACAGTAAGCACCCCCGGTGTTAACCCCTTAACTTGCCACTGTCATTAGTACAGTAACAATGCATATTTTTGGCCCTTTACAACAAGGGGGCAGACAGAAATGTGCTTGCGTCACAAACCAGTACCCAACATGGCAACTCTTCAAATTACGTGCGTCTGTGATATCGCGCAAAAAAAAAATGTATGGTGCTCAAAAATTGCCATAGGCAATGTAAAGCATTGTACCCACAATCGGTAGATCATGGGTGTAATGCCACAATTCTGCAGACTGTGTACCTATTTGCTCATAGCTGTGATACGGGCAGTTACTCTGACAGGAAGTTCAATTAAGTACCTAGAGTACCTATGTCACGTGTGGGGCGACCTCGCTTTGTATATGCGAGCACACCCCGAGCATGCGTTTGCACGTGTGCAAGACAATGGGGGCTACAGCAATTTCATTTTTTTTATTAATTTTCACTTGATTGCCACGCTCCCCCCCCCCCCCCCCCATGTGATGGCATCGGACAGATGACAGGTACTCTTTATGGAGCTATTGGGGGTCTGACGGACCTAGTTTCCCCTGTCTTTAAAGTAGAACTGCAGTGTGCTCACATTTTGTAAAAAAAAATCTTTGCCATTCTGAAGCTTCCCTCCAACCACTTTGCATAATATTTTGTGTGTGTGTACATACATACGTGCATGCATGCATGCATAGTGATTCTGTACTTTCCAAATATGCTGCACAAATCTCCCCCCATTAAATCTGGCTGCATCCATTTTAACTGTGGGCAGCTGAAGCTGCTGCCTTTTCACTTCCTGGATTTGGAGACAGAGGCACACCTCCAGCTCTCATTGGCCTTCTTATGATTCACCCCCTTCCCTTCCTGGCAAACTCTCACCAGAGTGAGAGAGCTGTGCATGATGTCATAAGCCTAGGCTTTTTTCCCAGACAAACAGGAAGTGGGCTGTATTTACTGGCAGAAAAAAAAAGTTTTGCTATCCAAAGTTAAAACAAGAATACAAGGAAAGTTTTAAAAAAATGACTGAAGGTCCGCTTTAACACCATCTAACCAAGCACAGATTGGCTTGCTTAGATCTGTACCGGCCAGGAAATGGTGACTCTGAAACCGGAAGAGACTAAATAATCATCGCTTGCGGTTTCAATGGTTAAATGTGAGATTGAGGCATGGATTTGCCTGCCTCGCATCGCTGTCACCACAGAAGCTGGTGGTTGTGGTCCCAGGCTCCCTTGGATGGTGGGGGGCTGCTGACTCTGAAATTGATCGGCAGCTAAGGAAGGACCATATTACTTTCAGACTGGGAGGCTGCTAAAGAAAATCCATGCAAGCTGGTACTGCTGCCATCTGCTTGCTAATAAAAGTTCACTTTTTGCTCATACATTGTACAAGCAAACATTAAAAGCACTTTAAAATGCCCTCATCCACATCTGTAGCTGCAAGCATTGTGGAGAAATTAACTTTTTAAGTGGTCCATGTCGACAAATTTCTAGGCATTTTATATTCCTAGTGTAAACTTTCTGTTGATGCTTTGGATCAATGATTGCCTGTGAAAAACTTGAAACTTTGTAAAGCACAATACATAAACACATGCTTGGGTAAATGGCTGCCAGGCCTTTTGAAACTTCTTGCAAGTCCCACACACTTCTTGAATTCTGTGCCATTCACTACACCCTATGAATTTGCACTACTGTTGTGGCATGTTTCACAGAGCCTGCCTTCTGAACTACGGAAATGCAAAGAGGAGGAATTTTAGAAGGCACAATCAGTATAAAAATCACTGCATGCAAACCATATAGGATATGTAGTCCTTGGAAATTAAACACAAACCAAAGCAGGGCATCCAGGCGGTTGTTGAAAGTGATGGCCAACAGAGAGATGGTAATCAAAGCCTGAAAGATTTTTCAAGTAAGCTTATTTTGTATTGTTAAAAGTAAGCTTTTATCCTTTCTCTAGGGCAGATTGTTGCTGAGCACAGAAAAATGAAGTCTTTTGGTTCTCTTAGAATGAAGCCCTTTCAACTTCTTGTTCTTTGTTTACATTTTTGTTCCTTTTTTACTTTTATTTATTTATTTTTTATTACTACCAGTAGTCTAGTATTGTGTTGAAGCTATGCATTTTGCTCTATATAGCTTTTTATTTAAATGTATGTATTTTTTCCCCCTTTTCTGTGCTATATACTTGACATTTTGAGATTTGACCTGTTTACTTTCTTGCTTTATGTAACTGGTGTTCCTTTGCAGTATGTTATAACGCTAGTCCATTACTTTGAGCTATGTACTGGCATATGTACAGTATGTAACGTTCTAAAATAGAAATGGCTACTCGTCTATACTCATATTTATAAATGTTGAGCTTTAGTTTCAAGAACCTGCTTTTCAGCGATGAACATTTGTGAGCTGTGCTTATAGGCGGGTGTAGTACTAGGGGTCTGCAGTTAGGAAGTTCCTTTTCCTGTTAGAAATAACTAATCCATGTGGGAAGTAACGCAAGCATAGAGGGGTGACTCAGTGCATCAAAGACACCAGTGTGCTGTGGTTGATAACCTTACTGCTACTAAAGCTTTCAGGGGGAAAAAAAGTGATTTCTTTTGGAAAGTTGTATCAGTTTTCAAACTTTTTTTCCATTTGGCAAACCTGGTAACTTCAATTTTTTTGGCATCTCTCTTAGGTGGTTATCAAATGGCATGTTATTAATTAGACATGGGGAAACAAGGTCAGCCTGTTTGCCACTTTTTAGTCTGACCTCCTTTTTTCTTTCTTTAACCACTTAAGCCCCGGATCAATTTGCAGCTAAAGGACCAGGCCCCTTTTTGCGATTCGGCACTGCGTCGCTTTAACTGACAATTGAGATGTGGCTCTCAAACAAAATTGATGTCCTTTTATTCCCACAAATAGAGCTTTATTTTGGGGGTATTTGATCACCTCTGGTTTTTACTTTTTGCGCTATAAACAAAAATAGGGCAAACATTTTGAAAAAAAAATTCAATATTTTTTACTTTTTGCTATAATATCCCCCAAAAATATTTCTTTATTTTTTTTCCTGTTTTTTTTTTTTTTTTTCTCAGTTTAGGGCGATATGTATTCTTCTACATATTTTTGGTAAAAAAAAAATCGCAATTAGTGATTGGTTTGCGCAAAAGTTATAAGCGTTTAGGGGGATAGTTTTATAGCATTTTTATTAAACATTTTTTTTTTTTTTTTTTTACTAGTAATGGCGGCGATCAGCGATCATTTTTATTTTTTTTATTTTTATTTTTTTGCGTGTGTGTGTGACTGCGACATGGCAGACACATGAGACATTTTTGACACATTTTTGGGACCATTATCATTAGTACAGCAATCAGTGCTATTTAAATGCACTGATTCCTGTGTAAATGACACTGGCAATGAAGGAGTTAACCACTAGAGGGCAGTGTAGGGGTTATGTGTGACACTGTGTGTTTTTTTTTTTTTTTTTGTAGGGGGTGTGGCCTGGCATGTGGCATCACTAATCGTCTTTCCCTATAAAAGGGAACAGGCAATTGGTGACAGCCACACTAGGAAGCACGGGGAGGGGTTTGTTTACACAGACCTCTCCTTGTTCAGCTCTGTGACCTGATCGCGGGCCACCAGCGGTCACGGAGCTCAGGACTGGGTCGGGAGCCGCTCCCGCCCCACGGCTGGGCACTTAAAGAGCCACGTACATTGTGCCCAGCTGTGCCATTCTGCTGAATTATATCGGCGCGAGGCGGTCCTTAAGTGGTTAAGTTTACATTTTTAATTTTTTATATATATATAATATTGAAATACTGTGTTTTATAGTGAACCTCACCAGGACATATATGCATTTACAAGTTATGCTATTGTCTTGCAGTGTTTTATTTTTTTTCTTCAGCAGTCGCAGGTCCCCTGGACTTGATACCTGCGATTGTCTCACAGGGAGGCTAACCATTAAAACTGCCTATGCCATTTGCAGCTCAAAAACGCCTAGGTGGGCATGAAGCCATAGACTAACGTGGACAGGTGTTTTTAAGCCGTAAAAAACGTTTGTGTGCATGATGCCTTGTGTGCAAAATGACCAGTTGACTTGGAGGCCCGCCATTGTACATAGCACTATATTACAGTGCCCCTGTCCTGATTATTTGATCTATCCAAATTCCTTCTGAAGACTACTGCTGCTGGTTAAGTGAACATACATAGCATTAAATAAATGTTTTGTGAGCGGATCTCGGTCCTCTTGCCTGCTACTAGTGATCAACTCCGGATGCAGGCTGGTTCAGCTGATCTTTGCTTGCTCATGGTATTCAGTTACATTGGTGTGCTGAGCATGTATATTTTGCAGAATACCTTTTTGCTACTTGGTAAACATGATACTATGTCAAAAGTACAAAATGCCCAGCTTTTCTATATTCCTGCCTACAGTAATGCTGTTAAAATGTATGTTAATATGGAGCTTTAATGTTCAGTACACTTACTACTTTTTTTTTTTTTTTTTTTTATCAATTAAAACCCAATGATGAAGATTGTATTATGTTTTTTTAAAGTTCCACTTTTTAGAATAAAATCTAATGTACACATACTTTCACTATTGACACTAATGCTCCATACACAGTCGGACATTCCGACCACAAAATGGGTCTTATTAATTTATTTTTGCATACACACGGTCGGAAAAAATCAGATAGTTCGGAACGAGATGAAGTACAAAACGTACAACGGGACTACGTAGAGGCCAGTAGCCATTAGCTTTCGTCTCCAAATTTTTTCTGGGCATGCGTGGCACTTTGTTGGAATTCTCTACACACGATCAGAAAAAGTCTGATCAGATTTTGTTGTTAGAAAGTTTGAGAGCTAGATCTTAAATTTTCCGTCAGAAATTCAGACGGAAAAAGTCCAATAGAGCCCACACACGATAGGATTTTCCGATAACATAATCCAATCTGACTTTTTCCGTCTGAATTTCCGACCGTGTGTATAGGGCATTACACAAATAAGAAAAAATAAAATAAAAAATACTTTATAAAAGTGATGCAAAAAATGTTTAAAGGCGAGCGCGCATCAGTCCCACAGGCACGCAAACAGCGATCGTCCAACACGTGGGGTATCTCCACAAACATCAGATCATGGGCAGTAATTCTGTATAAATCTCTAAAGTGGTAACTTGTAAAGGCTTTTAAACACTTCCCTATTGCAAAATTACTTGTCCTTTTCGGGTGGACGTCATATGATGTCCTCTAGGAACGTGTCTCACATGCGGACACGATCTGTCACTGTGCTCACCACGATAACTGTACCGTTCCACTGCTGGTAACATGTGATCACTGTGACCAATCACACCAAATCATAACAATACTCACTGAAAGAATCAGTTTCATGCAGTAAAAATGGGGACACGTGACAGGTCCCAGATGACTGTGTGGCACGAAGGGAAATGTCACCAGCCCGGGCATTGAAGAAGGCAGACTACCAGGGACCCCCTAGCAACACCTTTTTTTGGTGGCAACAGCACTTTAAGTACCGCCTCATCAGCAAAGGCGAAAAATTTACTGACAATTGGGGGTATTTTAATACTCTCCTCTCCCCAAACTGACAATGCTGCTGTCCAAAGGTGGCTCTATTGTAGAATACCTAAAGCATTGGTTCAGCACTGACTGGCCAAATTTCTGTTGGTGAGTTTCCCTCCCTGCTTGGTAGAAGTTGATCATTTGAAATTCTATGCTTGATTTTTAAAGAGGAAGTAAAGGTAAAGCATAATGGACTACTATGCATCGCATAGTAGCCCATTATGTGTCGCTTACCTGACACAGGAGCCAGTGAAGTCAATGCTGTCCCCTGTAGTCCGGCGCATCCATCTTCTCGGTGGGTCTCGCTCCTGTGCCGATATCTTTCGGCGAAGCCGCGATGACATCACTCCCGCTCATGCGCACGGGAGCCGCCACGCGCGGCATATTGCCGTTGAACGGTGGCGCGCTCAGTGCGCCTGCGTGCTGCTGTCTACGGCGCATGCGCCGTAGACAGCGGTGCCTGTCTTTTGGCAAATATCTCCTAAACCGTGTAGGTTTAGGAGATATTTCTTGAACCTACAGGTAAGCCTTAATCTAGGCTTACCTGTAGGTCAAAGTGTGTTGTAAGGGTTTACAACCACGTTAATGAACCAGGCCAAGCACTGGGGTGGATGTAGTGAAACGAGAGAGTGCAGCTCTGCAAAGAAACCATCAGCTTCCAGGTTTTTTGTTAGTCTGAACTCACACACTGGTGACAGACGTTTTACTGCATTATAAAAAGTCTGTCACCACAAAGACACAGGAAATTGTTTTCTATGTGTCCTATTCACACTGCAATGCAGATATGCTATATTTTATCAGAGCACACCGTGCTGAATTGCATGCCACTCTACAGCAGCACAATGTGCTGCTGTACATTGCCATTAAAGAGGAAGTAAACCCCCGATGGGTTTTACTTCCTCTTTATTCCTCTGCAAAATAAAAGCATGATGCACTTGCCTGCAATCGAAGCCCGCAATGTCCCCAAGGTTGTGCCCATCTTCACCCCTCTCCCTTTTGGGGCTGTGGACTCCAGCTCTGTAACTGGCCGGAGTTGCGTGGTGTCACTCCTGCGCACGCGGGAGCTGGTGGTCACGGCATGGGCTCTATAGAAACGGCGCAACCATGCCCGATCACATCAGCGCAAGCGTATATGGTAAATATCTCCTAAACCGCGCAGGTTTTAGAGGGCTTTCCAGTGCCTACAGGTAAGCCTTATAGGCCAACCTGTAAGTAAAAGTGTGTAAGGGTTTACAAAGTAAATTTTTTCCATACACACAAAGTTTGTACAAATAGAGAGCCACATGATGCGCTGAATTGTGCATCACACTGCCCCCTACTCCAACTAGCGGTGGACATCTGCTGGAGCAATTAAGTGCTTTGGCAGCTGTCTGTTGTATGAACCCAGCCTTATTTAATAAGCTGAAGTTACAAGCTGGCTGGCTACAGTGCATCAGATTTTGCTCTCTCCAGTTTTAACAAATCAACACCATTGTGTTGCTGATAACTGCAATTGTAGTCCTATAGGGTTTTCTGATGTATTGCTTGAAACTTTGAAAAAAGATGTTGGTGTTAAAGGACAGGCACAGCCCTTTCCTGATTTTCAGGCTTGCACAAGGCGTGTTGTATTTCCATCAAGTCAAATGGTTGGCTGGTGACTGTAAGCACAAACTTGGAAACTGTGGATACCGCTCATAGCTTCTGAATTTAGCCAGAAGGTTTTTTTCTGCTTAGTCATATTTAATAGTTGAATTGTTACATCCAGTGACATGCCTGTACAGACAAGAAGCCAGCGAGGGAGCTAGTTGAGCTTCATTTCAGTGTTTAGCAAATGTATTTGCCTGGCATTCTAGAATAATGTAGGCTGCAGTGTTTCTGCTGATCCCTTCAGTTCATTCCAGACAAGTATTGTTGTAGGACTGTGAATGCAGTTATCAGCAACACAATGCCTGCCTGTTCTAATAAAAACAAGCAGAAATTTTCTTAAAGCTTTCACGGGTTCTTAAAACCTACAGTTATAAATGCATTTCATAAAATGTGACTACTTTTAAGTACTTGAATTTATATTTATTTCAGCCTCTTGTAATCCCCTGCGGAGCATCTCTGAGACTGGGAAGAGAGGCAGGGGGCAGCAATGGTAGCTAATCAGGTGAGCTGCATATCAGATAGATGGAATTAAAAAAATTCTCAGAACATTAATTTGATGTTTGAAAGATTTCATTTGCTTTTTAACATTAATTTTGGAATGAATGGACTTAACCTGATGAAAACCACATACCTGTTCCTTTGAATTTTCACATTGCTGCTTTTGAAATCTACTGACAATTTGATAACGAACAGACTTCTATATTATAATTTTTTTTTTTTTTTTTTACATTTTTACCCAAGAATATTTTTGAAATGTTACCCATCCATGGATCGATTTTATTGTAACAGAGAAAGTGGTCTGCTGGCATAGGATTGAATGGCTAGGATACAAATCCTTTGGCAGGTAAAATGGTTACCATAATATGTATTTCCTCTGTATTTATTTGATTGGAGTTATACTTTAGCAACACACAAGCTGCCATGAAATGAAAAAATTCTTTGGCACGTATGTTATGTAGTCTCCTATGCCATTAATGCTACCCATGTTTTTGTCCTGCGTTTTTTAATTTGGTTGGCATTGCGTGTATTCAAAGGCATGTTGTAATCTCTTCCATTAGTCTTTTTCTAGACTTTGTGGGTAGCATTCTGATTTTTTATTTATTTTTTTCTTTATAGGGCTTGTAACATTATGCTTGTTTGTCTGTACATAATCCATCTATGCGTTGAAATAAAATGGTGCCTGAAAATGCCTCCCCTGCAGTTCCCGTGTGAAAGCCTAAGTTCTTTTACGCTGGAGAGCTGTGCTGGCAGGACCTTAAAAGTACTGCAAGCACCATCTTTGGGGCAGTGGAGGAGTGGTGTATACACAACACCGCTCTTGCCCATTGAAATGAATGGGCTTCGGCAGCGGCACTACACGGTCTCATTTAACCCTTTATTTGGCTGCTAGCGGGGGGTTAAAGCGCCCTGCTAGTGGCCGAATATAGTCGTGTTTTACCATCGGCGCCCGCCCCAGTGTGAAAGTGCCCTAAATATAAATTCATAAATTTGAAGTCTAAATACCGGTGTTGAGTTCTTCAATAAAACCGTTTTGAAATGCAAAAAAAAAAAACTTATTTCTTGTTTTCCAGGTTCTCTGCTCCTCTCCTGATAGAAGCCCAATTTGTGGGTGTTGCCGGCTTGTTTAGTGGTTTAAGGTGAGAGGTTTGTCGGCTAGAAGGCTTCCATCCTTGTCCTTGGTTGCTAGGACACAGGTGGCTCCAGCAACCTAGTGTCCTTGGTTGCTAGGAAGCTTGTGGCTCTGGCAACCCAGTTCTGAAAATGTATCAGTTTCCTTAACCACTTAAGCCCTGGACCATTTTGCAGCTAAAGGACCAGGCCCCTTTTTTTTGCGATTCGGCACTGCGTCGCTTTAACTGACAATTGCGCGGTTGTGTGACGTGGCTCCCAAACAAAATTGGCTTTTTTTCCCCCCAGAAATAGAGCTTTCTTTTGGTTGTATTTGATCACCTCTGTTATTTTTTTTTTGCGCTATAAACAAAAATAGAGCGACAATTTTGAAAAAATTCAATTTTGTTTTTACTTTTTGCTATAATTTCCCCCAAATAATATATATTAAAAAAAAATATATTTTTTTTCCTCCGTTTAGCCCAAAACGTATTCTACATATTTTTGGTTAAAAAAAAAAAAAAAATCGCAATAAGCGTTTGGTTTGCGTAAAAGTTATAGCGTCTACTAGGGCTGCAACGAACGATTATTTTCATAATCGATTAGTTGGCCGATTATTGTTTCGATTAATAACATTTAAAAAAAAAAAAGGTAATTTTGCTGCAATTTGCATTCTTTTACATTTTTTTTTTTTTTTGGCAAATTTGTTTGTTGGGCAGATTAAAAAACACAAATTGCTGCAAAAACGCATGATTACATGCTTTTCTGCAGCTTCTCCATATTGAAGTATATCGAACCAAAAAAACAAAATAGCACCGTTTTTGCTTTTAAAAAAAAAAGTGCTTGTCTTTTCCAAATATGCAGCAGATGAAGAAATCATGGATGTGAACATGTCCCATAGGAAACTATGTAAATTAACTGTAGTGTGTTTCTGCAAAAAGCACCAAAAAAGAGACCCAGGCCTGAGATGTTTAGTAACATAATGGGGTTACAAAAAATAAAATTGGTACAAAGAGTAAATAATCGCTACTGAAAGGGGTTAATTTTTTATTATGAGGCAGTGAAAGTAATATTTACAGTAGCGATTTGCTCTTTGTACTATAAAGGGCTAATTTTTTTGATTTATTTTTTAACCCCATTATGTTAGTGGCCGATTAATCGATTATGAAAATGGTAATCGATTCATTTCATTGTCTATTAATCGATTAGTTGTTTCGGCCCTAGCGTCTACAAAATGGGGGATAGTTTTATGGCATTTTTATAAAAGAATAAAAAATAAAATTACTAGTAATGCCGGCGATCAGCGTTTTTTTTTTTTTTTTTTTTTTATTGTGACTGCGACGACACGTCGGACAATTTTGACACATTTTTAGGGGGCAGTGTAAGGGATTAAGTGTGACCTAATGTGCGTGGTGTGTGTGGGGTTTTTTTTTTTCTGTAGGCGGTCGTGGCTTGGCATGTGACATCACTGATAGTCTTTTCTCTGTCATAGGGAACGACTATCAGTGACAAGCTCACTAAGAAGCACGGGGAGAGGTTTGTTTACACTTGCCTCTCCCCGTTCTGCAGCTCTGTGACCCGATCGCGGGACACCGGCAGCGATCGGGTCACAGAGCTCAGGACCGGGAGTCCTGCCATCACGAGTGTGCCACCGCTGGCGTGCGTGACCCACGGCTGGGTTCTTAAAGGGCAACATACCTGTACGTGCTTGTGCCCAGCCTTGCCATTCTTCCGACTTCTATCGGTGTGAGGCGGTCCTTAAGTGGTTAAGGACCACCATATGGACATGTAATGTTTATACACAGCACATATTATTGTTCCCACTTAAAGCAGTAGTAAACCACTGTGTGATGTTTTTTTTACACCTGCAAGGCAATTTTCATAATGTACTAGTATGCATCTCATGCAAGCACAATATGTGAAACTTGCCTTTAGAATGAATCCCTCTAGCAGCATGCTGTTGCTGCTGAAGGCATTTCCATCTTCATCCGGTCTTCCGTCTGGGTTCGGAGCCACATTGGTGTCACTCCCGTACATGAGTGTGGGAGCACAGGACAGGGTATGACGTTACTGACTGCGTCTACAGTAAATATCTCCTAAACAATGCATGTTTACAATACCTATAAGTAGAGCTTCACGGTCAGTTGTTAAAAAAAAAAAAAAAAAAAATATCCTGATCTCGATTCATCTATAAACATAACTTTTCGTTCTGGGATCAAAGGAATGAACCTCAATGTGTAAATGAGGGAAGTTTCACCACTTAAAGGCCAAGGCTCCATGCACACTGAAGCTCAAAAAAGCTTTTTCTGGATGCCAGCTTGCTGGCAGAAAACGATGGTTGAAAAATGTGCTTTTATGAGCGTTTATAATAAAAATACACAGAGGACATTCCAAAAATCCCACAGTGCATTCCAAACTCCCATAATGCATTGAAAAAATAGAATGCCGAACACTAATTGATGCGTGTTAGAGCATTTATGGGCGTTTATCGGCGTTTATAATTTTTTTGGAGGTGAAAAACTGCACTTTGAACGCAAATTTCTGGCGTACAGAAAAAAGCCCATAAACTCCACTGCTCATTAAAGCTAAAAAACGTCCATGTGTGCATTGACACATAGGCTAACAGAGTGGGCTTTAAAAAAAAAAAAAAAAGTCCAAACTCCAGTGTGCATGGAGTCTAAACCTTTTTGACACTTGTTAAAATCAGTATTTTTTTGCTAGAAAATTACTTGGTGTATATCTTTTCTATCTGAGACCCTAGGGAATAAAATGAGTTTTTGCAATATTTTATATTGCACTGTATTTGCACAACGGTCTTTCAGACGCAATTTTTGAAGAAAAAATACACTTCAATTAATAAAAAAACAAAACGGTAAAGTTTGCTCAAACCCCAAACCCCCCCCCCCCCCCCCTTTCAATAAGCAGAGGCACTTTAGGAGTGGTGTATACAGCGCTGCAAAGATGCGGCTTGCTGACCGCACTCTGGCTTTCACACTGGAGAGACTCTTTACAGGCGCTATGCAGGTGCCATTTTTAGCAATGTAGTGCCTCAGTGTGAAAGTAGCCTTTAATGGGGTTGATTTACTAAAGGCAAATCTACTTTGCACTAAAAGTGCTCTTGGAAGTGCAGTCGATCTGACGGGAAGATCTGAAATGAGGGGAAGCTCTGATTTAATCATCTACAAGAAAAAATGCTGTTTATTTTCCTTGCATGTCCCCTCAGATCTACAGCGACTGCTCTTCCAAGTGCACTTATAGTGCAAAGTGGATTTACCTTTAGTAAATCGACCCCACTGTCTTGATAAAATGCCCTGCATAGCTCCTGTTTTAAAGACTAAAAGCTCACAAAGGTGCATAACCATCTCCTCTATTTGGCCTGCTGTGTATGTAGTGGCTTTCCCCTTTTAACACTGTGGGCATTATTTTAACCACTTGGCGCCCAAGGTACGTCATATAACAGCCTTGACTTTCTGGGGTTATATCTGAATGAAGCCTAAGGCTACAGACATCATTCATTCAGATATCGTCATTTTCAGCCAGCGATTCCCTGCACCATAAGAACGATCATAGCGGCTGTTCCGCCGTTTGATTGTTCTTTCTGGCGGCGGGAGGGGATGTTGTCCCTCCCGCTGCCCTCCACTGCTTCTACCGACTCACCGTTTCCATCGGCGAGTCAGAGGACCCCCCCCCCCCATCCCCGGATGGTGATCAGAGATTTCCGGCAGACCAGATGATTGATTTTCCCAGCCTAGAGGTGAGATATGGGGTCTTATTGATCCCATATCTCACTGTAAATAGGTCCGATCATGCCATATTCCTATTACAAGGGATGTTTACATTTCTTGTTATGGGAATAAAAGTAATGATTTTTTTTTTTTTTTTTAATGTGTCAAACTAAAAAAGTTAAATTAACAATAAAAATAAATAAATTTAAAGCGCCCTTGTCCCCGTGAGCTTGTACGCAGAAGCGAACGCATACGTAAGTCCCGCCCACATATGAAAACTGTTCAAACCACACGTGAGGTATTGCCGCCAACGTTGGAGCGCGAGCAATAATTCTAGCCATAGACCTCCTCTGTAACACAAAATGTGTAACCAGTAAAAAAATTTAAACCGTCGCCTATGGGGATTTTTAAATACCAAAGTTTGGCGCCATTCCACGAGCTTGTGCAATTTTAAAGCGTGACACGTTGGATCTATATTTACTAGGCGTATCTTCATCTTTCACATTATGTAAAAAAGTTGGGCTAACTTTACTCTTTTATGCTAAAAAAATAAATAAATAAAAATGTTTTTTCAGAAAAGTGTTCAAAAAATTGCTACGCAAATACTATGCAAGATAAAAAGTTGCAACGACCATCATTGTATTCTCTAGGGTCTCTGCTAAAAAACATATATAATGTTTGGGGGTTCTATGTAATATTCTATCAAAAAAATTATGAATTTTACATGTAGGAGAGAAATGTCAGAATTGGCCTGGATGCGAAGTGGTTAACTACCATTGTGACAAAATAATTGTAAAAGTCAATTTGCAAATATTTTCATAGATGAGGAGAGCAGAGCAGGAAATGCTGCCATATCAGGCATTGGTAATATTTATATATAAGAAAATAAAGGCATTCAATAGCTAAATGATCATTTAAAAAAAAATAAACGTCCAACCAAGATTTGTAGATTGAATGTAGACTTTGGCCTAAAAAAAGTGCTTATTTGCTGAGCCCTCCAGTATGGAAATGCTGCAATGCAATTGAGGGGGAACAAAAAACCCATGGCACCTGGGCAAGGTGGAGATGCTGAGTAGTCCAAACCTCAGAAGATTTTGGATATTCAATATCTTGCTGGAAGGATTGTGATGTCACCACCCACAATTCAGCCTTGAGCAGACAATATTTCTGGTGACTTTAACCACTTCCCACCCGGCCAATGTACATATACGGCCGGGTGGGAGCTCTCTACTTCTGATAGGACGTTCAGGAACGTCCTTCAGAAGGAGGAGGATCGCGCGTGCCTGCACAGCAGCGCGATCCAAATGTGCTCGTGTCACCCGGACACGGCGCATCTCGGATCGGCAGGAGGGCTCTGTGATTGGCCCTCCTGATCACATGATGGCTGTGTCCAATCACGGCCGTCATGTGATGTAAACAAACAGCCGGTTGCTAGGCAATCGGTTCCTCCTCTCATCACACAGAAGTCATCCCTGAGGAGAGCAGATCGCTGCAGCCGGCTGGTGATCAGTGAGTATGAGCCGTTTTTACAGCTTTTTACTAACTGATCACCAGTCTAGTGTAATACACACATCACCACACATCACCACACAGTGTAAACACACATGTCACCATAATACACATGTCACCACACATGTCCCCAAATAAAAAAAACACATGTCCCACTAAAATCACATGTTCCAATGATTATCTGCACACATATGTACATGATCATTTGCGTACATATGTCCGTGATCACACAAACCAATTATTATACACTTAACAGAATTTTTTTTACCAAAAACATGTAGCAGAATACATTTTGGCTTAAATTTATGACAAAATTAGATTTTATTGGATTTCTTTTAAAATAGAAAAAAGAAAATATATATATTTTTTTTTTTTTTCAAAATTTCCGAAATTTTTGCGCATATATCGCAAAAAATAAAAAACGGAGTCGTGAATAAATACCACCAAAATAAAGCTCTATTTGTGCGAACAAAATGATAAAAAATGTCATTTGGGTACTCTGTAGCATGACCGCGCAATTGTCATTGAAAGTGCAAGAGCCATGAAAGCTGAAAATTGGGCTGGGAAGGAAGGGGGCGAAAGTGCCCTGTATTGTAGTGGTTAAAGCATTTGAAAATGGCAATATCTTCAAAAAAAACTTCAAAGTCCTTTTTATCATACTGCAGCAGCGCTTCCCATATACTGTTCAATGTAAATTGTCAGTTAATAATTTCTAACGCTATAGCGCCTGCAAAACGCCCTGGTGTGAAAGGGGTCTTAAAAGAATGGTAATTCCACCTTTCATCAGCTTTGAGACTTTAAAGCATTGTTGGGTGGTTGTGTGTTTTTTAAAAGCTTTGTGCAAGCGGTTTTGCACACGTAACTTTCAGACGTGTGTTTTTTGAGCTGGGCAAGGAGAGCAGTTCAATAGAAATTTTCTTTAGATGCAGAAATGTGCGTCCCACATTTTATATAGGCATTACCATTGAAGTCTGTGGGGCCAAAATAGCCTGATTACCCTAAAAAACAAAAACATTGTGTACTTCTTTGAGCGTGCAGGCGACTGACTGTTGAAATATGAATAACCACACCCATGTATGTGGATGTGGTGTGTGTTGGATTACATTTTTCCCCCTATCCTCTCATTACCTTTTTTAAGAATGACTTGCTGTAAACAAGGTTTTAGCACCACTTGCAGCTTGTTGAAAATCTGCTGATCAGTCAGCACGCTTACATGTTTTCCTGTAGCCCTGTTCTCTAGAGCCGATCAAAGTACACAATCTACAAAGCATTTGTGAGCTTCATGAGGCAGGGGATGTTGCACACTGCACAACCTAGAGCAGGCGCACACCCCCCTTCTGCCCTCCAACATAGTCTTATATGAAAACCTGTACAGTTGAGGCTGTCAATCACCACCTGGAGTGAAAAGGTGGGGCTCAAGACTTTGCCCCAGTAATTCCTGGTGTCGGGTTAAATGATCAAAAGTACCTTTTATGCAGATGGCATTGGGAGATGAGAGCAGCTATAAACTTGACTCGGTACTATGGATTGAGGCTAGTGTACAGTATAGAGGGATATGCTTTGTTAATTTTTCATTTCAGAGGCTTACAACCTCCCTGTTTTTACCATCTGTATACGCAAGCTGAGGTTTTTTCTAAAGGCTTCAACAGAGCTGCTTCAGCACGCATCGTTCAAACCATTAATTGTAAGGCCAAAACATTCGGGGGGCGGGGGGGGGGGAACATAACTATTGAACCCGGTGGCTCGGCAAGCTCTTTAGGTCTTTGTATTCGGCATAGTAGACACCTTGTTGCTGATGCATACTGTGCTCTTACAGCCACAAATATGAAGTGCCAGGTTTCCCACTTCAGCTGTGTCTGCATGCTTTTTCAGTAAAGGTCCTTCTAAAGCAGTTCATGTGTAGTGCTTTTAAATATGTTCGTTTACATGTCATCGTATACTCGTGTCACTAGATGTGCATGACATACTAAAATTAGATACTGCATACTTTGCTATCAAATACTGCTAGTTATTGTACTTGTGATATAAATAGAAACCTGCCTTGGAAATGTGTCTTAATTCAAATCAAGGAGTATGTAGCGTAGAGTTTGATGCACCTGTCGCTCCTTGCTCCTTCCTTGCAGGATGTGTATAATTGCATTTTAGATCCAATTACTGATTGTGTAGAGATCAGTTTACTGTGGCTTCTCGGGTCTAAATGAAAATGTGCAGCATGTGTTGAGATATGGACTCCTGACAGAACCTGCCCTACACAAGGTGGCAGCAGTGCCCTTTTAATTAGTGATTGGTTTAATGTTTTCATGGATTTCCAAGTTGTTGCACATGGATTGTCCTCTGAAAATAAAGGACATTGAACTGTTGATCAGTATTAAAGTGACACTAAACTCATGTTTAACCACTTGAGGACCAGGCCTTTTTCTGACACTTACATGTAAACAGTATTTCTCTTTTGTTCATTGAAGGACACAGCTCCTTTTAATTCTTGACTTTGGGGTTATCACGCCACCTTCAGGAGAGGACTAGGCAGTTTTTGATCCTGTGATCTACCATCAACAGCCGGCTGAGTGACAGGCTCTATAATATAGATCCTTGTAGTCTCCCCAGCCTGGCCATTGAGCGTGAGCAGACCCTAGCTACACACTGGGTCGGCCACGACATACCCCTTCTGCTCCAGGGGCGGCCGGTGAGCTATATGCTCCCGGGCACACATATGACCGGGCTACTGCTGTCCATGTCAGTGTGCCTTGGCCAGCAGCCACCCCGTACTGCTTGGGTGATGGGTCTGT
This sequence comes from Lithobates pipiens, assembly GCF_037356315.1. Taxonomy (NCBI): domain Eukaryota; kingdom Metazoa; phylum Chordata; class Amphibia; order Anura; family Ranidae; genus Lithobates; species Lithobates pipiens. The sequence goes on along the minus strand of NW_027507748.1, from coordinate 403,325,681 downwards.
GTTGGAATGCGTCCAGCAATCCTGACAGGAAGGGTAAGGCTCTCCCTGGAGGACAGGAGGGCCCAGGCAGTGGCTCGGTCCATGTTTATGGTAGTGGGGTCAGCGTTAACTTGTGCTAGCCACGGCCTTGATGTCGAAGATGCTTACTGAATGGGCAAAGTTATTGCACTGTGAATTAGAGAAGCAACAGTCTCCCCCGGTCTGCGTAGAGCTGGCAGACCAGTTGGTGCATGGCCTTAAGTAGGTCTGTGATGCGGCATTGAATACGGTCCCCTTGCTTTCTAGAGCATCAGTATAAGCAGTGTTGCTACAGTGCCAGATTTGGCTGAAATGCTGGTCTGTGGACCAGGCATCAAAAAAAAAAAAAAAAAAAAAAAAGCACTGGTGGATTTTCCCTTCCAAGGTGAGAGGCTTTTTGGAGCTGGGTGACTTTATTAAAAACGTTACTGGTGGGAAGAGCACGTTGCTCCCCCAGTCTAGGAAGAGTAAAGAGCCCCGCTGTAGGCAAAGGCCGTCCCCTTTTTTTTTTTTTTTTTTTTTTTTTAACGCTCAAACCTCTTTGCCTGCCCGGGTTGGCAGGTAAGCATTCCCAGTCCGACAAGGCACCTGCTGAAGGACAAAAGCGTCCCTGGTTTCGCAAGCCAAACAAGTCTGAGCAAAAAATGTTACCGCATGAAGGTTTACCCCTGCCCAACTCTCGGGTGGACCTCTCTCCTGTCTGACCAATGGGTCTGCAAACTGGTTTCATCAGGATGCAAGAGTTTTTCGTGTCCACCAAACAGATTATTATTTTTTTATTTTTTTTATTCCAACTGACCTCTACTTCTGGGTCGTCGGGAAGCCCTGTTTTGGGCAGTACAGGATCTGCTACTGCGCAGAGTGATGGTACCTGTACCGACACTGGAAAGGGAGTCTACTCTAATCTGTCTGTAGTCCCCAAAAAGGAAGGGGTATTACCAATCCTGGACTTTAAGATCCTCAACAGCTTTGTGAAAGTGCAAAGGTTCAGGATGGAATCGGTTTGCTCTGTGGTCGCTTCACTCCATCAGGGGGGACTTCTTGGTGTCCCTGGATATCCAGGATGCGTACTTGCATGTACCCATATGCCCCCAGGCATCAGAGGTTTCTGTGAAGAAACAACACTACCAGTTTGTGACTCTCCCTTTTGGCCTGGTGTCAGCACCCCGAGTCTTTACCAAAGTTACATAGTAAGGTTGAATAGACACCAGTCCATCCAGTTTAACCTGAGTGAGTGTCTACAATTGTCCCTATACCTGTACATCGCACACTCACATCAGTCCCTACCCTCAAGGAGCCCAAAATCCATGGTCCCCCAATTTTGGACAGAAGCCAATTAACCTACCTGCATGTCTTTGGAGTGTGGGAGGAAACCGGTGTACCCGGAGCAAACCCACGCAGGCACAGGGAGAACATGCAGACTCCAGGCAGGTAGTGTAGTGGTTGGGATTCGAACCAGTGACCCTTTTTTACTGCTAGGTGAGTGTGCTAACCACTACACCACTGTGCTGCCCAATAAGTGTTAGCTTATAAAGTAAATAAAGTGTTAGCTCCAATTCTGGCACTGTTAAGACAACGTGGGATCGCAATTGTGGGTTACCTAGATGACCTCCTGAGAGCAGCTTCCACCTCAGAATTAAGGGAGGATGTAGCGATCACCATGCAGACTCTCTGGGAGTTTGGTTGGGTGCTGAACCTAAAGAAGTCGGTGTTAGTGCTGATTCAACATCTGGAGTACCTGGGCTTGCTGTTGGACTCGAAACTAGAGTTTTTCTCCGTTCAGACAAGCTGCAGACTCATCAAGCGGCGGTGAAGTTGGTGAACCGCAGGTGGTCGTTACTGCGCTTCTGCATGCGAGTTCTGGGCCTCATGGTAGCCACTTTCGAGGAGGTACTGTGTGCTCAATTTCACACTCTAGTCTTGCAGAAGAACATTGTCAAAATGTAACAAATTTCCATTATCCCTGGATTGTCAAATTCGGAGGAGCCAGTTAGTCAGATGCTGGACCCATGGAAATGCTTGTTGCATCCGGAGGTATTCATGCTCCTTTGTCTAAGGTGGGGCGCACCAGATGTGGACCTCTCGGCTCAATCCAGAAGGTGCAGAGGTTTGTGTCCAGGACAAGAGACCCCTAGGCGCACACGTCAGACGCGTTGGGGGCTCCAAGGGGGCATTATTGGCTTATTTATGCCCCCAGTCAAACTTCTACCAAGTCTGCTGCGCAGAGTGGAGGCCGAGTGGATTCCAGTAATTCTAATTGCCCCAGATTGGCCTCTGCGTCCTTGGTACGCCGACTTAGTATGACTGGTGGATGTTCCTTGGTGGCTACCGCTGTGAGGACCTTCTAGCGCAAGATCCGATACTTCATCCTGCTTTACCGTTGCTGGTTTTAACAGCTTGGCTGTTGAAAACCAGGTGCTAAGGGACAGAGGTCTGTCAGACTCGATACATGGAAGGCTTACATCTCCATGTGTAAGGAGATGGGGTGGCGTCCGGGCAGTTTCCAGGATCCTGTTTTTGCAGCAAGGAGTGGATCAGAAACTTGCCTTAAGCACCATCAAGGGACAGATATCAGCCTTGGCGACTCACTCATTGGTGAGTACTTTTTTGCAAGGGGTTCGACATGTAGTCCCTCCGGTTCGACCAGTGCTACCTCTGTGGGATCTGAATCTGGTGCTATTGGCGCTTCAGAAACTGCCATTTGAGAACATTAGGGAGATTACCTTGTTAACTTTCTCAAAGTAGTCTTTCTAGTGGCTATGACATCTGCCAGAAAGGTTTCAGAGTTGGTGGCCTTGTCATGCAAGTCTCCCTACATGGTCATCCACAAGGATAAGGTGGTGCTACATCCGCAGCCTTTTTTCTTCCAAAGGTGGTTTCGGCATTCCATCTGCATGAGGACATTGTGTTACCATCCTTGTGTCCAAAGCCGACACACCCAAAAGAGGTTGCTTTACATTCCCTGGACATGATCCGGGCTCTACGGGTGTATCTGCCTTCTGCGGCTCCCTTACAGAAGTCAGACTCTCTCCGTCTCTGTGGCTGGTCCGAAAAAAGGTCTAGCGGTCTCGTCTACCATTTTGTCGTGGATCAGACAGATTGTGGTTCAGGTCTATGCCCCCTTTTCCTGTCACGGCTCATTCCACCAGGGCAATTGGATCCTCCTGGGCTTTCCGACATCAAGCGTCTGTCTCCCAGGTGTGTAAGGCTGCAACTTGGTCGTCCGTTCACACGTTCGCAAAATTTTACGAAGTTGAGTAATCGCATCTTCGGATGCTTGCTTTGGCCGCAAGGTTTTGCAGGCGGCTGTGTAAGGTTGCAGTTTGCACTTTGTTACAAGTTTGCTGTAAACACATCTTTTGATGCATAAGTTGGCCGCTGGTTTTGATGGCGGCCGTTTAAGATGGCGATGACTCTGAGGTGTTCCTTTTTGTTGTGGGTGAAGTATTTTGCGGTTTCCACCCCTCATTTTTTGACATTGCTTGGGGACGTCCCTAAGGTCAAGAATTAAAGGAGCTGTGTCAATGAATGAAAGAGAAAATGGGATTTTTGTACTCACTGAAGTTCATTGACTGACGGATACAGCACCCACCCCTCCTATATACGTTTCTACTCCTTTTTGATGACCTGAGCTGCAGGAAGCAGGGTGAGGTGTTATAGCCAGAGGGACCACCCCCTGGGTGGTGCTGTGCAGTCTTTCTGTTTTTACATGTTCTGCCTAGTCCTCCCCTGAAGGTGGTGTGATGACCCTAAGGTCAAGAATTAAAGGAGCTGTGTCCCTCAATGAACTTCAGAGAAAAGGATTTTATGGGGAGTACAAAAATTATTTAATATAAATATATATAAATTATTATTTTTTTCTCATATTTTATTTAAAAGCAGAGGCAATGCTATGGCTTCATTCACTTGTAAGACTCCAAAGTTGCTCCAACTTTGGAGTGCAACTTGGATATGACTTTGGCTTTGACCAGTGATAATGGACAACTGTTACACACAAGTTGCATTGTATAACACTCAAGTATGACATTCATGCAACTTCTGAGGGTTAAAATTTCAAGTCTTTGGCCCGCAAGGTGCATGAACTACTTTGAGGTTACTGCAACTTTAAGTCATGCATATATGAATGGTTATCATAGGAAAACATGGAAAATTACTTTTCGTGCAACTTTGATGTCCAAAGTTGCATGACAAGTAGCACACATGTTAATGGAGCTTTCCAAAGCCTTTACAGTTACCACTTTAGATTTATACAGGACGCCTGGTGCTAAAATCATTGCTCTCGATCTGACGTTCATGGTGATACCTCACGTGTAGTGTGATCTGTTTATGAGCCGATAAAGGACCAACACGTGTTCGCCTTTGCACACAAGCAGAGGGGGATTTGGGCACTTAAATGTATTTTTACACTTTTTTTTTTTTTTTTTAATCGCTTTTATGATCACAGGGAATGTAAACATCCATTGTAATAGCAATAGGCAGTGACGGGTCCTCTTTACTGAGACATCTGGGGGTCTTGACCCCAGATCTCTCCGGGGGAAAAAAAGCTTTGGATCATACCAAGATCGGTATGATCCAATGAGACAGGGGTTGACAAATTTGCTTGGAATCTAGGAGCCAGCTAAAAAAGTTAGGAGCCAGGTCCGTGACGGCGATCTGGACCTGTCCCTGGCCTGACATGGAGACGAGTGAGGGGAAGATAGCCCCCAGCCCCCCACTTGTCTCCAAGTCATTGCCCATAGCTCTTAGAGGGACATTTTTAAATTGCATTTTAGTGTAAATATGAGATGTGAGGTCTCTCTGACCCCAGATCTCATATATAAAAGAGGACCTGTCATGCTTTTTTCTATTACAAGGGATTTTTACATTCCTTGTAATAGGAATAAGTGACACACATTTTTTTTTTTTTTTTTTTTTTTTTTAAAAGAACAGTGAAAAAAATTAAAATAAAAGTTAAAATAAGAAAAAAATATGTTTTAAATGCGCCGTCTCGCCAAGCTTGCGTGCAGAAGCGAACGCATATATGAAAGCGGTGTTCAAACCACACATGTGAGGTATCGCTGCGATCGGTAGAGTAAGAGCAATAATTCTAGCCCCAGACCTCCTCTGTAACTCAAAACGTGCAACCTATAGAATTTTTTAAACGTCGCCTATGGAGATTTTAAAGGGTAAAAGTTTGTCACCATTCCATGAGCGGGCGCAATTTTGAAGCGTGACATGTTGGGTATCGATTTACTCGGCGTAACATTATCTTTCACAATATAAAAAAAAAAAAAATAGGCTAACTTTACTGTTGTTACCCCCAGCTATGCTGCCCCAGGCGCAAGGTCGCTGATTCTAGTCGCCAATGCGACCTGGCGACCGGGTTTTGTCGAGCACTGCAATGAGAGATTATATATATATATATATATATATATATATATATATATATATATATATATATATATATATATATATATATATATATATATCTATCATCATCCAGTAACGGCTATTTAGCCGCTAGGGTTACTTTTACATGGGGTGGGGGGAGTGCTTTGCTGGCCAAAAAAAAATATTGGGATGATGCCTGCAGCAGCCCAATCTACTATAATCCTTCTGTTGGATTGTTCCCGTTCATTTAGCACTGTGGCCAGCAACGGCCTGAAAATAGGCAAGTATATATACATCTTTTTAAGAGAGGCCTAATAAAGATAGTGTGTTTTTTTTTTTTTTTTTTTTTTTTTTTTTTTTTTACCCCTTACAGAACAAATATACTTGCAATTTTAGAGGACAAACGGCTGTGCAAATTTTTCTTTTAATTTACTCCTTGCCATTTTGTGGGAGGGATATATATTATATTAATACATTTATTTTTTATTAGTGTAGGAGATATTGAAAATACACGTGTGTGTGTGTGTGTGTGTGTGTTTGTATAATATATGTGAACACCTCTTTTGTAGATGTTTTGCAAATATGTTTTTAAAGATCCTATTTGTTTGCGACTGTCCAGATTTCTCACTTCAGCCCAATTGCCATAATGGAGTTGGGCCCTTTTTACTATGGATTTTTACAAATGAGGAATGTTAATGATATTGGGGTTGATTTTTACTAAAGCCAAATCGGCTGTTTGCTTTGTGAATAAAGTTGACGTTTGCAAGGGAATTTACCCCCAGCTTGGTAAAGGAGGTGAAGCTCTGCTGACTTCTATCATCCAATCATGTGCAAGCTAAAGTGTGTTTGTTTTCCTTGCACATGACTGGGTAAACTTTGCAAAGTGAAACTTTACCACGTTCACTCGGCTCTAGTGAAAAAATTCCCATGCAGAGTGCTGCTTCATTTGCAAAGTGTATTTACTTTTGGTAAATCATCCCCATTAAATCTGGGGGAAAAAAAACTGTCACCATATCAGTGAGCAACTTGACCCACAGATAGCTATCCAGAGCTAATATCTAAGATTTAATTTAAGTTGGTTGTGTGTGTGCGTTACTTAAGCCGACTTTTAAAGCCGGCTGGTTTAAAATTTGTCCGGTTCAGAAGGGACTGGATCCTTTTTGGTCCCTGTATGGGAAGGGAGGTTGCACTGAAGTCATGCTACCGTCTGCGATCCTACTGTTGGATTGTCTCCACTCAATCGGCACTGTAGGCTGTAGCTGGCAGTGCTAATCTGTGTATACTGACAGTGAAGAAGTCTCCCTGCTTTCAGAATACAATAGTTCAGCCAGGAGGAACCTGCTAGTTGAATGGAGAAAACAGATCAATCTATGGGCTACTTTTATCCAGGTGTGAAAGGGAAAAACGCCTAAGGGGAAAAAAAAAATCAATATAATGTTCATTTAATAACCTCAATATTTGTATGTTCTTTTTGCAGAACTAAATAAAAATCCAGTGGAGGGATTCTCAGCAGGCTTAATAGACGATAATGACCTTTACAGATGGGAAGTGCTAATTATTGGCCCTCCAGATACTTTATAGTAAGTAAAACCTATTTAAAAATACTTTCCAGCAATGTTCAGAGAATAAGTCTCCATCCAGAGTAGCTGGAAATCAAACTTGATTTTGAAGTTTTCTTACTACAAGACTTTTGTGCACAAATTAGTATTTGTAAATTGTAATGCATGTCAATGATGGTAAGAGGAAAGGCTAGAACCCCTTTTAGAATTTCATTGTTTTCACTCTTTGGGAGATTCCTGCTCAATACTGTCCTGAGAACCACATAGAATATCACTCTAATGGGGAGTAAAATGGCAATAAAATCTCATAAAAATTCTACCCTTTGACTGCTCTATTATATACACACGCTGAAAATAAAGAGATAGAATTTCTTATCCATTCAAAGTGTCTTTTAGGCCGAATTGAATGGTACCTGAGCCTTGTGTCTGAAGAAACTAGGTTTTGCCTGTAAATGCTTCTCTTTTTAGAGAGCTGGGATCCAGTACTTTTGGTATTTAAAGCCATAAAGTTTTACTGGCAGAGGTACTATTACAGGTCCAGGATTGTGGGCTCCTGAAGGTCTGCTAACGGAACCCACCGTGAAGATTGGTCTGTTTTTACCACAGAAAGCCCTGTGGCGGTAAAGGTAAGTGGAGTTTTCTAAGAAATTTGGGGATTTTCTTATGAATGTCTCCTTTAAATTAGTAAATGTTGTCATGCCTTTGTGTCACCACTGGGGGGCTGTATGGAGCACATAACTTTCTCATGATTCCTCAAAAGATCACCATGTGTCTGGAGCAGCAGGCTTCCTTTCTCTCCAGCCAGCAGCAGACCTCCGGTAAGTCTGGGGGAATTTTTCCTTCTCACCAGACACCCCCACCTATGCTGTATTCTCCCCCTCTTCACAAGGAAGAGTGTCCGGAGAAAAAAAAAATCGGCACGCCACTCTACTCAGCGGCTTCCAAGCTCTCGTCTTGCCCCCCCCTCTTAAGGCCAATACACACAATCAGAATTTTTGACAACAAACATGCAAATTAGCTGTTTTAAGGCAACATCCAACTGTGTATGCTCCATCGGACAAACTTTTTCGGTTTTCAAAGTTTGTCCATGGCTGTGTGAATGGACAAACTTTCTGGCAACAAAAGTCCAATGGAGCAAAGTCTGATCATGTGTACAGAAAACCATTGGACTTTTGTACAAAGTACAAACATGCATGCTCAGAATCAATGCAAAAGATCAGACAACAATACAGAAGTTGACCAAAGGTGGTGGTAAAGAGGAAAAAAAAAACACGTGATTTGGTGAAAGTTGGCTGATAAAGTCCTGCCGTGTGTATGCAATACAAGTTCATGGCCGACACCCTTTGTACAAACTTTCCTGTGGATTTCTGTACAAAGTCTGATCGTGTGTATGAGGCTTTAGAGTGATCCCGTAGGATCAGAGTGCCGTGCTCGAGCGGGAAAGCTTTTTTTTTTTTTTTTTTTTTTTCCCTTAACTGAGGGGGGCTGAAGGCGACTGAGGGGGTGGGGCTTAGCGCGTCTTTGGCATCCTCCAATGTCCAGCATGAGAATGTATGTTTTAAAGCACAGTTATGGCTGCTGCAAGATGACGCAGGGATGCAAGAGGGGCATGAAAGCGGTTTGGTGACACAGGCATTCCTTTGGACAAATTTACTATTGCATCAAGCTGAGCATTAATGGCAGCGGCAGGGCTGGACTATTGCTCAAGCAGTGGATGTGTTCATTCTGGTAGTACCTCTGCTCTGTGCATCGGGCTATGGTCGGAAGGGGGGTAAAACACCTAAAAAAAAAAAAAAAAAAAAAAAAAAAAAAAAAAAAAGGGCTCTAGAAAGACTTGTACAGCCACTAGGAAGCCTAGGACCATCTCAAAAAAGATGGCATCCTCTCAAGAGTAATATGGCTGGTCAGAGTGAGCCATCAGGGATGTCTGGTGTTGCAGCTGCTTTTAACACTGCAGCCCCTGTATATATTACTTTATAGGTTTTTTCCGCAACCATTTTAGGCTTGGAACAAAGAATTGATGCCTTAATTGCATCCCAGAGTGGGACTAAGCGTAACAGGTCCCTGTCCATTACCCAGGACCCTCAAATTGAGGGACAGGGGGCGAAAGATGACTCTCTTCTCTCAGGGGACCAGGAAGAGGCTGATGACTGCTCCTCTGAAGAGTCTAATACGGCAGGATCGGGTTCACAAGAAAGGTTGTTGGTAGATTCTCTCACTGAATAGGTCCGCTCCACAGTTTATCTGCCAGTAGCGGAGCCAGTCGATGAACCCACTTTTTGTTTGAGTTCGCTAAAGCCTCCCCAACCTATTCATGCTTTTCCTATCCATTCATTACTGAAAAAGCTTATGTATTCTGAGTGGGAGCACCCAGATAAAGTTTCCTATTTTTTTCCTCCAAAAAAGTTTTCAACACTTTTTCCTATGGAGGAAGAGTTTTTAATAAAAAAAATGGGGGATTCCAGCAATTGATGCTGCTATATCCTCTGAACGAAAACTTGACGTGTCCGGTAGACAATGCTAAAGGATCCAACGGATAAGTTGGAATTCCTATTTAAAAACTATTTCTCTGGCAGGTTCAGTGGTTCAGCCTGCACTGACAGCGAGCGGGGTATGTCAGTCCTTAAAAGACCAGTTTTAAAGAGGTGCTCAAAATTATTCCTGATCAGCAGGCCAAAGATTTGGCCAGGATATCAGGTGTTATTTTTCACAGTAGACACTATTCTATTCTGCAGGCCTCAGTTATGCTCAGGTTGGTACATCTGTATAGAGTTCTATGGTTTAAAAACTGGTCAGCTGAAATGCCATGCAAAAAGCTCTTGGCTAGTTTTCCATCTCATGGTGAACGGTTGTTTGGAGACGACCTGGATAAATACATCCAAAGAATTTCTAATGGAAAAGGTTCCCTTTTACCAGTTAAGAAGTTTAATCGTTTCTTTTTAAACAAGCTTCTCCAGTGCCAGGAGCATATGCCTCCAGGCAGTTATGACTGCTTCCATTGTCAAATTCAAGAGGTAAACCTTGGGGTCGACCCCAGGGTCAAAAGAGGCCTTGGGGAGGAAACCCACTAAACACTAAAACCTCCTTTTATGAAGGGGCCCCCACTCGCTCGAGTGGGGGGGATGACTTCTGCCGTTCTCCAGGGTCTGGCAGGAACAGTGCCGAGACAAATGGATGGCTTCCTCAATATCTCTAGGTTACAGACTAGAGTTCCCATCACCTCGCTTTCCCAGAGACCCATAAAGTCTTTCTGGCTTTGGGTCATCTCGTCTCCAAAAAGTGATATCGGTGGTCCCCATGGAAGAGTGAAGGTTATGGTTTTATTCAAACCTTTTTACGGTACCAAAACCAAATGGGGATGTCAGACCTATTTTAGATATCAAAGATCTAAACAGTTTTTTGAATATCCACTCTTTTTGCATGGTGCAAATCCGATTCAGTGGTCTCCCTTCTACAAGGTGGAGAACTGCTAGCGTCAATCGACATCAATGATGCTTATCTACTGATTTTCCCCACCCACCAGAAATGTCTACGCTTCAAGATGGAAAATCTTCATTTTGAGTTTGTAGCTCTGCCTTTTTGGTCTAGCTACTGCACCTCAAGTGTTTACAAAGGTTCCGGCTCCCCTTTAGCCAGATTAAGGGCTCAGGGTAGATCAATTCTACCTTATTTAGATGATAGATCAGTCGGTAGCCCACTTAAACCAGTTTGGTCACCACATTCAGCTACCTGGAATACCTAGGTTGGATTCTTAACCTAGAGAAATCCTCCTTAAAACCATCAAGGAGATTGCAGTACTTTAGTCTGATCATAGATATAGCTCAGAAGAGGGTGTTCTTGACCCAGGCAAAGATCGGTCCCATAAGGCAAACTGATTCAGGTGGTCAAAGCATAGAATCATCCTTCTTTTCAACTTTGCATGAGATTGTTGGGAAAGACGGAAGCTTCATTCAAGGCCGTTCCTTATGCGCAGTTTCATTCGAGACTGCTGCAAAACAGAATTCTGTCAACTTGGAACAAGAAGGTCCAAGCTCTGGACTTCCCAATGTGTTTATCCCCCAAAGTGCGTCAAAGCCTCAGTTGGTTAATATCCAAGAATCTTCAGAAAGGAAACTCCTTCCTACCAGTTACCTGGAAGGTGGTGACAACAGATGCCAGCCTTCTGGGCTGGGGAGCAGTCCTGGAAGAAGCATCTATTCAAGGAAAATGGTCCAAAACAAAAAACCTTGCCCATCAATATTCTATAGATTCAGGCAGCACGCCTGGATGCTCAGATTATGGAATTGTCCTGTCAGGATCCAGTCTGACAATGCCACAACAGTGGCCTATATTAATCACCAAGGGGGCACGAGAAGTCATGCGGCTTGGAGAGAGGTGAACCATATTCTATCCTGGGCATAAGACAACATTCCTTTCCTATTGGCAGTCTTAATTCCGGAAATAGAGAATGGGCAGGCAAACTACTTGAGTCGCCAACAGTTGGCCCCGGGAGAATAGTCTCTTCACCCCAGCATTTTTCTGTCAATATGTCAAAGATGGGGAATTCTGGACGTGGATCTGTTTTGCGTTCAGGTTCATCAAAAAGATCGATCACTTTGTGTCAAGGACACAGGATCCGCTGGCATGCGGAACAGATGCCTTGGTTTTTCCATGGCATCAGTTTTCACTGATCTATGTGTTCCCTCCTGTTCTGCTGCTTCCATGCCTTCTTCGCAGGATCAAGCAGGAAGGGAAGGATTGGATTTTTGAGGCCCAGGAGATCTTGGTATGCAGAGATAAAGATGGCGGTAGGGGACCCGTGAACCCTACCATTGCAGCCAGACCATCTCTCGCAAGGTCCAGTATTCAATCCTACCTTACAAACGCTACATTTAATGGTTTGACTATTGAGACCCACATTCTGAAAGACCGTGGACTGTTGGGCTCAGTAGTTTCTACTTTGGTTAATGCTAGGAAGCCGGCCTCCAGAGTCGTATTATAGAGTCTGAAAGGCATATGTCTCCTGGTTTGAATCCAGGGGTTGCCACCTCAGGAAATATGTCATAGGTAGGATCCTTCAGTTTCTACAGATGGTATTAGTACTCAAGGCCAGCTTAATTTCTATCAAAAGCCAGGTGTCGGCCCTATCCGTGGTGTGTGTGTTTCCCCCCCCCAACGACCACTTGCTTCACACTCTGGTTCATAGCTTTATTCAGAGGGTAACGCAAATTAATCTTCCGGTCAGGTCACCCCCTGCCCCCCCTTTGATCACCCCCCCCCCGCTGAGTGTTTGCAGTGGTGGAAGTTTAAGGGGTGTCGGCTTACTAGGGCACTGGGAAATGGTGTGTGTGTGTTTGTTTTTTTGTTTCCTTAGTTGCACCTGGGTGATAGCTGCATTTTGTTTGCAGAAATAGCGTGGATTGTTTTTTTCCTTGTCTTTCTGTTTAGGCAAAAAGTGCTGCCCAACCCGTTAAGAGGAGATGTCCTGTCTACAAGGAAAAACGTAGTGAAACCTGGACCAAAACGCTTTGTGCGTCTTGTATCGCACTTCTGGTTAGGGAGGAATCTCTGTCCTTGTGCAGTGACTTAATTTCAACCATTAAGGATGAGCTTAAAGTGGAGGGCCACCCTGAAAACAAAAAAAATATTAATTACAAAAAAATATAAAAAAAAAAAAATGAGAATTTTTTTTTTTTTTACTTACCAGAAATGCCTGTTGCTAGGCACTTTCTCCTAATCTTCCTCTTCCACCTCCGCGGAGATCTTCTGTCTTCGTCGCGGCGTCTTCTGGGTAATGAGTCGTGCTGTGTTCTGGGAACTGTGTTCCAGAACACAGCGCATCCCATTCAGAAAGCGCTGCGGGACTCGCGCATGCGCAGTAGCTGTGGGACTCGCGCATGCGCAGTAGGAAACGGGCAGTGAAGCCGTAAGACTCCACTGCCTGTTTCCCTTACAAGGAATGGCAGCACCGGGACCCGAGAGCCGAGGGACGGGTCGGCCTCGGGCGGCCGACATCGCGGGCACCCTGGACAGGTGAGTGTGTTGATTAAGTCAGCAGCTGCAGTGTTTGCAGCTGCTGACTTTTTTTTTTTTTTTTGTATAACCGGCCTTCCTCTTTAAGGCTACTTTTCAGGCGTTCAGGTCTAATCTATCGGACGAGCCTGGAAAGTCGGGAGAGCCTAGAGCCCAGCAATCTTCCTTGGAACCTCAAGGGTGTTCTCACTTGCTGACTGGGGAAGGGCTGTCTCAGGACACCTCGCAGGATTCATTTTCACTGGCCTTAGAGGAGTCAGACTCAGAAGAGGGAGATTCAGAAGCAACTTCCAAGTACAAATTATCCTTGGAAGAAGGAGGAGGCCTCCTTAAAGTGATATATACCACTTTATTGAGGAGAGAAGAAAGAGCTCTCCCTGCATGATCGCATGTATGCTGGGCTAGGGGATTCGATATCGCACCTTCCCGGTGCATTCCCTGGTATCTGACCATGATCAAGAGAGTGGTTAGAGCCTGAGAAGAAACCTTTTCTCCAGAGCACACAGGAGGAGGTTTCCTTTTGACGATTACCCGGATCTGGTTTGGAACAAAGTCCCAAAGTTAGACTCGGCCTTCTCTCAGGTCTCAAAATCGACAGACCTAGCCCTTGAAGATATGGGCACGTTAAAAGAACCCATGGATAAGAAGATGGATCTCCTTCTAAAAAGATCCTGGCAGTCGGTAATGATGAATTTGAAACCAGCCATGGCAACAACCTGTGTGGCAAGAAATCTGGATCATTGGGTTAACCAGTTGAAGTATCATATTTTAGCGGATTCCCCTAAGCAGGCGATTTTGGATTATTTTGCTACTCTCAGCAATTACGTACATTGCTGATGCTTCCACTGAGTCTGTCCGCATGACAGCCAGGTCAGCAGCCCTGACTAACTGTTAGAAGGGCTTTGTGGCTGAAAACCTGGCCAGGGGATGCAGCCTCAAAAGATAGGCTATGCAGCATTCCTTTTGCGGGGGGTTTGTTGTTTGTCTCAGAATTGGAATCTATTCTGGACCGAACGGCGGATAGGAAAAAATCCTTTCCATTAAAGAAAAAAAGGTGCAGAGACTGTTTTTTCGGAGCCCCAAGGGACAAGCCGAGGATAGGAGGCAAAACGGGAGGAAGCCTTGGGCGGTACAAAAGCCCAAGGGTAAAGGAGTTCTCCTCATTCCTCCTGCATATGCCACCAAGCCACAATGATAGCTGTCAGAGTGGGAAGGAGACTCCAAGAGTTTCTCCCTCAGTGGGGGGCTATTACTCAGAATCCGTTAATTTTGAGGATGATTTCCCACGGTTACAAGATTGAGGGAACGCTCTCCGTAAAACTCCAAGGTTCCCGTTCACAAAAACGTTCCCAGAGATCCAGTCAAGGCCCTCGCTATGAAGTCCCTCATTCAGGATCTGATGTTTCAGGGGGTTATTGGGCCGGTCCCAACAGGGGAACTGGGTCAGGGATTTTATTCCCATGTGTTCTTGGTCTGAAAGTCTTCGGGAAGGTTCCCACTCATCTTGAACCTCAAAGGGCTGAACAAGTCTGTGCGGAATGAGAAGTTTCAGATGGACTCTATTTTCTACTGGGAGTAGATGCCTTGGCACACAGTTGGAATTTTCACCTATGCTATGCCTTTCCCCCTTTTTCAGTCGATTCCGTGGGTTTTAAGCAAGATGAGAAGAGAGGAGGCAAGGGTAATTCTGATCACTCCCTTTTGGCCCAAAAGAACTGAGGCTCACGGTCTGGTTTCTGAGGAGCAACTCTTGAAGAGAAAAGGGTTCAGACAGGTTGGTGGCTACCCTGTTGTCCAGTAGGAAGAAAGTCACCAGGGCAATATATTTCAAATATTGGAAGGTGTTCAACTCTTGGTGCAAGACTTCGGCTAGATCACAGACAAATTGCATCAATTTTGGAATTCCTACAAGAAGGGACAGATAAGTTGGCAATCGGCTCCCTCAAGGGGCAGCTCTAGGGGTTTTCTTGGAGAAACCTATAGCATCAGACCCCCTAGTAGTCAGGTTCTTTAGAGCTCTTTTTGATCTAGGCCTGTTGTATCTAAAAGCTGCCCAGGCTGGGACCTGTCTACTGCAGGCCCTGACCAAGGATCCATTCGAACCTATTGTCTCAGCCTCCCTGAGATGGATTACATTTAAAAAAAGGTTGTTTTTTTTTAGTGGCCATTCAGCTCGCAGAGTCGGTAAGTTGCAGGCTTTGTCAATCAGGGAGCCGTTCTTTTGTTTTTCCGGACAGGATAGTCCTTGAAACGGATCCTAATTTTTTGCCCAAAGTGGCGTCAATTCAAAATCGATCCCAGGAGATAATTCTACCTACATTCTGCTCTAATCCATCGGGTAAGAAAGAATTCCATACCTTGGATGTTAAGAGAGCAGTTCTAAGTTATTTAGAAGCCACTAAAGGCTTTAGACGTACGGATGCACCGTTTTATTTTCCGGTACTAAAAAGGGAAAGCAAGCTTCCAAAGGGACCATAGCCGGATGGCAATTTCGGAAGCCTATTCCGGTGCTGGCCAGAGGAGTCTGAGTGTCCGGGCTCATTCCACAAGGGCTAGAGCGGTGAGTTGGGCTGAGAAAGCTGATGCCACCCCTGAACAGATATGCAAGACTGCTACCTGGTCAAGTCTGATGACCTTTGCCCGCCATTATAGATTAGATCTCATGACAGCTGGGCATCAGGCTTTTGGAAGGAAAGTCTTACAGGCTGTTGTCCTGCCCTGAATGGAGTAAGTCTCGGTAATCCTCTCGGGTGGCTGTCCTGAAAGTCGTTTTGGAAAATTCAAGTTAGACTTACTGGTAACTTGTTTTCCAGTAGACTTTCAGGACCGCAGTAACCCGCCCTGTTTTTGTTAATTGCTGTAATACTATGATATAACTGTCACAATGTGTTGCAGCAGGGGTTGGAGAGTCTCTACAAACAACTGAGGAGGCTACCTGGAAGCTTCCCTTAAAAAGCTCTGATGGAGGAGGTGTTTCCTTTGGGAGTTGGAGCCATGATCTCTTGGGTGGATGTCCTGAAAGTCTACTGGAAAACAAGTTACCGGCAAGTCTAACTTGAATTTTTGTTTGTTGCCAGAAGGTCCTAAAGAGGACAAGGAGTGTCGAAACCTACTATTGCTAAATGGATTCGTCAAGTGATTGTTCAAGCTTATGGTTTAAAGAGGAAAATTCCACCTTTTCATATTAAAGAGCACTCCACCAGGGCTGTTAGTACTTCCTGGGCAGTGCATCACCAAGCCTCCATGGCTCAAATCTGCAAGGCCGCAACTTGGTCTTCAGTCCATACGTTTACCAGGTTCTATCAAATGGATGTAAAAGGTCATGAGGATATCTCCTTCGGGCACAGTGTACTGCAGGCAGCAGTATAAGTCCTCTAGTCTTAGTTCCCTTCATTTGGCATTGCTATGGGACATTCCACATAGTAACTAATATGGCTCTGTGTCCCATGATTTACTTCAAGGAAAAGTATTTTACAGGTAAGTGGCTTTAAAAATATGTATGTATGTGTATTAGATTAATTAGTCAATTTTATTTTTTTCCTCTGGGATCATATAACCTCTGTTTCTCAGCTGCATAAGGGGCTTTGAGCGGTGGGGGGCATGTTGGCAGAAGGCAGAGAAATGGTACACTGATCCTTCCAGTGATTAGCTGTGCATGGGGGCGTGTCAGCTCAAGTCTTGGCCATTGGCAGATTGTGCTCCTAACACGGCCAGAAAGCTGGCAACGCTGAGATGGGTGAGCTTCTATGGTTGTTGTGATCATTTTGAAATGGGAAAGCAGTGGGACTGGCAGGATCACCAGGTATTTCACACAAAGGAAGCAATACAAAAAAACATGCTTCTTGACACCAGTGCCTGGTACAGCAGATGTATATCTGGAATATGAAATGTTGGGTAACATACACTACAATCCCATCAAAAGTAATCGTATACAATTGCAGGAAAACAAGGCCCCAATTTTGTATCAGTTGGTAGCAGTATGATATTGTCAAATCCGGTCAACGTGTGTAAACAATTGTGTTTTGTATAAAGAATTTTTTTTTTTTCTTTCCTTTCCAGTGAAGGAGGGGTATTCAAGGCTCATCTTACTTTTCCAAGAGATTATCCCCTGAGGCCGCCAAAAATGAAATTTATTACAGAAATTTGGCATCCAAATGGTGAGTTTCTTTTTCTGTGTGTGGGTTATATAAAGGCTTTATAACTGGCCTGACAGTTTTCAAAATAGAACTCCAAAACTGAGTGAAGAAAACAATCCTCTCCTAGTCGGTGATGCATGTTGCAAGGATTTTAGTAGGCATGATTGCACACTATTGCCTCCTCCTGTTTCTAATGAACCTGACTATATGGATTCCACTCACTTTCTACTTCCTGAATGCATAGGAGTGGCTTTTTCAGAAGTTTAGTCCCAGAAAAGTAACTTTAAAGTATAATTAAAAACACAACTTTTGTGTTTTTTGTTTTGGATAGTGTGGGGAGGGATTAGAACTCCTGCCATGATTTTTATTGCTGTCTGTGCCCCTGTTATGAAATACAGCCCTCCCTATTTGTCCCGTTTACCATTATTATTGAAAGTAAAAAAAGTAATAGATTCCTATTTTGCCTATGAGACAGATGGTGAAGCAAAATCTCTGCACTGGCACACAATAGGTTATAACCCTCCCGAACTGTATCCAAATTGGGGGGGGGGGGGGCAGAGATGGGGGAGAGTTTTGCCTATAGTTTAGTTTAATAGCAGCTAATTACAGAAAAGAGTGGAGTTAACCTTTGTTGCTTAAAGAGGAAGTAAACCCCTTCAAACCACTTTGACCTACAGGTAAGCCTAGATTAAGGCTTACCTGTAGGTCCAAGCAATATCTCCTAAACCTATATGGTTTAGGAGATATTTGCCCGAAAATGGGCACCGCTGTCTACGGCGCATGCGCCGTAGACAGCGGCGCGCAGGCGCACTAAATGCGGCAAATCCAAGAATGGATTTGCCTAATTTGTCGACTCCCGTGCGCATGCGCGGGAGTGACGTCATCGCGGCTTCGCCGAATGGCAGATGCGGAGCTGCAAGACGCGACTCCCGTGCGCATGCGCGGGAGTGACGTCATCGCGGCTTCGCCGCTGTCATTGGTCGGAGCTGCGAGACGCCACCAGCAAGATGGATGCGGCAGACTACAGGGATCAGCGGCGACTTCGCTGGCTCCTGTGTCAGGTAAGTGACACATAATGAGCTACTATGCGATGCATAGTAGTCCATTATGCTTTACCTTTGCAGGGAAAAAAAGAGGAAGTAAACCCATTAGGGTTTACTTCCTCTTTAAGGTTGGAAGGTTTGTGTCCTGTTCACCACTAGCATAGATCTGGTAGAGGGGAGGATTAATCTAAACCTGAACTAACATTGCCATATATGGCCCAGATAGTCATTAGTGATTTGAGCATCCTTTTTGCTGCTTGATATTGTAGCAGGTTGGCAAAAGTTGAAAAAAAAGTTTTATCATACGTTGAGGTACATGGCTGTTAAAGTTTTTGTTTGTCTGTGTAAAAATTAAAGACCAACCCCTGTATAACCACACCCTTATTTGTTATGCTTCTGGTTTTTTTTTTCCCCCTAGGCTTGTAGGCTTTGTTGAAGCTATTTAACTACTTGCTTACTGGGCACTTAAACCCCCCTCCTGGCCAGACCAGCTTTCAGCGTTGTTGCAATTTGACAATTGTGCGGTCATACAACACTGTACCCAAATATAATTTTTATTCCCCCCACACAAATGGAGCTTTCTTTTGGTGGTATTTGATCAACTCTGCGGGTTATTTTTTTTTGTATATATACCTTTTTTTGCGACCGATGTCCCTTGCCGATGAGCCGGTGATCGGCTGCCCCCCCCCCCCCTCTCTAATGCTGTCAGCTTGAGGAGAAAAAAATAATTACCGAGCTCTTGTTTGCATCATCTGCTCAGCTTTCATTGGCTGACAGCTGATCACATGGTAAGGGACCCAGCTCCTTACTCGGATCGGTAGGTAGTGTGCACAGGGGAGGCCATCATATGACGGCCTCTCAGAAATCCAGGTCCACGCTTTTCAGCTATAGCGCGGACATCAAGTGGTTAAAAGCTTTTGTGACTCCAGCTCTGTGAAAGGGATTGGCAGCTAGGAAGCTGCCACATCACTTTCAAGCCCTGAGCCAGCTGGACAAAACCCACACAAGCAGTAGCAGCCATCAGCTTGTAGTTAAGTTGACTTTTTTATGTAAGCAGTATGTCTAAAAAGCTGAAATGGTTAAAGTTCTTCATCATCCCCTTGGGGGCTATTCCTACTTTGGGGAAGGGCGGCTCCAAAATGCCTATGGTTTGAAAGTCTAAAGCCCTCGTACACTTGGTTCAATCAGCCAGTACAGTAGATGCCATGTGTACGGGTCCTTGTTTGACAGAAGCTGCTCTCTCAGCTGGCTTCTGTCAAACAAGCTTGCTGGAAAAACCAGCAGCCAATGGCTGCGAGCGCTGACTAGTGTGTGTTTTGGCAGGGACAGAGGAGCAGAGCTCTCCCTGTAAGAATACAATAGCGGGGAGATTGTTGTATTACAATAGCATAGTTGATGCAGCAACCTCCTCGTGAGCTCCTCACCATGTACCAGGCGTAGGGCTTGGGCTTCTTATCCTTAGGCAAGCTGAGCTGTCGGGGTCTGTTGGGTCACCCCTCAGTTGAACTGCTTTTGGATGTTCCAAATTCATAATAATTGCAAATACCTGTGTCCTTTTAATGTATGACAAAATTGTTTTTCTCTTTCGTTCACGGACTAACACAGCTCCATTAATCTTGACTGTAGGGCTATTGCGCCACCTTCAGGAGAGGACTAGGCAGAACATGTTGTTAATGTGAAAAAACAGAACTTTACAGTTCTGCCCAGGGGGCTGTCCCTCTAGTAATAACCCCTCAGCCTGCTTCCCGCAGCTCCGATTTTTTTTCTGCCTAGTGAAGGAGGTCCTAGGCTTTTGGTCCTGGGATTTTTTTGCTGAATGTTTTGCCTTTTGCGCAAGATGTTAAGATCCTGTGATCTGTTATCAACAGCCAGCTGGGTGACCGGCTGGATAATCTAGATCCTTGTAGCCTTCCCAGCCTGGCCATTGTGCATGTGCAGACCCTAGCTATGCGCTGGGTTGGCCACGACATGCCCCTCAGGCTCCAGGGGCGGCCGGGGAGCGCAACGCTCTGGGGCACACATATGACCGCACTACCGATGTCCTTGTCACAGTGTGCCATGGCCAGCAGCCACCCCGTACTGCTCGGAGAGTGGGTCTGTGATGGGATGTCATCAGCTCGTCCAGATGGTAAGTACAGCTCTCCCTGCCTCGGTGGGATTGAGCAGCTGGGCATTCCCTGGGAGGTCCATTAGGGAGTTCCCCCCCCCGCTGCATGATGGGCTGCTGAGAGGTGTGTGTATCTGTAGCCAGGGGTCCCCTGGGGGGCTCTCGCATTAGATTGGGGGCTGTGCTGGATGTCTGTGGTCTCCCCGCTGGGTATCTGGAGGTCTGCATGTGCTCATCGCCATGCTGCCGTTTTCGCTGTCCTTTCACTGTGTACAGTTGTTTGTCGGCCATTTTTGGTGTACCTCAGTGGAAAGCATGATCAGGGGCCATTTTTCTGTAGCTCGGTGGCAATTTTTTCTGTAATGTCCTTTATACATGGTGGCCATTTTGTTGTAGCCCAGCGTGGTTCTTATGCTCGGTGCTGTTCCCTGCTGCTCAGAACAGCACGGTTTTTCACTCAGGACACCTAAGAGCTGAGACTGGCAGCCCCTGCTCTGTTGCTTCAGATGATGCTGACCAGGACCGATCGCACAGTGAGGATTAGTCCCCGTCCAGGCCCACGCTAGACACAGCGTAAGCCAGCCTGTACACCTCCCATATACAAGGAATGGGGAAGCCCACAACTGACCTTTTCGGTCCCTAAAAGAATGGCAGCGTGCTACCCCTTTGAGGAGAGCCTTCTTAAAAAAAAAAAATGGTCGGCTCCTCCCGGTCGTGGATCCCCCCCCAGTATCAAGGTTAAACAATGTAACTATGATCCAGGTAGAGAGGACTCATGCATTTAAGGACCCTACAGACAGGAAGGCCGAGGCAGTGGCCCATGCCTTGTTTACGGTTGTGGTGTCAGCAATACGACTGATACTGGCCACAGCACTTATGAATGGGCAAAACTTTTGCACTCCGAATTGGAGAAGCAGCAGGCTACTTCCGTCTGCGTGGAACTAGCAGACCAGTTAGTGCATGGCCTTAAGTAAGTTTGTAATGCGCCCCTGGATACGCTTCCTTTACTGTCCAGGGCTTCAGTGTCGGCAGTGGTGCTGCGGCGCCTGATTTGGCTAAAATGCTGGTCTGAGGACTAGACATCCAAAAAAAAAAAGCCTTGACGGATCTACCCTTCCTTGGCGTGTGGCTCTTGGACCCTCGTTGGATGACATTATTAAGAATGTCACATGTGGGAAGAGTACCTGCTCCCACAGGCCAGGAAGACTAAGGAGCCACGCTGCAGGCAATGGCCCTCATCTTCCACCCAAGAGGTTTTTTTGCCTGTCTGGGACATTGGCTAAACGCTCTGTCTGACAGGGCAACATCTGAGGGACGAAAGCATCCCTGGAACCTAAAACGTGAGCAAAAGTGCTACTGCCAGAAGGTTTGCCCCCTGCCTGTCTTGGTGGGGGTCGCCTTTGGGAGTTTGCAGCCCGATGGCCCTATCGGCTGTCCAACCAATGGGTCTACGAACTGAGTTCCTCTTGGCAACCAAACAGATCTTCTCCTCCAGCATACCCTTACTCCCGGCTTGCTGGCAGGCCCTAATGGGGGTGGTAAGGGACCTACTAAGGGTGATAGTGTCTGTTCCGGAGTCGGCAAGGTTCCAGGGGTTCTACTCCAGTCTGTTGTCCCCAAAAAGGAAGGGGTACGTCCAATCTTGGACCTGAAAGCCCTCAATTGCTTTGTAAAAGTACAGAGGTTCAGAATGGAATCGGTTCGCTCAGTATTCGCTGCACTCCATCAAGGGGGACTCCCTGGCATCTTTAGACAGCCAGGATGCGTACCTGCACATACCCATATGCCTCAGGCATCAGAAGTTTCTGCGGTTTGCAGTTGGAGAAGCCCACTACCAGTTTGTGGCTCTCCCTCTGGCTTGGCATCAGCACACCGAGTCTTTACCAAGGTATTTGCTCAGATTTTGGCGTTATTGCGACAACGCAGGATCGCAATCATACATTTCCTAGACTGTCTCCTTCTGAGAGCATCTTCCGCCTCAGAATTAAAGGAGGATGTGGCGATCACCATGCAAACCCTGCAGGAATTTAGCTGGCTGTTGAACCTAAAGTCAGTGCTCTTACTTTACTGCTGGACTCCATGGAAGGTGGGAGTTTTTCTCCTTTCAGACAAACTGCAGACTCTCAGAGCCGCGGTAAAACTATTGATGAACCACAGGTGGTCGTCAATGCTCTTCTGCATGCAAGTCCTGGGCCTCATGGTGGCCTCCTTCAAGGCGGTACCATACACTCAGTTTCTCAGAGTCTTGCAGAAGGAGATATTGACAAAATAGGAAAAATCTGTTATCCCTAGATAGGCAGATTCGGGTGAGCCAGTCAGGGACTCCCTGCTCTGGTGGCTGAGGTCCCCGGCACTTCGGTCTGGGAAGTCCTTTCTACCTCTACATTGGACAGCGATCACCACAGACGCCAGCCTGACCGGCTGGGGTGGAGTACTGGGAGTACAGTCGACGAGGGCCTCTGGTAGGGGGAGGAATCCAAGTTGCCAATCAATTTGCTCAAGCTCCAAGCTATCAGGCTATGTCCCTCCACATGGTCGATGAGACTATGAGGGCGTCCGATCTGGATCCTATCAAACAACGCCAATGCAGTGGCATATGTCAACCATCAAGGAGGAACAAGAAGCTTGGCTGCAGCACGGGAGTTTGCTCACATCCTTCAGTGGGCACAGCGCCATGTACCGGCCTTGTCAGCCATTTACATCACAGGAGTAGAAAACTGGCAGACAGACTACCTAAGTAGCCAGGTGCTGGACCCAGGAGAATGGGCATTACATCCAGAGGTGTTCAGGCTACTGTACCTGCGGTGGGCCACACCAGACGTGGATCTCCTGGCTTCCCGTCTCAATCATAAGGTGCCGAGATTCGTATCCAGGACAAGAGATCCCTGGGCAGACACGCTGGTGGCTCTATGGGATCAGTACCGACTGATCTATGCTTTTCCTCCGCTTAAAACCATTACCATGAGTGCTCCGCTGAGGTGGAGGCCGAGGGGATTCCAGTGATACTGATTGCCCCAGATTGGCCTCGCCGTCTCGGGTACGCTGACCTAGTACACCTGGTTGCGGATGCTCCCTGGTGACTACCGTTCAGAGGCGGCTCTTTAATTAGGCAGATTAGGCGGTCGCCTAAGGCCTCACTCTCACAGGGGCCTCGCGGCCTCCTAATTTGGCTGACTCGCACACGGAACATCGTTTTTTTGGGAAATGTCTCTCTCCCTATGTGGAGATCCTCTCTGTTCCGGTAAATTACCTGTATTGCCAGGACCTTGCCAGGCTGAATCCTGCTGGAGCAGAGCCAAGTGGCTCCAGTGAATTCCCTGGCAGGAGGGGCACTAATGTGGGCACACCCGCCCTCAGCTTGTGTGGGCTGTTTAGCATTCATCGTGCTGTAATCTGAACTCAGGGAGAAATGCTGGCTGCCTTCCTCAGCTCCGATGTCTACAGACCAGAAAAAGAGCTGACAGGAGGAGGATCCCTATTCTGCCTGTCAAGCTTCCCGTGAAATAGTGGGACTCCTGTCATATACCTGATCTTTCTGCTGCCTTTCAAGCCTCTCAGTAGTGGTAACACTCCTGTCCTGGCCCAGACTCACCCCCGACTCTATTGTCTCATCCACCACTGATAACTTGCTTGAATTATTTTTCCCATTATGGGCGTGAGTGGGGCCTCGTGTCTAAGTTTTGCCTAGGGTCTCACAAAACCTAGAGCCGCCTCTGCTACCGTTGCAAGAAGACCTGTGTCAAGGTCCGATTCTCCATCCTGCTTTACCATCGCTGGTTTTAACAGCATGGCTGTTGAGAGCCAGGTGCTAAGGAACCAGGGCCTGTCTGACTCTGTGATTTTCAACTATGTTGTGGGCACGAAAATCTTCTCGGAAGATATACTATTGTACCTGGAAGGCTTGCATCTCCATGTGTGAGAAGGGGTGGCGTCCGCACCTATTCAGTTTCCAGGATACTGCTGTACTTACAGCGAGGAGTAGACCAGAAATTGGCTTTAAGCACCATTAAGGGACAAATATCAGCTTTGGCTGTTTTTTCTTTTTTTTTCCAACGACCCCTGGCATCTCACTCTCTGAGCACTTTTATTCAAGGGGTGTGGCATGTAGTCCATCCGGTGCGTCCACCTTTGCCACCGTGGGATCTGAACCTGGTGCTATCGGCGCTTCAGAAACCTTTTCTTGTCTTGCAAGTTGCCCTATCTGGTTATCCATAAGGATAAGGTGGTGTTGCATCCGCAATCATCTTTTCTGCCGAAGGTGGTTTTGGCGTTTCACATCAATGAAGACATTGCGTTACCATCTGTGTCCTAAACCGACACATCCAAAGGAAGGGGCCCTTCATTCCCTGGACGTGGTCCGGGCTCTAAGGGTATATTTGTCTGCCACGGCTCCCTGTCGGAAGTCACTCTGTTCGTTTCGGTAGCTGGTTCGAAAAAAGGTATTGTCGGCCTCTATTTCCAGGTGAATCAGACAGATTGTGGTACAGGCCTAATGCCTTGAAGGGGCAGGTACCCCCCTTTCTTGTCACGGTCCATTCCACCAGGGCAATCTGAGCCTCTTGGGCTTTCCGACATCAAGCGTCAGTCGATCAAGTTTGTGTAACACCTTTAAGCGTAATACGTTTTTTATGCTATGCTATTTCTGAAATATTTATTTGATTTTTACCACCCGATACCTTTTATTTACTATTAGTGTGGTCGCTGCCACTGGTTACTATTTATTTCTAATTTTCTGTACAGCGCACCACTGCCGCCTTTAGCTTTTTATCTCCTCTGTGGGTTCAGACATTTCCCTCCAGTGCGTGCAGCGGTACGCTAGCTAACATTCTGAAGGTTGGCGCAGGAATACCTTTTTTTATTATTGGTTAGTTAAGATGACTCCCGTGTTAGGGAACATCGTTGTAGGTGAAGTTTTTTTTTTGCTGTTCCCACCCCTTGTTATGACACTGCTTGGGGACGTCCCTATGGTCAAGATTAATGGAGCCATGTCGGTCAGTGAACGAAAGAGAAAATGGGCTTTTTGTATTCCCCTCCTATTGGATTACGTTATACTGCTTGTTGACGTACTGAGCTGCAGGAAGCAGGCTGAGGGGTTACTAGATGTTACTGCCCTTACTACTTGCTTACTATTACTAGAGGGAACTATGAAGTTTTTTTTCACATGTATGACCTGTTCTGCCTAGTCCTCTCCTGACGGTGGTGTAATAACCCTACGGTCAAGATTAATGGAGCTGTGTCAGTCAGTGAACTTCAGAGAAAAGGATTTTACGGCAAGTACAAAAATCGTATTTTTGTGCTTACTGTAAAATTACTACTTTTGAAGTCCATGGAGGGATGCAGACCCCATCCCATGTTTATTGGTCCTATATACTGCTTGCACATAAATTTCAGGCATGATGGTTGGGGGGGGGAAGTTTTATATGAAAACTGTTTTTTGTGTTTTTTGTTTTTGCCAGTATCAAAACCTCCTGTAGTCAGCAGCATAAAACAGAAATGTTAAAGCATTACTGAATTCCTATTTACTTCTATGGACTTCAAGAAAAATGTTAAGCAAAGTATAACCTGCCTATATTTATGAAACTAGAGACATTTTCTGTGAAGGCTTTACCTGTATTATGAAGTTTCATGCAACGGCTCTGCTCATTGAAACTAAAATGAACATCATTAGAATACCATAACACCTCTGCACCACAGATTTTGCTGCTGACAGAACCTTGTACCTGTCGCAGGAAGCAGATGGCACTGAGGTCAGAGCCCGATAAAATTACAGGCTGTGTCCCTAACCCCTCTCCCCAGCCACTGCCTGTCATGCAGACTGGTGCAGCGGCTGGAATGGTTTGTTGGGTTGACGGAGCCTGATTTGGTGGGGGGTGGGAGTTATTAGACTAGTTCCCAATGGTATTTACCTCCATTGTGATTTACAACAGAAAAAGAGGATATATCCTATATTACCAATTGAACAGAGTTTTGGCTATGCAATCCTGCCCACTGCCATATGCTGTCACACAGCTGGCAGAATTGTCAGTGTGCCTTAGTCATTGGTTGATATGCCTCAATCCATTACCAATCTAAGGCCCATCAGCCGACATCCCCGCCCCTTTGTTTACATGGGGATAATGGCTAATCAATAGCAACTTTAAGAAAGAAAAATCCATCCCAACTAGTTTGCTGCAGACATAATGAATAAATGCCAGTAATGGTTATTTTTTGTGTTTTCACCTGAAAAAATAGCTTTAGGCCCCTTTCACATGTTCAGATCCGCCTGTCAGTTGCTCCATACAGCTCTTTGGAGGATGTCAGTGGTGACATGTCTGCTGACATCCGATCAGCTTTGCAAAATCCAGACGGATGGAAACGGACAGGCGGTCCGTAATCAACCGTTCAATGGAGCGACCCCTGCTGAGCAAGTGGAAGAGTAAAAACTGACAGCCCCGTGTGAAAGGGACCTTAAAGAGTATCCAACATAGTTGGTCAGTTTTTTGCTGCAGAAACTGATATAGGGGAGGGGACTGCAGGTGACCCAGATGTCCGAGGATTCCAACGCTCTAGAAGTGTCTATTCTCTGCAATTTCATCCTAGAGGATAACTCGTGAGGAGATGGAAAAGAATGCTACTATAAAGTAGTGTGTGTTTGTGTTTATCCCCCCCTCTTTTCTGGTCTCTAACCATGCATACCAACTCTGGTTTAAGAATTGAAGACACTTGGGGGTTGATTTTCTAAAACTGCAGAGCTCAAAATCTGGTGCTGCTCTGCATAGAAATCAATCAACTTCCAGGTTTTTTGTCAAAGCTTGATTGAACAAGGTGAAGTATGATGCAAGGTTCACACTGCTGCGATGCGGGAACGCTGCGAATCTACTGCGGCAGCAGTTCACATTGCCCTATGCGAACTGCTGGGAGTGTCAGTGAAAAGTTAATGACCCCTCCAAATCAATTTGCATATCGCAGTGTGATCTGCAAACTCGGACAGGAATCGGATCGCATGGTGTGAACACCCATGCGATCCGATTCTGCTGCGGACCAAAAAAAGGGTCCTGTACGAGTTTGGGCCGGATGCAATGCGAATTCAGCCATACTATCTGTATGGCTGAAATCGCATCGCACAGAGATAGCGTGTGATTTTCACTGCAGTGCGGTGCGAATCACATCCGATCTCGTACACTGCAGTGTGAACCCAGGGTGAAGCTGATTGCCTGACTGCCATGCTCACCTGCACCAGATTTGGCACACTCTAGTTTTAGTAAATCAGCCCCATTGTGTCACATAACCAATTGGCTTTACAAGGCAGATTTAAAACGGCACACTTTCATACATTGTTTGTTTAAAATATTTGATTCGCCTTGGATATATTGTTTATTTATATATATTTTTTTTTTTAGTTGATAAAAATGGTGATGTATGCATTTCCATTCTTCATGAGCCGGGAGAGGATAAGTATGGCTATGAAAAACCAGAAGAGCGCTGGCTTCCTATTCATACGGTGGAAACCATTATGATCAGTGTAATTTCTATGCTAGCAGATCCCAATGGAGACTCCCCAGCCAACGTTGATGCAGCAGTATGTCTTTCTATGTGTTGTATTTTTTCTTTTTGTTTTTTTAATCCATTTCTTTCACAAGTCATGATGTTCATGATAATGTCATCATTATTTATAAAACCTTTTGGCAATATTTGTAATGAAGATTTTACTTTTCTCTTGCTGCTGATGAAAGTAGATTTCATTGAATAAATGGACATACACTATATTGTCAGAAGTATTGGGATGCCTGCCTTGGTTTAAAATTAAGTTGGGCCCACCCTTTACAGCTATAACAGCTTCAACTCTTCTGGGAAGGCTGTCTACAAGGTTTAGGAGTGTGTCTATGGGAATATTTGACCATTCTTCCAGAAGCGCATTTGTGAGGTCAGGTACTGATGTTGGATGAGAAGGCCTGGCTAAAAGTCTTCACTCTAATTCAACCCCAAAGGTGTTCTATATGTCTTTATGAACCTTGCTTTGTGTACTGGTCCAAATTATTTGGTTGAACAGGGGGTTTATGGTGTGGCGTTATTTAAGGTGTCTGCATAATAGAGTTGCACGATTCTTAGCAAAATGAGAATCACTTTTTTATTTTTTTATTTTTTTTTTGCTTAGATTACAGATCACGATTCTCTCATGATATAACTTTATCTTTCACATTATACAAAAATTGTGCTAACTTTACTGTTTAGTTTTTTTTTATTAAATTAATTAAAGTGTATTTTTCAAAAAAATTGCATTTGAAAGACCGCTTCGCAAATGCAGCGCGACATAAAATAAAATATTGCAACAACCACCATTCTTCTCTAGGGGAGATATATACTTTTATTTTTTATTTTATTTTTTTGTGATGTTTGGGGGTTTTAAGTAATTTTCTAGCAAAAAATATTGATTTTAACTTGAAACCAACAAGCGTAGTTGGCTCAGCAGCTGGGGAATGTTGTGATACTTGGCAGACTTTTTTTTATTTTATTTTTTGACAGCTGTCGGCTTGAGTAGAGCATTCTCTGCATATAAAGAATCTGGAAAATGTAAGGGTGAGAAAAATCACAATCTCGATTTATTTATTTTTTATTTTTCTATACACTTAATCGTGCAGCTCTACAGCATGTCAAGACATTTTGGACAATTTCATGCTTCCAACTTTGTGGGAACAGTTTGGGGATGGCCCCTTCCTGTTCCAACATGACTGCGCACCAGTGCACAAAGCAAGGTGCATAAAGACATGGATGGGGTGGAGGAACTTGAATGGCCTGCACAGTCCTGACCTCAACCCAATAGAACACCTTTGGGATGAATTGGAGTGGAGAGTGTGAGCCAGGCCTTCTTGACCAACATCATTACCTGACCTCACAAATGTGCTTCTGGAAGAATGGTCAAACATTCCCGTAGACCAGGGATATGCAATTAGTGTACCTCCAGCTGTTGCAAAACTACAAGTCCCATCATGCCTCTGGGTGTCATGCTTGTGACTGTCAGATTCTTGCTATGCCTCATGGGACTTGTAGTTCTGCAACAGCTGGAGGTCCGCTAATTTCATATCCCTGCCTTAGACCCACTCTTAAACCTCCCCAGAAGCGTTGAAGCTGTTCTAGCTAAAAAGAGCAGGTCAACTCAATATTGAACCCTACAGACTAAGACTGGGGTGCCATTCCAAGTTCATGTAAACGAAGGAGTCGCAATACTTTTGACAATATAGTGGATTTACAAAGCTTTTTTTTTTTTTTTTTTTTTTTTAAGACCGTTGTACCAAAAAAAAAAAACCTGCAATGGCATAATGTGCTAGTATACATACACTAGCACATTATGAAATATTCACCCTGGAACAAAGCCTTCCAGAGCTGTAAAGTCACCGCTGAGAAGGCTGACATGTTCCCTGTCTTTCTTCCAGGTTTGTGAGCGCCGGCCAAAGCCGTGATAATGTCCCTCCCACGCATGCCCGTGGGAGCCCTCAGTTCTGGCACAAAGCTCTGGCAAGGTATGCTGGACCTTCAGAGAGCATGTGCCAGTGATGTCACTAGCTGCATGCAGGGTGAATCTCACCTCCTGAACTGTGCACATTTTTAGAAGATATTATTTTTACTTTCAGGTAAGCCTTATTATAGGCTTACTTGTACATAAAAATGACCAAGCGAGTTCTACAACCGCTTTAATCCGTATAGAAGAGAGGAAACCCAAGATGCGCATTTTCTGAAAATCCATTTTGGTTTCATATACCCGCTAGTACACTGCAGAATCTTTAGACTGAAGGTGGTTTTGTAGCAAAAATAAATAAATAAATTCACTGAAGTTTTGCCTTGGCATAGAGTTGGGCCCTGCTTTGGTACCTAAAAGGGTGTTCCCCCAACTTGTTACCACCTGGTAGAAAGTTCACAAATTTTTTAATTGTCTTTGTACTATATGCTGTAGCATTAACAGTACCCTTTACTGGAGCACCTGAACACATATGATTTTTTTTTCCCCTCCAATGTATGTAAAAACAAAGTATTTGATTCCCTGCTGATTTTTGTACGTTTGCCCACTGACAAATCATTCTGTATAATTTTTAATGGTAGGTTTATTTTAACAGTGAGACAGAATAACAAAAATATCCAGAAAAAAAGCATGTAAAAAAAAAAGTTATAAATTTGATTTGCATTTTGAGTGAAATAATTATTTGACAAACCCCCCCCCAAGATTTTTGGCTCCCAGATGTCTTCTATACAGATTAGAGCACTCTCTTAAATGGAGTGCTCCTAATCTCAGTGTGTTGTCTGTATAAGACACCTGTCCACAGAAGCAATCGGATTCCAATCTCTCCACCATGGCCAAGACCAAAGAGCTGTCCAAGGATGTCGGGGACAAGATTATAGACAAGGCTGGAATGGACTACAAGACCATTGCCAAGCAGTTTGGTGAGAGGGTGACAACAGTTGTTGCAATTTATTCTCAAATGGAAGAAACGCAATCTTCCTCGGTCTGAGGCTCCATGCAAGATCTAACCTTGTGGTGTTTCAATGAGGATGGGGAGGAATCGACCCAGAACTACACAGGAGAATCTTGTCAATGATCTAAAAGCAGCTGGGACCATAGTCGCCAAGAAAACAATTGGTAACACAATACACCTTGACAAACTGAAATTCTGTGCCCGCAAGATCCCCCTGCTCAAAACACATGTACAAGCCTGTCTGAAGTTTTCTAATGAACATCTGAATGATTCACAGGAAAACTGGGTGAAAGTGTTGTGGTCAGATGAGACCAAAATCACGCTCTTTGGTATCAACTCGATTCATCATGTTTGGAGGAGGAATGCTGCCTCTGACCCCCAAGAACATCATCCCCACTGTCAAACATGGAGGTTGAAATATGCTTTGGGGGTGTTTTTCTGATAAGGGGACAGGACAACTTAACCACATCAAAAAAACAATGGATAGGGCAATGTACCGTCAAATCTTAGGTGAGAACCTCCTTCCCTCAGAGCAATGAAAATGGGTTGTCGATCGGTATGCCAGCATGACAATGACCCAAAATGCACAGCCAAGGCAACAAAGGAGTTGCTCATGAAGCACATTAAGGTCCTGGAGTGGCCTAGCCAGTCTCCAGACCTTAATCCCTTAGAATGTATGTGGGAAATGAAGGTTTGAGTTGCCAAACGTCAGCCTCAAAACCTTAATGAATTGGAGAGGATCTGCAAAGAGGAGTGGGACAAAATCCCTCCTCAGATGTGTGCAAACCTGGTGGCCAACTACAAGAAATGTCTGACCTTTTTGTGATTGCCAACAAGGGTTTTGCCATCAAGTCATGTTTTTCGAAGGGGTCAAATACTTATTTCACTCATTTAAAATGCAAATCAATTTTTATAGCTTTTTTGAAATGCGTTTTTCTGGATATTTTTTATTCTGTCTGTTTTAAAATAAAATCGCCTATTAAAATTAGACTGCCCACTGAAAAAAAAAAACTATCAAACAATACAAAATCAGCAGGGAATCAAATACTTTTTTCCCTCACTGTATGAGGCATTTTGAGTTTAGTCAATCGAATGATGAAAATGAAAAATGCAGCAGTAAATACAAGTTGCAAAATGTATTTTTTAATTTCTAAAATGGGCCATGTGAATGT
The DNA here is from genome assembly GCF_037356315.1 of Lithobates pipiens. Taxonomy (NCBI): domain Eukaryota; kingdom Metazoa; phylum Chordata; class Amphibia; order Anura; family Ranidae; genus Lithobates; species Lithobates pipiens. The sequence goes on along the minus strand of NW_027507748.1, from coordinate 403,293,819 downwards.
AAAATATTTCAAATGTTAAATGTATACCATAACACTTTGGTTCAAGCAAAGCATTATGTACTTTTTGCTTGGTTTATTTTGCTTTTATTTTAATGGAACAGATGACTAAAAGACCATGTTGCCATATACATGGCCTGCAGGGTAAACAAAAAATAATTTAACCAATTTCCTCTATCCACGTTTATACAGGGCGGATAGACAAATATTCTGCTGTGGCTATTGCCTATTGACAGCTGTCTGGGTATCGAAATAGTGGAACAAACAGGATGGGGGTTTTTCTGGGAATTTTTTATTCAATGTATGAAAAGCATAACTGCCAAGTCTCCAAAAGACCAATTTGAGATTGACATTTTTCACATACATAATAAAATCTGCATTTTTAATTTGCAGATTTTTAGGAAAAAAATGCTTTCATACATTTTGGTGCACACAAACACTGCCCAATTTTTTGGTAAAAAATATTTAAAGTTACGCCGGATCTTGCCATCAAAGAATAGGCATATACAAAACGAAACCTGTGTCTTAAGTCCTTTAAATCTAAGCTTTTTGTAAATCTAATTTTTCTTTTACCTTAAGCCAAAAAAATGCAAATATATATGGATTGTTTTTGTCTTTATAGAAAGAGTGGAGAGAAGACCGTAATGGAGAATTTAAAAGGAAAGTTGCACGCTGTGTAAGAAAAAGCCAAGAGACTGCTTTTGAGTGACATTTAAGCAGTAGCTAGTAGCTTCACAATTTCAGGGTAAATTTGTATTCTTTCAACCTCCCTGTTTTCTTTCTCTTTTTGCATGCATTTCTGCTCTGTTGGTAAGATTGCACATGTAGAGCAGTTTCAAGATTGCTCACCTTCTCTTCATATCCTTGGCTTTATTTCCATTTAAAAGGAATCTAAGTGGTAGGGAAACTATACAGAGGCCTGCTATGTGGACCACCTTGTGAAAATGCTAGTTGCCCATTAACCTTTTGGCTTGCATGTTGTAAAAACAACCCAAGACAAGCTTAACAAGCATGCAGATCAGGAAAGTCTGTTAAAGTACTCCCAATCTGTGTACTTGTTTCTGTCTAGTGACTTGGAACATACGGAAGCCATTGTATCATAATGACAGCTGGAGATGGACATTTTCAGAAGTTGTCAGTGTCTATGCTTCCTTGGTACAGCTTTTGTTTAATGCTGAACTAGGGCCCCATAGGTAGGAGTGTGAAAACTGGGTATATAGTGCTTATACCTGCTGAATGCTATGTGACGTCAGAGCACATGTAGTTTATTGAGCCAACAAAATCATTAAACTCAAGTGGTCAGAAAAGCATTTGCTTTTGATGCATCGTGCTAAATTTAATTATGACTACTGCATCTTTCGGCATTGATGCAGCTGCCCTTGTTCGATCTTGTGCTTCTATTAAAAAAAAAAAACTTGCTCTTGAGAGAGGTGAGGTGGAAAGGTGTGTGTGTGTGTTTTTTCTAAAGGTGCCCAATAATGGGATCTTGTGTATGCTATCACATTAATATAGCCATTAAAAATATCTTCTCCTTTGTTCTAAAAATCTGTTCCTTGTTGAAATGTGTCTTTAGAGGCATGCTTTTAAAGAGGGAGAGAGTTTTGCCAGGTACACTAAATGTAAAGCAAATGTTAACATATTTGCACCGCTAAAATTTCTAATGAGGAGCCTGCCTGGTTTCACTGTAGGCCATGTAATGAGATGCATATTGTCAGCGGTGTTTCTGTATCAAAGGGGCCTCAATGATTAAGTGGATTTAATTTGAATGCTTTATTTATATATTGGAATGTTTTGAGAAGAACTCCTCCAAAGTTCTAGTGAATACCCACTCAGACTGTCACCAGAACAGAAATGTCCACAGAACACTTGTTCTGGTGACAAGTCAAAATGGTTAATCTGACTAGGGTCTAATCTGTCCCTATTCTATATTTAAAACAAATGTCTTAATGGGAGTGCTGATGTTCGCTTTTGACAGCTGACAGGATTTCAACAAGTTTCCAGTAGTACTAAGCTTCCTGAACCAGTTACAGTGCCTTGAAAAAGTATTCATACCCCCTTAACTTTCCACATTTTGTCATGTTGCAACCAAAAACTTAAATGCATTTTATTGGGATTTTTGTTATCAGCCAACACCAAGTGGTACATAATTGTGAAAAAGGAAAATGATAAATGGTTTTCAAAATGTTTTACAAATATGTGAAAAGTGTGGCGTGCATTTGTATTCTGCCCCCCTGAGTCAGTACTTTTCAAAACCACCTTTCTCTGCAATTACAGCTTCAAGTCTTTTTTGGGGATGTTTCTACCAGCTTTGCACATCTAGAGTGGAATTTGTGCCCATTCTTTTTTTGCAAAAAAAGCGCAAGCTCTGTCAGATTGGATGGGGAGTGTTTGAACAGCAATTTTCAAGTCTTGCCACAGATTCTCAATTGGATTTAGGTCTGGACTTTTCTTGGGCCTTTCTAAAACATAGTATGCTTTGATCTAAACCATTCCATTGTAGCTCTGGCTGTGTTTAGGGTCATTGTTCTGCTGGGAGGTGAGCTTCTGCTCCAGTCAAGTCTTTTGCAGACTCAAACAGGTTTTCTTCTAAGATTGCCCTGTATTTGGCTCCATCCAGCTTCCCTGTCCCTGTTAAAAAGCATCCCCGCAACATGATGCTGCCACCACCATGTTTCATAGTGGGGATGGAGTGTTCAGGGTGATGTGTAGTGCTAGTTTTCTGCCGCACAACATTTTGATTTGGGCTAAAAAGTTTGTCGTTGGTCTCCTACGTTTGCTGTGTCCCCTACATGGCTTCTTGCAAACTGCAAACGAGACTTCTTATGACTTTCTTTCAACAATGGCTTTCTTCTTGCCACTCTTCCATAAAGGGCAGATTTGTGGAGTGCATGACTAATTGTCCGTTGGACAGATTCTCCCACCTGAGCTGTGGATCTCTGCAGCTCCTCCAGAGTTACCATGGGCCTCTTGGCTGCTTCTCCGATTTAATGCTTTCCTTTCTTGGCCTGTCAGTTCAGGTGGATGGCCATGTCTTGGTAGGCTTGAAGTTGTGCCATACGCTCCTCATTTTTGGATGATGGATTGAACAGTGCTCTGTGAGATGTTCAAAGATTGGGGGCTGAATACAAATGCACTCCACACTTTTCAGATATTTGTAAAAAAATAAAAATTGAAAACCAATAAATTTTTTGCCATCTTACGATTATGTTCCCACTTTGTATTGGTCTATCACATAAAATCCCTATAAAATACATTTAGGTTTTTGTTTGTTTTTTGGGGCGGAGTGTTGTAACATGCCAAAATCTTGAAAATTTCAAGGAGAATGTATACTTTTTCAAGGCACTGTGGGTGCACTCTCGTGAAGATCTGTGTTTAACCTCCATGATGGAGTCAAGGGGTTTGCGAAGGTTGCTAATGGTTGTGCCAAAGCTTTTGTAAAAGCTTGCTGTCCACATTTTTTGCACTTATCTGTGCAATTGCCTTCATAATACAGTGCAGCACCCCCTTAACACCCTGTGATTGCCACATTCATGTCCCAAAAAAACTGACCTGCAGCTTGTCAAGCTGTTGAAATATGAGATATATATATTTATATTTATATTTAAGCTATAAGAGTTCAGGGCTCATTTTTTGTGTTGGGAACAGGCTACATGAGTAAGAATTTGGTGCCTATAGCAATGGCTTTTTAACTTGTGTCTACATCTGAGACACTTCTGAGATCAATCCTAATTCATTGACAAGTGTGCTTGACTTCCTTTTGACCTGTTTTGGACTTCAAGAGGGTTTTGTACTTGCGTAGGAATGACCTAGGATGGAAGCAAATAGCCCTTTGACACAGGCATTAAAAGTAGCTGTGCTGTCAGACTGTACATAGAAAAAAAAAAATCACCAGGCGACTGCTATATAATATATAGAATATCATAAAAATTATATAGTATATAGCCCTCGTGAATCTATTGTCCAATATATACCATATTGACAGCGCTAAAACAACAAAACAATCATTCTTAAGAGGGTAGAAGCCCCATGGTTTACAACAAAAACCACAGTAATGTCCTTAAAAAGTCCCACACATCTGAGGATGGGATTTTAGTTGAAACACCAAAATGATGGAAAACAGAAAGAAAAGTCCATCTCCAAGAAAAGACCACCAGTGCAGAAAGAGCTTGTTAGCCGGTGACACCCCTTATGGTAAAGCACTCACCAGAACCCAATGGGTTAACAGGCACCTCTTTATAAATAGTCTTTCACTGGTATTCCTCTGTACCCAATTCCTGTGTCCTCATAGATTTTTCGGATTTAACACTTCACTCCCAGCAGCAAGTTCACATATAGAAAACAGCAAAAAGAGGTTCCATAGTGCAAACTGCTTTATTCTTTTAAAAAATTTGTGCGCATATACACCATACGTACATAATCAATAAAAATTCATTCACAGAGATGTAACCACTAGAACAACCGGATTTGTCTCACCGCGGCTCCGGGCGTCTTAGATCGAATGCAGGCTCGGCTTCCACGGCGGGTCCCGGGCAATCGTACAAATCGACCGCTCTGTAGTTACGAATAGCTGCTTGGTCACGCCCATACGCGTTTCGTCATCACGTCTTCATCTGTGGGCGTGGCCAAGCAGTGCAGCTAATCCGATTAAATATGAATAGGGGCGGAGAGGTGGCTCATGGGCATTCCCACGTCCAGCCCCCTAGACACACTCACTCCCACCCAATGCGGAAATGAAAAGGCCACGTCGTGCAAGCCATCGCCATGACAACATGCCTAAATGTACACTGTTCGCAAAAAAACTTTCATTTCTCACGAGTACGTCCCTGTGGGTAAAATTTGTTCACACAAACCTTCGTTTCTCATGAGAACAGTATTAATTCATTAAATCACCGAACAGCATACATTAAGTGAGCAGGTTATCTCATTATTCCAGGAAATCACCATTATCATACTAAAATAATAATATAATAATAAATTTACATCATTATTACCTAAAATACCCATTATCATACCAAAATAATAAATATTGTCAATATTGCAGGTATCCATCTTAGAAAAATGCATTAAGATAAAAGGCACATATATCTCAAATCTATATATACCACCAATATGTATGCAGAGCAAAATGCATTACATTCAATAAAATATTAAATAATTCTCCACACTATCTTAATCAATAGTCTTGTCTGATAGATTAATAAAAAATGATAAGATAAAATAAAACCCGAATGTTGAGTACCAGCAAAGCTAGAAACTGCAGACCTCTTGGTCTACTCGACTGCAAAAGTAGGTGTCCCAAAAAATAGAATAGAATAGAACCGACCTATACTCTTTTTTGTATACATGTATGCTGTGTTCACATAAAAAAATATATTAATAAAACAAGGCTAAATATGTTATGCAGAAACTGTTCTAAAATATATTAAGCTCAAATCCTCCTCAATATTTCCCCAGTGTACTGCAATAAAAACTTAGTAGTCACTAATGAAACAGTTAACATCCACCTCTATATTTAAACCGTAGGGACTCAAAGTGTTCATACGGAACAGCCACTCGGTCTCACGTTTAGATATTTCCCGGACTAAATTACTGCCCTTCCAATTCGGAAAGACCCTATCTACACCCCAAAACTTAAGACCTGTTGGGTCCCTGTCGTGTTTAAGTCTGAAATGTAGGGAAACACTATGGTCCTTATAGCCAATGGAAATATTGTAAATATGTTCTGCCACCCTAGTACATAATTTCCTTTTTGTTCGTCCTACATACATCAGCCCACACGGGCACTGAAGTACATATACTACATGTGTGGTCACACATGTGATAAATTGATCGATCTTAAAATTTTGTCCATTACCAGTGGAGGTGAATTGATCAATCCCCCGAATGTGATTGTGAACAGATTTACAGGCTTTGCACCTTCGACAGGCAAAAAAGCCAGCTCGATCCCAGAACATAAGAGGCCTGGAGGGTGGATCCAAAACCTTTTTGACAATTTTATCCCCAAAAGAGAAATTACGTCTGTAAATAAATCTAGGGTTCTCAGGAATTACTCCCTTGAGCGTCCTATCTAATTTGAGGATGTCCCAGTGTTTTCGGATAATCCCCTCTACCTCCTTGTATTGGCCATGGAGGGTGCTAATGAAACCCCATTCATGAGTACTACACATTATCCTTTCTTTCCGTTGTAAACATTGCTCCTGGGGTACACGTAGCACCTGTTGCAATTCCTGATCCAGCATGTCAAAGGAGTAACCCTTTTCCACAAATTTATCCCTGACTAAAGATGCCTGTGTCAAATAATCATCATCAAAGGTACAATTTCTTCTAACACGAAGAAACTGACCTTTCGGTATCCCACGTAGCCAAAGCGGATGATGTCCACTATGAATAGGAATAAAACTATTTCTGTCCGTTGGCTTAAAAAACACTTTTGTGGACAAATTAGTCATTTCTCTCATTACAGTTACATCCAGAAAGTGGATTGACTTTTTATTCCAACTGAAGTCTAATTTTATATTGTTATTATTGTTGTTCAAACCATCAGAAAAGTCCTTCAGAGATTCCTCCGTGCCTTGCCAGATGAAAAACATATCATCTATATACCTATGATAGAAAAGTAATTCCCTTCTCCGGTTCGCAAAAATCCGTATATCCTCCCAATGGCTCATAAATAAATTCGCCAAACTCGGCGCAAATTTTGAACCCATCGCTACCCCTTTCTTTTGGTTATAAAATTTACCATCATACCAAAAGTAGTTGTGCGACAGGCAAAATTCCAGAGCCATTCGCAAAAACTTTTTTTGTATGTAAGGCAGGTCGTCCCTCTGAGAGAATGCCCAATTGAGAGCCAACAGGGCATCCTCGTGCTGTATAATCGTATAGAGAGACGACACATCTGCTGTTACTAAAAAGATTTCAGCGTCTCCAGGAAACTCCACACCACGCAACAAACCTAAAAAGCTTGTGGTGTCCTTTAAATAGGCACGTGTAGTGACCACACTCATCTGCAAGAAATGGTCTAAATATTGACCAATCCTAGCAGTCACTGATTTTATTCCGTTAACGATTGGCCTAGCCGGGGGTTCCGTCTGACTCTTATGGATCTTAGGTAACGTGTAAATATTGGGAATTCTATTATAACTAGGTACCAAAAATAACCGTTCCTTTTTTGTTAGGACCCGCATATAATATCCAAAATCCACCAAATTGCCCAAATCCTCACGATACGATTTCGTAGGGTCTCTATCTAGTAGAGTATATGTTGTTTGGTCTGACAACATATCGCATAGCTGAGTGTGGTAATACTGCTTATCCAACAGTACCACACCTCCCCCTTTATCTGCTGGTCGGACAATAATATCCTTTCTTTCCTCTAGGGCTTTAATCCCTTCTTTAATATATATAGGACAAGGATTTTTCTTTAGTGGAAGGGCATCTAAATCCCTAAGGACTGATTGTTTAAACACCTCCACTTGGTGGTTGGAAGGTAGTGGTGGATTAAATAATGACTTATTCCGGAGATTGCTGTTCACGCCAATTATTCCATTATCCCTATTATTCGTTATCATACTGCTATTAGAAAGCATATATTTCTTAATATTGATCTTCCGTACGTATTTCTGTACTTCAATATAAACATTAAATTTATTCATTGGTTGGCGTACAGAACATTTCAAACCCGCATTTAGAATGTTTTTTTCTTTCTGGGATAAAGTTACTTGAGTCAAATTATAAATCCCTGTCATTCCGTCTCCCTGCGTCTTTTTTTGTTTGAGGCGTTTACCGGCTCTGCAGCCTCTTTTTCCATGGTTTTTTGTTGTTGTCTGACCGGACTGTATGGCATTCCCCAATCCTGGGGATGTCTCCAATCCTGATTGTTCTGGACGGATGGTGGATAAGAGGGTCGACCTCTCCATGGTCGCCCCCCTCTTGGTCTCCCCCTCCAATGTCCCCTCCCGCCTCTCCCTAAAAAAGGGGGTATCTGAGTATTACGGGGTGAGGATGATCTCACTAGAGGAGCAAAACGGTTATGTGTGTCAGGCTGATATATCCCTTGTTGATTATAACCCGGGCGAGTTTCCTTGTATCCCTTATTCTTACCCACAAAATTGGACTGTTTACGTGCCTGACTGTTTTGGGGGTTTTTTTTCCCAAAATTTATTTTTCTTGGTAAGGCCTCCTCAGTTACCTTAGGGATATTATCCAATGCTTTTGGTACGTTAGTTACTGGTTGTGTAGATGTAACCCCAACCCCGGTTTCTTCTTGTGTTGATGGTCTAAATCCTACCTGCCAACTATACATAGTGTGATTCCTAAAATCATTTAAATCCCTTCTAAATTTCTTTATTTTCTTTTTTTGTGTATCCCTATCCACCTTTTCCAATTTTTTCTGAATATCACTATTGAAAGAAGCTAGTTGTGGAGTGCCTCTTATTGGTTCTACTAAGGACTGCAAATCTGTGATTCTTTTTTCCAAAATCACCATTTTTCTCTTTTTACGTGCTAATACCAGTTGCTGTAATTTATAGCCAACTCCATTAAAGAAATCAAGCCACTCTGACATAGAACCTGTGTCATCAAGTCCGTCCTGAGGTGCCACATCCCACCTCAGGCTTCTCATTATTAATTTGTCCTTGAGGTACTGTTCAAACGTACAGATATCCCACCAGGTGCGAACTTGTTTCTCAAGGGTGTTGGCTAGTGCTGTTAGAGTTTCCGTATAATCATTGTCTTCAAGTGTTCCCCCTTCACAGGAAAACACTGCTTCTAAATCAATTTGTCGATCCCTCAAAAAATTGATTGCATCCATGTTCGCTAAGGGTAAATTTAACTATGTAACAAGTACTGATATCACTGGCAAACAATCTAAACAAAAATTGCTAAGAATATTCCCCACCGATCCCAGCGCACACAGAAACAAAAGATGATATAATTTGCAAGCTGCTATCATACAAAAGATAAATCATAAAAATTATATAGTATATAGCCCTCGTGAATCTATTGTCCAATATATACCATATTGACAGCGCTAAAACAACAAAACAATCATTCTTAAGAGGGTAGAAGCCCCATGGTTTACAACAAAAACCACAGTAATGTCCTTAAAAAGTCCCACACATCTGAGGATGGGATTTTAGTTGAAACACCAAAATGATGGAAAACAGAAAGAAAAGTCCATCTCCAAGAAAAGACCACCAGTGCAGAAAGAGCTTGTTAGCCGGTGACACCCCTTATGGTAAAGCACTCACCAGAACCCAATGGGTTAACAGGCACCTCTTTATAAATAGTCTTTCACTGGTATTCCTCTGTACCCAATTCCTGTGTCCTCATAGATTTTTCGGATTTAACACTTCACTCCCAGCAGCAAGTTCACATATAGAAAACAGCAAAAAGAGGTTCCATAGTGCAAACTGCTTTATTCTTTTAAAAAATTTGTGCGCATATACACCATACGTACATAATCAATAAAAATTCATTCACAGAGATGTAACCACTAGAACAACCGGATTTGTCTCACCGCGGCTCCGGGCGTCTTAGATCGAATGCAGGCTCGGCTTCCACGGCGGGTCCCGGGCAATCGTACAAATCGACCGCTCTGTAGTTACGAATAGCTGCTTGGTCACGCCCATACGCGTTTCGTCATCACGTCTTCATCTGTGGGCGTGGCCAAGCAGTGCAGCTAATCCGATTAAATATGAATAGGGGCGGAGAGGTGGCTCATGGGCATTCCCACGTCCAGCCCCCTAGACACACTCACTCCCACCCAATGCGGAAATGAAAAGGCCACGTCGTGCAAGCCATCGCCATGACAACATGCCTAAATGTACACTGTTCGCAAAAAAACTTTCATTTCTCACGAGTACGTCCCTGTGGGTAAAATTTGTTCACACAAACCTTCGTTTCTCATGAGAACAGTATTAATTCATTAAATCACCGAACAGCATACATTAAGTGAGCAGGTTATCTCATTATTCCAGGAAATCACCATTATCATACTAAAATAATAATATAATAATAAATTTACATCATTATTACCTAAAATACCCATTATCATACCAAAATAATAAATATTGTCAATATTGCAGGTATCCATCTTAGAAAAATGCATTAAGATAAAAGGCACATATATCTCAAATCTATATATACCACCAATATGTATGCAGAGCAAAATGCATTACATTCAATAAAATATTAAATAATTCTCCACACTATCTTAATCAATAGTCTTGTCTGATAGATTAATAAAAAATGATAAGATAAAATAAAACCCGAATGTTGAGTACCAGCAAAGCTAGAAACTGCAGACCTCTTGGTCTACTCGACTGCAAAAGTAGGTGTCCCAAAAAATAGAATAGAATAGAACCGACCTATACTCTTTTTTGTATACATGTATGCTGTGTTCACATAAAAAAATATATTAATAAAACAAGGCTAAATATGTTATGCAGAAACTGTTCTAAAATATATTAAGCTCAAATCCTCCTCAATATTTCCCCAGTGTACTGCAATAAAAACTTAGTAGTCACTAATGAAACAGTTAACATCCACCTCTATATTTAAACCGTAGGGACTCAAAGTGTTCATACGGAACAGCCACTCGGTCTCACGTTTAGATATTTCCCGGACTAAATTACTGCCCTTCCAATTCGGAAAGACCCTATCTACACCCCAAAACTTAAGACCTGTTGGGTCCCTGTCGTGTTTAAGTCTGAAATGTAGGGAAACACTATGGTCCTTATAGCCAATGGAAATATTGTAAATATGTTCTGCCACCCTAGTACATAATTTCCTTTTTGTTCGTCCTTAATATATTTTAGAACAGTTTCTGCATAACATATTTAGCCTTGTTTTATTAATATATTTTTTTATGTGAACACAGCATACATGTATACAAAAAAGAGTATAGGTCGGTTCTATTCTATTCTATTTTTTGGGACACCTACTTTTGCAGTCGAGTAGACCAAGAGGTCTGCAGTTTCTAGCTTTGCTGGTACTCAACATTCGGGTTTTATTTTATCTTATCATTTTTTATTAATCTATCAGACAAGACTATTGATTAAGATAGTGTGGAGAATTATTTAATATTTTATTGAATGTAATGCATTTTGCTCTGCATACATATTGGTGGTATATATAGATTTGAGATATATGTGCCTTTTATCTTAATGCATTTTTCTAAGATGGATACCTGCAATATTGACAATATTTATTATTTTGGTATGATAATGGGTATTTTAGGTAATAATGATGTAAATTTATTATTATATTATTATTTTAGTATGATAATGGTGATTTCCTGGAATAATGAGATAACCTGCTCACTTAATGTATGCTGTTCGGTGATTTAATGAATTAATACTGTTCTCATGAGAAACGAAGGTTTGTGTGAACAAATTTTACCCACAGGGACGTACTCGTGAGAAATGAAAGTTTTTTTGCGAACAGTGTACATTTAGGCATGTTGTCATGGCGATGGCTTGCACGACGTGGCCTTTTCATTTCCGCATTGGGTGGGAGTGAGTGTGTCTAGGGGGCTGGACGTGGGAATGCCCATGAGCCACCTCTCCGCCCCTATTCATATTTAATCGGATTAGCTGCACTGCTTGGCCACGCCCACAGATGAAGACGTGATGACGAAACGCGTATGGGCGTGACCAAGCAGCTATTCGTAACTACAGAGCGGTCGATTTGTACGATTGCCCGGGACCCGCCGTGGAAGCCGAGCCTGCATTCGATCTAAGACGCCCGGAGCCGCGGTGAGACAAATCCGGTTGTTCTAGTGGTTACATCTCTGTGAATGAATTTTTATTGATTATGTACGTATGGTGTATATGCGCACAAATTTTTTAAAAGAATAAAGCAGTTTGCACTATGGAACCTCTTTTTGCTGTTTTCTATATGTGAACTTGCTGCTGGGAGTGAAGTGTTAAATCCGAAAAATCTATGAGGACACAGGAATTGGGTACAGAGGAATACCAGTGAAAGACTATTTATAAAGAGGTGCCTGTTAACCCATTGGGTTCTGGTGAGTGCTTTACCATAAGGGGTGTCACCGGCTAACAAGCTCTTTCTGCACTGGTGGTCTTTTCTTGGAGATGGACTTTTCTTTCTGTTTTCCATCATTTTGGTGTTTCAACTAAAATCCCATCCTCAGATGTGTGGGACTTTTTAAGGACATTACTGTGGTTTTTGTTGTAAACCATGGGGCTTCTACCCTCTTAAGAATGATTGTTTTGTTGTTTTAGCGCTGTCAATATGGTATATATTGGACAATAGATTCACGAGGGCTATATACTATATAATTTTTATGATTTATCTTTTGTATGATAGCAGCTTGCAAATTATATCATCTTTTGTTTCTGTGTGCGCTGGGATCGGTGGGGAATATTCTTAGCAATTTTTGTTTAGATTGTTTGCCAGTGATATCAGTACTTGTTACATAGTTAAATTTACCCTTAGCGAACATGGATGCAATCAATTTTTTGAGGGATCGACAAATTGATTTAGAAGCAGTGTTTTCCTGTGAAGGGGGAACACTTGAAGACAATGATTATACGGAAACTCTAACAGCACTAGCCAACACCCTTGAGAAACAAGTTCGCACCTGGTGGGATATCTGTACGTTTGAACAGTACCTCAAGGACAAATTAATAATGAGAAGCCTGAGGTGGGATGTGGCACCTCAGGACGGACTTGATGACACAGGTTCTATGTCAGAGTGGCTTGATTTCTTTAATGGAGTTGGCTATAAATTACAGCAACTGGTATTAGCACGTAAAAAGAGAAAAATGGTGATTTTGGAAAAAAGAATCACAGATTTGCAGTCCTTAGTAGAACCAATAAGAGGCACTCCACAACTAGCTTCTTTCAATAGTGATATTCAGAAAAAATTGGAAAAGGTGGATAGGGATACACAAAAAAAGAAAATAAAGAAATTTAGAAGGGATTTAAATGATTTTAGGAATCACACTATGTATAGTTGGCAGGTAGGATTTAGACCATCAACACAAGAAGAAACCGGGGTTGGGGTTACATCTACACAACCAGTAACTAACGTACCAAAAGCATTGGATAATATCCCTAAGGTAACTGAGGAGGCCTTACCAAGAAAAATAAATTTTGGGAAAAAAAACCCCCAAAACAGTCAGGCACGTAAACAGTCCAATTTTGTGGGTAAGAATAAGGGATACAAGGAAACTCGCCCGGGTTATAATCAACAAGGGATATATCAGCCTGACACACATAACCGTTTTGCTCCTCTAGTGAGATCATCCTCACCCCGTAATACTCAGATACCCCCTTTTTTAGGGAGAGGCGGGAGGGGACATTGGAGGGGGAGACCAAGAGGGGGGCGACCATGGAGAGGTCGACCCTCTTATCCACCATCCGTCCAGAACAATCAGGATTGGAGACATCCCCAGGATTGGGGAATGCCATACAGTCCGGTCAGACAACAACAAAAAACCATGGAAAAAGAGGCTGCAGAGCCGGTAAACGCCTCAAACAAAAAAAGACGCAGGGAGACGGAATGACAGGGATTTATAATTTGACTCAAGTAACTTTATCCCAGAAAGAAAAAAACATTCTAAATGCGGGTTTGAAATGTTCTGTACGCCAACCAATGAATAAATTTAATGTTTATATTGAAGTACAGAAATACGTACGGAAGATCAATATTAAGAAATATATGCTTTCTAATAGCAGTATGATAACGAATAATAGGGATAATGGAATAATTGGCGTGAACAGCAATCTCCGGAATAAGTCATTATTTAATCCACCACTACCTTCCAACCACCAAGTGGAGGTGTTTAAACAATCAGTCCTTAGGGATTTAGATGCCCTTCCACTAAAGAAAAATCCTTGTCCTATATATATTAAAGAAGGGATTAAAGCCCTAGAGGAAAGAAAGGATATTATTGTCCGACCAGCAGATAAAGGGGGAGGTGTGGTACTGTTGGATAAGCAGTATTACCACACTCAGCTATGCGATATGTTGTCAGACCAAACAACATATACTCTACTAGATAGAGACCCTACGAAATCGTATCGTGAGGATTTGGGCAATTTGGTGGATTTTGGATATTATATGCGGGTCCTAACAAAAAAGGAACGGTTATTTTTGGTACCTAGTTATAATAGAATTCCCAATATTTACACGTTACCTAAGATCCATAAGAGTCAGACGGAACCCCCGGCTAGGCCAATCGTTAACGGAATAAAATCAGTGACTGCTAGGATTGGTCAATATTTAGACCATTTCTTGCAGATGAGTGTGGTCACTACACGTGCCTATTTAAAGGACACCACAAGCTTTTTAGGTTTGTTGCGTGGTGTGGAGTTTCCTGGAGACGCTGAAATCTTTTTAGTAACAGCAGATGTGTCGTCTCTCTATACGATTATACAGCACGAGGATGCCCTGTTGGCTCTCAATTGGGCATTCTCTCAGAGGGACGACCTGCCTTACATACAAAAAAAGTTTTTGCGAATGGCTCTGGAATTTTGCCTGTCGCACAACTACTTTTGGTATGATGGTAAATTTTATAACCAAAAGAAAGGGGTAGCGATGGGTTCAAAATTTGCGCCGAGTTTGGCGAATTTATTTATGAGCCATTGGGAGGATATACGGATTTTTGCGAACCGGAGAAGGGAATTACTTTTCTATCATAGGTATATAGATGATATGTTTTTCATCTGGCAAGGCACGGAGGAATCTCTGAAGGACTTTTCTGATGGTTTGAACAACAATAATAACAATATAAAATTAGACTTCAGTTGGAATAAAAAGTCAATCCACTTTCTGGATGTAACTGTAATGAGAGAAATGACTAATTTGTCCACAAAAGTGTTTTTTAAGCCAACGGACAGAAATAGTTTTATTCCTATTCATAGTGGACATCATCCGCTTTGGCTACGTGGGATACCGAAAGGTCAGTTTCTTCGTGTTAGAAGAAATTGTACCTTTGATGATGATTATTTGACACAGGCATCTTTAGTCAGGGATAAATTTGTGGAAAAGGGTTACTCCTTTGACATGCTGGATCAGGAATTGCAACAGGTGCTACGTGTACCCCAGGAGCAATGTTTACAACGGAAAGAAAGGATAATGTGTAGTACTCATGAATGGGGTTTCATTAGCACCCTCCATGGCCAATACAAGGAGGTAGAGGGGATTATCCGAAAACACTGGGACATCCTCAAATTAGATAGGACGCTCAAGGGAGTAATTCCTGAGAACCCTAGATTTATTTACAGACGTAATTTCTCTTTTGGGGATAAAATTGTCAAAAAGGTTTTGGATCCACCCTCCAGGCCTCTTATGTTCTGGGATCGAGCTGGCTTTTTTGCCTGTCGAAGGTGCAAAGCCTGTAAATCTGTTCACAATCACATTCGGGGGATTGATCAATTCACCTCCACTGGTAATGGACAAAATTTTAAGATCGATCAATTTATCACATGTGTGACCACACATGTAGTATATGTACTTCAGTGCCCGTGTGGGCTGATGTATGTAGGACGAACAAAAAGGAAATTATGTACTAGGGTGGCAGAACATATTTACAATATTTCCATTGGCTATAAGGACCATAGTGTTTCCCTACATTTCAGACTTAAACACGACAGGGACCCAACAGGTCTTAAGTTTTGGGGTGTAGATAGGGTCTTTCCGAATTGGAAGGGCAGTAATTTAGTCCGGGAAATATCTAAACGTGAGACCGAGTGGCTGTTCCGTATGAACACTTTGAGTCCCTACGGTTTAAATATAGAGGTGGATGTTAACTGTTTCATTAGTGACTACTAAGTTTTTATTGCAGTACACTGGGGAAATATTGAGGAGGATTTGAGCTTAATATATTTTAGAACAGTTTCTGCATAACATATTTAGCCTTGTTTTATTAATATATTTTTTTATGTGAACACAGCATACATGTATACAAAAAAGAGTATAGGTCGGTTCTATTCTATTCTATTTTTTGGGACACCTACTTTTGCAGTCGAGTAGACCAAGAGGTCTGCAGTTTCTAGCTTTGCTGGTACTCAACATTCGGGTTTTATTTTATCTTATCATTTTTTATTAATCTATCAGACAAGACTATTGATTAAGATAGTGTGGAGAATTATTTAATATTTTATTGAATGTAATGCATTTTGCTCTGCATACATATTGGTGGTATATATAGATTTGAGATATATGTGCCTTTTATCTTAATGCATTTTTCTAAGATGGATACCTGCAATATTGACAATATTTATTATTTTGGTATGATAATGGGTATTTTAGGTAATAATGATGTAAATTTATTATTATATTATTATTTTAGTATGATAATGGTGATTTCCTGGAATAATGAGATAACCTGCTCACTTAATGTATGCTGTTCGGTGATTTAATGAATTAATACTGTTCTCATGAGAAACGAAGGTTTGTGTGAACAAATTTTACCCACAGGGACGTACTCGTGAGAAATGAAAGTTTTTTTGCGAACAGTGTACATTTAGGCATGTTGTCATGGCGATGGCTTGCACGACGTGGCCTTTTCATTTCCGCATTGGGTGGGAGTGAGTGTGTCTAGGGGGCTGGACGTGGGAATGCCCATGAGCCACCTCTCCGCCCCTATTCATATTTAATCGGATTAGCTGCACTGCTTGGCCACGCCCACAGATGAAGACGTGATGACGAAACGCGTATGGGCGTGACCAAGCAGCTATTCGTAACTACAGAGCGGTCGATTTGTACGATTGCCCGGGACCCGCCGTGGAAGCCGAGCCTGCATTCGATCTAAGACGCCCGGAGCCGCGGTGAGACAAATCCGGTTGTTCTAGTGGTTACATCTCTGTGAATGAATTTTTATTGATTATGTACGTATGGTGTATATGCGCACAAATTTTTTAAAAGAATAAAGCAGTTTGCACTATGGAACCTCTTTTTGCTGTTTTCTATATGTGAACTTGCTGCTGGGAGTGAAGTGTTAAATCCGAAAAATCTATGAGGACACAGGAATTGGGTACAGAGGAATACCAGTGAAAGACTATTTATAAAGAGGTGCCTGTTAACCCATTGGGTTCTGGTGAGTGCTTTACCATAAGGGGTGTCACCGGCTAACAAGCTCTTTCTGCACTGGTGGTCTTTTCTTGGAGATGGACTTTTCTTTCTGTTTTCCATCATTTTGGTGTTTCAACTAAAATCCCATCCTCAGATGTGTGGGACTTTTTAAGGACATTACTGTGGTTTTTGTTGTAAACCATGGGGCTTCTACCCTCTTAAGAATGATTGTTTTGTTGTTTTAGCGCTGTCAATATGGTATATATTGGACAATAGATTCACGAGGGCTATATACTATATAATTTTTATGATTTATCTTTTGTATGATAGCAGCTTGCAAATTATATCATCTTTTGTTTCTGTGTGCGCTGGGATCGGTGGGGAATATTCTTAGCAATTTTTGTTTAGATTGTTTGCCAGTGATATCAGTACTTAATATATAGAATATACTAGGGGAAGACAAAACTCCCCAGGTGAAATGAATGTGGCTACCCAGCTCAATTAAAATGTTCAGTTGAATGTTTAACCGTTGGAGCTCCGGCAGATTTTACCCCCTTCCTGACCAGAGCACTTTTTGCAATTCGGCACTGCATCACTTTAAAGCGGGAGTCCACCGGGACTCCGCGTTTTTTTTTTTTTTTTTTTTTTTTTTTTTTTTTGGGAATGGGAATCAGGAAATGGAGCCTTTCGGCTTCATTTCCCGGTTCCCTACTGCGCATGCGCGAGCCGCGCGGCGCAATCCGGACGGTCCCCGCTGCCTCTGGGAGCTGTGTGTTTCCCAGCAGGCAGCGGGGCACTTGCGGAAAGGGGCGTAACGTACGCCCCTTTCCGCAGAGAGCTAGCCCGGAAGTGGGTGCAGTTACCTGGATTATCCAGGTAACTGCACCCCCCTCCCCCCTGAAAGGTGCCGATTGTGGCGCCGGAGGGGGGGGGATTTTCGATGAGCGGAGGTCCATTTTAGGGTGGACCTCCGCTTTAACTGACAATTGCGCAGTTTTATGTTGCACCCAAACAAAATCAACATTCTTTTTTTTTCCCCCACAAATAGAGCTTTCTTTTGGTGGTATTTGATCACTTCTGCAGTTTATTTTTTGCACTATAAACAAAAAAGTGTACATTTTGAAAAAACACTTTTTGCTATAATATCCCCCAAAAATATACACTATTTTATTTTTTTCCCTTAGTTTAGGCCAATATGTATTCTTCTGTGTATTTTTGGTAAAAAAAAAATTGCAATAAGCATACATTTATTGGTTAGCGCAAAAGTTAGTGTCTACAAAATAGGGGATAGTTTTATGGCGCTTCTTAAATTTTTTTTTTATTATTTTTTTTTTTTTTTTTTTTTTTTTTTTACGATACGTGTGGTATCTTAATACTCAGGAGTAGCAGAATTTATTTTGGGTGTCGTTTGTGGTATACATATGCCATGTGAGAAATAACCTATGACAATTTTGTGGGGGAAAAAAAAATCTTCATTTTGCAAAGAATTGTGGGAAAAAATTACATTAAAAACCTCACCATGCCTCTTGCTAAATACCCTGGAATGTCTACTTTCCAAAAAGGGGCCATTTGGGGGGTATTTATACTTTCCTGGCTTGTTCGGGGTCACAAATGATAGGCCACCAGTACATCAGGTGTGATAATTTTTTATGATTTGCACCACAGCTTGTAGACTCACAAAGGCCAAATAACATCCACTAATTTGGGTTGCTTTTACCAAAGATATGTAGCAGTATATATATTGTGGCCAAAATTTATGAAGGAAAAATTTATAATTTGCAAAATTTTATCACAGAAACAAAGAAAATGTGTGTTTGTTTTTTCCCAAAATTTTCGGTCTTTTTTAATTTATAGCGCAAAAAATAAAAAAACAGCGGTAATCAAATACCACCAAATGAAAGCTCTATTTTGTGGGGGGGAAAAAGACAAAAAATTCATTTGGGTACAGTGCTGCATGACTGAGTAATTTTCATTCAAAGTGTGAAAGCACCGAAAGCTGAAAATTGGTCTGGGCAGGAGGGGGCTTTAAGTGCCCTGTAGGCAAGTGTTTAAAGTTGCACTTCTATTTGTCACAGCATTATTATTTGTTTATGAAACTTGGCTTTATTAAGACATTCTATATCACAGCGGCCTTTCACGCGGGACTGAGCCAGCAGATGACAGGTCAGTCTGCTTACTGTGCAGGGACAGACCTGTCAGAGCCCCGCTCTCCTCTATGGCAGATTGGACAAAAAACGGATCCAACTGTCTGTTTTTCATCCGATCCAATGGACAGATGGTGATCTCAGCTAACATCCGCCTGCCCATACAAGTCAATGGGTGGTCCACTCGGATACCCCTGAAAAACGGACAGGTGCACCTGAGCTGGCTTAAAAGGGGCCTAAATCTGTATCTATAGTTCATGTTCAAACCTTATTCCATAAATACATGTCAAATTTTTACTCCAGGTGTATGAGTTTGGAAATTCTAGAGAAATGCTTAAGACTGCTTTGACACTGACAGCGCCAGCCGTTAGTGCTAAAGCGCTGCTCATTTTGGCGGCGATTTAACACTGTTTAAGCCCCGTTTTTCAGCCACTAGCAGGTCGATTTTAACCCCAAAAAAAGAGTCCCAAAACCTCCCCGTTTTTTGCGGCACTTTAAAAGCGCTGCCCATTCATTCCAATGGCCAGGGCGTTTTGGGAGCGCTAAATACAGCGCTCCCAACTCACCCCAAAGGTGCTGCTTGCACGACTTTTCAGTACGTCCCGCAAGTGCATCGCCCGAGTCTGAAAAGTCACATCTGAAATGAATGGAAGGTGGCTTTCTAGCGCTTGGCAGAAGCCATTTCCTGCACTAAAATGCCTGAAAGGGGCCTTAAGAGGAACTGCAGTGTGCTCACATAATTTATAATAAAAACATCTCTGCCATTCTGAAGCTTCTCTCCAACCACTTTGCATATTTTATATCTACTGCGATTCTGTACTTGCCAAATATGCTGCAGAAATCTCCCTCCTCTAAATCTGGCTGCATCTATTTTAACTGTGGGCAGCTGAAGCTGCTGCCTGTTCACTTCCTGGATTTACACAGACACACAGAGGCACACCCTTGGCTCTGCGGCTCTCATTTGCCCTCTTATGACTCATCCCCATCCCTTCCGGGCAAACTCTCACAAGAGAGAGAGCTGTGCATGATGTCATAAGCCTGGGCTAATGACCAGACAAACGGTAAAAGTGCTGTATAAAGTATTGGCAGAAAAACGTTTTACCATCCAAAGTCAAAGCAACAAAGGCAGAAGATTTAATAGATGGGGAAATATGAAAAAATATTGAAGGTCCGCTTTAATACATTACAATTTGATTAAATCCATTCGATTTTAGTAGACTAAAATACGAACCAAAATGGCATTTTATTCGAGACTGACAACTAAATTGAAACTTGCTATCAAAATTAACACTGCCGAGAGCGCCAAGTGATAGGAGTGCAGCTATAAATGGTCACAGAAAAGGCTACCTAAATAATGACCATGGAAACAGTTTGGGGATCATATAAAGACCCCTACATCAGGGTTTAAATGTGTTGTGCTGTATTTTAGAGAGATGTCCTTTTTAGCTTTTAGATGAAAGATGCCGTTTCATGAATTAGACCAGAGACTAGTGAAAGTTGTAATTGTAGTTTGAAAAAAAAAAAAAGCTACAACTACAAGTCTTTCCAGATTCTTCCTCCCCTGACAAAGGGGGCTTTTATATAACCTCACATTGGACTTTCTGTTAAACCTTTGTTGTGACTAAATGTATTTCATCGTAGTTTATGCTTGTAGGTATGTGATTATCCATATTTCTCAATTATGTATGAAATTTTTTGCTTTAATGGCTCTGAATGCTTTAGGCTACTTTCACACTGAGGTGGGAGGGGAGGGGGGCGGCATTCGTGGTAAAACGCCCCTAAATTTTAGTGGCGCTTTACCGCTGTAATAGTTGCACTTTTCGGCCGCTAGCAGGGCACTTTTAACCCCCTGCTAGAGGCCAAACAAAGGGTTAATAGCGCTCGCAAAGTGCTGCTGCTGAAGCGCCTGCAAAGATTACAACGGAAGGGGTAGTGAAGGAGCGGTGTATTCACCGATCCCCAAGTGCACCGCCCCAGTGTGAAAGCACTCACTCTCACACTGGGGCTGCAGGGGGGTGTGTTTCAGGCACTTTTTTTTCTATAAATCATACATTAATTATAAGTTATATTGTAGTCACTATGTTGTGTACTGATGAACTGAAAACCATTTCTTAATCTTTTGTTTTTAAGGTCTCCATTAGAGAAACAAGGCACTGTTTTTCCTGCACTCTACCCACCTTTTTGCTGGACTTTCTGTTGTAATAAGTTGGCAAACGCTGGCTGGCACCGGGGTTGCAATAAAACATGCCAGTTATCAATGCTGACAAGAGCCTAACAAGTGCCAACTTAAAGGTGATTTTCGCATTTCAAAATCTAAAGAACTGCTTTAAACTTCAGGAAGAATTGTACAGACCTGTACATAGCACAACATGATCTGGATTATATATATACTGTTCATGTACATCAAAAAATACACATTGTACCAAATAATGCTTTCTTGATGTTCGGATATGAGTTATGTAAAGTCTTCTGAGAATGCATATAGAGCAGAAAATATGAAGGAAAAGAGCATATGTAGTCGGAATTTCTCAGATCATCTGTTCAGCTTGATCTCCTGGTGATCTTCCTTTTTTTTTTTTTTTTTTTTTTTTTTTTTTTTCTCCTTCTTCTTCTCTCTTCAAACTGTTATGTTGAAGGCATGCAAGACTGGAGTCTGGTGGCTTACATAGCTATTTAGGTTCCACCTTCTCATCTGGCAAGTGCTCAGTGAGGTCTTTAGGATATGTATTTTCCTTCTGCCCCTAAAATGAAACCTGTCTTCTCTATGCAGAAACGGCCACTTATAATGCTAATGAATAAATCATTTTAATTCCATGCAGCAGGATTTTAGATTTTGTTTTTTTTTTCCTATTTAAATATTTCAGTTTTTACTGCAGCTAATCATGTAATTGCTCAGTATGCAATGTCCCTTTGTCAGTTTCTTAGTTTGTCAGCAATTCTACCACTATTAGATGTTTTATGTGGTCACTGCAGGAATTTGGTTACCTTTTTTTTAAAAAAAAATTATCAATATTTTACCCCTAAGGGGAATAAGCTCTGGTAATTAAACTCCTGAAGTGCCTTTATGTATCACAAAGACTTTCCAATATATAGGGTAAATTGTTGGTTTGGGTCGCATGCAAAACCATTTTCCATGAGTTGAGCTAATGTATACTCAACCTGGCTGTAGCAGATCACCAGTGAGCCCCTAAAACCCTGCTGTTTTTATTGAGGCAACCAAGTGACAATTAGTGATTGCATTTCTTGTACAACCCCTTCTCTTTGGCTGCCTGGTTTGAACTTGAAAGAAGGAAAGCATGCATATGTGTAGGTTTATCAATGTATCTTCAGGGTTTGACACAATGTTGCATTTTTGTTTTTGTTTTTTTTCTCTCCTAACACTTCATTGCTTTTTTCCCTTTTTTTTTTTTTTTTTTTTTTTTTTTTTTTTAAATTTTCCTTTTTTTCCATGACTCTCATTCTGTTCATGTTTTTATTCTCCAGCTGTTTTTTTTTTGCTTCACCCAATGTACAAAGAGAAAAAAATGTGATGTATATTTTCATGTAATTTGATTTTGGAATTCTGTCACCTTCTGTAGTGCGTTCTTCCAAAATATAATTTTTTTTCCAATAAGCTGTTGTGATCATTTGCGAGTCTTTGTCATAGTGGTTAGGTTGTTGCTCAATGGTAAATTCACTGCTGAAAAAATAGAGTATATTAGCCCAACAACTTAGGTTAAATTATATACACAATTGAATGATTAGAAGGTGTTGAGCATTTCCCTATCTCTGTGGCCAGACTATGGACATTAAAGTATTTACATATTTTTACCAACAGTCAGGTTTAACCCTTATTGCCACTGACCTATATGCTGGTTGTTTTACACACACTTCCAGAGGCTGCAGAGTGCTTCCACACACCAACGTAACTGTTGGTCCCACCTTCCTGTTTTTGTGGTTAAAAAATGTTTTTAACCCTTAAGATCCCCTCAGAAATTTGAGCCCAGCCCACCCCACAGACACGCAGGTTCAGAGGTAAATGTATGCATCAGGGACACACGCGCACACACAGGCGCACGCAATTGTGCTACACGTTACATATTGCTGGGCATGCTGGAGTTAGAGCAATAATTCTAGGCCCATTATTCACTGTTAACTGATGACCTGTAGGGGTTTTTAAAGCTTCTATGAAAAAAGATTTTTATTATTGTTATTGATATTACCAATTGGGTAATATTGCATTTATGTGCTGTTGAAGGGGTTTAAGTGCTTGGGTGTAACTTTTTATATCTTACTGGTACAGTAGAGGACACCTGCAGAGTGTTTTCAAAAACCTTGGGTTATAGAACTGTTTTGTGCTAGTGAAGATGGACTGTTTTTCTTCTGCACTAGAATCTGGAGTTAAGGTTGGTTTTGTTTTTTCTCTGAAGTTTTTTAAATGGTTCGTTCAAAGCTGGCCCAAACAAACTTCTTGCTTCACTAACAGATGCAGCAGCTGTGTGCACTGTATAAACTGTAGCCTCAGCTACATACAGTATACATTGCTGTTTCAAGTGCTGGACAGGAACTTACCATCCCACTTTTGGAACAAAAAAAGGCCTGCTCAATCATTCACAGGGAGCTCTGTATTCTATGAAGGATTACAAAACTTCTGACTGAGGCAGGGAGGTGGCCAGGTGACCTCATGATCGCTGCCATTCAGCAGAAGCTTTGTATGCAATTGTAGAATATAAAGCTTCTTTAGCTGAGCAGCACTCAGCCCAGCTCAGTTTTGTTCTGGGAGCAGGACAGGAAATTCCCGTCCTGCAGTAACACAGCCCCGCCAGAAGGCTTAGTTACGGGAGGGTTTACAACCCTTCAGAGCACACTTGCCTTATACTGCTCCCTATAGTGTAGGTATCCCACAGGGGGAATACCTTCATTTGTAGCAATGGTAGAGAACGGGCAAAAGGGAGTTGATGCAAAATTTGCAGGTGAACATTTGCTTTGCTGAAGGCCCACACAACACCTAACCTCAGAGCGACGATGCATCATTTGCACCAGAGCAGGAATCTGCTAACACTGGTCTCCTCATCCACTTCTACCTCTCAGGCATGCAAAAAGCGACTAAAGCAGAATTGTCTGCTGTATGAAGGCCATAATCTGTCTAGAGACATGCAACTAGAGGTCGACCGATATATCGGCCGATATTTGCCGTTTTTTAAATAATCGGCATAGGCCGATTGTGCTGATAAAAAGCCGATTTAGAACTACAGCAGGACTTTGAAATGAATTCTGTATAGAAGTCAGTGTAAGTTGCCTGAGTCTCATAGCAACACTTTCCTCCTCTCTGGGCCGACTGCCAAGAAAATAACTAAATGATACAATGTTTACACTTGAATGAATGAAGTAATCTCAGTGTGTAGAGTTCTCAGTTTAACCATTTAAAGACTAAATCTTTTCTGACACTTGTTGCTTACAAGTAAAAATCCTGTATTTTCTGCCAGAAAATCACTTAGACCCCCCAAAAATTATATATATTTTTTTAGCAGAGATCCTAGGGAATAAAATAGCGGTTGTTGCAATATTTTATGTCACACAGCATTAGCACAGAGGTCTTTCAAATGCATTTTTTTGGGAAAAAAATACACTATTTAAAAATAAAATAAAAACAGTAAAGTTAGCCCATTTTTTTTTTTTTCGTCCAAAAGTTTTGACTACCTGTTTTTATTTAATACATAGGTTTTTTTTTTTTTTTTTTTTTTTTAATCTAAATCATACATACAAGTAAACTGATTGGAGGTTTGTTTTGTTTAATAAATGTTTAACTGTAAGAAATTTTCTGTATCAATTATGAAGGCTGCTTTCACACTGGAGCGTTGATGGTAAAACGCAAGTTTTAGCGGCTCTTTACCATCATTTTAGCGGTGCTATTTGGCTGCTAGTGGGGCACGTATAACCTAGCTAGCGGCCAAGGAAGAGGTTAAATGCGCCCATGAAGCACTGCTGCCAAATCGCATTGCATGCGCTTCGGCAGTGGTGCCCATTCATATCAATGGGCAGGAGTGGTGGAGGAGCAGTATACGCCACTCCAAACATGCTTCTTGCAGGACTTTTTTTTAAGATCCTGCCAGCGCATCGCCTCAGTGTGAAAGCACTCTGTCTTTCACACAGACTGCAGGGGAGCCATTTTGCAGGCACTTTACAGGCGCTATTTTTAGCCCAAAAGCGCCTGAAAAACGCCCCAGTGGGAAAGGTGTGTTAGATCAAGGAGGATTAAAAAAATAATAATAAATAAAAAAGGAAATAAATAAATAAAATAAAATCGGCCTAACATATCGGCCCAAAAAAATCGGCATCATATATCGGCTATCGGCCGCCATGATTTCTAAATATCGGCATCGGCCAGAGAAAAACCCATATCGGTCGACCTCTACATGCAACAGATGCAATCCTCACCCAGGGCCCAAAAATGCCTCTCCTTTTCCCTCTCCTTTTCCCTCTCCCTATCTATAAACCAGTCAGATCCTGATATACCAGTCCTGGAGAACTCAGGTCAATGAAAAGGATATTGATGTGGTATTGGCGGAAGCTGCAAGCAGATTTTTCCTCTCAACACAACATGCTTGCTAGCTTTAAAAATCTGCTCCATCTTGCCGGCCCCCTTTGGTATAAAGATGCCTGTAAAAGCCCGCAAAACATAACCTGTTCATGAACAGATAAAATGTGCAGTCACTGCTGAAACCGTATTCATTCCCCCAAAATCTTTGAACTCTATCCAGTGGAAGAAGTTGGCAAAAATGTGGGCCATCTCTGGTTGATTCTGCTGTATCTGTCCTAAACATACATCTCACTGTACCTATTTAAAGATTTTAGTTCTTTCAAAGATTCTGCTGTGTGTGTGTGTGTATATATATATATGTATGTATATGTATGTATATGTATGTATATGTATATGTGTATATATATATATATATATATATATATATATATATATATATATATATATGTATATGTATATATATATATATATATATATATAAAAAAAAATTCTGTGTGTATATGTATGTGACACAAGTAATATTGTAATTACCTTTTCAATCTGCAGCTCTGTAATTTTCTGTAAAATGCAATATGGCTACCTGGGGTGGTTCTGTACACAAAATGTATACATTTCTGCTTGTGTGATTGGCTCACTGATTTTCCCAAAAGTCTATACTAATGCTTGGACATTCCGACGACAAGATCCGTCTTATTTTTTTCAGACGGATTTTGGCCCAAACTTGTCTTGCATACACACTGTCACACAAAGTTGTCAGAAAATCCAATCATTCAGAACGAGGTGACATACAACACGTACGTTGTAACTATGAAGAGGCCAATAGCTTTCATTGTGTAATTTATTCTGAGCATGCGTGGCACTCTGTTCGGAATTGTCTACACACGATCAGAATTTAAACAATCTGATTTTGTTGTCGGAAAATTTTAGATCCAGCTCTCATACTTTGTCGGAGATTCCGACGGAAAAAGTCAGATGGAGTTCTCGCACGATCGGATTTTCCAACAACACAATCTGATCGCACATTTTCCGTCGGAAAGTCTCACCGTGTGTACAGGGCATTAGATACAAGTCAGATTTTTGGCATCCCCTGCAACAAAAAATGTCATTTTTGGTAAGATACTCTTAATAGGAAATCATATCTAAAGGGATGCAGACCCTGCAGTTTTCCACATTAGAGCCCTACAGCTGTAGCAGCTGGTTGAAAATTATGAAACCACTCCTCGCTCGCTCAGCACAGAGGAACAGTCATTTCTTCAGAATAACAAAAGGTAGGAATCTGCAACAAAGTTGGTTAACCTCTTCTTGCCCTTCAAGACTGCTACTGCACGGGCCTAAATTACCTTGAGGTCATCCATGTGCGTCGTCCTGTGCATGCAGGGCACAGGTGGCACGCTCTATGATCAGCGAGTCAATGAGACTCTGCTGCTCACAAATCTGAGTAAGGAGCTGGCCCCTTGCCACATGATCAGCTGTCAGCCAATGACAGTTGATCACGTGATGTAAACAAGCCAGTAATCGGCTTTTATTCCTCCCTCACGCTGACAGTGTAAGGAAAAAGCAGATTTTACTGACTTGTGTAAATGGGACATTGGTCCCGCACATGGAGATCCACTGCTGCCTCATCATTGCCCCCTATTGGTGCCCATAAGTACTGCTAAGCAGTGCCGCCTTTATCAGTGCAGCCTCATCAGAGCACATCAATGAAGGAGAAAAATTATCTGTGAAATTTTATAACAAATGATAAACTTTTTTATTTATTTTTCTTTTTTTCAAAATGTTTGTTTTATTAAATGTGTTTTTTGCTAAAAATAAATTAAAATAAAAAAACCCAGGTGTGATTTAAATACTACCTAAAAAGCTCTATTGTGTGAAAAGATAAAAATTTAATTTGGGTACAGTACAGCAAGACCACGCAATCATCAAAGAGTGACCGCACTGAAAATTGGCCTGCTCAGGAAGAGGGGGTTTAAGTGCCCAGTAAGCAAGTAGTTAAAATTCCCTGTAATGTACATAGATGAGGTGTGAGATGAGGGCAAAGTTGTTCTTCCTCAACAAAAGATTAATTTAACCCATGTAATGAATAGCTACTACCCTGTTTTGCTGGTACATTTATTTAACATTCTGGAAATTGATCTGGCATGTTGTACAGCATCCACACACAAAAAAAAGCAAAAAGGCAATTGTTCTGTAACAGCACGATCCTAGAAACGCAAGGTCATGTGGATTGTTCATTGTCCTAGTCCAGTTTAGCTTCAGTTTGAAATACTGAAATTGAAGCAAGTGCAAGTTGCAGGTCTGAGACGACAAGATTAAAACGATCCTTTAAAGTGCATCTCCACTTTCCTCAACCTTCTCCAGTATGAAGTAACAATAAAATGAGTCCGAGAGAATCAGGACTACTACATCGGTTCTTACATCTGCGAAACATGTTTGGTGGGGCTTGTTGCTGTAACCTCCCTACCGGTTTCTGGAACGCACGTCTTCATTCCACTGGCTGTACCAAGCAAGTTTTTACTCTCTAGCCTAGCTAAAAATTTGTACATGTGCATTTTGGAATATAAATATATATATATATATATATATATATATATATATATATATACACACATATATATTTATATACACACACACCCACATGATTTTGTGGGTTTCCCCATAGCATTTTCTAATACCGGATACAAGGTGGAGGAAAAGAATAGAGACCATGGATAGATTAAAGGAAGTGCTTGCAGAACAATTTTATTAAAGCGGGAGTTCCGACGTTTTTTTTTTTTTTTTTTTTTAAAGCCAGCAGCTACAAATACAGCAGCTGCTGACTTTTAAAATAAGGACACTTACCCGCCCAGCGTGCCTGCGATGTCGGCACCCAAAGCCGATCTCTCGGGTGCTGCGGCCGCCATCTTGTGTATGGGAATTGGGAAGTGGAGCCTTTCGGCTTAATTTCCCGGTTCCCTATTGCGCATGCGCGCGTCGCACTGCGCAATAAGGATGGACCCGCTGCCTCTGGGATCTGTGTGTTTCCCAGCAGGCAGCAGGGGACTTTCGGAAAGGGGCGTAGATCTACGCCCCTTTCCGCAGAGAGCTATCCCGGAAGTGGGTGCAGATACCTGTACTGTACAGGTACCTGCACCCCCCTCCCCCCCTGAAAGGTGCCAATTTTGGCGCCGGAGGGGGGGAGGATTCCAATGAGCGGAAGGTCCACTTTAGGGTGGACCTCCGCTTTAAGGGGTTTTCAGTTCCAGTGATTTTAGACATGGGGGTGGTATAAAGAGCAAAAAGGAGTTGTATCACAGCACTAATATAAGCAAGGGTGGAGAAGATTAAATAACACACAAGGGATATTGCATCACAGAACTATGAATATGGTCTCCATCTGGCCTATTAACAGATGATGCACAAGATCTTTCTGGTTGGAGGTCATATGACTTCCTCCCAGTTGCTTGCCTTCAGTGCACCCTAGCAGCTGTGTGCGACATGATCTGTCACCCACCGTGTCCAAGGGACACAGGGAATTGACAGATCGTTGTACTGGGTTGTGATCAAGCACAATTATCACCTGGCAGTTATACACAACGAATTGTGTACTATTGTGACCATCTCTGTGATTGGTCACAGGGTACAAACAGGGCCAATCATAGTTCATCTGTACCATGTGATAGCTGTGGCCGATTACAGCTCTGGCCATAGTACACCTTATGAATCCCATTCATAAAAATGATTGCTTACAACAGTGATTATTTGGCTTACACTAAAAACAGTAATCGCTTCACTTTTTTTTTTTCTTTTGGCACTGTACTGCTCTGGTGACAGTTTGTGTGGGGAAAAAAAAATTCTAAAAAATTATGACAAAATTACAACTTCAAAAACTCACCATGCCTCTTACTAAAAACTTTTTTGAAGTGTCTGCTTAACCAAAAATGGGTTATTTGGGAGGTATTTGTACTGTCCTGACATTTTAGGGCCTCAAGAAATGAGATGGGCAGTCAGATCAGGATTGAGCAATTTGCAGATATACTGCGTATACCATTGTTTGTGGACTCTACAACTTTCCTACAGACTAAATATTTATACACAGATTGGTTATTTTGACCAAAAAAAGTAGCAGATTACAATTTGGCCTAAATTTTATGAAGAAAGGAATATATTTGCAAAATTTTAGAACAGAAGTAAAAGTGTGTGTGTGTGTGTGTGTGTGTCTATATATCTAAATCTTTATATTTATGTGTGTATATGTGCAGTGTTGCATGCCTGAGTAATTGGCATTTAACAGGTGACGGCACTGAATGCTGAACATTGGCCCGGGAAGGAAGGGGGTGAAAGTGACCTGTGTTAGCGCCTGCAAAATGACCCAGTGTGAAAGGGGTCTATTGCGCTAAAAATAGCACCTGCAAACCGACCTGAAACAGCCGCTGCGGTCTCTCCAGTGTGAAAGCCCCGAGAGCTTTCACACTGGAATGGTGCACTAGCAGGGTGGTAAAAAAAAAAAAAAAGTCCTGCTAAGCAGCATCTTTGGAGCGGTGTATACACAGCTCCTGCCCATTGAAAGCAATGGGGCAGCGTGGCTATACCGCCGGCAAAGCGCTGCTGCAGCAGCGCTTTGCTGTGGTTTTAACCCTTTCTCGGGTTGAATACTGCCGCTAAAACGACAGTAAAGCAGTTCTAAAAACAGCGCAGTTTTACCGCCGACACCGCTCCTGTCCCAGTTTGAAAGGGGCCTTAAAGTGGTTCTAAAGCCTTGAGGTTTTTTTTTGTTTAAACCTTAAGCCTTTGTTCACACTGAATCTGACTTTGAAATTGTGCAACTTCAAGTGAAGTTATACAATTTCAAAGCCACAGGTCAGTGTGAGGTGGCTGACATCTGTGTGACTTCATGCACAGATGTCCATGCAAGTCCCATTTTGAAGTCTTCAAAAATGGCACAGGAACTTTTTTTTTTCCCCAAATGGGTGCAGCACTGCAAAGTTGCAATGGTTTAAACAGTTCCATTGCTGACAATAGGGTGTGACTTATGAGATTTGGACCTGTAAAATTGCATGACAAGTCACACCAGTGCGAACAGAGGCTAAAGTATTCTATGCATTGGCGGCAGCCAGTGGAATAAACCAGGGATATGCAATTAGCGGACCTCCAGCTGTTGCAAAACTACATGTCCCATCATGCCTCTGCCTCTGAGTGTCATGCTTGTGGCTGTCAGTCTTGCTATGCTGCATGGGAATTGTAGTTCTGCAACAGCTGGCGGTCCGCTAATTGCATATCCCTGCCATAAACAATGTGTGCCTCTGAGCTTGTTGGCAAATATGACTCCTTCAGAGTTAGTTCCCTAGCACAGCCCCCCTCTTCCACTTAGCCCAATTCTTCCAGACCGCCTATGAATTCCAATAACAATTGTTAAATCGGGGAGCTTATGGAGGGGTACACACGATAGTGTTGCCCTTTGTCATTTTCCTGAATAGGGGGTGGCAGCAGCGGCCATGGAAAGATTAATGCAATGCAATGCATGAATCTCTCCATTAGACATATAGGGGTGTTATGTGACAGAGGGGCCCTTAATGCAAGCAATGCCACTGCCTTCAACTATTTAGTGCAAGGGCCTGTTTGCATACAAATTGAAAGTGTTTAGGTTTGCACTCATATTATGGGTTTGGTAAATCTGAGGCTAGGTTCACACATGTGCAAAATAGATGTGGATTTTCCCCTGCACCCACTTCACATGACATGCAAGTGTGACTGACTTTCAATGGAGCCGCTTCACAGATGTCCGGGGCAACCTTGATACGGATTGCAAAAGGGTCCTGTGCATGTTTTGTGCCCGATTCAGGCAATCATTTTGGACCTGATTCGCATCTGAACCGGTGAACAGCCACGAACCTTGGGCTGCACATATGTGCCTGAATAAACACTATACAATTTTCTGTAGATTTTTTTTATTTTTTTTCCCTTCAGATTTACCAAAACCATAAAATATTAGGTCAAACCTTAAGCGTTTCAATTTCTATGCAAACAGGCAGGCCCTTGCACTACATGGTGTTGGTAAATCTAAATGAAATCTGACAACAAAAGTTGTATAGTGTGGGTAGGGGTCTTAAGGAAATGTTGTATAATGTATTGTCAGCCTTCGTTTCTCCTGCTAAATGTAGAATTTACTTGGAGTTTTATAAGGTTAAAATAAACCTGATAGGATAACACTATGGGAGCAACTATTGCTGACCTGTTTTTGAAGATGCAGGCCCTGGAGCTGTCATCCTTTTTCTTCCGTTACTGTGTGGCACATCGCTGATACAAATGTTCATATTGGGTGCTGGGGCCAGCATGCTTGTTCTGGATCAGCAATCACTAAATAATAAATCAAAAGAATAAGGACAGCTAATGAGTTTAGCTTCAAAAAGAAGGCGACAAAGGCAACTTCCCTGTTTCTGTTCTAACAGATTTTGTTTTTAAGTCTACAAACTAGGCACTGCAAAGCCACAAGGGCGAGAACATTCAATAAATGTCTGTAAACCTATTAGAGACTGTGTAATGCTAACTCTGTTCCAACTGTTTTGCTTATGTAATGTTACTGTGGTAACGAGTACAACAGAGCCTCTGCAATATTTTCTGCCTGCAAATATATTTGGGTTAAATGTCTTTAATGTCCAAATTAAGTTTGCTACCAAATTGCTTCTCCTTGCAGGTATGCGGTTGTTTAAATCACAAGACATTTTATGCAGTGTTACTGGTAATGTGAAGGTAAAAGCTTTAAATTATGTATGGAAAGGCAACATTGAATCCTACATGTATTACAGTAACAAGGGTTCTACCTCTACTGGAGTTTGTCCAGAACACAAAGTAGCTGCACAAGTACATTTATTTCAATCTACATGTGGACTGATGCTAGTGATAAATATGCTTGCAAGGGGTTAACACACCATCTTTCAGAACAGATGTCCCAGAATCCTAGCGAAAAGTAATACATTCTGTACGCTGCAAAGCTTGCCATCCCTCCTCCTGGCTTATGCTAATTAGATTATTGTTCACATTCTAATTGGTAATAATAACCGTTCTTTGCTTTTTAGGTCATTTGTGCCTTCTTCCCTCCTTTCCCCAATTTCATCATGTATAAACCCCCTAAAATTACTACTCCTTCAAGGATGCTTTAAAGAAGCCAGCAAAATGTGTTGCATGACAGTTGGTTAGTAGCCTGACACAATAGACTTGTCCACACCGAGAATGATGTGTGCTTGGCTTCCAGCTGGGCAAGATTTTTTTTTTTGCAGCAGCAGCCAGCTGGCAACCAATTACCTCACAAAAGATGGTTCTTGTCTTTTCTGTGCTCTGGCAGTACAGTTAAGTATGGGTCATTAGGAAAATGCACAATACCTTCTTTCCATTGCTCTAGCAAATTCCCCCCCCCCCCCTTTTTTTTTTTTTTTTTTTTTTAAATTGTGTAAAACTACAAATTTTTCTGTCTACAGTACTGCATCAGGGACATCTTAAGAAAGAAACCGATTTGAATTGGTGGCTTTGAAGATGAAGACTTTCCTTTTTGTCAAACCCTATTCATAGTCCGTGAGTTATGGATCAGGAAGAGAACATTTATGTCTCCTTGTAAAGCACTGGGTTTCTATTAACACATGAGAATAGACTGTCAGCTGAAAAATCAGCCACGACCATTGCTCCCTCCTTCATTTACTAAAGTCCCCTTTCACATGGGGTTGCTTGTTCAGTAGGGGATTTGTCCACTGAACAGGCGCATGGCAGTTCTATGACAGCTCTGCTTATGCAAATTGCACACGGACACTGCGTGTTCTCCTCTATGGGCAGATGGATGTAAACAAGCCAGCTCTCTCTTTACACCCAAGTGTCATCCATTTCGATCTGACCAGACTGAGGGGAACTAATCCTCCTTTTCCATTTGTTTTTGCTGGATCCAATCAGATTGGAGGTAGGCGGGTGTAAACAAACACATGTACGATTATAACCGCAGATCCATAGCGTAGAATAGAGGTTCTAATCGGGTCCGCCTGAAAAATGGACAGGCAGACCTGATCGGAATGTTCGTGTGAAAGGGGCCAGGCATCTTAAGAATGCACTATGCACTTCCACACCCTCAGCTTTTTAATACAGGAATTACCTTAGTTTCCTGATATTGAGAAATGTAAGTTTATTTTTCTAGGAAAAAGAAAGTGCTTGAGTTCCCAGAAGATTTTAACCCCTTTGTGACCAGGCATTTTTTTCTTTTTTTTTTTCTTTGGGACTGCTCTACTATAACTGGCGATTGCACGGTCATGCAACACTATTTTTTATTTTTTTCACACAAATAGCATCTTTTTGGTATTTGAACACCACTGAGTTTTTTGGAGGGTTTTTTGCTATATGAACGAAAAAAAGCTAAACAGTTTGAAATTTTTTTTATTTACTTTCTGCTATAAAACAAACCAAAAGAAATACATTTTTTCCAAAATGCATTCTGCAACATATTTTTGATTAAAAAAAAAAACCCTAATCAGTGTACATTGGTTTGCGTAAAAAATGTTCTATCACCTACAACCTATGGTGTGTGGGTGTATATACAGTGGGGAGAACACTTTTGCAGGTTTTCCTACTTGCAAAGCATGTAGAGGTCTGCAGTTTTTATCATAGATACTCTTCAACTGTGAAAGACGGAATCTAAAACAAAAATCCAGAAAATCATGTATAATTTTTAAAACATTAATTTGCATTTTATTCCATGACATAAGTATTTGATCACCTACCAACCAGTAAGAATTCCAGGCTCTCAAAGACCTGTTATTTTTTTCTTTAAGAAGCTCTCCTGTTCTTCACTCCATTACCTGTATTAACTGCACCTGTTTGAACTCGTTACCTGTATAAAAGGCACCTGTCTACACACTCAAATGGACTCCAACCACTCCAAAATGGCCAAGACCGGAGAACTGTGTAAGGACATCGGGGATAAAATTGTAGACTTTCACAAGGCTGGGATGGGCTACAGGACAATAGGCAAGCGGCTTGATGAGAAGGCAACAGCTGTTGGCGCAATTATTAGGAAATGGAAGAAGTTCAAGATGACGGTCGATCTCCTTCAGGCTGGGGCTCAATGCAAGATCTCATCTCGTGGGGCCTTGATGATCATTATTAGGAAGGTAAGATATTAGCCCAGAATTACAGGGCAGGACCTGGTCAATGCAGAGAGCTGGGACCACAGTCTCAAAGAAAACCATAAGTAACACACTACGCCGTCATGGATTAAAATCCTGCAGTGCACGAAAGGTCCCCCTGCTCGAGCCAGTGCATGCCCAGGCCCGTCTGAAGTTTTCCAATGACTATCTGGATGATCCAAAGGAGGAATGGGAGAAGGTCACGTGGTATGATGAGACAAAAATAGAGCTTTTTGGTTTAAGCTCCACTCACCGTGTTTGGAGAAAGAAGGTTGAGTACAACCCAAAGAACACCATCCCAACCGTGAAGGATGGAGGTGGAAACATCATTCTTTTTGGCTGCTTTTCTGCAAAGGGGACAGGATGACTGCACCGTATTGAGGGGAGGATGGATGGGGCCATGTATCGCAAGATCTTGACCAACAATCTCCTTCCCTCAGTCAGAGCATTGAAGATGGGTCGTGGCTGGGTCTTCCAGCATGACAACGACCCGAAACACAAAGTCAGGGCAACTAAGGAGTAGCTCCGTAAGAAGCATCTCAAGGTCTTGGAGTGGCCTAGTATTGCCCAGCGACACCCCCGAAACCTGAAGGATCTTGAGAAGGTCTGTATGGAGGAGGGGCCAAAATCCCTGCTGCAGTGTGTGCAAACCTGGTCAAGAACTACAGGAAAGGTATGATCTCTGTCAT
Source organism: Lithobates pipiens (assembly GCF_037356315.1). NCBI lineage: Eukaryota > Metazoa > Chordata > Amphibia > Anura > Ranidae > Lithobates > Lithobates pipiens. Next base: position 403,258,288 of record NW_027507748.1, on the reverse strand, counting down.
TGCAAACAAAGGTTTCTGTACAAAATTTTAAGTTCTGCTTTTCTGATGTATCAAATACTTATGTAATGCAATAAAATGCTAATTACTTAAAAATCATACAATGTGACTTTCTGGATTTTTATTTAAGATTCCGTCTCTCACAGTTGAAGAGTACATATGATAACATTTACAGACCTCTGTGCTTTGTAAGTAGGAAAACCTGCAAAATCGGCAGTGTATCAAATACTTGTTCTCCCCACTTATATATATTACACACTGGAATATTTTTTTTTTTTTATACTAATGGTGGCAATCAACGACTTATAATGGGACTGCAATAGTGAGGTGGACAATCTGACACTAACTGATGCTGGAGGAAACTAACTTAGGCTACTTTCACACAGGAGCGGTGAGGGCGGCATTTGGTTGTCTCTGGTTTCTTCCTCCTTACATCAACATTCTAATGATGATTTTTATTTTCTGTTTTTATAACATCATTGGGTCTAAGGCTGCTTTCACACTGCAGCGGGAGTGGTGTCGGCGGTAAAGTGCCGCTATTTTTAGCGGCGCTTTACCGTCGTTTTAGCGGCGGTGTGCGGGTGCTAGCGGGGTGGTTTTAACCCCCGCTAGCGGCCGAAAAGGGGTTAAACCCGCCCGCAAAGCGCCGCTGCAGCGGCGCTTTGCCGGCGGTATTGCCGCGGTGTCCCATTGATTTCAATGGGTAGGAGCGGTTTAGGAGCGGTGAATACACCGCTCCTTCACCGCTGCAAAGATGCGGCTAGCAGGACTTTTTTCACCGTCCTGCCAGCGCATCGCTCCAGTGTGAAAGCCCTCCGGCTTTCACACTGGAGTTAAAGGGGCCGGTTTTTTTCAGGCGTTACACAGGCGCTATTTTTAGCGCTGTAACGCCTGAATACCGCCCCAGTGTGAAAGCAGCCTAAAGGGATCACTGGATCTATGGGATTCTCTATGCCATTCAGGCCAGTTATGGCTGGTGACAAGGGCCAGCAGGGTCCTGTACATGGCTTTGTAAAAACATTACATCACTCTGGCTCACGACCCCTCTTTTCATAAGCCCTCAACCCTGATGCAAGCAGTGGGCCAGTTCTTAGGAGGAGTTATTCAAATATCTAAATCTTCTGGCAGATGTCAGGACAAGTGGACATTTCCATGATTAAAATAACTGTAATCCAATTAATTGGATGGTTCAGGGCAGGACCGGGGCTATATTTGTGAGCTCCCTTCTCTCTGGCCCTCGCTGAATGCAGTGTGACTGCAGCGATTCCTGGGCAGCCACAGGAGGAAGTAGAAGTTCTGTGTATTGGGGGGTTGCTAAGAGACTCGGGGAGCTCTGTGCTAGAAGATGGAGAGGGGACTCTGGGTACTGGAGGTGCTAGATGGTGTGGGGAACTCTGTATTGGGGGTGCTGTTAGGTGGGGGGAGATATGGGATGGGAGGAGGGGTATACTGTGGGGTGGGAGAAGGGGGGGGGGCTCTGCATCCATGCAACGGAAAAGTATGTTGGGTGGGATGTGGATGTGCAGTTTCACATGTTCGCCCTGGGCACTGTTTGAATTAGGATGCTTAGGAAAAATGTTGGATTGTCCTGCTGTTATGAATTTTGGTGTTTGGTTTTATCAACGAAATGTTATTAATACTTACATAGTCCTATGGTACTATGATGAATTTGTCAATATGACTTTACCCTTATTCCATCATGTCTGTAAATTATTCATTATACTGCATTTTGTTATCATGCAATAAAATTATTATTATGTGTATATATTGATTTCTCCAATGATTAGCCTCATTTAAAGTCCCCCTAGACCTATGCTTTTCCTTTGGACTCTATTTAACTTGCTGAAACTCTCTAATAAACACTGTGCGAACATCAGTATGCAGTGAAATCAGAGCATGCAATTTCAGTACAAGTGAGGAGCCAATAAAACTGTGCAAGACTGAAGGTAAGGCTGGAGTTCAGCTGTAAGTGAATATTAACCTAATTTATTGTGTGAAGATTCTCAACTCCTTTAGTAAATCTGCCCTCATTATATCGGAGCTGCTGTTAAAGGAGGTGAAAGACCTCAATGATTTTATGCCATCAAGCTTTGCTCTTTACTGCCCCTTGAAATTTTCCACATTTTGTCTTGTCATGTTACAACCAAAAGCATCTATGTATTTTATTGGAATTGTATGTGATAGACCAACACAAAGTGGCACATAATTGTGAATTGGAAAGGAAACTGATAAATGGTTTTCAATCTTTTTACAAATAAACATCTGAAAAGTGTGGTGTGCATTTGTATTCAGCCCCCTTTACTCTCTGACACCCCAAACTAAAATCTAGTGGAACCAATTGCCTTCACAAGTCACCTAATTCGTAAATAGAGTCCACCTGTGTGTAATTTAATCTCAGTATAAATACAGCTGTTCTGTAAAAGCCCTCAGAGTTTTCTTAGAGAACCTTGGTGAACAAACAGCATCATGAAGGCCAAGGAATGCACCAGATAGGTCAGGGATAAAGTTGTGGAGAAGTTTTAAGCCGGGTTAGGTTATAAAACTATATATATATATATATATATATATATATATATATATATATATATATATATACACATACATATATATACCAAGCTTTGAACATCTCATGGAGCACTGTTCAATCCATCATTCCAAGAATGGAAAGAGTATGGCACAACTGCAAACCTACCAAGACATAGCCGCCCACCTAAACTGACAGGCCAGGCAAGGAGAGCATTAATTAGAGAAGCAGCGAAGAGGCCCATTGTAATTCTGAAGGGGCTGCAGAGATCCGCAGCTCAAGTGGGAAAAAAAATCTGTCTTCAGGGTAACTATTAGTCATGCACTCCACAAATCTGGCCTTTAAAGAGGAAGTAAACTCTCCCACTCTGATGCTTCTTTTCATTTAGTCCATTATAATAAATCATTATCAGACTATAGCCGCTGTAATCCAGCCCAAATCGCATACTACTTACTGTTTAAATGAACTTTAAAAAAACTTAGGCAGCGCCATCTTAAGTATTGTTTTCTGAGCCCACAGTAGAGTGTATTTCCGCCATTACATTGAGCACTTCCTGTACTGTTAACCAAGCCTCCTTCTCAATCCAACGTTTCTATGGCAACCCTGCTTCCCTGTTCATAGCTTACTTGTTTATTTCATAGTAGTATTTACTTGTGCCGATGTCTAATGTTTCCCTTTGTCAGACTTATCAGCTTCAGCTGATAAGAGTGCAGTAATGGCCAAGTTTAGACTGTATGTGAGGTCACATGGTGTGTAGGAGGAAGCTCTGAGTCATTAGCAGAGTTCAGTGGTGTGCCGTAAGAAGTCCTGATAACAGATAGATAAGACAGAGAGTCTGCCTTAAATCAGGGGAGATCTGGGCATGCTCAGTGACTTCATTCTACAGAACAACAAGGATTACAACAATACTAAGCAAGTAAGGAGATATCTACAAGCAGTGTTCATTAGGGTTTTTTATGCTGATTTACATGGGACAAAGTTGTGGGGGAGGGTTTACAACCACTTTAAGAGTGGTAAGAAGAAAGTCCTTGCTGAAAGAAAGCCAGAAGTCATCCTGTTTGCGAGAAGCCATATGCAGGACACAACAAACGTGGAAGAAGGTGCTCTGGTCAGATGAGACCACAATTTTACTTTTTGGCCTAAAACCAAAACGTTGCGAAAACTAACATTGCACATCACCCTGAATACACCATCCCCACCGTGAAACATGGAGGTGGCAGCATCATGTTACAGGGGATTTTCTTTTTTTCAGCAGGGGACAGGAAAGCTAGTCAGAGTTGATGGGAAGATGGGGTACAAAAGGGGTATGAATACTTTTTCGAGGCACTGTAGCATGGCTCATACAGCACAGGAGGACTATTGCCTATGGTTGCAGGAAGGAAATTTGCACCGGCTATGGCCTGCCTAAGTACCTTTTTTGTGCTACACCACAGCACTCCCTGCTTTCTGGCCTAGGCCAGAATGACCTTGCTGCCTTTTGGGATTTATAGTTCAATGTGGGGTGCGAGCACATTGCTGGATATTGCACTTGTGCAGATGTGTAGCAAGTCTCTAGGTACTGGCAGTGACTTGCGGCACATCTGTGCATGCACAAATGAACTGCAAAGCCCCATAAAAATGCATGAAAATGCCTTGTGTGTCTGTCGAGTCCTGGAGATCTGCTATACAAAAGTGCATGTTTCAGATAACTGAAGACAAGCAGGGGGATAGCAATATCCCTGGGTGAAGTTCTGCTTTAGCATAATGTAGGATAGGTGAAAGCACAGATTAAACGCATACATTTGTTCAAGTGTTATACTGTTTAAATTGGGTGTCAACATTCTGTATCATTTCTTGGGGACTTTGTACTACTATTCTAGCTGTTATACATCTACCTTTGCACTGTTATGTTCCAAAGCAGATAAAATAGTTCTATAAACATTTACAACGTATGCAATATATAGGAAAGCTATTATCTCATATGCAACAACAAGAAAAGATAATGGTGCATGCTATTCAGGAAGCCAGAGAATTCAGCTTGAGGTAAGACTCTAGCCAATGGGGTATATTTACTAAAGATGGAGAATGCAAAATCAGGCTCACTTCTGCATAGAAACCAATCAGCTTCCAACCTTCACTTGTTCAATTAAGCTTTGGCAATAAAACCTGGAAGCTGATTGGTTTTTATGCAGAAGTGAGCCTTATTTTGCACTCTCCAGCTTTAGTAAATCAACCCCATTGTTTTTCTTAGTCTTTGATCATGTGGGAAATGGTAAAAAGTTTTGGACTTTATTGTAGTCTGTGTTCCGCTTATGCTGTGTACACACGATCGGAATTTCGGCCAGCAAAAGACTGATGAGAGCTTTTCATCAGAAAATGCGACCGTGTGTAGGCTCCATCGGAATGTAGCTGGATGACTTCCTGTCAGCAAAAATATGAGAGCATGTTCTCAATTTTCCAGATGGAAGAACTTTCTATCAGAAATTTCGATCGGTTGTATGCAATTCCGATGCGCAAAAACTCACGCATGCGCAAATTCAAGTACGAGACTGAAGCTATTGGCTACTGGCTATTGAACTTTCTTTTTATAGTCCCATCGTATGTGTTGTACCTCACCGCGTTCTTGACGGTTGGAATTTGGTGTGACCGTGTGTAGGCAAGACGGCTTGAGCGAAATCCCGTCGGGTAAACCAACAGACCTTTGTGTACGCGGCATTAAGGGTAGCTTTTTAGTTGTTTACACTTTAAACCAGTGTCACAGAAAGTCAAGGGAAATAGAACATTTTAAAGCATGTCCAGCCAAAAGGGTTTTGACAGACAAAGTGAGAACAGCAAAACAGTTTGTTTTTTGAACTATAAGAAACGGATGTTCCCTTGGCAGAAAGTAAGAAAGATTCCCTCTAGTGAAGCCCTGGATAGCAGAGAAAACTTATGGGGTTCTAATCCTATTCGCAAATTGGAAACAAAACAAAAAAAAATACAATTCAGGGTTGGCAGTGTAACAGGAACAGAGTGGAAATGTGTTTGGTACACTAGCTCCAGTGCCATCTGTTCAAGGTGGATTTATACCCTCTTGGGAGATTTACACTCCATATTCCACGTCTTATTCAAAGCCTACAGACCTTATACCTGTCTGGACTCTGCAGTTATATCAATAAATTGAACACCTAAATAATACTCTGTACAACGTAACCTGCAAGCTTCCAATCCATAACTACTCTTTCCAAAATGGAAAAACTTTATTTTTATGGGGGAAAATTTTTTTTGGCTGGAGTTTAGTTTTTCTCACTGAATTACTTTCTAAAGAACCGTTCCTGTTTTACAAATTTGCGTTTTTTACGCCATAGGAGCTATTGTGAAGATGCCAATTTGTTCATCTAAAATAAATTCAATGCTTCGTTCCTATTTTTGGTATCCAACTAATCGGAAATATTTCCTAATTTGCCATGTTAAGCTTGATTTTGTGAACTAATGGCATGAATACATTTGGCCATAATTTATATGTTTGAATAAATTATAGGGCCACCAAGGTGGCTTTGTGATTGTTACTTTTGGCACGTAAGCACTTTTACCCCAGTTCAAATTCCAGCCAGGACACTATGCATGGAGTTTGCATGTTTTCTCTGTGCTTGAGTGGATTTACTCTGGGAACTCGTTTCCTCCCACACTATAAAGACATGTTGGTAAGTTAATTGGCTCCTGCCGAAAGCTCACCACACATTGCAATCTGATTGTACAATCTACTATAGATCTACCAACACCTGTGTAATGTTAGGCCTCTTTTACACGATTGGCCCAATCGGATCCACCTATCCATTTTTCAGGTGGATCGGAGCGGGCCACCCATTGACTTTTATGGGCAGACAGATATCAGCAGATATGTGTCCGCTGACACCTACCTGCCATCCAATCTGATAAAATCCACTCAAAACAGACAGATGCCGATCCGTTCACCATCCGTCCAGCGGATCGGATGCAAAAAGGACAGGCGGTTCATTTTCATCTGATCTCCCCTTAGAGGACAGCAGGGCTCTGACAGGTCTGTCTCTGCACTGTGAGCAGAGACGGACCCGTCATCTGCCTGCTCAGTGTAAATCTAACAAACCTCTGACGGCTTCACAGAACAGTTTTTTTTTTTTTTTTAACCTAACCCTACTTAAAACGTCTCCACAATTTTATCTCTGACCTATGGCAGTTGTGCCATACTCTTTCCATTTTTGGATGATGGATTGAACAGTGCTGAGACGTTCAAAGCTTGGGATATTTTTTTTTATAACCTAACCCTGCTTTAAACTTCTCCACAACTTTATCCCTGACCTGTCTGGTGTGTTCCTTGGCCTTCATGATGCTGTTTGTTCACCAAGGTTCTCTAATAAACCTCTGAGGGCTTTTACAGAACAGCTGTATTTATACTGAGATTAAATTACACACAGGTAGACTCTAGTTACTAATTGGGTGACTCCTGAAGGCAATTGGTTCCACCAAAATCCCTGATCACCCTCCCCCATAGTAATACAGTGTCACAATGGTGACAATTAACTACTCTGATGACAGGACATACATTTTTTTTTTTTTTTTTATACATACTGTTAGTATCCCTGATCACTGCCGCACCAGTCGTATGACACACTGTACTGCACTGGTGGCAATATGTAAAAAAACTAAATTGCAAGAAAAAATAAAAATAAATGAAATTTCTTAATTTTCCAAAAGAAGTAACAAATGACAACTTAAAAAAAACTCACTTATGTGCCTGTGAAGATTTGGTGTACCTGGCTGTGCAGGGTGGGGTATCCCTTTCATCTACAGCTATAGGGTGGCCAGAGGTCAGGAAACAGTTTGCTTCTTTGGAATTAGTCCTGTAGGGGGCAGGTCTTTAAGGACCTGGTGCCTGGCTTCACTCCTTGGCAGAGTACAAAGCAAGGGCTCCACCCTTAGTTTTTCCTGATTGTTTTTTTTTTTTTTTTTTTTACCTTTTTTTAAATTTTTATTTTTTTTATTTTTTTTACCCTTTTTCCAAGTTTTTTTTTTTTTTTTTTTTTTTTCACGACAGTGTGTTTGTTAAACAGCACAAAGTTTCCAGCACGGGTATATGCAATTCGTAAGACAGTGTATTTAGTTACCTGTACATTTTTAATCACCAATGTTACAGTGCTGTGGAATATTTCAATGGTATAAAGCAGGGATATGCAATTAGCGGACCTCCAGCTGCTGCAGAACTACAAGTCCCATGAGGCCTAGCAACACTCTGACAGCCACAAGCATGACACCCAGAGGCAGAGGCATGATGGGACTTGTAGTTTTGCAACAGCTAGAGGTCCGCTAATTGCATATCCCTGGTATACCGTATACATGAGAGATCACATAAAGCAGGACTCCAAAAAAAATAAAAAAAGATAAAAATATGTAGCACTAACCCCCGAAGGAGCTGCTGGTTATTGTGGGCTTACCGTTACCTTCCGTTCTCCTTGTAGATGTCATGTGGTAGATGGCCCAGTAACTTGAGACTGACAATAGATCCACTTGAATGGATTTTATTTGAAAACTCAGACAATTGAACAGTCTTTTAACTTGGGATCAGAGGTTTGGAAAGAGGGTTCAGGTACTCTTGGTGTCAAAGTCAGAAAAACATTGAAGAACTTGCTTACTTTGACTGCATCCAGAGAATAGCCATTCACAACTGGATGCTTACTCAGGTTGGACAGTCCCTCTCTCACAAGGCCTAGCAGCCAACAAGGTGCTTACTCAGGAACAAGTCTCTGCCACAGAAATTGTTGTAGAACCCGTAGGAAAACTAAGCTTGAGAACACTTGTGGGATACCTGGATCTCTCAGCCTGCTTGGCGATATCCACAAAACCGGACTCTCTGTTACTTCAGCCATTCCAGGGTCTTGCTAAGAAAGCCAACCCGTACGTGGGGGTTCTTCTGAAGAGTCCTCCCCTGGAATGCTGGAAGTACACTGGGTCTCTCCTGAATCGGAGACTGCAACCAGCCACCTCAGAATCCTTCCTTAGTTTCCTTGCCTCTGGCTAGCCAGCCCCGAGACATTAAAGTCGGGTGGAGCCGCACCCCAGGCCATAGCCTTCCTGGGGGCTGGTCAGGAGGACCAGGACCATGAAGTCAGCACATCCTTCTGGACCGGAACCCCGAACCACGTGACCTCCACATCTTAAATACCCTCTCCCAGAAAGCACAGTGAGAGCGCCACTCCCACTGGGCGGGCTCCGAGAGAGAGTAACTTAAGCACCCAACCAAACCCATAGTTCCATGCCTGCCAGAAGAGACAGTGCCCCCTGTGGCAAGGCTAAACATCTCACAGTCCAGTCAGACTGATGATGAGGCCCAATTTAGATAATTGTACCCAAACCAAACTGCAGTTTAGGCAACTAACTTTAGAAAAACGCATAGAGCGTGCTCTTCAGGAGCCGCCGCTACAAATAAATAACCCATTAAAAGTTAAATAGCAAAATCCACTTTTGTTGTAATATCACCTTCAATCAAGAGAATTCCCCCGCTGTCCTTTTTTTTCTGCTGCTGGATGCCTTCATGCAGATAGCCAGCATTACTCTACCCACTTCCTCTGAGCCCAGGTCATCATAGACCCATGCAGCCTGGGACTAAACCATAAGAGGAGACTTACAGTGCTTTGAAAAGGTATTCATACCCCTTGAAATTTTCCACGTTTTTTCATGTCTCAACCAAAAACGTAAATATATTTTTTCAGGATTTTATGTGATAGACCAACACAAAGTAGAATATAATTGTGAAGCGGAAGAAAATGATAAATGGTTTTCAATATTTTTTACAAATAAATATGTCAAAAGTGTGGCGTGCATTTTTTTTTTCAGCCTCCTTTACTCTGATACTCCTAACTAAAATCTAGTGGAACCAATTGCCTTCAGAAGTCTCCTAATTAGTAAATAGAGTCCACCTGTGTGTAACTTAATCTCAGTAGAAACACAGCTGTTCTGTGAAGCCCTAAGAGGTTTGTTAGAGAACCGTAGTAAACAAACAGCATCATGAAGGCCAAGCAACACACCAGACAGGTCAGGGATAACGTAGTGGAGAAATTTAAAACAGGGTTAGAGTATAAAAAAAATATCCCAAGCTTTGACATCTCACTGAGCACTGTTCAAATCATCATCCGAAAATGGAAAGAGTATGGCACAACTGCAGACCTACCAAGACATGGTCATCCACCTAAATTGACAGGCTGGCAAGGAGAACATTAATCAGAGAAACAGCCATGAGACCCATGGTAACTCTAAAGGGGCTGCAGAGATCCACAGCTCAGGTAGAAGAATCTGTCCACAGGACAACTATTAATCATGCACTCCACAAGGCTGGCCTTTATGGAAGAGTGGCAAGAAGAAAGCCATAAGAAATCCCATTTTCAGTTTGTGAGAAGCCATTTGGGGAACACAGCAAACGTGGATGAAGGTGCTCTGCTCAGATGAGACCAAAATTTAACTTTTTGGCCATAAAGCAAAACACTAAGTGTGGCAGAAAACTACCACTGCACATCACCGTGAAACATGGTGGTGGCAGCATCATGTTGTGGGGATGCCTTTCCTCAGCATGGACAGGAAAGCTGGTCAGAGTTGATGGGAAGAAGGATAGAGACAAATACAGGGCAAGCTTAGAATAAAACCTGTTAGTCTGCAAAAGACTTGAGACTGGGGTGGAGGTTCACCTTACAGCAGGACAATGACCCTAAACATACAGCCAGAGCTACATTGGAATGGTTTAGATCAAAGCATATTCATGTGTTAGAATGGCCCAGTCAAAGTCCAGACCTAAATCCAATTGAAAATTTGTAGCAAGACTTGAAAATGGCTGTTCACTGCTGTTAGAGACAAAGCTGATAGAGACATCCCCAAATGACTTGCATCTGTAATTGCAGCGGAAGGTGGTTCTACAACAAAGTGACGTACTACGAGGAAAGATGATGTTACGCCGTGAGAATTGTGAGAGAATCGTAAACTTTATTCTAAGCAAAAATATTGTGATTCTCATTTTTCCCAGAATCGTGACGCTCTACTACATCTCACCTCTTTTTGCTTCAAGTTTTTCCAGGTAAGTAGAATATTTTCTCCCCCGCCAATTGCTGTGGTTCCTCCCAGGACGTAAAAGTCGTCAGGAGGAACTACCACAGCTGGCAGAAGCAAATAAAACCTGATATTAAAAAAATAAATACAAATTGCCACAGCTATTCCAAAGCCAGGCCACTGGAAGGGCAAGTATTTTCATTTTTTTTTTCCACAGGTGACTTACTGGGTAAAGTGATGACAGGATCACTTTAATAAAAAGAGACTCCCTTGCCTCCTGTTGGTAAACCTCTTATGCCGTGTACACACGATCGGAATTCCGGCCAGAAAAAGACCAATGAGAGCTTTTCATCGGAAAATGCGACCATGTGTATGCTCCATCGGAATTTAGCTGTCCGAATAAATATGTAAAGCGGAGGTCCGTAATTTAAAAAAAAAAAAAAAAAAAGTCAGCAACTACAAACACTGTAGCTGCTGACTTTTAATAAGGGCACTTACCTGTCCAGGAAGCCTGTGATGTTGCCCCCCCAGGCCAATCCGTCCATTGGATCGGGTGCCAGCGCTGCCATCCTAACTAAGGGAAACAGGCAGTGGAGCCTTGCCGCTTCGTTGGCCGTTTTCTACTGCGCATGCGCGAGTCGCTAGGTGCTTTGTGAATGGCCCTCTGGTTTTCTGGGACACACACATGTCCCAGAAGACAACGGGGCAGCTCGCTGAAGAGGAGGAAGTGAAGGAGCAGCACTGGAGATTCGGAAGAGGCAAATTAGGAAGACTGCCTAGCAACAGGCATTTCTGGTAAGTAAAAAAAAAAAATTTTTTTTTCACATTTTTTTAAAATATTTTTTGTTGTAGAATGTTAGTGTAATTTTTAATTTTAGGGTGGACCTCCGCTTTAAACACTATGAACATGACATGGAAACACTGACAATACCTATAACAAAGTAATTTGCTTGATTTTCACTTAAAAAGTCAACACAGCATGAAATTATCAGCCCCTAAAATTTACTGGCAGTTGTAAAAAAAATGACAGATTTTTATAAACTGTCAGTAAATTTACTGGCGGTTGGCAAATCCGCACAGGTATCCGCTGCATCTTTAGCTTTCAGGGCCGATTGCAGGCAAACATTTGTCCTTGATTCATCCCTCTGCTGCGAGCCGCATCTGTCCGAGGAGTGAACCCAGCCTAAGGGATTTCCTCTTCCTGTTTGGCTATGGGACAGGAAGTGAAGGGCAATCTCCACAATGGGACACAGATTGCAAAAATAAATCTGACAGGTGTTACTACCCTCCCTGGCTCTATCCAAAAAAAATAAAAATGCCTGTAGTCCTACTTTAACCGCTTCCCGACCACCTCACGCAGCTATACTGCAGCAGAAGGGCACGTACAGGCAGATTAACAAACCTGCACGTTGCCGTTTAAGAGGCGGCTCGGGGGCATGCGTGCGCCCGCTGGGAGCTCTGTGACCAGGGGGCCCGAGGACCTGATGTCCAAGGGGATACCCGCGATCATCTCACGGTGAGGAAGAACGAGGAGATGCTAATGTAAACAAGCATCGTCCCGTTCTGCCTAGTGACACTGTCACTGATCACAGCTCCCTGTGATCAGGAGCAGAGATCAGTGATGTGTTACACAGTCCCTCCCCCCACAGTTAGAATCACTCCCTAGGACATATTTAACCCCTACAGCGCCACTTAGTGGTTAACCTCTTCACTGCCAGTGACATTTTTACAGTAATCAATGCATTTTTTTTTTAGCACTGATTGCTGTATTAATGCCAATGGCCCCAAAAATGTGTCAAAATTGTCCAATGTGTCTGCCATAATGTCGCAGTCAGGATAAAAATCGCTGATCGCTGACATTACTAGTAAAAAAAAATTATCAATAAAAATGCCATAAAACCAATCAATAACCGCTTATTGCGATTTTTTTTTTTACCAAAAATATGTAGAAGAATATGTAATGGCCTAAACTGAGCAAAAAAATGTTTTTTTTAATATTTTTTGGGGATATTTACTATAGCAAAAACTAAAACATAATGCGTTTTTTTCAAAATTGTCGCTATTCTTTTGTTTATAGTGCAAAAAAAAACCGCAGAGGTGATCAAATACCACCAAAAGAAACCTCCATTTGTGGTGAAAAAAAACTTAAATTTTGTTTGGCAGCCACGTCGCAATTGTCAGTTAAAGTGATGCAGTGCCGAATCGCAAAAAGTGCAGGAAGGGGATAAATTCTTCCGGGGCTGAAGTGGTTAAAGTTTATTTTCCTTTTTTTTGGGTGGTGTCTAAGTGGCATGCAGGGACAGAAGTAAAAGATGTTATAAGTATTAGTGGGCTTATGTTCTTCGTGGTCCAGTAGCTGGGCGCTTTGTAAACACAACTCCTCCATGAGTTGTATGGGAAGATGCAGATGATGTGGATGTCCGCTGGAGGTCGCACTACCTCCTTGGAGCGCTGGAAGCGAGTGGGTAGCGCTCCGGCGGTGAAGGGGTGAATGGAGGCGCACTCTTTCACTTCCCCTCGGACGGTCTTCTCTCCTCCTGACTCCTGTTCTCGCGATAACAGCCGGGCGGATCCATCATGGCGGAAGGTAAAGAAATGGGCCCTGCGGGGATACAGTGGGCAGCTGTAGGGATCGGGCAGTACATGGTATCGGGATAGAGGTGTCAGTGGGGGGGAGGAGATGGACGGTGGCTGCAGAGGATGGCCTTGTCTTCCTACAAGTGTGTGTGATAGATGGGGGGAGGACATGTATGTGTCATGTACATGGGGTGATCTGTGTACACAGCTGGATGTATCATGTATGATAGGAAGGACCGGTCTGGAGATCTCCTCCTCCACTCACATCTCATGGAAGCTGTCCTATATTCATGATCTTTTACTCGCCTATTCTAATATAGTACCTGGTGATCCTGACACAAGGGACCTTATCCAGGTGACACCGCTCATCACACATGATCTACCGTTGTCACCCACCCTGACACATACCATACTTTCCAATGTAGCTGTATACATGGAGATGGCAGATCAGCAGCACTGACATCATAGACACAAAGTAGAAAAAGGTCAAATCCAAGTATTATTCAGTATAGAAATGATCTGTGTAATACCCAGTGATTAGCAAACTGAATGCCCTCTAGTAAAAGTGATTGTAAAGACAGAAGGGTAAATCCACCTTTACAGAAAATCTGTAAGGTGAACCTACATTGGGTATGTTTAGGAGATTAAGCATTTCATATCCCCCCCCACCAGTGAAGCGATGTGTCACAGCGGGTGATCCCGGGATCAGTAGGGGATGGGGTCCAGTGTAAGTTCACCTTACGGATTTTCTGTAAAGTGATTGTAAACAATCGCCTTGTAAAACAACTCCTTTAGTTTAAGTCAGGGGTCACTCCCACATATGCGATGAGGGAACCAGCACGGGTTTCTGCATCGCTTGTCTCTCGCGGTGCCCTCTGCGAATGACTGCAGGTGTCAATAGAAAGTTAATGGCACCCCGCAGATCGCAGTGCAAACTGTCAAATGGATGTGAACACCCATGTGATCCAATTCCAGTGCAGACCACAGAAAGGGTCCTTGCACCACTCTGGTGCGAATGCGATGCATTTTCAGCCATTCAATTTGTATCGACGTGTGAATCACATGTGGTGTCTGTTCGCACCAGCCTAAAATAGAAATGAAAGGCAAAACAGTGTGTATGTATGTTTGTGTGTGTATATATATAATATACATTTTTTATTTTTATTTTTTTTTTTAATTATAAATACCCCCCTTTTTCACTTTTTCAATGTTCTCAGCTGCATAAGAGCTGGGGAAGAGAGACAGCAGTACACCAATCTTCCCATTGATAGACTGTGTGTGTGGTTGGGGGGGCGAATCAGATTCTGGACAAGTCTGATTATTGGAAGAGAGCAGGCTGAGTTGCCAGCACAGCTAGAGAACTCGCCACAATGTGCTCTCATGCCTAATGTGGTCAGTTTTTAGCAGGGGAGCAGAGAAACTGAGAGGAACACCAGGGGTTTCAAAAAAAAGAAGCAATACAAAGAGAAGAGAATACTTTCTCATACATGGTACAGCAGGCACTAGAGCTGCACGATTCTGGCTAAAATGCGAATCGCAATTTTTTTTGCTTAGAAGACAGATCACGATTCTTGCGGTGTAACATCATCTTTCACATTAAAACAAACAATTGGGCTAACTTTACTGTTTTTTTTTTGTTTTTTTTTTATTCATTGAAGTGTATTTTTTTTCCCCCCAAAAAATTGCAACTGCGTTTGAAAGACCGCTGGGCAAATACAATGTGACATAAAATATTGCAGCAATTGACATTTTATTCCCTAGGGTCTCTGCTAAAATATATATAATGTTTTTGGGGGTTCTAATTTTCTAGCAAAAAATATTGATTTTTAACTTAAACAAGTGTCAGAAAAAGATTTAGGCTTTAAGTGGTTAAACTTCCTGCATTGTTTAAAAACTTGGCTGACTGCCTGGATTTTCTTCTTTACACACAGAAGTTTCCCTTTGATCTAAGAAGGAAGAGTTAGTTACAATGTTTCAGTTAAAAAACTTGGCAGACTGCTGGGATGGTTTTTTTTTTTTTTTTTTTTTTTTTTTGACAGCTGAGTGAGCAGATACGTCTCTCCACTTGTTATATGAAAGAATTGGCAAACTCTGCAATAAAGATCTCAGGGGCGTTGAATCGAGATAGCGTTTTTTTTTTTTTAACGATTAATTGTGCAGCTCTAGCAGGCACATATCAGGAATATGAAATGTTGGGTTTATATACTCTTAAATACATTCTATGCATCAACCACTTCAGTATTGCACGGCCATCCATGGACATCCACCCAGAGCCTCGCACCCTGTGACCACTGTGTGCTTTGGACACAGCTGATCACAGATCGAGGTAAAGGGCCATTCACAGCTGATTACATGTAAACAGCCTTGCCGGTTGTTGACAATCCTTTCTCCACATGCCGTGTTAGTCTCTGCCTTTCTGGTGTGGCTCGGGGTACCGGTAGTATTCCTGAGAATACTATCTTGGAGGTCCTCTTCCTCAATTTAGCTCCCAAGTCCCTAAAATCATTCTTTAGGACACTCCATCTGCCTCTGACTTTGTCATTGGTGCCAACGTGCACCTTGAGAGCTGGGTCTTCCCCAGCCTCTCCCAGTAATCTGTCCACCAGATCCCTGATGTGCCCAGCCTGAGCGCCCGGTAGACAGCATACAGTTTGGTGGTTTGGATCTTTGTCAGATTTGACACAGGTCCATCTAGTTCAACCAGTAGAAAAAACAAATAGAAAACCTCCCATATTTCACAATCCTGTACCCACAGTTGATCAAAAGGAAGGTAAAACAAAGAGCACAGTCTGATTCGCTCCAGTGAGGGAAAAATTAATTCCTTCCTGATCCCCCTGAAAAGAAAACAGATATTTACTGGACCAACTGTTCTTGGTGTTGACATCCATATACCATGTGTTAGTATCCAGTTACTGCATATATTTTGTACATTTAGGAATGCATCCAGCTCTTTGTTAAACAGTGTTTTTACAGTGTTACACATTTGTGCTTTCATATAGTTGTTGTATTTACCAGTTCCCATCCGGCCTATAGTCAAATGACATCCTTCATCCATGCCCCATGGACCGTGCTGCAGTGCGATCTGTCACCATGATGACAGATCATTGTACCAAGCTGCTGCTGGTCCCATGTGACCAATCACAGCAGATCACATGACGATACAGACTTTTTTTCGATTTGTCATTGGGGTGTGTAGACATTCAGTTGGCAATCAGTGTGCTTTCCTTAACAGCTTTTGAGAGAAGGTACATTAACCACTTCCGGACCACCCTATAGCAGATTTACTGCTACAGGGTGACCCTCCCATGCAGGATCGTGTGTGTGTGTGTGTGTGTGTGTGTGTGTGTGTGTATATATATATATATATATATATATATATATATATATATATATACATACACGTACATTATCCTGCACGTCCGCCTAGGGGGTGCGTATACTGCTGATGGGCTGAGCTGATCTGCGGGTGCTGACAATGGACGTCTGCCAGCACCCACCGATCATCGGTAAGACACACAGAACATAGATCTGCCTAACAGAGGAGACGGGATGGATTGTGTGTCCCTGCAAAGCATGGAATAAAATCCATCTCTTCCCCTAGTAAAATCAGCACATAGAGTACACAAAAACACTGACTAGGCACACAGTTAACCCTTTAATCATTCTTCCCAGCCGCTGTTATTAGCACAGTATTTGTGTCACTTGTTCCTGCAAAGTGTCTGATTGGGCGCTGCAAAATTGTAGTCCTGCTATAAGTCGCTGATCAGCGCCATTACTAGTATATAAAATATATATATCCATAGCTTGTAGACGCTATAACATTTCAATCAATATACGTGTATTGGGATTTCTATTTACCAGAAACATTTAACACAATAAAAGTTTATTTTTATTGGATATGCTTTATAGCAGAAAGTAAAAAAAAAAAAAAAAAAAAAAAAAAAAATATATATATATATATATATAATTAGTGGTACATCGTTGCATGACCACACAATTGTCAGGGCTCATTTACACTTGCTTTGGCTTCGTGTTTTTGGTGCTTCGAGGAAGCTTTAGTGATGCTTCGGTGAAACGTTGGTGACGCTTCCATGATGCTTGCTCTTTTGAAGCTTTGTTGAAGCTTGACAGATGCCCTGTGTGTGTGTGGATGTCTCATACCTGCAATTTCTCTAAAACAAAGGGAAGCTTAAACTGAATTAAGACTTCTCAAAAGCCTCAGGTGCTACAAGGGAGCCTTGTCATAGAGTTCTATGGAGGCTTTGAAGACGACTTGAAGCACCTCCTAAAGCTACAAAAGCAAGGTGTAAACAGGACTGTAAGCTAACCATTTTATTTAGTGACAGGGGCTTTGACTGGTGTTCAGAGATCTTTAGGGCTCATTTACACTTGCTTCGGCTTCAACACACATTAAAGCGCCTACCGCTTCAACATGCTTTTATGATGTGTTTTTGATGCTTTGATGACGCTTCAGTTAGGGCCGGTTCACACAGCGAGGCGCGGCGAGGCAAGTCGGAGACTGCGGGGACCTCAGCGGCGACTTGCAGAGGACTTCTGTATAGAAGTCAATGCAAGTCGCCCCCGAAGTCGCCCCGAAGTAGTACAGGAACCTTTTTTCTGAGTCGGAGCGACTCGAGTCGCTCCTCTCAGAACGGTTCCATTGTACAGAACGGGGGCGACTTGCGGGAGCGAGGCGAGGCAAGCCGCGTCGCCTCGCATCGCCTCGCTGTGTGAACCGGCCCTTATGTTCTTTTGAAGCTTGGCAGGTGGACTGTGTGGGTGTGTGTGGCTATTTCAGCAAATGTATACTGTTATACAAGCTGTACACTCACTACTTTACATTGTAGCAAAGTGTAATTTCTTCAGTGTTGTCACATGAAAAGATAGAATAAAATATTTACAAAAAATGTGAGGTGTGTACTGTACTCACTTTTGCAAGATACTGTATATAAAAATGAAACCGTTAGACTATACAGTTTCTTTTATTCTGATTGGATTAGCAGATGGCTTTGTAAATGAGGGAACGGGACAAGTAAAATTAAGACATTGATAACACTGCTTTCTCCACTGTTGGTGAGGAATCGGCACCGACTTGTCTTCAGGAACTGGGAAGGTGTTTTCCTCTTGGATTACACATTTGTGCACAGTCCTGGGTGAAATAAGTAACAGGTATATAATTGTTTAGAATGATTTAAGTCAATAATTAACACCTCTGTGCTTTGGAGACTTGGAGGTTCAGAATATTTCCTACAGAAGAGTATCTTGAGACTCTATTTTAAAAGAGAAATCCTGGCAAAGGCTCAAAATTCAGCAACATAATTTCAAGAAACCGCTTGAGCGTTTTTTTTTGTTACAAGTAAATATTCTGAATAGTGGTTTGCTTTTAATATTTGGTGGTTTAGCTGTTTTTTCTTTCTGAGTAGGGTTTACAACAGATCTTTTAGTCTAATAGGAATCGTGGTGGTTAAAAATCAATGATTTAAAAAAAATAATCAAAAAAAAAAAAATTGGATGTTTTTTTATTTATTTTTATCAAATTATTTTAGTAAAATGCTTTTGGAGTAAAAAATATATCTAAAGATAGTTTTCTCTTTAGGATACATTAATAATTTAGTTTATTCAGCATGAAAGGGAAATTGGTTATGTAGCAGGAAACTGTATATTCTGCAATAGTAAAGTTTTTGTTGGAACTCATTCAATAAATCCAAGCTCTGCAAGCTGAGATAACATGAACTGCATTGATGTATTCACACAATTTTACAGTAACCATGAGATAAAACAAAGTTCAGGAATATTCCTTTATCCCATTGTTTTTCAAACCTATGTACACCACAAACTGTATGATTGAACTGGTTCTGATATCGCTCTTTTACTAACCTGACAGCTTATTATTCCAAATAGGAAGCCTTCAATTTGTTTGCAAATATTAAAGATTCCAACTACCAGTAAGAACGAGTACTTGCATTTAAAGAGCACCTGTCGTTCGAGATCCATAATGGCAGTGCCAGTTAGCGGGCATCCACTCACCTGCTGCCACCACGTCCCTCTCCTTGTGTCACTGCCACATCACCAGCCATCCCAATAAAGTGAATGGGACTGTCAGTGAGTCAACAGCAGGTCAGAAGAGGAGCCGCTGCAGGACAGAGATGACAGTTGCTCTTAAAAATTATGATTTAAATCTAGGCCCTTTTACTATTGATTTAAATGATGATTTAAACCGTGAATTAAATTGACTTGATTTAAATCCAATCCACCCTGAGGAATATAATAATTGTATAGCAGAAAATAAAGCCTGTCTGTGCAGTTTCATATGAAGAGCAACCAGAGCTGATTTGCATATAACCTAACAGTATGTTATCAATCTAGGTAATTCATAAAGAATGTTGTAGTAGCTCTTTAGCTGTCCCTCATTGCTGTGCATGTCTTCCTGTCAGGAATCGGTATGGTAACTTGTTGCTTGGAGGGCGATAGGACTGAGGCTGGAGCGTCCATAGTGCATGTTTGGACCCTTTCTAGCTAGGGTCCGTTTTTAGGCATTTTAGAGCAACCAATGACTTTTCCCCGTTTCCATTCAGCCGCTGGCCAGGAGGTTCCCCAGCTGACAAATAAAAATAAAAATAGGGGTGGGGATGCTGGGTGATGTCATCACCCAAATATGGCCATGGCCAAAAATGGAACAATGATGTCAGCTAGTATCCCCACCCCTTTGTTTATTTTCGGCTGAGTGCCGGGGAAACCTCCTGGCTAACAGCTAAATGGCGCTAGGGATGAGTCATCTGTTGCTTGGAAAATGGCAGTCACTGTCACCCTAGCAGTCATGATCCCTGTGTAGGAAGCTGTCACCTTTTATGAGGAGCTCCAGTCTGGGCAAAAAATAAAATTAACAGTCAGCAGCTACAAATATTGTAGGTGAAGGCAAACAAGCAGAGCTTCCCCTTTTGGGTGGAGCTTCCCTTTTTTAATTCATTTTTGATATTCAAAGCAAAAAAAAGGTCTATGTTGATAGTATGTGGTCCACTTTAATGACAGCTTACCAGCACATATGCCCAACCTTGAACACCGGCATCTCTTTGTACACTGGTATGGTGCCTTGAAAAATGTATTCATACCCCTTGACATTTTCCACATTTTGTCATGTTACAACCAAAAGCATAAATGTATTTTATTGGGATTTTATGTGATAGACCAACACAAAGTGGCACATAATTGCGAAGTGGAAGTATAAGTGGTTTTCCAAAGTTTTTACAAATATGTGAAAAGTGTGGCGTGCATTTGTATTCAGCCCCTTTTACTCTGATACCACGAACTAAAATCTAGTGGAACCAATTGCGTTCAGAAGTCATCTAATTAGTAAATATAGTCCACCTGTGTGTAGTTTAATCTCGGTAAAAATACAGCTATTCTATGAAGCCCTCAGAGGTTTGTTAGAGGCTTCTTAGTGAACAAACTGCACAGTGAAGGCAAAGGAACACACCAGACGGGTCAGGGATTAAGTTGTGGAGAGGTTTAAAGCAGGGTTGGGTTATAAAAAATTTTTTTTAGTTTTTTAATGTTTTTGAACATTACATGGAGCACTGTTCAATCCATCATCCCAAAATAGAAAGAGTATGGCACAACTTCAAATCTACCAAGACATGGCCCTCCACCTAAACTGACAGACCAGGCAAAAAAAAAGCATTAATCAGAGAAGCAGCCAAGTGGCCCATGGTAACTCTGGAGGAGCTGCAGAGATCCACAGCTCAGGTGGGAGAATCTGTCCACAGGACAACTATTAGTCATGCACGCCACAAATCTGCCCTTTATGGAAGAGTGGCAAGAAGAAAGCCATTGTTGAAAGAAAGCCATAAGAAGTCCTGTTTGCAGTTTGCGAGAAGCCATGTGGGGGACTCAGCAAACATTTGGAAGAAGGTGCTCTGGTCAGATGAGACCAAAATTGAACTTTGACCTAAAAGAAAAATGCTTTGTGCAGAAAAATAACACTGCACATCACACTGAACACACCATCCCCACCGTGAAACATGGTGGTGGCAGCAGCATGGTCAGAGTTGATGGGAAGATGGATAGTGCCAAATACAGGGCAATATTAGAAGAAACTTGTTAGTCTGTACAAGACTTGAGACTGGGGTTCACCTTCCAGCAGGCGGCCCATGGTTTTTAGATTAAAGCATATTCATGTGTTAGAACGGCCCAGTCAATCTGTGGCAAGACATACAAATTGCTGTTCAGATGTTCTCCATCCAATCTGACAGAGCTTGAGCTGTTTTGCAATAGAACAATGGGCAATGATGTCACTCTCTAGATGTGCAAAGCTGGTAGAGACATCCCCAAAAAGACTTGCAGCTGTAATTGCAGTGAAAGGTGGTTCTACAAAGTATTGACTCAGAGGGGCTGAATACAAATGCACGCCACACTTTTCACATATTTGTTTCTAAAAAACTTTGAAAACCATTTATCATTTTTCCTTCCACTTCACAAGTATGTGCCACTTTGTGTTGGTCTATTACATAAAATTCCAATAAAATACATTTATGCTTTTGGTTGTAACCTGACAAAATGTGGAAAATTTCAAGGGGTATGAATACTTTTTTCAAGGCACTGTATCTGCAAGTTGGCGAGAATTCTTCTTTTGAATTTGACGCAGCCATTGCAATAGTAGGAATCACCTGAATCTGAAACATGTATCAGCATTTGTACAGAAACTGGAGCAGAGCTTTCATGAATTGAGTACATGCCATGGTAATGGGGGGCCATAGTGCTAGAAAAGTCTTATCACTTTATGGAATTCCCCCAGTATATTCTGTTCGGAGTCATCCTTTTGAGTGCCCTAGGTCCTCCGTGTGGTTATAGTTTTACATTCTTATATGAATTCCTCTCTCTGTCACACTGAATAAAATAAATATGTAACTCCTTTGTCTATCCATGGAAATATTTTTGCAGGCTTCATTCACGGTCCTAGAGATGGCATTTTCTTACACTACACATTTACAGTTGGTAAATGTTTTTGCAGGGTTGTACAATGCCTCCGACAAGGCTGAATGCACAGACCTTTGCCACAGCGGGCTCGTTTACACTTTAGTGGAGGTCACCTAACTTTACAATGCTTACAAATGCTTCGCTGCTGTGAAATGTAACCAGTGCAATGTATCATTTCATTGACAAACTGCTCTCATTGCCTAAATCGCATGACGCTGCTGGGTTGTTCCCAGGTCTGCAGTAAATCAGTTGTTTTCCGGTGTTTAATGGATCTGATACCTAACCTATCTGTACAATGTACATTTCCATGCTAGGTGTATGGGGCATGTATGGCTTGGCATCCCTGCCTTCTGTCAGAAGGAATAGTGAATGATCTACTTGTTCTAGATGTATAGCTCTGTGTAGCAGCTTTTTGTACTCGCTGCAAAGTGCACTCATGTAAAAGGAATGTAAGACTGAAAAAGAGGATAGCTTGGCATTTCATATATGGGAGGCACAGAGCCTGCCCTGGTGGAGCCAAGCAAAAGAACTGACACTTCGTTTATGAATGTATTTAAAGCCCAACTTTAAGAACTTAAAGAATTGGGCCCTTGCAGTGGAGCCCCTCCACACCTCAAAGATTAAAGTGGGTGTGAACAAATTTTTGCTTTTGCAACCACCTTAAATGCTCATTCTGTGTAGGAGAGAGATAAGGAGGCTCTATCGATCCGTCGATCCCCGCTGAGCAGGGAGATGACAGGTCTGTCTCTGCACACTGCGCAGGGATGGACCTGTCAGAGCGCCACTCTCCCCTATGGGAGATCAGATGATGACAGACTGCAGAGTCCGTTGTCACCCGATCCAATCTGCAGACGCATGGAAAAGTAGGTTTTTCCTCCGTTACACTTTTTCGGATTGAAGCGGGTCGGATGTCAGTGGACATGTCACCGCTGACATCTGACGCTCCATAGACCTCTATGGAACATCCGTTCAGGTCTGCTTAAAAAAACTGACAGGCTGTCCTGAACGTATCGGTCATTTGAAAGAGCCCTGATTGTAAAGTTATTGTAAAGGCTCTTAAAAAAATAAATACAGGTTTATACTTTCCTGGCCTGTGGCCTGATTCTCTTCTTCTCAGGTCCCCTGCCAGCACTCCTGGCAAATGCCCACATAGAAAGCTGCTTCCAATGCTGACACTCATGCAGGCTCGCTCCTGAGCCTTGTTGTTTGCGTCGTCCCCTCCTCACCCAGACCCTGTGACTGGACAGTGAAAGAAGAAGCAGCACCCTAATGAGCTCATTCAAAGTTTGCTCCTTTCTGTGCTCCTATCCTCTTACTAGGTGCAATGCAGCACAACTGACTCTCCTTGTGCTGCTGGACACATTGTGCACTGCAAGAGGCCGATGCCAAGTTGATTTCAGGTACTTTCATTGCTTGCTTTAAAAAAAGAAAAGAAATGTAATGTATTAAAGCGATTTGTAAAATAAAAACAAACAAATGTGCCTATACTTCCTGCCTCTGTGCAATGGCACTTCTGGCCCCTCCCCTCTGTCCAGTGCCCCCATGGGAAACCGCTTTCCATGGGAGTGCTTGCTCGCTGCTACGTCCATTGACACAGACAGTGGAACTCGCCCCCGCATCACTGGAAGCTGATGCCTAAATAATTTTTTTACCTTAATGCAAGGTAAAAAATTCTCCCTCTCTCTCCTGATTGGCTAGCTGACTTTGACAGCAGCGACAGCCAATGGCACCGCTAGTGTGTGTTAGCCAATCGGGAGGGAGATTCTCGGATGGCTGAGATGCACTCATGGACTTCGCTGGACAGAGAGGGACCTCAGGTAAGTGTGGGGGGGGGGGGGGGGGGAGGCTGCTGCACACAGAAGGCTTTAAAAAAAAAAAAAAAAAACTTCTGACTTTACAACCCCTTTAATTTTCAGGGTACAAATAATATGGGACTGGTAAGTTATAAACTTAGGCTGGCGTTGACTTTAACATTTTGGTAAACTACTCAATGTATAGATAATTAGAGTGGATTCCCACAGTTGTTGTGTGCATATGTTAGTCTGGTTTTTACCACCTGTTAACACATATTGTGTTGGAACCAGTGCATGCATTATAAATATTAACAGCACACCACAACGCATGGTAGATTGTTTCCATTTGTTTTAATGCACATGCATTGAAAAGCTATACTGGGGAGCCATTCAGAATAAATGTATGGCATTACAGCACATCAATGCACACAATTCACATTTTCATTTGGTGCAGAAAAGTGCTTGTTGTCTCCTTAGAGCCAAAACTCCAGCTTTACTACTACTTTAAATAGTCTGTTTGGACCAAGCTGGCCAAACAAATTATTTCCTTTTACAAATACATGTGGATACTGTCAGCGCTGTATAACTTTATGTAGCATCAGATACAGTATACAGCACTGTTTTCAAGCATCACTGTATAGAAAAAAAATATCTCTGAAGTTGCACATCGAAAACAATCCCATTAGTTGTGAGTGTGTGGCAACCACAGCCTGGGCTCCAACCAGGCCATGCCCCAACGCGTTTCGCTCTGCCCCTTGGAGCCTAATCATGGGGATCATGAGTCTAGCAACAGTATGGGGACTTTCTGTTCTGCTTCCGGGATCAAAATGGAGTTGGACTATGAGCTCCTCAGCCATTCACTGGGGAAGCTTTACATTTTTATGAATTGCTGCAATGCTTTCCCTGTTTGACTAAAGTGGAGATCGTGGAGTCGTCCAGCCTCTTCCCCCTCAGCCAATCATTGGAAGGCTTATATTCATTCATAATATACAAAGCTTCCTGTGAATGGCTGAGCAGCACTCAGCCTGACTCAGTTTTGTTCCAGAAGCAGGACAAGAATTCACCATCCCATTGCCAAGACAAGGTGCTGTATACTGTATGTAGCTGATGCTACAGACCAGTTTTACAGCACCAACTGCAACCGCAAGTATTAGTATAGGAAATGGTTTTGCTTTGGCCAGCTTGGACCGAACAGACTGTTTAAAGTGGTAGTAAACTCCAATGCATGATTTTTATGTATAGGCAAGCCTATAATAAGGCTTACCTATAGGTACAGGAAATATCTCCTAAATGTGCACCATTTAGAAGATATTTACTTTAGATGCAGCCGGTGACGTTGCCGATACATGCACTCTGAAGGAACGGTATTCCCCAGTTCTGTGCCATAAACGGCAGATCCCACACACATGGAAAAAAGACAGATGTAAAGATGAAAGCGCCTTCAGCACGCTGCTGGAGGGCTTTCTTGTAAGGTAAGTTTCACATAATCTACTAGTATGTGATGCATAAGTTCCCAAGCAACGTATACAAGCTAGTGGGTAGATGAAGCTTTTTAGTTACACACAGCCCCAGGTTTTCATTGTGCACCATTACAATCTTCTAGTCACCAGGGTCCTAACAAGCAATAACGTCATCAGAACATTGGGTAACTGCACATCTCCTTATTAACTCCTCTCCTGCCACTCTCCCTCAACACTGAGGTTACATTAGCCGAGTGGGTCCCCGTTCACATCAACGTGATTTGACAGGTCATATTGCATGTCAAATTGGACCCCATTGCCAGCAATAGGAGCGTCCCAATCAGTGAGGCGCTAACTTTGCGTTGCCACACCAATTTCCAAAAGCAGTTTCTGGCGACCTCGGGGGCGATTTCAATAGACATCTGTGCATAAACCTGCACCGATGTCGTTCAAGCTGCCCCTGAAGTCAGACTGAAATGCGCTTCATCTTTTCAAAGCCATGTTCTGTGTGAACGAGGGCTGAGGGAGAGAAACTAAGGAGAAAGAAACACTGGAATACTAGTCATTACCAGCTTGCAAAAGGTGTTTGCATCCCCCCTAATGTTGGGCGTCCTAAACTTGTGGATGTTGCTGTAATATGTAAAACGATCCTTTTTTTTTTTTTTTTTTTTTTTTTACATTTTAGAGGGGTGCCTCAAGGTTGTTCAGAATTTTAAAGGGTGCCTTGACTGAAAAAAGGGTTGAGAAACACACATTGCCAGTGCCCATGTATTGTGACATTCTATATGCTGCTTGCAAGCCTATGGGGAGCGTTTAGAAAAGGATTTGCAACCTACCTCATAAAAAAAAAAAAAAAAAAAAAAAATTCCCTGGGAATTTGTATGTAAAAGGTGCTGGCCCATAGAATAACTGGGTGTCCGATATCTTGCACACAGGTATTTACCTTTTTTTTTTTTTTTTTTTTTTTTTTTTTTTCTGTATTCTAAGTTAATGCAGTCCAAGTAAAAAGAAATTTTATCTTTGTACCAGAAAGTGGGATTTGATCTGTGGATGAACTTCTTACAGGGTCAGGTCTTGTTGGAAGGTCCTGCTTGGTTTCTATATTCTCACATTGATATTTCTCTTGTAGAGGAAGTGGGTAAACTGCAGAAGCACTTGACGCTTCTGCGTCAGGAATATGTGAAGATGCAGCAGAAACTGGCGGAGACGGAAAAGAAATGCACCCTTCTGGCTGCCCAGGCCAACAAGGAGGTCTCCAATGATTCGTTCATCAGCCGGCTCCTGACAATCGTTGCCCAGCTCTTCCAGCAGGAACAGTACAGGTAGGATGAGGTCCTGTGGCATTGAAAACTGTTCCCTTTTCATAAGCGTAATTTTGCTTGCACAACTTTGTTACATTAATGCTTACGAATTGTAAGGCAAGTGTAAAAACATTTAAAATATTAAACACACTATATGAAATGGATAAATATGTGCAAGTACCAGCCAGTTACAAAATTTGTTGTACTCAAGTAATGGATTCATCTAAAGTGTGACAAAGATTGCTAGCCTACACCATAATGCATCTGAAGGGCGATAGCCCCCTGGAAACATAATTCTGCATCCCGGCTATATCCTTCCCAGTTGTGGCATGACTGTCCAGTATGTGATCTTTTCTTTTGCTACCACCATATGTACTTATGTATAGTAATTGTTAAAATTCAATAAACAAATTTGACATGCGGAGGGGGGGGGGGAGAGAGAGAGAAACACTGACTTAGATATGAGGCACAGAATTTTTTGTTATGGTCTTGTGTCATATTTTCATTTTACTAAACTAGTCCAAAGAATTCTAAGAATGTGTTTATGTAGTATACAGTCTTGTGAATTGTGCACCCCATGGAAACTGTTCACAGGTAAACGGTGGATCTCTATTCAGAAAGATAAAAGCAAATATATTCAATCTCCTAAAGTAGCAAAAATGCAAATTGTCATGTGATAAAACTATCATCATTTTACATTAACACTGCCCTCTGAAGAGTGATCCTTGGAGGATTGCTTTTCAGAAGGCATTATGTTGCCGCTTCATTGCCTAATTTAAACCCTAAAAGCCTGCACCACTGCGTGCATTGCATGTGGGTGCAGCATGCCTCCATTCACTTGAATAAGTCTGCTTTGGCATGAGATACTGCCTGCCAAACCCAACGGGTGGGGGGGGGGGGGTTTAAAGTTCTTGCCACATCAAGTATGCAATGCAACCTGACTGCCTTTAATGCCGCGTACACACGACCAGACTTTCCATCGGAATGAACTCTGATGGACTTTTAGACTGAGTTCCGCTGAAACGTACTTGCCTACACATGATCACACCAAAGTCCAATCATTTAACACAATGACGTACGACGGGACTATAAAAAGGAAGTTCAGTAGCTAGTAGCTGCTCTTACGTCGTCGTTGAAACGTCGGACCTGCATACAGGCAAACGGTTTTCTCGATAGGTACTGGTTCCGGCGGAAAGATTTGAAACCTGTTCTATTTCTAAAGTCCGTCAGATTTTTAGACAGAAAAGGTCAGATGAAGCCCACATACGATCGAATTGTAAGACGGAGTCGTTCTGTCGGAACTTTGCTGTCAAAGTTTGGTCGTGAGACTTACTGGGGGCAGCAGGTGGTAGGTAAAAATGCAGCTCAACTGCTATTTTTTTTTTTTTTTTTTTTTATTTGCCCCAAACACAAGTGTAAACTTAGCCTAAGTACACCCTTAGGCTTCATGCACACGAGACGCAGATGCAAACGCTGCTGGACACATGTTGAAACCGGTGTTTAGAAACGCGCGTTTTGCCGCGATTTTTACCGCGATTTAGCGGCGTTTTACCGCGTTTGCGTCTAGAAGCGTTTAGTTAAGCTAACATCATAGACCCTCCCCAGCTCAAAAATTAACTATTTCAGCAATTTTGTGAGACCAGAGTGAGTAGCAGCAGCTGTGAGAGCTGCAGTGTACTTGTATTTAGCGTGTCACTTGCCACGGCACCTGCCACAAGTTGTGGATTGTCCACTTGCCACGTGACTTGCCACATCACCTGCCACGTCACTTGCCACGTCACCTGCCACAAGTTTTGGATTGTCCACTTGCCACGTCACTTGCCACGTCACTTGCCACAAGTTGGGGATTGTCCACTTGCCACATCACCTGCCACGTCACCTGTCACAAGTTGTGGATTGTCCACTTGCCACATCACTTGCCACCTGCCATGTCACTTGCCACAAGCTGTGGATTGTCCACTTGCCACGTCACTTGCCACGTCACTTGCCACGTCACTTGCCACGTCACTTGCCACGTCACTTGCCACGTCACTTGCCACGTCACTTGCCACGTCACCTGCCACAAGTTTTGGATTGTCCACTTGCCACGTCACTTGCCACGTCAGCTGCCACGTCACTTGCCACAAGTTGTGGATTGTCCACTTGCCACGTCACTTGCCACATCACCTGCCACGTCACTTGTCACGAGATGTGGATTGTCCACTTGCCACATCACTTGCCACGTCACTTGCCACGTCACTTGCCACGTCACTTGCCACGTCACTTGCCACGTCACTTGCCACGTCACTTGCCACGTCACTTGCCACGTCACTTGCCACGTCACTTGCCACGTCACTTGCCACGTCACTTGCCACGTCACCTGCCACGTCACCTGCCACAAGTTTTGGATTGTCCACTTGCCACGTCACTTGCCACGTCAGCTGCCACGTCACTTGCCACAAGTTGTGGATTGTCCACTTGCCACGTCACTTGCCACATCACCTGCCACGTCACTTGTCACGAGATGTGGATTGTCCACTTGCCACGTCACTTGCCACGTCACTTGCCACGTCACTTGCCACGTCACTTGCCACGTCACTTGCCACGTCACTTGCCACGTCACTTGCCACGTCACTTGCCACGTCACTTGCCACGTCACTTGCCACGTCACTTGCCACGTCACTTGCCACGTCACTTGCCACGTCACTTGCCACGTCACTTGCCACGTCACTTGCCACGTCAGCTGCCACGTCACTTGCCACAAGATGTGGATTGTCCACTTGTCACATCACCTGCCACATCACCTGCCACATCACTTGCCACATCACCTGCCACAAGTTGTGGATTGTCCACTTGCCACGTCACTTGCCACATCACCTGCCATGCCACCTGCCACAAGATGTGGATTGTCCACTTTCCACGTCACCTGCCATGCCACCTGCCACAAGTTGTGGATTGTCCACTTGCCACGTCACCAGCCACATCACCTGCCACAAGTTGTGGATTGTCCACTTGCCACACCACTTTCCACGTCACCTGCCACGTCACCTGTCACAAGTTGTGGATTGTCCACTTGCCACATCACTTGCCACCTGCCATGTCACTTGCCACAAGCTGTGGATTGTCCACTTGCCACGTCACTTGCCACGTCACTTGCCACGTCACTTGCCACGTCACTTGCCACGTCACTTGCCACGTCACTTGCCACGTCACTTGCCACGTCACTTGCCACGTCACTTGCCACGTCACCTGCCACAAGTTTTGGATTGTCCACTTGCCACGTCACTTGCTACGTCAGCTGCCACGTCACTTGCCACGTGCCTCTTCTCTACTTCATATAAACGTGGCGTATTGCACTCACGGAGGAACGAGGGATCCCTAACTTTTACAGCTGAAGGAAGCCAGAGAGCCGCACAATAGCTAATATTGTGAAAGTTGATCCACCCCGGATGGGGTCCTCCTTCCGGTGAGAGCATAATAATTTAATACACTATTAAGCCACCGAATGTGAAGAACACGGTTGGAAATCACCACTTCCCTCCTTTTTGCACCTGCGGATCTTTCCGTCACCTAATAGAGACTTGCTCCATCACGTCCGATGTTTACAATTTGCCTGCATTTTTTGCACATCTTTTGCACAATTTTTGCACATTTTTTGCATATTCCTAATTTTATTCCATTCTAATCTTTTGTATCATATCATTTCATTGCATTTATGTTTTACGTTTATGGTATTTAGGTTTTATATTAATTTCTATATAGCATCACTAGTAGACTAAATATCAGATTATGCTATCACTGTGATATTTAATTTTATACCTGGGCACCCTAGTATAATTTTCACGGTCATTTCACCAGGTATCACACCTAGTCCTAATTTTCAGCTTTATATGAATTTATTTGCACTTGCACCTTAGTAATTACATATTGCTATAGAGATAAGTATTGCATAAGAGGGTCACGGGACTTGCCATACCGTGATCTTTTGGATTTGTTGTGTATTTTTTGTTTATTTTTTGGGGTTTTTGAACCAGCACGCTGGAAAATATATATTACACGTATCTTTGCCTAAAATCAACCAGCACGCTGGAAATTATATATACTCTCACATATGTGAAATTGACTAACACAACATAGCACATTTATGTCCACATTTTATACGCCAACATATTGGTAGCCCCCACATATCGGTATAGCGCCATATCTATTATTTCTCTTTGTTTTCACAAGTTTTGGATTGTCCACTTGCCACGTCAGCTGCCACGTCACTTGCCACAAGATGTGGATTGTCCACTTGTCACATCACCTGCCACATCACTTGCCACATCACCTGCCACAACACCTGCCACAAGTTGTGGATTGTCCACTTGCCACATCACTTGCCACATCACCTGCCACGTCACTTGCCACGAGATGTGGATTGTCCACTTGCCACGTCACTTGCCATGTCACTTGCCATGTCACTTGCCACATCACCTGCCACGTCACTTGCCACGTCACCTGCCACAAGTTTTGGATTGTCCACTTGCCACGTCACTTGCCACGTCAGCTGCCACGTCAGCTGCCACGTCACTTGCCACAAGATGTGGATTGTCCACTTGTCACATCACTTGCCACATCACTTGCCACATCACCTGCCACGTCACCTGCCACAAGTTGTGGATTGTCCACTTGCCACGTCACTTGCCACAAGATGTGGATTGTCCACTTTCCACGTCACCTGCCATGCCACCTGCCACAAGTTGTGGATTGTCCACTTGCCACGTCACCAGCCACATCACCTGCCACAAGTTGTGGATTGTCCACTTGCCATACCACTTTCCACGTCACCTGCCACGTCACCTGCCACAAGATGTGGATTGTCCACTTGCCACATCACCTGCCACAAGTTGTGGATTGTCCACTTGCCACATCACTTTCCACGTCACCTGCCACGTCACCTGTCACAAGTTGTGGATTGTCCACTTGCCACATCACTTTCCACGTCACCTGCCACGTCACCTGCCACAAGTTGTGGATTGTCCACTTGCCACGTCCCTTGCCACATCCCCTGCCACGTCACCTGCCACAAGTGGATTGTCCACTTGCCACATCACTTGCCACATCACCTGCCACAAGTTGTGGATTGTCCACTTGCCACGTCACCTGACACAAGTTGTGGATTGTCCACTCGCCACGTCACTTGCCACATCCCCTGCCAAAAGTGGATTGTCCACTTGCCACGTCCCCTGCCACAAGTGGATTGTCCACTTGCCGCGTCACTTGCCACGTCACCTGCCACAAGTTATGGATTTTCCACTTGCCACGTCACCTGCCAGGTCACTTGCCGCGTCACCTGCCAGGTCACTTGCCACGTCACCTGCCACAAGTTGTGGATTGTCCACTTTCCACGTCACTTGCCACTTCACCTGCCACTTCACTTGCCACAAGTTGTGGATTGTCCACTTGCCACATCACTTGCCACCTGCCATGTCACTTGCCACAAGTTGTGGATTGTCCACTTGCCACGTCACTTGCCACCTGCCATGTCACTTGCCACAAGTTGTGGATTGTCCACTTGCAATTGCAATTGTTTAAAATATTTTTCTAATGGTTTTTCATCATTTGCAATCATTTTTGAAATTTTTAATGTAAAAAAAAAGGTCACCTTTAAAAACGCATATAAACGCAAACGCGGCTAAACGCGGTAGCTGCATTTTGCTGCGTTTTACCGCGTTTTGCGTCTGAAACGTGGAAATTTTTGCTTCTGAACGCATTTTTTTGCTTCTGGAAAAACGAGATTAAACGCAACTGCATAAAAACGGAAAAAAACGAGACTGTGTGCATGGACACATAGGATAACATTGAATGAGTTCAGGGGCAGTTGAAAAAACTGTCCAACTGCATCTGAACGTGCGTTTAACTGCGTCTCGTGTGCATGAGGCCTTACATTTACCACCTCTTTAAATCTATTAAATAAACTACACTGCATCTGGGCACCACATAGCAAAAACACTGTTTAGTTAATTTTTTATATTTAAAGCAAACTCTCCCATCCATCCACGTCTCTATGATTTGATTTGCTGAGAAATCACTTTGAAAAACACCCCCTAGTATTTCTGGCTGTGGCCATCTTGAGTAAGTGCAAATGATTCATGTAGAATTTACTTCCTGGAATCATCTGCCCTTAGTTTAGCCATGCAGGTGTTCCATCAGAATTGGCGACCCATTAAATTAGGCAATGGAAGTGATGTTGCGTCAGCTGCACGTGCGTCCACCGTTACCAGGTTGGCTCATCTGACAGAACACCTGCAGTGAGAAGAAGCTGCAGCGGACATCTTGTTACACCCAAGTACGTCTTGAATTTCACAGTAATTTTAGTAATAAAGTGAGCGTATATACATATAGTATATTGATATCTGTCAATGCTGTTTGGATGTAGCTTTTTGAAAGAAGCTGGAAGCCAGCAGTAGGAAGGTGACGGAGGCCATATTGGTACACCCCGCAGTGCTCAGCACTAAATCTTTGGGCTTTCAAAAATAAACATCCAGACAGCATCACAGATGTCAATAATACTATATTTATTTATAAATACTTACTTTTATTACTAAAATTACTCTGAAATTCAAGATGTAGCTGGGTGTAGTAAGATGTCCGCTGCCTTCTTCTTTTTTTAAACTTTATTTCTTTATTAAGTTATTTATTTTGTTTACAAAATACATCAAAATTAAACATCCCCTCAGTCCCCCCCCCCCCCCCTCCTCCCATCACCTTATCAGATAAGAATATAACAAAAAAAGAATCGTTCATATCTTGGGTGACCTAAGAGGGCATTGGTATCATGAGGGCCTGATGTTCCATGTAATCTAGATTCCCACTCTATCACACTTCCCTCTCATCCCCATTCTCGCACACTTCCACACTCTTACTTTAATTCCTATTGGGTCACTTTTCATCGTTTTAAAATATTTTTCTACACTATTATTATTCACATATCAAGCCCTCTGGCTTCCCACCAAGGTTTCCACATCTTGTCATATTTCTTTAAAGTCCCTTGTTTTATATATAATGTTTTCTCTTTAAGAATTACCACATTCATGCTATTTATCCATTCTCTACCTGACAGAGGCGACACCGACAACCATCTTAGGGCAATCAGTTTTCTTGCCTGAAATAGGCATCTGAGAACCGCCGTTTGGCTGCTTCCCGGGTTTCCAACTCCTTCAACTAATCCCAGGAGACAATACTTCACCTCCATCCTGGTGGAGGGTCCAAACACCCGATCAATGGTTCCTGTCACCTCCAGCCATCGGCCAAATTGAAAAAGTTTATGAGGAGTATAATAAGAACAGATGTGACATCCTCTGAGAGGGAAAGAGTGATACAATGGAATCAAATTCTTGAACTGGCTCCATTGGTATTTCGGAAATATCTCCCACATCTTTTTCCCACTTC
The DNA here is from genome assembly GCF_037356315.1 of Lithobates pipiens. Classification (NCBI taxonomy): domain Eukaryota; kingdom Metazoa; phylum Chordata; class Amphibia; order Anura; family Ranidae; genus Lithobates; species Lithobates pipiens. The sequence goes on along the minus strand of NW_027507748.1, from coordinate 403,224,222 downwards.
CTCTTGTACATAGGGATCTCTATCCCTCCCATTCTCCTCTCGTTTATATGTGGGTATATTTTCGAAATTAAACCTTTCCCCTGTTTCTGCATTAATTATTTGTTTTAGAACTGGGATTGGGCTCCATTCTAAGGTCCTCCAGTGCGTGCCTGACCTGCAAATACTTATAGAAGGATTTATTTGGTAGAGCAAAATAGTCTCTCAGTTCCTGAAAGGTTTTCAGGGCACCATCTTGGTATAGCTGAGCTCTGCCTTCTTCAGACTGCAGGTGTTCTGTCAGATTAGCAAACCTGGTAGCGGTGGATGCAGCTGACGGACCATCACTTTCGTCACCTAATCTGACGGGTTGCCGATTCTGACTGAACACGGGCAAGAGGGTGTGCTTAGCTGAGAAAGCCCCTTCTCCCCTCCTGAGGACACCTGCGATATATGACCGTATCTGCCTAGGCCTGGAAACCAGCAAGTAACTGAGGAAATGTGGGAAAAAAGAGTAAATATGATAGGAAAGTAAATCTATTAACTAATGCTAGCAGCATAAGGATTAAAAATAGTCAATTTTGATTAAGAGTGTTAAGTTCCGAACTTCCTTAGGAACCTATCTTATTTAAAACTTGAAGTATGACCAAAGTCTAAACCTGAAGTGTGGCTAAAAACAATTTTGGTACAGTAAAATTGACTTAACTCTAAGTGTGCACCATTTCTACAGCATTTTTAAAATCTATTTCGTTTACTTATCCCTCCGTCTCCTGTTGGTGTCAAATTCGCAACAGTACAGCGCGGTACAGATATCATTGGAGGTCACTTGCTTTTGCCACCTCTTCCATTCAGAAAAAAAGCTTTGCATTGTTTTTCACAGAATGCAGGTGGTGACTAATGTTACAAAGATTTCACAAACCTCATCCAGAGATTGGGCATATTTCATAAGAGTTGAGTAATTTTAAATGTGCAAATGTGCAAAAATGTGTTTTTGGCCAAACTTCAGCTTTTGGACCAGTTCATACCACATTCAGTCCAGTGCGTTTTTTTTTTTTTTTTGTTTTTTTTTTCTGCATCAAAAACACGTGGAAAATAGATTTGATTTTCAATGGTATAGTTCAAAACATTGCGGTCAGTTCCAGGAAAAAAAAAGTAGAACATGCTGCTTTTTTCCTGCACTGTGCTGGAACGCAGTAAAACGCACACAAAAAATGCACTGGAATGCATCAAAAAGGCACCAGACCCCATTAAAGTGAAAAAAAAGAACAGGAAAAAAGCATCTGGAATGCATCCGTAAACGCGTAAAAAATGCACTGGCACACACCAAAAACGTGCAAGCAGAGACGCAATGGATCTGAAGTAGCTTTTTTGTGGTGTGAACCAGCCCATAGTGCCTCTGCCTGTGAGAGTCATGCTTGTAAACTGTCAGCCTTGCAAAGCCTCATAGGAATTTGTGGTTTTGCAACAACTGTGGAGGACCACCAGTTTAAGACCCTTTCAGCTTAAACCTTATACCTTGTCTAGGGTCTGGTGTTCTCTTTGCTATTAGACAGCACAGTTGCTAATTGGTTAGCACTTCTGTCTAGCAGAACCTAGGGTCGTTGGTTCGAATCCCAACCACAACACTACCTGTCTAGAGTTTGCTGTTCTCCCTGTTCCTGTGTGGATTTCCTCTGGTTGCTCCCATTTCCTCCCACACTCCAAAGACATGTCTGTAGGGTAAATTGGATGCTGTCTAAATTGGCTCTGGTGTATGGATGTAAGGGACCTTAGATTGTAAGGTCTCTGGGGGCAGGGACTAATTAGAATGTACAATATATATGTAAAGTGTTGCGCAAGTTGACTGCAGTATATGTACCTGTATTAAATATAATACACTGCCAGCGTCCGGGCATCGGCGGGGACGCGGAACATTTCGGCCGCTAGCGGGGAGCTTTTAATCCTCGCTAGTGGCTTAAAAAGGGTTAAAACCACCCGCAAAGCACCACTGTAGCAGTTCTTTGCCGGCGGTTCAGCGACGATGCCCCTTGATTTTGATGGGCAGGGGCACTTCAGGAGTGGTGTATTCACCGCTCCTACAGCTCTGCAAAGATGCTTTAGAGATTTTAAATAGTTACTAATTTGTCCAGAACTGACTGATCTAATAAAAGCAGCCCTTTATTTATATTGCCTTTATCTGAAGGATCTGTTAGAATGAAGATGTAATGTTTGTTCAAATATGTGGAAATAATCTACAAGTTCCATCTGGTGTACTTACTTTTTCCTTAGGCTATAGTTTGATGTGACTCAGAAAATATTCCTGTGTAATCTGCAGTGTCACAATAAATATGAAACTCCTTTATAGCTGCACCCACCTCTTGTGCAAGAACCGCAGTGCTCTCATTTACATTTATGACCTTATTAGACAACAAATGCAGACAAGTGAAATGGATATTTACCTGACAAATGGCTAAATAAATAGGCCAAAAAATGCAGAACATTTTGTAATTTGTCCAGCTACTATCTAAGAATAAGAATTACACAGCTTTGTAAGACAGTACAGCCAGTTTGGTGACCTCACTTTACTCTACATCAGTTAAAGTGGTTGTATAGGCTCAAGGTATTTTCTTACCTTCATGCATTGTATGCGTAATGGTAAAAAACCTTTGTGCAGCAGCGCCCCAAGCCCCCACCCTTAATTCTTACCTGAGCCCCCTCTCAATCCAGCGATGTGCATGGGAGTCTCGACTCTCCCGGGCCTCTCCTCCCTGATTGGCTGAGACAGCAGCAGTAGCCAATGGCTCACACTACTGTCAATCACAGCCAGTGAGCCAATGAAAGGACAAGGGTGGGGCCAACCCTCGGTCCATGTGTGATTGGACACACGAAGCAGCGGCTCAGGAGGGAGCCTGCTTGGGTGTCCCCATATCGAGCTGCTTGCTATAGGGGAACTCCACAGGAGGGAGGGGCCAAGAGTGCTGGTGGGGGACCCAAGAGGAGGAGGATTGGGGATGCTCTGTGCAAAACCACTGCTCAGAGCAGGTAAGAATAACATTTTTATTTAAAAAATATAATCAAGCCTTTTAATAGCAATTTAATATGGTCACCTCCCTGACCCCAGGCTGCAGTACATGAAAATACAAATGAACATTCAGGTAGTTATAATATCCTTTATTAAACATTTCATTCATTATTTTTTATCGAATACATACCGTACATGCATTAATTGGATATAGCTTTGCACACATAGCAGACTGTGTGTAAATCATTGATAATTGCCAGACCTGGCCTACTACAGCCTGCAGTGTCTGATAACGGTATACAACGTTCAGTTACACATAAAATGCATTTCCAGGTGTCAGTTCTTTGACGGTACAATAACTTTAATATGTTTATGAATTTTCTTTAAGAAATTTTTGTTTTTTTTCAACCTGATTTAACTATGTAACCTCATTTTATATTTTTTCTGAATATTTTAAAGTTATTTTACTGCTACAACAAAAAGGTCATACTTGAAGTATGAAGGAACATATTACCTGTACATGGTTTTTGTTTTTTCCAGATTTGAAATAATTTATTAATCCCAAAGGGAAATGACTAAAATGCAATTACAGTAAACAAGACAACACAAAAATCACAATAACAAGATACAATAACAGCAATTAATACCACATAAAACTAAATCTTGTACTGAAATCAACCATCATATTTAAATATGCAAATGCAAATTACACCACTTTCTCTAACATTACTCAACTGAAGTAAAATTGCACACAAAAACGAGCTGCAAAAAAAAACACTAGGGCCTCACTTATATTTGTGGCAAGGGGACAGTAAAAACAGTAAGTTGATTTTCATTTTTACCACCCCTACCTAATTGCTCTTCACAATTTATTATGGCGGCTAACCATGGGTGGTACATAGGTCACATTAGGTGGGCAGTACCGCTTCCAAGCATATCTCATTCAAGAGAATGACACTGCCCAGCAACCGTTTGTAATGTTGCAGCTTTTTAAGGATTAAAACGGTTGTCTTGGGGGCAGCATATGACCTCTAAGCTGCCTTTCAAATGCCACTGATAACGTAATCGACAGTGAATTTTTTTTTTTTTTTTTTTTTCAGTGAAGTGATAATGACAGCCACAAATGAAAATGTTTGTTTTGTGTGTGTGTGTATGTATGTATGTAGTCTTCTAGTGTGTTTCAATTTGCCTGGGAGTGTCGCACAACAAAGCATAAACTTCCTTGAGTGGGTCTGATGTGGGAGTATAGTTTTGCAAAAAAAACGCTGCAAAACCCATTCTACAGCTTTCTACAGCTAACAAGCATTCTTTACTGCATGTACAGATTGATTTTACAGTTGTGGGTTTAGAAACACCTTAAATAAAAGCTTTTTTTGGCATGATCAGTCATATTTTCAATATATATATGGCAAAAATTCATGATTTCTACCAGGGTATGTACAACTCTAATCCAGATTTTTTTATTAAACTATATATTTTCTTGCATACCCTTTTTTGTGATTTGTTTACCTGTATCTTTTAATCCCTATAGAATTATTATGCTATAGAACCGAATATGTGGAAGACAGATATGTTTTTCAGTTTGTCAGTATAATCACTGGCATCTCTGACATGTTCCTGTTCTTCCTGAGAAACATGATTGCATCGAAAACATGACCAGAAAGCCGCTTTTCCATGATGACACAGGAAAGGCATTCTTGACCGCTGGTGATTTAGAAGTGGTCAGATTTCCTGCCTTTCAGTAAGCAGCTGTCATAAATTTCATCAGACTTGTCTTCCCTTGTACTGCATTTGTAGACACACCATCTACTGCATTCGCTGCACTGTGTAAAAGACCAGAGGCTGTCTGTGCCATGTTTGTTGTATAAAAAACAGTGTGTTTTGTATTTGTGTTTGTTTTTTCTTTTTTTTTTATAAATTGCTTACTAATTCCCCAAGGCCCCTTGCAAACAGAGGCGTCTAGCTGCTGTGCATGGCCCCCAGTGGTTTAGTGCAATGGGGAGGCACGGGTGTAGAATCTAGCCCTACTGTCAGCTTTTCAAAGTCTATGGCAGGCTGCGGCTGGATAGGGTTGCACAATGTACCAAGTGTTGCCCAGAATACAGGTCTCCTGTGTTCCTTGAGCATTTGCCCCTGAATGTATAGGGTCATAAATCTAGGTACCACTCAGCTTCCATTTTTGCTGCCTACAGCCTGCCAAAATCTATGGCAGGATGGGACTGAATGCTGTGTAGAGTGGTACTCGCATTTAGGGCCCTATGCGATGAATCGCCAAAAGGCAGGTGTTCTGCATTACGGCCATTTGTTCCTGGACGCATAGGATGCAAGTACCACTCGGTTAAGCATCCAGTTGCAGCCTGCTGTAGACTTTGACAGATAGCAGCCAGCAGGGTAGACACTGCATTTGTGCCTCTCACAATGCTAGGAGCCACGCACAGCACTAGGCACTCCCGTGTGTGAGGGGACTAGAACAAAAAGGTGCAGCATTCAAAAAAATACTTTGTGATAAAAAGAGCTGCAGTTAGAGCTCTTGGACAGGGTGTTAGCGCTGATTTGGGGAAAGGGACAGAGACCCCCCCCACACACACACACACACACACACACACACATCATGTTATTTATGCATTTGCAAATCTGGCAGTAAAATCAGAAGCTGTTGCAGAAATATAAAATGGTGATGTGACTTTAGTAAAGTTTTATAAAGCTCTGATTTTGTTGGCTTTTCTTTCTGCACAGTGACCTAAAGATAAAAGTCAGAGAACAGCACATCCACGCTCACAAATTTGTGCTGGCTGCTAGGAGTGAGGATTGGAGTCTGGCCAGTTTGGCCACAACTAAGGAGCTGGATTTGTCAGGTAAGAATACAGTGTGTTCTTCTGCATGGCCTGTTGTGGAGGTTTGGAATTCCTTCTGTGTGGTGTTACCCAGACGTGGCCTCTAAGATCTAGCAGTGTTTCTATTCCTTTTGCATGTTCCTTGTTACAACACAAAAAAAAAAGAGGAATTCCACTAAAAACGAAACCTCTATGTCAGGGATTTGCAATTAGTGGACCTCCAGCTGTTGCAAAACTACAAGTCCCATCATGCCTCTGTCTCTGGGTGTCATGCTTGTGGTGTCAGTGTCTTGCTATGACTCATGGGACTTGTAATTCTGCAACATCTGGAGGTCTGCTAATTGCATATCCCTCATCTAGATGATGATCTCATTCCTACAGCACTCCTGTTTGGTGCCTATCGGCTAAAGATATTATATACATATCAATTAACTAGGTGGACCTATGTTACTATACACCATTGTTTTCTAGCTGAACATCTTCATTGATGGAAACTGCAGTCAGCTTTTCACAATCGTAAAATGACTACTAATGTAAAACAATAGGTTTAATTGATTCCAAACACCCTTCCCAAGCTATGCTGCAATATAATAGATCAAAGTCACAGTTTCCTCTATGAGCCAAGCTAATTTCCTGCCTTGGAGGCCGGACATGGTCCCTTCACCACCCCTGTGAGTTCTTACCTCTGGAGCATATGTGAGAGGACTTCACCACTGGCGAGTGTCCTTATCAACCAGGCAGTGATGTGGACGCCCAAAAGAAGGACCCCTTAAAGTCAACAGAAGAAGAGAGTAGGATCGTCATGTGATTGTGGCTTCAGGCTGGTAAAAAGGGTATTTGGATAGTTGCACGGATCTCCATGCAGATTTCAATTTATTTTTTTACTAATCTATATGCATCATATGTTTACATGCCTGAAATCAATGGGCTGCATTTACATCAGTAAAAAACAAAAAAAGATGTCTAAAAATGCTGCGTTTTTAGGCTTCATGTACAGGGGATGTTGTTTAACCTCTCCTTAACAATTTAACTTGACAGCTAGAAACTGACATTGAAAAACGTCCGTTTAGCTCCATTTACATGCCGCTTTTAGCTGCGTTTGCATCTAGAAGCATTCTTCTTTTTTTAATTATAGTTTTTTGTTTTGTTTTGTTTTTTGTTAAAATGAAAAACGTCTGTAGACGAAATGCTGCTAAATGCGAGTTACCGCGTTTATCAGCTGTTACAGGCATTTGACATTTCAAATGCCTCTGAACATCCGTTCTGAACGAATTTTTTTGCGTTCCAAGTATGGGTTTGGGTTTATTTAATTTAAATTATAGCCTAACTCATCTTCCGCAGAATGAAGAAAAGATCTTTTTGACAGCAGCTTTGGTCAGTGACAAAACAAAAAAAGATCAAGTTTAATGTATCCACACACACAAATAAAACATAACGTACATTGTAAAGAATTGTTTATTTTAAATAAAGTATAAAATCTTACCCAAGGTTCTAGGAAGAGATGGGACATTTTGGAGTAGTTTTCCCATTGCTTTGCCTTTCTGAAAAGCTATGGTAAGGATCAGTGACACTGCACCTCTTGCAGCAGTGGTTAAAGAGAAATTACAGGCTGCTCACATAATTTGTAATAAAAACATCTTTGCCATTCTGAAGCTTCCCTCCAACCACTTTGTATATTTTATATTTACTCTGAATCTATACTTGCCAAATATGCTGCAGAAATCTACCTCCACTAAGTCTGGCTGCATCCATTTTAGCTGTGGGCAGCTGAAACTACTGCCTGTTCACTTCCTGGATTTACACAGACACACAGAAGCACACCTCCAGCTCTACCGCTCTCATTGGCCCTCTTATGACTCATCCCCGCTCCACTCCTGGCAAACTCTCACAAGAGTGAGGGAGAGATCTGTGCATGATGTCACAAGCTTAGGCTAATGACCAGACAATAGACAGGAAGTGGGCTTTATAAGGTATTTACTGGCAGAAAGAGATGTTTTACTATCCAAAAGTTAAAACAACAAGGGCAGAGGATTTAATAGATGGAAAGATATAAAAATGACTGAAGGTCCGCTTTAAGGTTGTGATGTGTGCACCCATTGTTTACAGTGTTGTACAGATGTTTGTCAGGAAAGCTTGGCCTCTCTACCCCCAGATTCTAATCCTGAGGTAACCATGGCTATGCTCCGCTGGATCTATACGGATGAGCTGGACTTACGGGAGGACGACATCTTCTTAACAGAATTGATGAAGCTTGCAAATCGGTTTCACTTGCAGCTCCTTCGAGAGAGGTAAGGTTTTATGACTAAAGGCCTGGACTGATGGGCATTGGTTCACTTTAAAGCTTGTCTTCCTATACAAGTCTATGGAAATACAAAAGCAGCTTCAAATGCAGGTGAATTGCGCTGAGGTGTCGCAGACCGATGTCTAAAGTATGCTGCATTAGCCCATAGAAGCCCACGGACATGACAGGCCCCAAGATCACCATATTGAAACATTACTTGAGATTATTGGATTTTGCATAATTTAATGATTGCCCACCGTAGGCATAGAAAAGTGCATATAATATTATATAGTTCATGGTGATTTTTACACTGAAGTTCTCTTTAAGTAAGGAAACTAACTACACTTATATTTTAACCAATTGGTGCCTCTTTTTAAGATTATTTTATTCTATGTCAGGTGTGAAAAGGGTGTGATGTCATTGGTGAATGTGAGGAATTGTATCCGTTTCTATCAGACAGCAGAAGAACTCAATGCAACCACTCTTTTAAACTATTGTGCTGAGATCATTGCAAGTCATTGGGTAAGAAAAAAATGTATTCTATAAAGTAAAGGGTGAAAGGTGGTCCTGACACTCCCTCCACCACCCTGTTGGTGCTTTACTGTGATATGTGGCCTTGCCAACCGAAAAGGGGTCCTCATTTTAGCTGACTAGTTCTTAAACTATGAACTGTTTTTGCATGTGGTTATCAAGCATTGCATGCGTTTATCCTGCTAATATTTTGTCCTCCAATTGTTTAAATAAAAATGTTCCATTTTATATTTTGGACCTAGTGATGTCGTCAAACAGTCTGTGTTTCTCTATGTAATGGAGGTTGTACATAGCTTCCTGAAAAACGCCACAGTGTACCCTGCCTTCTACGCCCTCAGCCATGATGCAAGCAGTGGTATGGCTTATAGGAACAGTTAGGTTGCTTTCACACTGCAGTGCCTGTAAATTATGCTATGTGTTTTAAAAAACAAAGAACATTTTAAAATCCATTGCATTCAAATTTAGCGCAACAATTTACCGAAACATCTTCGGTGAATAGCTGGTTGCTAAGGATGCCTTTGTGTTTTGGCTCCCAACAACCAGTTATTCACTAGTTGGTAAAGACGCCAGCAGGTGCTGACTCTGATATTCACTGGTTGTAAAGAAGCCAGCACCCACCAGCATCCTTAATAACCATTGACAACTGAATTCAAAGCTCCCCCCAGCACCTCCTTGGTGGTTGGCATGCTCCAGCTCCTCTTGTGCAGGAGCAATGCCACCACCAGAGCACCATAGGAGGGAGGAGCCGGAAAGACTGGGCAGGGCAGCTTCGAGAATGTGGAAGGAAGGAGAGAGGGGTGGCCAAACCGACTCCTCCACAGAAGCTGGGTGCATTTTTGGTGCGTTTGCCATTTAATTAACTGGAGCCTTCTGAGAGTGCTGGCTATAATAACATGTGAAAATCCAACATGCTGGATCAGCCTGCCCATAGATGGTTCTAATCTCAGCCAGTCCCTGCTGCACCAGACAAGATTCAAAACATCTATAGCTGGCTTAAAGTGATAAAGGCAGAAGGTTTTTATCTTAATGTATTCTATGCATTAAGATAAAAAGCCTTCTGTGTGCAGCAGCCTCCCCAATACTTGCCTGAGCCCTGTCTTTCCAGCGACTCTCCCTTCTGGTTAGCTGAGACACAGCATTGGCGCCATTGGCTCCCGCTGCAGTCAATCAAACTCGGCCAATCAGGTGCGAGAGGGAGCAGGGCTGAACCACAACTCTGTGTCTGAATGTGCACACAGAGCTGACGCTAAGGTCGGGTGCCCCCATAGCAATCTGCTTTCTGTGGGGACACTCAACAGGAGGGAGGGGCCTGGAGCTCCAGCCAGAGACCCGAAAAGAGTAAGATCAGGGCTGCCCTGTGCAAAACCAACTGCACAGAGCAGGTAGCTATAATATGTTTGTAAAGTCTCGTTTTTTTTTTTTTTTTTTATTAAAATAACAATCACTTTAAGTGTATGTAATGCCTATCTAGAGTGAAAAAAGGTGCAGTTATGAAGGATTTCAGAGTTGACATAGTTTTAAGGCTGACAAATCAACAGGCATGTGTGTCATCCTTGCCATTTTCCAGCTAGTTCACCAGTAATAATCTTAACCATCTTGAGAATCCTGGAAATGTGTCTAATTGCTGAAATATATATATTTTTTGTTTTTGATCTGATGGTTTAGGATGACCTAAGAAAGGAGGATTTCAGCTCAATGAGTGCTCAGCTTTTGTACAAAATGATTAAATCAAAGACGCAATTCCCTTTACACAAAGCAATTAAGCTGGAAAGAGAAGACGTGGTTTTTCTGTATCTGATAGAGATGGATTCCGAGGTATGAGGAAATATTGACATTGCAACTTGCAGCAAAAACAATAGCTTGTGTCTAGAAATGCTTATTCCTCAAACTGCAGAGTTGTTGTGCAGAGACATTGCATCATGTATGTTCTAAAGCAAACATGAAAGAGAAAGTAGGAAGCGCAAATTTAAAGCTGAAACCAGACAAACCGCTATATACAGAGATTAAAAACAATTATGTGAATTGTTTAACATGCCATAAGGATTGGCATTTCTTTACATCCAGTCCTGAGATCTAAACAGCTTTGCCACAAAGCACAGTCCCGGCTGGCAAGGGAGGAGACCTAATTTTCTTTTGCTGCAGTTTCACTTTCACTTACAGGTCTCCTCCCCACCCACACTGTGACTGAATAATTAATGGAAAAAGAGCACAGTTATGAGCTAGTCACTCTGCCTGCTCCTCCAATCAGCATGCCCCTTGCACTGTAATGGATCTTTGCGTTTTAACATTTTTAAAGGCTTATAGAACTGCATTTATGTGGGTTTATATCTATGTCTGAAAATCAGCTTTAAATTTTGTCTAGCCCATGTTTAAAGGGAATCTGTAATAATAATAATTGTTTTAATTTTTTTTTGTTGAATCATTCAGCTTTTTGCATAATCTGAAATTAAAGTGGGAGTTCTGCTGTTTTTTGTTTTTAAAAGTCAGCAGCTACAAATACTGCAGCTGCTGACTTTTAAAATAAGGACATTTACCCGCCCAGCTCGCCTGCAATGTCAGCACCCGAAGCCGAACTCTCGGCTTCACTTTCCCGGTTCCCTACTGCACATGCGTGAGTCGTGCTGCGCAATAAGGATGGTCCCTGCTGTCTCTGGGATCCGTATGTTTTTACCAGCAGACAGCGGGGGCCCCGCAGGAAGTGGCATAAATACCCGCAGAGTCCATGGCTATCTATGCCCGGAAGTGGGTGCAGATACCTGTATTATACAGGTATCTGCACCCCCCCCCCCCCCTGAAAGGTGCCAATTGTGGCACCGGAGGGTTCCAATGAGCTGATTCTCTTTAGGGTGGAGCTCCGCTTTAAATTGTATGACCGAGTAAAATAAAAAGCAATATCTGACAAAACAGCATTGACTAATTGATGTCAGCTTTTGCCCATTTGATTTTGCTGAACTGCTCAAAAAAATAATAATCATAAATTATATAATATATTGTAATTATGGTTTACATATATGCTAAAGTGAAAAACATTAATTACCCGGTTGCAATGGCATCTGAAAGTCGTGGGATGTATTGAGCAGGGTACTAATTATCAGTGCCACCTATCATTGGCACATGTTAGTGCCCATCAGTGCAGCCTCATCAGCGAAGTAAAAAAATTACTTATTTGCAAAATGTTATAACGGAAACAACAACATTTTGAGCATTTTTCGTTTAACAAAAAAATAACCCAGCAGTGATAATACGGTACCACCAAGAGAAAGCTCTATTTGTGTGAAAGAAAAAAAATATAAAAATGTTCTTATGGGTACAGTGTTGCTTGATTGCGCAATTGTCATTCGAAGTGTGACAGCGCTGAAAGCTGAACATTGGCCTGGGCAGGAAGGGGGTGAAAGTGCCCAGTTGCTAAAGTGGCTAAAGAAAAAAACCTCAGCTCCTAAAGCTAGAATAGATAAATCAAAGCAAGTTGAACATAGGGGTGAAAAAACAAAAAAGATAACGTAATTCGTGTTATGCATGTGAGGGTCTAGGACTAGGTAATGGCAGCCATATTTTGCCTATAGCTTTGATTCCATGAAGGCTATAGGCTTGACTAGACAAAGCACTAAATGCTACACAGGCAAATTGACAGGAAGGAAGGCCTTGTCCAGGGAAATCAGCAATGCAGTTGACCTGGACCAGTTCTTGAACAAACTGCTCACTCATTTCCCATCTACAGAGAGGAAACACATGAGCCCATCCTCCCTGCTTAAAATCATTTCAGACCATAGTACAAAAAGCCTTTGTATGCTCTGTCAAAGCAAGCTACAGTTTCTGTCCAAAGATTTGAGGCTAGTGTACACGCTTGGTTTTTTTTTTTATTTTATTTATTATTATTTTTTTTTTCCAACCCTGCAGCCTGAATGAAAAAAATGGAAGAGTTTGGGAAGATCTCACCTTCTGTGCTATTGTGTTCTGACAGGGGGGTGCCTGATACCCTTAACCACTTCGGCCCTGGAAGATTTGGCTGCTCAATGACCAGGCCATTTTTTGTGATACGGCACTGCGTCATGCGACGCTGTACCCAAACAAAATTGATATCCTTTTTTTCTTCATTAATAGAGCTTTCTTTTGGTGGCCTCAGTTTAGGCCAATATCTATTCTTCTACATATTTTTGGCAAAAAAAAAAGGAATAAGCATATATTGATTGGTTTGCACAAAAGTTATAGCGTCTACAACATAGGTGATAGATTTATGGCATTTTATTATTATTATTATTTTTTTTTTACTAGTAATGGCGGCAATCTGGGATTTTTATTGGGACTGCGATATTGCGGAGTACAAATTGGTCACCTTTTGACACATTTTTGGGACCATTGACAATTCTACAGCGATCAGTGCTATAAAAATGAACTGATTACTGTATAAATGTCACTGCCAGGGCAGGGGTTAACACTAGGGGGTGATAAAGGGGTTAACTGTTCCCTAGGTGTGTTCTAACTGTAGGGGGGGATGGGACTGTCTAGGAGGAGAGAGATCAGTGTTCATACATAGAATGAACACACAATGTGTCTCCTCTCCCCTGAGAGAACCTGTGTAAACACACCGATCCTGGTTCTCCCTCTGTCACGAGCGATCGTGGGTGCCCGACGGTCATCGTGCCAGCTGGTCACTTGCATCGGCTCTGGGCGCACGCGCCCCTAGTGGCCAAAAGGCAAAGCGACGTACGGTGCTATTCTGCAGTTAACTGGTTGCCGACCAGCTGCCGCAGTTTTAAGTGTCAACCCCCAAAAAATAATATCCTGTCCCTTTCCTAAAGCATACCATACAGCACAGTGCTTGTGCTGTGTAATTTGGCCCACTTTGTTATACCTGGCAGATCCTGCCTGGCTATGCCATCTGACCACTGTTCAGTGGCGTAACTAGAACCTTCAGGGCCCCGATGCAAGAAACCATGAAGGGCCCCCCTGAACCCCAGCCAGGGCCCTTCCCTCCGAGTCCGGTGGTGAAACTCCAGGGCGTGGTCACAGGTATGACCTTTGTGAGCCCTGTAGTTCCACCACTGGCATCAGTAGTTTTTTTTTTATTATTATTTTTTTTTTTAGGTGCCCCATTGGGGGACTGTCCCTAGGCAGGATGGGGTCCCCGTCCCCAGAAGAGATGAGGTCCTTTTCTCCAGGGCAGATGAAGTTACTGCCCCCAGGTGAGAAGGAGTCCCTGTCCCCAGGGGAGATGAGGGTCCCTGTCCCCACGTGAGAAGGGGTCCCTGTCCCCAGGGGGAGATGGAGGGGGTATGTAATGGTGTGTGGGGGATGGGGTCCTCTCACTCACCATGACCAAGCTGCAGGCCGCACACTCATCCATGTTGGCCTGGTCTCCATCCAGTGTGCTGGACGGGTGATCAGCATATTTCCCAGAAAGACCTTTCATCATCTGTGTATGACGGGGGAGGAGGGGGGCTGGCAGACAAGCCTGCAGTGTCCTCCGGGGGGCTCTCATAGGGCTGCACTGCATCTGTGTGCTTAAAGTTTGTTTACCCGGGAGAAGTATGCAGTGCAGTGTGGTGCCGGACCTGGGAGGGGGGGAGGCTTTACTCTGGCTAGGGAGAACAGACATCGGACTGAGCGGCAATGCATGGAGCAGGAGAGGGGTACTCTGAGGAGCCGGATGAGGACACAGGTCATGCGGGGAATGCACAACTAAAGAGCAGCCAGTGTGATAGTCGAGCATGGAGCTCTGCTAGTCACCCTCCACCTCCAGCCACCTGTGTGCATGGTGCACTGGTACCCCTAGCTGCCTATGCTGCTGCCGGTCATATGTAGAGGGGGCTGCATCGGCCCCCTGCAGCACAGGGCCCAGTTGCGGTCGCGACTGCTGCACCCCCTATAGTTACGCCCCTGCCACTGTTTATCAGCTGCTGAGCTCTGACACCGAGGTTAGTTTACCTGCCTCCATCATCCGCAGCCCTGCTCTGTCCTCTCCCCCCCTCCCCTCCTGTCTGCTCCTATGTCAGTGCCCTCCCCCTCCCCTCCTGCTGCTCAAATTAATTTTATTGTCCTCTATAATCCACTCTGTGTCCTAATGACAGGTGCTCCTGTCTCTGTGATTTATGAAAAGAAAATGGCTTCTTTACTGTATTTCAGAGCAGCTGCTCGCGATCACGTGACAGGCCGGCTCTCTCCTCCTCTCGTCCCGACTGATGTCAGCGGGGGAATCTTTGCACCTTTCAGCTGGACAGAAGAGAGAGAGCTTGTTGGTCACATGATCGCTGGGAATCGCTCTAAAATACAGTAAAGCAGGCATTTATTTATCCAACAGGCTAGTTGTACCCAAGTTGATCGATCGATACATGGTTTGATTTTCAGCCGGTTCCTTCTGAACCGGCCAAGATTCAAACCCGCTATGGCCGGCATTAGTCACATCACTTACCTGTAATAAAGTATGTCCCATGTTGTGCAGTCAGCTGGATTCTGGAGAAAGCATTTAGGAGCTCGTTTATAACCGAGCGGATTTCACGTTCTGTTTTCCATTATACTCCCATTCGTAAAATACAGACAGCAGTGTGCAGATTGCAGTGTACCACATCGTTCTCTTAGTTTTACCCAGTAGAGAGAGCTCTGTGATTGGAGGAGAGTTGTTCATGTGACTTCAACAAGTCATATCAACTTTGTGCTTCTCCCTACCTTCTTCTTTTTTTTTTTTTTTTTTCTCTCTCCATTCATTCTTATTATGCTCTTCTAGCTCTGGGCTCCCAAAGCCAGCAGATCTCAATACACATTGATAAAGCAAACCACTGTGCTTTATAATTGTGTGTGGTGTTAATTTTTTAAGCGGTGATATGGGCAGGGCTATGGTATAACATTATAAAGACTCTTCTAATGCTTAGGAGTTTTCATTGACTGCTCCTGTTTCTTGTAACTCACACAATTTTCAACTGTTATTACAGTTGCCTGGAAAGCTAAATGAGTTGGACCAAAATGGAGATCTTGCTCTGGATCTTGCACTTTCTCGAAAGCTGGAGAGCATCGCAACTACTCTGGTTAATAACAGAGCAGATGTTGACATGGTAGATAAGAAAGGATGGAGTCTTTTGCACAAAGCCATCCAAAGGGGTAAGTGGCAGAATCGGGCACAATTATCTGGATGATGGTCTGTGACATAGTTTTTAGTAACCCTTCCTTTTTACAGACGATAAATTTGCTGCCACTTTCCTCATCAAGAATGGTGCTCTCGTAAATGCTGCTACTATTGGTGAACACGAGACTCCTCTACATCTGGTAGCTGCTTGCACAGTGAAGGATCACAGTCTGGAAGTAATGTCTGATGTAGCACAAATAGCCGAGGCACTTTTACATGCAGGAGCTAATCCAAACATGCAAGATGGTAAAGGGAGGTAAGCATCGGTCGACTTATTTAGAAATCTTGATTATTTTATTTGCTGACTGCAGCATCTCTAGTGTCCTGTCAACACCTACCTATAGAAGTCAATCTGAAATCGTATTTTCCTTATTTTTAGGACTCCGCTTCACACTGCTATTCTTTCTAGAAATGAGTACGTCTTTAACCAGCTGCTTCAGTGCAAACAGTAAGTAATCAGCGCAAATTACCGGTTTTCTTGTTTCTGAATTTTTGTGTTGTGTTATGAGTTAGCAATATTGAAGATATCCTGTTATGAGATAAATATGTTGGCTGCCACTGCTCGAAATGCTATTTGCTTGGCTGTGTCTGGCTTCAATTCTTGACCCAGTATAAGCCTATTGTAATATCAAAAACAAAAGTGGCAAGCTGCTTGCATCAAGGCAAATGACACAATATCTAAGAATGGAGAGCGTGGAGATATCCATCATCTGCACATTCATTGATAGATCCTGTGTCTTTCATAGAAGTGGTAGTATGGCTTCTATGCATGGCAGGAAAGGGCAGACATAATCAAAGCCCTCTTGATGAGAGCTTCTGACGGCCCTTTAGTTGTATCAACCCCTGCCGTTTTAGAAGATTAGAGTGCGTTTGAGGTATGGACAGTTGGGGTTTATTGAAAGGAGTAGAATTAACACAAGGGGTACATTTTACTCACTGTAGGTTATGCCCCTTTATACTATTTATTTTATTTTATTTTTTTTTAACTAAACTTAGGCTTTAAAAGAGAAATTTGGGAATAAAAAATACACACATGCTCACCTAGGTGAGAATTGAGCAATCAAAGGCTCCTGACCACTCAGTTCTCAGTCTTTAGTGAGCAGAGAGCTGATGGCTGTCAGTCAGCAGCTCTCTGCTTTGCCCCTCCAGTGCTCACTGGAGTGCTGGGCTGTTTAGGGGGTAGGAACAGCTGGCTCAGTCTCCAAGCAGCTTGCTGAGTGGCTGAGCCAGCTGCTGTTGAGGAATCTGGGTGGATCCAGACTTTAAAGTCTGCTGTCGGCTGACGTCTCTGAGCCGGGCCTGACTCTAGTCTGCTGAAAATGGGTCACAGGAGTGCAGAACGAAGTGCACTCCTGTGATTCATTGGAGACGTAGAGCCAAAATTGCTTTGGTCCTATTTCTTCTTTTAAAGTATTGAAGACACATAATTTGCAAAGTAAGCAGAGAACTAGCATTTTCCACAGAAGACTTCAGCAGTGGCCACCTACATACACGATATTGTCAAAAGTATTGGGACACCTGCCTTTACATGCACAGGTTTTTCTTGAAGCAAGTTTGCATTAAAGGCCCATTCATTCATATGCATTTCAGCAACCAGTGTGCTAATGCAACCCATGGCAACATACCTGTTCTGTGTGTGATGTTTTGCAGTGCCATTCATTGCATTGTGAATGGCACTCAGATGAACTATTCAGTAGAGAATAAGGTACCACAGTGCACTATGCAAATACCATTGCTAAAAAAAGTGTCATTTATGCTTTTTGATCCATTGTGCTTTGTTTGGCAAGCCATACTACATCTGTTAAGCACGACAAAGGATTGCAAAAGTGTGAATCCAGTCTTATTGTAAGGTTTTTATATTGTTTTTGTCCTTGTCTGCTATACTGATGAATAGGAACAAGGCTTGTAATTTTCGCTATGTCCACATACTGTATTTATCGAGGGTGATGTAGAGTGATCACCTAAAACGACATATTTTTAGATTATATGTCTAGGGTAAAATGAGCTAGGTTTTTCTGTAGCATGCTTTTTTATAACACTTGCACATGTGTGCTCCTACTTGAAAGTGTGGAAAATATGCATTGGTGCTTGGGAATTGCCATCATAAATGATGCAGGTTTTCCAGTGTCCCTAAGCAGAGATGGCACAGTATTGCCTTATATTGGTACCAAGCATTCTGTAAGGGATTTCAGATAAAAATGTCATCCCTGATTGAGGTTAAAGTACAGGAAAATATGTTTTTGGGTGGGGGCAGGAGTTCTGTATTTTATTTTTAATTTTTGTCAAATTGTCCGATAGTCACCTGGGCATGCAGGACAGGTACAAGATTTGACATGCTGACTTTGAGTCCATTAACAGGACTCCAACTTGATTTTGATGTTGTGACTACAAATGTATAATTACAAAAACATCAATTGCATATTCCAAACCTGTATAAAAATGATTTAAAATATGTAGCATAACATGAAAAATAATTATAAAAAAATTGCAATCCTTATGTCCACGTGACTACCAGAATAGTTCAGTGCCAATAGTTGTACACGCACATACAGTATCTCACAAAAGTGAGTACACCCCTCACATTTTTTATTATATCTTTTCATGTGACCACACTGAAGACACTTTGCTACAATGTAAAGTAGTGTGTATACAGCTTGTATATCAGTGTAAATTTGCTGTCCCCTCAAAATAACTCACCACACAGCCATTAATGTCTAAACCGCTGGCAACAAAAGTGAGTACACACCTAAGTGAAAATTTCCAAATTGGGCCCAAAGTGTCAATATTTTGTGTGGCCATCATTACTTTCCAGCACTGTCTTTAACCCTCTTGGACATGGAAATCACTGGAGCTTCACAGGTTGCCACTGGAGTCCTCTTCCACTCCTCCATGATGACATCACAAGGCTGGTGGATGTTAGAGACCTTGTGCTCCTCCACCTTCAATTTGAGGATGCCCCACAGATGCTTAATAGAGTTTAGGTCTGGAGACATGCTTGGCCAGTTCATCACTTTTACCCTCAGCTTCTTTAGCAAGGCAGTGGTCGTCTTGGAGGTGTGTTTGGGGTCGTTATGTTGGAATACTGCCTTGCGGCCCAGTCTCGAAAGGAAGGGGATCATGCCCTGCTTCAGTATGTCACAGTACATGTTGGCATTTATGGTTCCCTTAATGAACTGTACCCCCCCCAGTGCTGGTAGTACTCATGCAGCCCCAGACCATGACACTCCCACCACCATGCTTGACTGTAGACAAGACGCACTTGTTTTTTTGTACTTGTTTTTTGTACTTTTTTGGACATGGTTCCAGTAATCCATGACCTTAGACTGCTTGTCTTCAGCAAACTGTTTACGGGCTTTCCTGTACAGCATCTGTAGAAGAGTCTTCCTTCTGAGCCCACAGCCATCATGACTAATTTGATGCAGTGTGTGACCTATGGTCTGAGCACTGACAGGCTTACCCCCCCACCCCTTCAACCTCTGTAGCAATGCTGGCAGCACTCTATTCTCAAAAGTCACCAGTATGAGAGAGTGAGAGTGATAACACCAAATTTAACACGCCTGCTCCCCATTCACACCTAAGCCCTTGTAACACTATCGAGTCTCATGACCCGGGGGAGGGAAAATGGCTAATTGGGCCCAATTTGGACATTTTCACTTAGGGGTTTACTCACTTTTGTTGCCAGTGGCGTAGACAATAATGGCTGTGTGTTCAGTTATTTTGAGAGGACAGCAAATGTACATTGTTATACAAGCTGTACACTCACTACTTTACATTGTAGTAAAATGTCACTTCTTCAGTGTTGTCACATGAAAAGATAGAATAAAATATTTACAAAAATGTGAGGGGTGTACTCACTTTTGTGAGATACTGTATATAGCCCTTCAAGTTGAAATTCATAAATTCTTCATATCAACGTGACACATGTGAATGGTGCAAGTTTGTGGTTTGTTAATCACTAGAAATAAAGCTCACTAGGATAATTGTCCTTAAAGCGGTATTAAAACCGAAACCAAAAATTTAATATATTACAACTTACCAATCATTAGATGTGGTGGCTGCATTTGTTTCTTTTCATTCTTGTTTTCACCTGATGATCTGGTCAGTAACACACCACCTGTATTAGAATGCATCCACGCTAAATGAAGGAACACAGGAAGCACATTTGCATAGAAGCATTGTGAGCGGGGCTTGTTAAATGTACTAGCAGATTTAAATACACTAACAAATTGAAGCGAATCTCACGCTAACACTTAATAAGCAGTTAGAGCAAACTGTTTTTTTTTTATTTTGGGGATAAAGGTTTTACATTTAGTAAAAGCTGATCATTGTAAAAACCCCTGTCGGTGTTAAATGGTTTGTCTCATCCTTGTAACTGCAAGAGAGTTTTTTGTTTCGTAAAACAACGGACAGATCACCAGATGGATATGGAAGAAAAAGAGCCTGAAAAACAACGAATACGAATCTGCAATATAATAAATGTTTGTTTTTGGGTTTATTACTGCTTTAAGTTCCACCTCTTATAATCTTTCACTTTTGTTTTGGAGGAAATCAAACAAGAACCTCTTGGCAACTTTTAAAATACCTTGCTCTTTTTTTCCTGTAACAATGATGAATTTCCTGTAGAATATCAAGGTACTTTGGATGGGAATTGACAGTGATGTATCTGTTAGATTAGATTTAGAACTAAAGGACCATGAGGGAAGCACAGCGCTGTGGCTGGCAGTTCAGTATATCACTGTGTCCTCGGACCAGTCCGTGAACCCGTTTGACGATGTCCCTGTTGTGAATGGAACGTCGTTCGATGAGAATAGCTTCGCGGCAAGGCTTATCAACCGAGGCAGCAACACTGATGCACCTGACACTGTAACAGGTAAACACAAGAGGTTTGTATTCACTATTGCCCTGTACCTTCTTTAGCCCTTGCTGTCACGATTTCTATTTTCTTTGTTGCTTGTAGATTTTCTGATAGATCTCAGGTATCCCTGTTACTGTAGAGATACAAAACACACAGTCACTTCCAGCGCTAATAGGTCTTCCAAGGTGGTGGAGTAACAGATGTCAGATAAAATGGTGGTGTGAGAGGTATATATGGGAACCCAAAATTAGGTGGTTTCCGCCTTCCTCAGATGGGGTAATTGCAATCCGGATCCGAAAGGAACTACAAGAAAAACAGAAATGGAAGGCGCATACACCTATTGCATTACCAGAGATAATTAAATAAGAATATTTTTTTGTATAAAAGTGGGTACTCACAAAATGCAACTGAAAAAAGGCCATAAACACAGTGCATGGACATGCACAGAACACGGGGTACAGCTAACGTGTTTTGGGGGTGCACCCCCTTCCTCAGAGCTAGGCTCTCCCTGTTACTGTTGTGCATATGAAACCAGGGAATGCTTGTCAAATATTGTAGGTAATTATGTGAAAGAATTCTTCTAACTCGTGTAGTTGGTGGAATTTGTGTTGTGGGTTCTGGTGAGTGAATAAAATAGTTTGAGAGGTCTAGTGAAACCACCACTGGTGGTCTGCTAAGAGATGTCAATTTTTTCTTTCTTTTTTTTTCTTTCTTTTTTTTTCTTTCTTTTTTTTTTTTTTTCCCTCTGTATTAGGCTTTAACAGCACTTTACATTCCCACCCATATTGTATATTGCATTAAAGGTGTTTATTATGAATAACTGAATATGTAAGTATTTGCAGTGGCCTGTACCAATTTGGATTATTTGCAGTGAGCAGTATTCATTTGTTAACCTGAATATCAAAAGTTTTCTACTAACGTAAAAATGTGTGAAGCATTTGAACTTTTTTTTTTGGCCATACGCAGGCAGCTCTTCTGTAATCTCTGACAAAAGATATGCTTATTTTTCATAATAAATGGGAAAGTTAGTATTGTTTTTGAAGCTTTAACATATATTGTTATATTGTATTAATATTTACATTATATCTCTCTTGCTAGGCAACTGCTTGCTACAGAGAGCTGCTGGAGCAGGGAATGAGGCTGCTGCTTTGTTCCTGGCAACCCATGGAGCAAAGGTCAACCATAAAAACAAGTGGGTACGTTCCATGGACAAACACAGGCTCTATACTGTATAAGCAGGTTGTATATGACAGATGTCCTTCAAAAGTACTGCCTCACATTACATAATGATATAATAGTCTGTCTGAAAATGGTGTCGTTTAACCACTTGCCGACCAGCGCACGACGATGTACGTCGACAGAATGGCACGGGCAGGCAAATGGGCGTACATGTACGTCCCTTTAAATTTGCCGCCCTGCCATCGGGAGCGCGCCGCCGGCGGCACGCTCCCGCACTGGTCGTTACCCCCGTGAGTCCGGTCGCGGGACCCGCGGACTCGATTGCCGCGAGCATCCCCGCGATCGTCTCACGGAGCGGCCGAATGGAGAAGTGCCGTTGTAAACAACATTTCTCCATTCTGCCTAGCAACTAGTGACCCTGATCTCTGCTCCATGTGATTGGAGCAGAGATCAGTGTTCACTAAATGAAAGCCCAACCCCCCCCCCACAGTTAGTAACACATCCCTAGGAACACTTAACCCCTACACTGCCACCCACTGGTTAACCCCTTCACTGCCAGTGTCATTTACACAGGAATCACTGCATTTATATAGCAGTGATTACTATATAAATGACAGTGGTCCCAAAAATGTCCGATGGGTCCCCCACAATGTCGCAGTCACAATAAAAATCGCTGATCGCCGCCATTACTAGTAAAAAAAATAATAATAAAAAATTAATAATAAAAATGCTATAAAACTATCCCTATTTTGTAAACGCTATAACTTTTGCGCAAACCAATCAATAATCGCTTATTGCGATTTTTTTTTTTTTTACCAAAAATATGTAGAAGAATACGTATCGGCCTAAACTGAGGGAAAAAAATTTTGTTTTTATTTATTTTTGGGGGATATTTATTATAACAAAAAGTAAAAAATAATGCTTTTTTTTTTCAAAATTGTCGCTCTATTTTTGTTTATAGCGCAAAAAATAAAAACCGCAGGGGTGATCAAATACCACCAAAAGAAAGCTCTATTTGTGGGAAAAAAAGGACGTCAATTTTGTTTGGGAGCCACGTCGCACGACCGCGCAATTGTCAGTTAAAGCGACACAGTGCCGAATCGCAAAAAGTGGTCTCGTCTTTGACCAGCAAAATGGTCCAGTCTGAAAGTGGTTAAGAAATGTCAAAGTGATACTAAACACACATTTCATTTACGTTGTCCCTTCTATTTCTGTATGTGGATAATGACACTGTAATTATTTTAATAAAAAACATCTAAAGTACCTTTTTCCTAGTCAATATATACAGCTGTTACATGACCCAGATCTTTCCCAGCCTGTCTGCAAGGAAATGTAAGTAGGAGGAGCTTCTAGTCCTCCTCTGCTGGTCACATGCTCAAGAAAAAAAAAAAAAAAAACAGCCTTTGGAATACAAAGTGAAAACCAAATGCATAATATCAACAAACTGTTTTACATTTGCATACAAAATATAAAAAAAAAATTTTTTTGTTGAAATAACATGACATGGTTGGAATTATGCCACACACAAGCTGTGTCACACCTCTCCAGCATGTGTCTTAGAATGAAAGGGAGATAAAGCCTTCATTAATCTACATGTAATATCTCCCTTCATTGTGTTGAGCTGGTTAGTGGTCATGGAGGGGAGGGAGTGGGCTGTCATTTACCACTGTGTATATACCGAAAATGTGTGACTCTATAGTTACATGGGCTACTGAGATGTGATAGGGAGGAAATGCTCAGTATATAAACTCACTGAAAACTGAACATTTGCACAGCTGCCAACTCCCTAGTTTAATTGGGGACATGGACAGAAGGTGGAGATAGACAGCAGCCGGATCAACCATTTTTTTCAGAATACAGAAAACAAATCTCATAGTGGCTGAGTGAATATGAACAGCATGTATATATGTGGGTTTAGTGACACTCTAAAAGACTTGAAAGTTTTCATTTATTCTCAGGTTAACAGGTTATATATAATGCAATGGTAGTATATTTGTATGAAGTCTCTGAAGAAGAGTTATTGTCTTAAGTAGATATAAACTATTCTTTATAGATAATTTGCCAGTACAAAAGAAAGACTTCTTGGCTATGTGATGGCACAAGTATGCGTTCTGTAATTACTTGAAAAAGAGGAATCTGTAGGTTGAATGCCCATTAATGGGCCAGAGAACCTCTGTTGGGCTCAAAAACTTTTGTTGGCCTTTCTGTGAAAGTATGCACAGCTGTAAAATTCAAATGGGTTTATATTTGAGTGTTGGAGCAATGGGGAAGATTGATCTTTCAGTATTAAGTCTGCCTCTGGTAATGTGTGTGGACACCCTTTGGTTGTGACATTACAGCTTGCTTTACAGTGTATAGCAGGCTCTTCTAAATAATGTCTAATGAATAAAATGAAGAATTCATTTTACACTCCAGTTCCTGGGGAAAAAAGCCTCTCACTATAGTAAAAAGCAAGGATCAAGTTTTTTTGTTTTTTTTTAAGCAATCTAATGCACAGACTACACCACCTGGAGCTCACAAACCCTAACTCGTTTAGATTTTACATGGAACTTATCCATATTGACTCTACAAATGAGCACCATGTAGGAATGAAATGCTGTAGTGTGCCATACTTGGTGCCCGCCAGTGACAGTTGGGAGCCTACACCTGGTGTCAAAGGAATTAAGGAGAAATATTCCTGCAGAAGAATGTGATATTCTTTAGTATATTATTATTATTATACAGTATTTATATAGCGCAAACAGTTTGCGCATCATTTTACAACATGAGTGCAGACAGTACACTTACAATACAAATCAATACAGGAGGGATCAGAGGACCCTGCTCGTTAGAGCTTACAATCTAGAAGATTTTGTGAAATGTTTTTTCTCTATTTGTCTCTGTACTGTAGCTTGTGTGCTTTGTGATTCACTATTTCTGTAAATGGATTGATTATCAATGCTCTCTCCTTCTAGGGTGAAACACCGCTGCACACAGCCTGCCGGTATGGGCTTCCCAATCTCACAGCAGAGCTATTACAGCAAGGAGCCAATCCAAATATTCAGACACAAGAAGCCCTTCCTTCTCCTAAGGCTTCTCCAGCAACTAGCCCATCATCCAGCACCTGTTTACAAACACCATTGCACATGGCAATAGCCTACAACCATCCTGATGTTGTAACAGTCATATTAGAACAAAAAGGTGAGAACTGCTCTTTGAAGTCCTGTCTTACTTTCATTTTGTGCATATCTCTAAAGCTTTCAAATTGTTGTCCTGATTCTAATAGTACAAATCTAACAATTCTGTTTTGTTCATTCAAAGCCAATGCCCTACATGCAACAAATAACCTTCAAATCATTCCCGACTTCAGCCTGAAGGATTCTAGAGAACAAACTGTACTGGCACTGGCTTTATGGACAGGTAAGTTGGTCTTACCATTGTGTAATATTTCTTTCAGTTCATATTATATAAAATTTAGACACTGTATATGGTTCAGTTTCCCTGGTTATAATGATGTTTTTACAGTGATGCAGCATGAAACCAGAAAAAGAATCGGGAGTTGCACGAGGCTGTGCGTAGCGAGAGCATCAACCTGCAATTCTGATTTTCAATTGTACAATAATAACTCCTATAATTTCATCTCTAGGGATGCACACCATTGCTGCACAACTTCTGGGGTCAGGAGCATCCATTAATGACACCATGTCTGATGGACAGACTCTGCTACATATGGCAATTCGAAGGCAGGATAGTAAGAGTGCCCTCTTCCTTCTGGAACACCAGGCTGATATAAACATTAGGTATGGTTCTTGTCTACTGATCACTGTGTGTGTATGTGTGTTAGCATTTACTATACTAAAAGCTTTATTAGACCTTCAGTACATGCACACATATACCACAATAGTGGTTAAAGGGTAAGTACACTTTCAAAAAAATATACTTACTGAGCTAATTTTGACCTTATATTAAGATAAAGCAAATGAAAGAGCCTGAATCTTAACCTGTTGCCACCCGCATAACTAACATGTACGGTAGCAAAAGAATGGGCTTTAACGCACACTCTCAGTGCAGAGACAGAGCTGTAGAACGATCTGTAGTCAGCAGGGCTCCCCATCACGTGACAGCCAATATGAAGGGACCCTTAACAGTTATTAGATTTCTCCCAGAATAAAGTAGATTTATCTGAATGGTTCTTCAAAGGTTTTACTAAAGCTTTGTAAATGCTTTCTGAACAGTGGTGGCTGCTCAATTATGCGCGCAGGGACGCCGCCCCCTAATCCATGCTCCTGGCCCCTAATCTACATGCAGGGCACCGGACGCATGGATTTCAATGGATTTTTTTTTTTTTTAAGCACATGATTAGAGCCTGAGGCTCTAACTGGCTTCAAAAAAAGGGTGGGCTCGGGGCGCAGAGCACTGTGCCTTAAACCCTCCCTGTTGTGTGGCAATAGCGAATTAATATTCACCATTGACTTCCTGCTTCTGCTCCCTGGTCAATCAGGAAGCGGGTCCTGAGACCTGATTGGCCAAGAGCAGAAGCGACAGTATTGGGGTCGTGGTCTTGGCATGGAGGCATGATGAGGCTATTTTTCAGAGCTCCTGGTCTGCGGCTCTTCTGCAGCAATATAACTACAGATAGCCAACAGATCCCATTACCTGATAGTCCCTCTGGAACTCAGCAAGAACGGTCCACATCCCACCACACCATGGCACGCTTCATGAAGCTGCGGACTCCGTTGCCCTCCATGCTGGCCACTTACAAGATAGCGCAGGCTCACAATGCAACTCGTGAGACAGACGAGCTTACCTGACATGAATGAGAGGAGTCAGCTGACATTGCCACATAGCACAGTGAGTAGCTTCCCAACCACACCAGGGGCTCCCTATCTGTGCAGCCTCTGAACCTCTGCCCCCCAACCCCAAAAAAATGGAGCACCAGTCGCCACTGTTTCTGAAAAATTATGTTCTTGAGAATATTATTTACAAGTTTATGCTTGTATGAACTGGCTTTTTCTTTATCATGGGACACAGAGCACCATAGTAATCACTGTGGGTATATAGGCACCTTCAGGTGATGGACACTGGTACACCCAATACAAGAAGTTCACTCCCTATATAACACCTCCTCCTACCAGGAGTACCTCAGTTTTTTCGCCAGTGTCTAAGGTGTTGGTCACGAGTGAAGATGTGCTCTGAGGAGCTCCAGGAGGGATCCATGCTGGATTTAAATAGCCTCCACAAACTGGATCCATCCAAAGTGTCAGTAAGACCAAGATGGATGGTACCCAGGCCTCGTATACGAAGCATGTGGTTTTGCCTGTAATGCCTCTCTTTGCAGGGCTGAACCCTGGGACCCAAGGCTTTTTGGTCATGCTCACATTACCTAAAGTTTTCCCTGAGGGGTGCTATACAGGTCCAAGGGGAGTGGACACCCGATAAAAGGACCCGGTTCTTGACGGTTTGCTAAAAGCAGCTCGCCGTGATGGGTGAAGCAGCTCGCCGTGATGGTTTTCTGAGGTCAAACATTCCCAAAGATCCAAGGAAAAGGCAATTTCTGTTTCGGGCACTAGACCAATTACTGGCTCAGGGGGTGATCATACAAATCCCCATAGAAGAGCAAGGTTTGGGGTTTTATTCAAAACTCTTTACAGTACCAAAAGCAAATGGAGATGTCAGACCCATTCTGGATCTAAAGAATCTAAATCAGTTCCTGAATATCCGCTCCTTTCGCGTGGAATCAATCGGGTCAGTGGTGTCTATCCTACTAGGAGAACTTCTGGTGTCTATCAACATCAGGGATGCATATCTGCATGTCCCTATATTTCCTGCTCACCAAAGGTTTCTGCGGTTTGAGGTAGAACAGCAGCATTTCCAGTTTGTAGCCTTGCCCTTTAGGCTAGCTACAGCACCCTGGGTGTTTACAAAAGATCTGCCTTCACCTCTAGCCAGGTTAAGTGCACAGGCATTACAGTAGTGGCGTATCTAGACGATCTATTGCTAATAGACCAGTCTGTGGCTCTTTTGGAAGAAAGTGTGCGCATTATAACCAGTTACCTGGAAAGTCTGGGTTGGATTCTCAACCTAGAGAAGTCTTCCTTAAAATCGCTAAAAGGGCTGGAGTACTTGGGTCTGATCATAGACACAGCCCAGAAAAAGGTGTTCTTTCTTCAGGCAAAGATCAACTCCATAAGAGAGCTCATAAGATCAGGTCAAAAGGACATCCCTCTATTCGTCTTTGCATGAGGTTGTTAGGAAAGATGGTGGCTTCATTCGAAGCAATGCCAGTTCCATTCGAGACTGTTGCAAAACAGTATCCTGTCTGCTTGGAACAAAACGATTCAAGCTTTAGACTTGCCAATGCGGCTGTCCCCAAGGGTGTCCCAAAGCCTCAGCTTGTGGTTACTAACCCAGAATCTTTTGAAAGGAAGATCCTTCAGACCAGTTATCCGGAAAGTGGTAACGACAGATGCCAGCCTCTCAGGCTGGGAGCAGTACTAGCGAATATAACTGTCCAGGGACAGTGGTCAAGAACCGAAAGAGCCTTTGCCCATCAACATCCTAGAGTTTCGGGCAGTGCGTCTGGCTCTGAAGGCCTGGACTTTCAGGCTATGGGATTGACCTGTCAGGATCCAATCTGACAATGTCACAGCTGTGGCCTATATCAATCACCAAGGGGGCAGCGCAGACAGGTGAACCTAATTCTAACTTGGGCAGAAAGGAATGTTCCATGCTCATCGGCAGTCTTCATTCTGGGAGTAGAGAATTGGCAGACAGACTACTTGAGTCACTAGCAGTTATTCCCAGGGGAATGGTCCCTTCACCTTGACATCTTTCAAGCTGTTTGCTAAAGATGGAGGACTGCGGACGTAGATCTTCTGGCGTCCAGATTCAACATGAAGTTAGTCAACTTTGTGTCCAGGACAAGGGATCCACTCGCATGCAGAACAGATGCGTTAGTGACCCCGTGGGATCAGTTCTTCACTGATTTATGCATTCCCCCTATTCAGTTACTGCCACAACAACTTTGCAGGATCAAGCTGGAAAGAAAGCTGGTAATTCTGGTTGCCCCGGCATGGCCCAGAAGGTCCTGGTATGCAGAAATCGTAAAGATGGCGGTGGAGGGCCCATGGTCCCTTCCACTACTGCCAGACCCACTGTCACAGGGGCCGATATTCCATCCTACCGTACGAACGCTAAATTTAACAGCTTGGCTATTGAAACCCACATTCTGAGAAAAGGGGGCTTTCCTGGTCAGTTATCTCTACCTTGATTAATGCAAGGAAGCCAGCTTCCAGAACTATATATTAGAGTCTGGAGGGCTTATGTTTCCTGGTGCGAATCCACGGAGCTATATCATAGGCAGAATTCTTGCCTTTCTACGATTAGGGGTAGAGATGAAGTTGGCCTTGAGTACTGTTATGGGCCAAGTCTCAGTTTTCTCGATCTTATTTCAGTGACCGCTTGCTACACATTCTTTAGTCCGGGGTTTTATCCAAGCGGTGATACAGCTTAATCTGCCAATTAAATCACCTTTAAACCCTTGGGACTTGAGCTTAGTTT